>NC_061889.1:10000000-10750000 GCF_905147765.1 Vanessa atalanta | reverse complement strand
TTTAATAATTTAGAAATATAAATATGATCTATTTTTGCCATAAAATTTGTTGTTACCGTATGTTTTCTTTTTGTCAAGAAATGTCTTAATTTGATTTTTCTAATATAATTTAAAAATAATTAAGCTAATTACTGATTTTTAATTCAGACCAAATATAATTTTATATTATTTTTTTTTAAATACTTTTTTGTTATCTCTTAATGTTTCATCGTGTCTGTCAATATGTTATTTCACTTGCACTTGTTTTCAATAAACCGTTTTTAATGCTTATATTCTAAATCTTATTATTTCTACAGTTATTATGTTTGAAACAAAAAAAAAATATGGTTTTGTTGTTGATATAAAAAGGATGTTTACTTAGTAGAAAAGTAAGTTCAGTGCAACATAAATCCCGGCGAGTATTCTGGCTAATCGCCGACATATACGACTGCTTCTTTACAGGAATGCTGTATGTATTTATTAATAAAATTGATTTCTAATATACTTTGCCCTTTTCATATAGGCATTCATATAGGCATTCATAAATCATTTGCATTTTTTAGTTTTCCTCACGCGTTCCACTTTATTTCCCATATTTACACAATTAAAATTTATAACAAAAAAAAAAAGGAAAAAAAAAATGCCTAATTACTACTACACTACTACTACACACTACACGACTATAGTCGATCCGTAGAAAAAAATATTTCAAAACTAGAAAAATTGCATATTAGTAATTGTTTTTATGTGATAACGTTATCCAGTCCGAACATTTGGAAATATTTGTAAAAAGGAAAAAAAGTGCTAAAAAAACTGTTAAACTGTTAAAAAAAGTGTTATGCAATTGTGGTAATATCACTATCCAGTGACTGTAAATAGTCCAAAAAACAAACAGTTAAAGCAAATGTGATATTGAAAAACATTAACATAAATAGTTAAAATTAAAAGTTATAAAAGTGATTAATCAAAAAATAAATAATTAATAAAAATTGAAGGTGATCGAAACAAAACTGCAAATAAACTACCGACAAGACTTAAAAGACACTTTACTGTAATTAATAGATTCAGTTCAAGAATTTAGCTGCATTGGTTATTGTTGCGTATATTTCTTATTTCTTGAGGTGGCAAAATGGAGTACGGGTGAATAAAAATTGCGTTTACAGAAATTTCGTTTATTAGTGCTTTACACGGTAAGGGCAGAATTCGAGTGGGTCAAGTACAAAGGTCGTCCGTATCCCTCCTAGACCGCTGCCGTGGTCACCCTATTGGTCTACTCGCGCTGACATCATCGCCGATCGCGTCGTCATCGCCGATCAGCTGACCAATAGGATGCGTTGCGCGATGCATAGATGCGTCGACAGTTATCTATTACTTGGTTCAGCGGTGTTAAAGGCGACGATCAATCGGCCAAACCGTGTTCGACGCCGCCTAGGAAGCTTAGTTTTAAATTTTAATATTAATTTTAAAATTTTATAAGATCTACCTAAACATCGAAATTGAATCGCCTGTCACTCGATACTCGATAGTAACATTTACACAACGTTACAAGATAAAAATATATATATATATATATATATATATTTAGAAGATTCCTTAAACTATACAACTGGCTGGAATGAATAAAATAAAAAAAAAAAACAAAAGCGCGCGAAACTGTATCAAGCCGTCATTACTTTTGCTGTTTAGGCGCGAACAGTAAGGTCAATATTGGCGCGACTTGTATTTTGTTATAAGTGTTATTTGTGTTTTATTTGGAATTGTAAGCTCAACTGAGTAAGTAATTTAATTCAATATGTATGAAAATTTATGTATTTGGCTTAGAGGAGATAGAAACATCTAATTTAGACTTGATACAAAAACTAAACGAACATTTCAAACAAGACCTAAAAATAAATCTAGAAAACTTTGAAATCAACAAAATTCATCGTTTAGGACGTAAAAAACTGGAAGAAAAGAAGTCGAGACCGATCCTATGCTCGTTTGTAAACTATTGGAAGAAGAATGAAATCATGAAAAATAAAAAGAATCTAAAGGAAATTTACATCACTGAAGATTACTCGAAGGAAGTGCTGCAGAAGAGAAAACAGTTACAAGCCGAGTTAGTAGAAGAGAGGAAAAAAGGCAATTTTGCCTACCTCAAGTACGATAAACTTATAGTGAAACAAAATAATAACCAACAAGAGAAAAGGAAAAGAGAATCATCTGCTTCACCATCTTCTCTTAACAACCAAGCAAAAAAGCAACAGTCTCATTTGGCAACCAAGTCCAACAGAGCAGATGCCTTTGATATGATACGGGCTAGATCGAACTATCTCTCAAAATTAACTTCCAATAAAAAACATTAGCACTTAAACAGCGGCGAACGGAATCCAAAACCATCCAAAGCAACTGATAATAAATACAGGACATATGACAAATCTCCCCCAAACCGACTGGTCATCGCGGGGGAAAGAGACCACCACCTTCCAACAAAAGAAGAAGAGAAAAATATACTAAAAAATAAATATGAGGAAACAAAAATCTACGTCGCCGCTTTAAATGTACGTACTTTGAAAGAAGAAGAGAACTTAACAGAGCTAATATATGCGTTAGAGAAAATCAAATGGGACATAATAGGGCTCAGCGAAGTGAGGCGAGTGGATGAAAGTATAGTTGTACAGCCAGACTACTTACTTTATCATATAGGGGAGACTCCAGGCCAATATGGGGTAGGATTCATAATCAAAGATCAAGTAATTGAGTATGTAGAAGAATTTATAGCAATCTCGGAGCGTATTGCAATAATGAATTTAAAACTACCGGGATACAAAGCTCCTTGGTCTATTGTACAAATATATTCACCTACAGAGCAAGCTAAAGACGATACTATAAATAAGTTTTACTTCGACCTAAATAGAGCTATAATAGACCACTGCCACAAAAATTTAATAATATTAGGAGACTTCAACGGTCATATTGGCAAAAGACGCCCAGGAGAAGAGTCTGCAATAGGAAGCTTCACCTATATAAACAAAATCTGAAGCAAGAATGGAGAGAAAATTGTCCAATTTGCACTAGAGAACAATTTGACTATATTAAATACAGTGTACAGGAAAAACAAAAAGAAAATGTGGACCTGGATGACTCCGGATGGGAAGAATCAAAGTCAAAGTCAAAGTCAAAAATCTTTATTCAATATAGAAGTGTTTGCACTTGCTTATTGATTGTCAAAAATCTACCACCGGTTCGGAATTTAGCACCTCGGACCTGAGAAGAACCGGCGAAAGAAACTCAGCGGGATATATTTTTTTTCATTTTTTTTAACCATTTTCCATGTAGGTACAATGATAAGTATATATTAGTTGTTTAAAACAGCCTGGAGGCGATCATTTCATTCCCAAGGTGTGCAGTCAACTAAAAAGTCATTAGTGTTGTAATATCCTTTAGCACACAAACGCTCTTTAACGACTCTTTTGAATTTTATAATTGAATAATTTTGAACGTTTTCTGGGATCCTGTTGTAAAAACGTATACATTGCCCCAAAAAAGAGTTACTAACCCTGTGTAATCGGGTACTTGGAGTAACAAGTTTATTCTTGTTCCTAGTGTTAATAGAATGTACGTCACAATTTCTGGGAAAATCATTTATGTTTTTGCGTACATACATAACATTATCAAAAACAAATTGAGAAGCGACAGTCATTATTTTAATTTCTTTAAATTTACCTCTTAACGAATCTTTTGGGACCAGGTTATAAATTGCACGAATAGTCCTCTTCTGCAGTACAAAAATAGTATTAATGTCAGCTGCATTACCCCAGAATAGGATGCCATACGACATTATACTATGGAAATAACTGAAGTACACAAGGCGTGCCGTATCCACATCAGTCAAAAGTCTAATTTTTTTTACCGCATAGGCTGCAGAGCTAAGTCTATTCGCCAATTTATTTATATGGGGGCCCCATTGGAGCTTAGAGTCTATTGTCATACCAAGGAACTCTGTTGATTCTAAAACATCTAATGCTTCCCCGTTTAAACGTACACTCGTTTTGACACATCTTACATTGGGAGTAGTGAATTTAATACATTTAGTCTTTTTACTATTTAACATTAAATTATTAACACTAAACCAATTTACTATTTCAGAGAGAGTATTGTTCACATCGTCATATATCGAAAGACGTCTTTTTATTTTAAAAATTAAAGAAGTATCATCAGCAAACAATACTATCTCGAGTTTATCACATAGGAGATGTGGCAGGTCATTTATATAAACAAGGAAGAGAAATGGTCCAAGAATTGATCCTTGAGGGACCCCCACAGTAACTGGAGACCCGGGAGATCTCTTTCCATTTACACAGAATAAAAAGAATAAAAATGAAATTCATTTTATAATGACTAACAAAACCAGATACTTCACAAACTACGATGTAATAAAAAATCTAAATTTTAATACCGATCATAAATTAATACGAACAGAATTAACAACAAAACAATCTAAAAATATTAGACCAAGACAATACTCATGTTACGGAAATTCTATAAATCATAACATAGAACAAATCGTATCTGCTATAAAAAACGCATTTGCAAACTTTAAAGAAACTAGGAACACAAGAATAATATAATTGGATAGAAAACAATATAAAGTCGCAAACTTTATTAGCTTCGAACACTAACAAAGAATCAAAGAAAAAATTATCAACAAATACTGTTAATTTACTTGAAGAAAGATACCATTTGATCAATGCAAGAGATACACCAGACAGAAGGAAACTACTAACAAAAATAAGTAAAGAAATAAAGAGTAACATAAGAAAGGACCGGCAAAAAAACAGAATGAAAATAATTGAAAAGTATATAAGTAAGACGGGTGGAATAAAAAAAGCATATAAAGAATTACAAAGTTCTAAAGATTGTATAATAAAATTAAAAAATGATAGAGGGGAATGGAATCGTCGCCGGACAGACATACTCAGTACAGCTACAACCTATTACAAGAAACTGTATGCAAGTGACACAATCAACGAGGTAGTCGATCTGGAAGAAATCTCCGATCCCAGAAAAAACTAAAATAATGACAAATGGAAACAAAAGTGCAATACAACTAGAACATACGGAAATTAATTACACAGATGAATACATCTATTTGGGGCAGCTAATAACACAACGGGAGCCTATGCAAAAGGAAGTTGAGAGACGAATTACTAATGGCTGGAAGAGGTACTGGGGACTAAAAGAAGCTATGAAAGACCCAAAACTCCATGTAAGCATGAAAATCAAATTATTTAATACATGTATATTACCCGTTCTCTAGTACGGCTGCCAATCATGGACACTGTCTCAAAAATGACAAATAATCTTGCAGCCTGTCAATATGCAATGGAGAGGAGTATCCTCAACATTAAGAAATCCGATAGAGTGAAAAACCGCGTCATTAGAAACCAGACAAAAGCCATTGATATTACATTAAAAATAAAACGACTTAAATGGAGATGGGCAGGGCACACACTGAGAGGCCAAGATAAATGGAGTAAAAGAGTAACCGTTTGGTATCCTAGAGAAGGTAAGCGAACGAGAGGTAGACCTCAGAAAAGATGGTATGGTGACATCAAACAAGTGGCAGGAGTGACGTGGAGTAGAGTGGCTCAGGTACGAGCCGAATGGAAAAGGTTGGAAGAGGCCTTTGCCGATTGGCAGACGGATCTGCAAACGATAAATAAACGGGAAATATTGGAAAATATCTAGTTCAACATTTTGTTGTTTATTTATCTACTTATTATCAAGTAATTTCTAGATTAATATTATTTTAATGTAATACTTTTTGTAGTTTAAGTTTGATATGTTGTTTGTTATGATCCGAATAAAGGTCTATATTATTATTACCAAATTAACTACATCATTCAAAATAACAAATACTTAGCATGTGTCCTGAAGATTATCATATATTTTTTTCATTTGGTTTACTGCATTGGATCATGTACTTTTTTGCATTATAAAACTTGCATTTAGCTCATGTAGTCCCCGTAAAACCCTAAGAATAAATTGATATAACTGTGGTGCAATATTTGACTTTGCTTAGGAAATACTGTGAATAAAATGATAATGGGCACTAATAAGAACACAGGTGATGATTGATTTTGACTAACTTGTTTTTCAAATATCTCCGTTTTGACATAAGTTACAGGTGCTACTCATTATTAACTTATTCTTTCAAAAATCTTTTTTTCTAAAAACTTTCATGTTCTGCGTCTAGTATTAGAAAAGTAATTGACAAAAACATGTATTTTAATTCTCCTGATAATTTTCGTTTTGTTAGTTATCTTATTATTCCCAGGAGACGGCAAAAATTCTTTGTGTAAATTTATTTTTCCTCTATTATTATCATAATAGCTTTTGTAGAGTAACATTTTTTGAAAATTTCCCAATGTCTATAAATATATTTAATCGCCAAACATTTCATATTATTTAGTATGAAAAACATCGTAATCGGTGAGATGCTGTATATTTTTTTAGAGTTTTGCCTCAATTAATGATTCGAAATTATTACTAGCATATATACCTAGCCATTGCCAGTTCTGGTCTCTAACATTTTTTTAAATCAATTAATTAGTATGAGAATATAGAGAATGTTGGGTTTAATTTTTTTTTAAATTTGCCTATTAAAGTGTCTGTTTCACTCCCTTAGTTTATGTGCATCCTAAGCATCTTGTCTAGAATATTTACTTGGGGAAACCAGAATTTGTTTGATTTTTGATGAAACTAGGTTTGGCCACAGCCCACTGCAAATGTAAATATATCAGACCTTATTTGAAACCATTAATGAAGGTAAAATACGCTTGATACTCAATTATCCGTTACTTGGGTTTAGGTAAAAACTCACTTTAATATGGTGAAATCATCAGAAAAAAGTTACACAGCAAGGGAGCTTGCTGCCATGTACAATGATGACACAAATTTATTATATTTGTTGTTTCTGTCTCCGATATTAAAAGAAGTAATAGCTGTGAATCTAATATTTCAAGCAAGTGATGCAAATGTCACAAAAATATACCGCGACCTCTGAATTATAGGTCGCTGTATATTTTTGTGATATGATTTATGTGTTACCATAGCAAAACGTGTTTTCAAACCAATATTTCTCAATGAAGAAGTCAATGTCAGTCTAAAAATTTCTCATTGGCAATTCTGCATGAAGCAGGTATTGCAGCCGTTAAGAGAGCTTTAGATAAAGCTCCATTTGAAAATTCACTGTTTCCACTGGACTCGGTCGATGTTGAAGAAAAATTCAATGATTTGTCATCTGTTTATCTTACCAGCCGACCAAGCCGATACAATAAATATTTAAATTCTGCGTTTTAAGAATCTTTAAGAGAATGATGGCAGTATAGTAAAACTTCTTCTTTGTAGCGAGTAGTATTCGGTCAAGTATATATAGGTACAGATATTGGAAATAAAATTAACTAATAAAAATAGAAGAAAATCATAAGTTGTAAAAAAATAAAAACAATAACAAGTTAGAAAACGTAAACTAAAAGTAGCTGTTCTGATAGACTCAAAAAGACTATATTAGCTGTCTCGCTCTATCGCCTTTCACTCGCTCGGTCGTCCGTCGCGCGCGGATTTTTTATAAATAGTAATGTCATGCCCACGTTATATGCGAGCCCTGTCTTTGTCCACATTAAAGCGTCCCAAGCCGATTTCTGCGTATCGCCATGAACTCGCCGTGGTACATTCGTAACGACGATCTCCACAAACACGTCGACATCGATTCGATCGCCAAACACCTCAAAATACACCGAAGGCGGTCGTGACGTCAATCAGTCAATCAATGCTACGAGCAGAAGCGATTTCCACACCACCGACTACGTTCTGAGCAGAGGTGCGATCTCATGGGGGACACCCTCAGGACGAAAGACACTAGAGAGGGCTTAAAATTTCAAGGCTAGTCTAGTACTCGCCCCACCGGCGACGCTGAAAAGGCCAGTAGGGTCAACAGCAAAACGACACAAGTCACCGTACCTACAATACATCCCCTTAGAAATTGAACCCCCCACGAAAGCTATGTAACGGTACCATATTAAAAGTGATCAATTTCCAACGTGATCGAAACAGCGATTTCAACAAAGTGCAGCCCAAGTGATTCTTTGTTGATACATCGGATCCCTCCTGTTTAAAGACTTCGTCTACTTTTAAGCGAGTCCAGTTTCCAGTGCGCACGGCAGCTCTGTCTCTGTCGCGTGGTAGCAACTCCTAAAAGTCTACGCTTTAATCCCGACGGCACTACGTGCGATATCGTTTATAGAAAAGCATTACTGTAACTTTATTATTCTGGTAACGACAACTTTTTATATTTTCTTTTAAATTACGCAGTTAGTCAAATAGGTACATGATAACTTTTTTTTTAACAAAATTATTTATAAATTTAAAACGTTCGATTGTCATTCCTATCGATTGAATTGCTGAATCAATTCACTAGTAAATTTTAATTTTTTAAACTTATCACGAAAAAGGGTATAGAATGGTTTACTTGGTGGTAGGGCTTTGTGCGTCTTGATAGGATCCACTCACTCATCAGATATTCTACCGCCAACCAGCAGTACTCAGTGTTGTTGTGTTCCGGTTTGAAGGGAGAGTTAACGAGTGTGACTACAAGAGATGTAACTCTCAGTTTCCAAGATAAGTGGTGCAATGGCGATTTAAATTATTTTCTTATGTTTTTATTGCCATTGTCTATGGGAAATGGTGACCACTTAAGTTTGCTTGTCGGTCAACCTATATCATAAAAATAAATTGTGTTTTAGAGCTATAATTTTGTAGTTGTAAAATAAAATAAATTAGTTCAAGTATTCTTTTCATAATTTATTCTGTATCCAGGTCAGCCTGAAGGCTGGCTATAGCCATTGCTACAGCACCCTCTCTTGTAGCATTGCCTCCGATGAAACCACTGCTGTGACAAAATATGCACTCCTTGATACCAGTAACATCACTCAATAGCTCATCTCGAACTCCCCACCATTTTTTATGAAGTGCTTTTCTGAAATGCATAGATAAGCAAAATTTAGAAATTGTATTAACAATAATGAAATGACATATTTATAGAGAACTAGTGTTGGGCAGTAGTGTTGTGCAGGGCATGTTTAGAGATTACAGTAGAATCCGTTTATAATGACTCCGCCTATATTGATATATGACTTCCCTTATAGTGACAGTTTGCCTATTATGACCCATTTTAAAAAAATTATGTCCCACTATATAATGACAGACATGATTCTTTACACCTTTGTTAATGTTCGTTAATTCCCGGCGACGTTCGGCACCTGGCTCATTTTTTATTTTAATCTGATTGAGTAATTGACACTTGAAGGTCTCGCATTAGAAAAATTAGAACCATTACCAACCGAAGAAAGGGCATTAGAGGCTGCAGATTTGTTCATAGCAATATTGAAAATGATAATTCAACCATGGCTATCTTCTATATGCAATAGTAAGAGACTGTTATTACAAAAAAAATAAAAATATAGTATATACATACATGTATCAAATGTACTTATTACGAGCCATTTTTATTTAGGGTTAATATACTATGTTGCTCTTTTAAAATACTATATATAAATATATAACTCTCAAAATCTTAATGTGCCACATTTTAAACAACATGTAGCAGCTGACATCAGGGCTTTTCACTTGTCTTGGTTGATAGTTGATACCCACGGTCTTGTTATTCTAACAATAAACAGCAATACTTAATATTTTTCTAAGAATGATAAATAAGTATTTGTACCTTGTTATAAAACTGCTAGGAGAAACTGGCACTGCTTGTACTCTCCATGACTTGGGTTTATCATTAAAAACAACATACAAGATCTCACCGCTGAAACCCATCTCTTCTTCCAATTCAAACAGATGTTCTTTCCAAGGAAATCTCTCTTTGAATTCTAGAATTTTACCAGATTCATGAATCTGATATCTTTCTTCTAATGCAGACTTAACATAATCTCTAGCAGGTAACCAAACAGACATAAAATAATTGACATTGTATAAGAATTCTTCACCAACGAGAGCTAATGCTTTTTTAAATACAGTTTCAATATTAACTTTGAGGTCAGAATTCCATTCAGGGTTCAGTCTGCCTATGCGAGCACTTAAATGTGTACGTATTTTATATCTAGGTTCCTCGTCTGTCATTGGTACTCCATTGTCTATAGCATCCATTTCTTCAATCAAATGTTCATAAACTTTTTTATAGATTATTTTCAAAACTTCAGGTGAAAGAGGATGGTCCTTATGTGCTAGTGACTGGATAACTTTCTCTCCATAAAATGCATACACGAGCCCAGCAGAACTTAATCTAAAACATAAATGTTACTGACTGAGTGCAACTCTAACACAGATAAAAACAATAACAACATTCTCTGGAACAAATATCCCACGATTCTAGTAAACAACTACAAAATAAAAGCAGTCCCACTCTGGGAGTAAAAAGAAAAGAAAAGGGGCAAGAAAAGGCGGGTATAAGGTAAAGTGTGTAAAGTGATTGTGGAAACAATCACTTTACATGCTTTCCGTTTACCATGAATTTAGGAAAAACTTACTTAATGTTGTATTTACCACCAAGCTCAGGTCTTAAGGAGCTTAATGTTGCCTTAAATTCGCGCTGATGGTGATCGTAACGTTTTTTCTCATGATTAAACTCGGCACCGACATCGACTACTATGTCACATTGATTAAGTTGTTCCATATCTCTTGTTCTGATAATTTCAGCGTCTTTGAACTCCGGAAGGCGCTTGAGCAAAAAGCAAGCCAGAACTTCGTCGCAATGAAAGACACCATCGTGAGTACCGATCTGTAATTAGTAAAAAACGAAATAGAAATATATAACACGATTACAAGTATTGCAAAACCAATAAATTTAAACTAACCTTCATAATTTGAAAGAAGTTGTTAAAAAGTCGATTAGTGGTAAAATAATATCGTTTAATTTCTTTAAAAATACAAACATGAACTTTATATCCAATACTCTTAAACATTAGGTGTTTTGCAAATAATAATAAACCTGAAATACTTCATAAATTGTCGGTTATAAATTTGGTCACACATGTATCAAATATGGCTTGGCTTTCGGCTACTGGAGAAGTAAATACTTGACATTTGTTAATTAAAATGAGACACTGACATTGAGTTATTAGTTATTGGTTCATGCTTGCGAATAAGATGTCAAATATGACGTTTAAAACTTAAAACTTTATAGCCTATTCCAATGGAAGTAGGAAAAAAGATATACAAACCGTATTTACGTGTGATTAAGAATTACGTATTACATGGCGAATGCCAATGCGATTCGCTAATAACTCAGCTATATTGTGCACTACAAAGGGTTTATGATTAATTTATATTTATTAATATTACAACACTATTAAACTTAACTACTTATTTCCACTTTAATGGAAGTAAATTCCAAATTCCGTTAACAGTTTCGTCGATGTTCAAAACGCGATTTTTTTGCAAATTCTATATATTAATAGCGCAAGGACATTTTTGTCAAAAAATCGATTACTCTCTCATTTTGAAGAGCTCCAGGCGTAGATGTGTAGAAAAATAAAGAGGATTCTTGATTGCAATTTATTAAATTGTTAGGATTTAACAAAGAATTAATTTTAGATTTTACAATGAAATTAAATAAAAAAAAAACAATCAAAAATATTGTCATAGGTTTTGAATTCGAATTTTAATTAATTGTTGAATAGACGAGAAGTTTCGCATGCGACTCACTACTCTATAATGAATATTATCATAGATTATTCAAGATCTCACTCAATAATATGGCGTCAATTTGCTGTCAAATATTTTTTATTTGGTGTTTTTTTCTCTTATGGTTGAAATAGAGTAATAGAAAAATCGAATGATTATAAGTGTTAGAATTAATTGGTTTTATTAATTTGTTCAACTAATAATGATTATTATTTTTGTTGTTGGTTATGAATTAAAATTATACAAATATTCATGAATCATTATGAAATCGATTGTTAATCGATTTCTAATGTTACCTTTTGTATTTTTATTTGTCTCATGGACCTTTATTAACTTATTATTTCTTAAACAGTAGCAAACTGTTAAATTAATATAAAAAAACCGTGGTACTTTACATAATATAAGTTTTATATAGAAAATTGAACAAAGCTGCGCCCTCTAACGTTATAACTCACTATATCGGATTCAAAGTTTCTGCATGGTATTGTTAGATGTCAGGAGTAGTATAAAAAATCGTTTGATTGTAATAAAATGACATATTTGGCCATAAGCTTAATTTAATTTTTTCGACAAGTTTTTGTAGTATGAGTAATTAATAATTATATTTTCAATCCTTTCAATGAATAAATAATAACATATAAAAATAATAACATATTCAAAGTTTGCATTTTATAAATAAATTAATAATTATTGTTCAATACATTGATTATTAAAATTTTGAACTCTTTTTTTTGGTACTCTACATGCCCTCTACGTATATATTAATGATTCTCCAAGATTACTCTGCATTCATACGGGGCGGAGTCAGGCTCAAGGCTCAGGAGAGCCAAAAACTTATGTTTGATTAAAATTTACAAACACTTCTAAATTTTAACACAACTGTTAATAATATACCATCAGTGTATACTCCCTTCGTTGAAAAACTCACTCGCTCCCGTCAAGGGCGCTACTCTCCGATTAATAGGCTAATCATCGATCATAACAATATTTATAAATCGCTCAATATGATTAACAATGAGAAAAAGTCAAACGAAGCTCTTATTGTTGATATATTTAATGACAAATTGAATCTCTTTCGCAAAAAAATATCAATGCTTTTTAAATAGTAATGTATAAATTGTTGTCTTGAATCTATGTTTTAACCCCTTTATTAATTGTACCTTATAATTAATTGTTTGCATTTAATCGTATTTTAATCGTAAATCTTAATGTATTCTAATAATAATATCTTATTCATTTTATTTATATTTATGTGTTAATTTTTCTAATAATTGAATTCTTAATATCTCTTTCTAATTTTAATTAATATTGTAAATCTGGAAATTATTATATTTTGTTAACTTGTAATATTGACATATCTTGCAACACCTATAATTAAGGAGACACTTGGTTTATATAAACCTTATGTTTAATGTCTATATTGTGTGTATGAGTGTACTTCTTGTTGGTGTTGATATTATAATAAATAAATAAATAAATATATTATCATGATTAAGTTACACATTAATGTGCAATTTGTTGGATAATTATTTTTTATGTCGTAAACAGAGAATACGAGCAACCTCATTGTGGTCGATCGTGTTTGTCTCACTCATACCGAATTTGCAATACTCACCGTTAGTATGCAAAAAATGTTTAATTTCAAATCAATCTATACCATTTTCATAGATTATTCAATTCAGTAGCAAATTTGATGTCAAATTGTCTCTATACTGTTCGTCTTTCGCCTTCTTAGTAGTTGGGATTGCGTATGTAGGTATGAAAATGTACGTGAGAAATATTGTTATTGCCAATGCCAAGAAAAATAGTTTTTATTTAATATTGGGAAAAGAAAGAAGCTAACCTGAAAAATAGAAGTAAAAACGTCAAACCGAATATAAATCTTGAAACGCTACTTAAAAGCGTAAAACCCGTTCAGCTGAGCGGCCGGCGAGCGTGCGGAGCGCGCGGTTCGCACGCCAGGAGCGTCTTTTTGCGAATTTAAATCAATAAGTTGACGTGCCACATCTTTTTAATGAAAATAATAAATATATTATAACTTAGTTTTAAAACATAATAAATATATACGAATGTCCCCCTCGCCGAATTGTAGCCACAGCGGTCAATTTCAAAGATTATCTGTCTATTGATTATCTGTGTAGGAGCATTATAGTGCAAAAGTGTGTGCACAGGACTCTTTGTCCTGTGTCTCATCATGCTACGGGACGGCATTTGGACACGAGCGAGATAGATCGGGTGCAAGACTAACGGCTTCACGCGATTTCGTGGAAGAGCAACTGCCATTTTCATTACTTCAAGTTACTAAAAATAACCGATAACTTTTAATGGGATTTGCACCCGGAACCTCGAATTCTCTACTCTGAGTCTTGGCTAGCCAGCAGACGAATGAGGAAGTTGAAAACATTTTTAAGAATAATAATTGTATTTATCTTAAGTTTATTTGCAAGAAGTGTAGATTTTTTACAAATTTTGTAGTATATATCTAATATATTTCACTCGCCACAGGCTAGTAAATATATCTACAGAATAAACTGGAGTAGTAATGAAAACTTATGAGAAACATAAAATTATTAAATTTAAGTAGGTTTGTCATAATTAGTATGACATATATGTTTTAAGTTGTACTCATTGTATCAGACTTGTACCACACAGAAAAGACCATTTCCAAAGATAACAGTACCTCGCAATAAAATATCAGCAAACGCGGTTGACTTTCTGGCATGTATTGAAGATTTCCGTTGTTTGTCTCCGATACTCATCATCAGAACATTCCGAAATTATGTAAATACTTTGGTTTATCCGGTTATATATGAAACAATTATTTCCGAACATAAATAAAATAAATATAAAAACTTCCACATTGAGAACCTCATTCTTTATTGAAGTCGTTTAAAACAATCATCAAAATAATAATAATTCATTCAAAACATTCCTGTAATCAAATCTACCACCGCATCTTTAAGTACCTGGAGTTCTAAAAAACGGTAACGGTGAATTATTAAACTTCTTAGGCACATCATTCAGCGATTGTTTTGAGAAAGGCTTCAATGGCAATTTTATACTAGTTTTGAAAAACAGTTAAATTATCATGATTAAGATTATACTCGTAAGTATTTGAAGATCAAGAAATATTGAATCACAATAATCGTGAAGAGTCGACTACCCGTTCGGATTCAGGGCAGACCAGGGTTTTATCTCACGATCAGTATTCAATATTCATATTGCAGATTTTTCTGTACATTTGCAAATCTCTTCTTTTATGAAATTCTTTTTTAAATAAAATGTTTACGCGCATCGGTTAGCTTAAACTAGTGTATACTCGTAGGTGTAATGGCGCGCGGACCGACTACCGCCGCGACGGTAGTCCGCTACACGCATTTACCACGCACGTATCTGCAGTAAAGTCCCTTGCGGTTGTGTGTTAATCAAAAACTATTTTAAATCAATCTTATCCAAACGTATTTTGTATCGATATTCAACTGCGTTCACAATGTCGCGTCGGTAAGTAAAGAGCGAGCGTACGGCAGCAAGAGGCGTTAGGAGCTGTCACACGCTTAGCGATGTTAAACATGGACGAACCGCGGTGTGGGTTAAACTATTGTTTACGACGAATTATGATACATAGGTATTAACGATATACAAACTCTAAAACAATACAAATACACCATTGTTTTTACTATATACAGTATTTTTTTATTCGCTTTTGAACGCTGTTTTTAATAAGGATTAGAATATGTACAATAAAGAAGAGAAAGAGTCTGAGTATGACTGTGATGTGTTTCGTGAAATGTAAATAGATCTTTACACAAGCGCCGCGCAAGTGTGGACCTGATAATGAGTTTTAAATGCGCTAAAGACATTTGATTGGTTTTCTATTCAAAGGGACAGAGGTCCAGCTTGATCAAGACCTTTCTCGCTGGAAGAGATAATACAGGTATTAAATGTAAAATGTGTTTTTCAGTACTAAAAGCAAATAGATAATAGACAACTACATATATTCACTACTAGAGTTTCACACAATAACAACAAACACATATATCTATAGCTACTCGTATCGTGTATACCTACCCTCTACGTCAACTCTACATCAACATGTATGGGTAGATTCTTGGAAGTTCACTCTACTATCCTTACCGGAAGGGTTTCTTCAGAATACAGGGTACAAGTACAGTGTAAGATTTCCGAGCCCTTATACTTTCCGCTGCGCTCGCTCCGCCCGCTCCGCTCGCTCCGTCCGCACCGACGCACGTTGATTTGCGCTGCGTTTCGCTTCATGTTGTTTAAAGTTTTCTTACATCGGTTAAACTTTATCGTCCGCCGTTGACTTCATGACTTCGCAACATCGTGAGCTCATCATAAGGTATACAAGATTAGGACATATATTTATGTACCTACATGTCGTGCAGTATTTTTACATTTAATTGTATGTAACTCTAAAAACATACTCTTGTAAAGATAGGCGATCGAGTTCGGCAGCACCGGATCATACAGAATTCATTTTGTAATTGTCAGTATTTTTTATTATTTAAAGCCTGCGTGCCTTCAACAGAGCCACCCCAATATTTATGGCTCCTGTTCCTGGTTTAAATCCATTTTTCGATTTATTTCAACCCTCAAACCTTCCTATCGAGTGTAAATTTATGTACCTCATACATGTGAACAAAGTATACGCTGACTATTTGTTTGATTGAAAAGGTCTATATAGAGGTTATTAAATAAATAAAACGACATAAAAAAAACGCACAGAGTTTTTAAAACGTTACATCATTAATTCTCCATCGTTTTAAATTGAGTATATTGTATAAAACCCCGGAGCACGTGGTCGGGGTCTCAAGACGTCGGCGTGTATATGGAAGCATTAAAATTATCAACAATGTGCCGCCGCGCCGTGGCGAGCGAACTCGTAACGGCCGCGGCTTCTGGATATATATGGACGAGGAATCTTGTCCATCGAACATCAATTAGCAGTTCGGCTGGACGTATCCCCGGTACTCCCCGATTCTTTTCGCCTTTTCTTTTTCGTATTTGGGAAGCAGTGTTTCAACATATCTTTAATTTACAAACAATATCCAACAAGCTCTATTCCATTAACTGCTCTTGCGTATCATAACAATCACGTATATTCTGATACGGACCGATACTTAAGAGGTCACTTTTCTAATATTAAGTACTTAGTCGTAGTTCAGAGAATAGGTTGTAAAAATTAACAATTAAAAGTATTCCAAAAAACGTATCAACAAAACAATTTATTTAATCTAACAACCAGTATATAATGTAAGAATAATGATTCTCTATAAAACATTTTCGTAATTTGCGGTTTCGTAATGAATCGTATTTAAAATGATTGCACGTATTTAGACCGAACCACACTCTAACAACGGGTCTCTTCTAATCGCGTTTTCTTATCGAGCGTTGTTTTACGATTCGACGACGTGTAGTTAGTTGTTCTGTGCGGTTTAAGTGCGCTGTTACCGGCACATACATACATGCGTTATTGTCATAATTAGTAAACATCCACTTAAAATCGTCATTTTCATTATTCGTTAAAATCCACTAAGTTTGGATTTCAAGTATTGTGCACAAACATACAGGTAGACTGACAAAGTTGTGGTTTTATATGTAAATAAGATTTAAAATAAATAATAATAACATATTAACTTAAGATAATATTTCCCAGATATGTTAAAGGTTTAATAAAATATAAATAATAAACGAGACATAATATTTAAAACATCTTCGAGAATAAAACCTAACTGAACCGAGACCAAAGAACTTACTAACGTACTAAGGTCGGGACTAAACGGGAACAAACTGCTGCCCTCAGCGCCTTCGCTGCACTCCCCGCTCGCAGCTGATCCACGTACGAGTAGTGCTCACTCGCATGTACCGAGGGCTGCACGTGCCGTAAACAATACTTTATATGACAATAAAACACAATAAAATGATAAGCTCCAACGAAGGTATACACAGTTACTTTCTAATTTTGATAATGATACGTAATTTCATTACATTACACGGAGAGGAGACCGTAGCCCAACAGTGGGCCAGTTATGAACCTAACAGTTGTATGCTCATCGACAGCACGAGGAATCGTTATAATTTTAAAATAGTTATAAATGAATAAAAAATTATGAAGCATATCTACAAGGATGGACTCTCGTCTTCGTTATACACGTGCAATTCTCTAACAGAACAGTTCTCAAAACCAACATTTGATGGAACTCTAATTTAATAATATTAAAAATTAACTCGTTACTTCAATTAAAGTACACTTGTTCAATTGGGCCCTTATGACCACTTTTGGATCAACACGATTTAAATAAATAATTTAAATTTACAATCGGCGAGGAACTCAGAAGCTCAGATTAGTAGTTTCAATTTTGTCGAGAACCAATTCGGTCCCACCAAACCCTTGCGGTCTGTAACGCAGGTTTTAATTTTCTACGTACAAGCTCATCGGTTTTGCGCTTGTGTGAAGATAAGTAGGTAGGTACGTACTGAAAATATCGTAATAGAGAATATATATTTTATTAAATAAGTCATAGTTCACTCAATGGTTTCTTTTAAATAATAAGCGAGCCCAAACCTCGAGATCAAAAACTCTTCTTTCACAAAACTTTACAGAAATCTAAAAAATGTCGTTTTCAGGAAGTGAAATAGTTAAGCGGTAAGCGGCTAGCTGTTGGCTGACGGACCGCCACGCGCGCGGCGGCCGGCGCTCAGTATCGCGCGAGAATCGGCCCAGGTCGGTCACGTTATGTCTCCGGCGAGCGCGACCAAACACGCTCACGACGAACTGCTTTCGGTAACTGAAGTGTACCACTCACACCACAAAATATTATACGCAGATCCATTAATGCCGAATTAAGTCATCCGTTGTGCCGTAGTGATTTCCAACGAAATTCGAAAATCAAAATTCCCGCGTTCGGAAAACGTTCCGTTGCATAACAATGCAGCGAAGGCCGCGTGGAAAAGTGTTTGGTGAAAATTTCGCATAGACATACGTTTCCACGCGGCGATCGGTCTCCGGCTACCGGAGACCGGCGACCGGCGCCGAGTCAGATTTGGACCGATTTCGTTTTAACGAGTCGCACGCGGTGGCCGCGTACGAAACGCTTCGGGCAAAAAGTTCGCCGAAAAAAGTTAAGGTTTTGGCCTGACGACAGTAATCTGATAATTGCCTCGCAAAATTTCTTTTCGCGCCGACGTAGCTCTCAGGTGCGCCCTGCGCCGGAGTCGCGAGTCGCGAGTTTGAGTTAATCCGCTCCCCGTTCTAACTAATTATTCGAGTAAACGTTTTCGGCGTTTCGTTATCGCGCCTGTGGATTTTGATTTCGTCTTTCGCCTTCTACCGAGCCGCCTCTCGATCGTGCGGTTTGTCGCTGCGCGCTATAATATATTGTGGTGGAGTGCCAGTGAGTGTACGTGTGAGATTTTCAGCTCTCAGGGAAATGATATTAATATCTGTTACCTTTCCTATGTGATGTTTACGATACGAGTGCTGAGTTAGAGTTACACGAACCGCAGTGATACGATACAGTCGGTGAAGCAAGAAAGTGACACGGTGTGGCCGAGACGCGGTTTTGAAAAATATCTGCCTCTAAACGGTATTTCGAAAGCGCATCTGACTTCGCAGGCGACCTCCGCACACAAGTTAGTCATTATGTTCATTAATAACCTTTACGTGACTGTGTCCACGTGTTCGACAAAGTTCAAACTGGGCTGACACGCTAGCAGATCGGCTGTGTGTGCTCGGTGGCAGTGGCACTGAAATCTGTTCTGTGATGTCTGAGATTCGGTGGGACCTCTGTAGGTGCAGAACGAGCGTTAGATGTTGATTATCGATTCTCACTAAGTACGAACGATATAAATTCCAAACACACTTTTTGTTTATATTTTGCAGCTCACAGTATAATGTCGTGTAATGCAAATAAGATTTTTTTTAGGATTTCTAATGAGTTTGATATTGATTTTGTTTATTTAAATATAAGCGGAATGTGATTAAAATACCTGAATTTAATTTAATGACGTTATCCATCTTTGAAATAACAATTGTCAGTGTTATCAACGAGGTCACTCACATTTATCAGAGAAAATATATTTATTGTTGTAACCGGTTTACGTTATTAATCTTACTTTTTTATTATAAAAATATTATTTTAAATGTTTGTGAATTAAATGTTTATGTTTTTACTTAACATCTTATCCGCCATCACATCGTATTATTTTCTTATTTAAAATATAAAAAAGTGTTAAGTGAATTTATGTCCTCTATAATACGTAATCTATAATAATAAAAGAGAAATTGAATTATCAAACAGTATGAAAAATAAAGGTTTATTTGGAGAAGAACTTAAAGAAAATAATAGCTCATCGGCAAGAGGGCCGAATAAGTATGAGAAAGTCACAGGTTCGAATCTTACACGTCAGGTTTGATCACACCACCTCGAACTATCTTCAGCAAGACTGAAAATTCGGGTGATATCACATGCAGGACTAACATCAAACATTGGTTAATGACTTAATTTGCAATAAACAAATGTATACGTGTCGTAGTCTATACTTGTGATACTCATTAATGAAATCGAATAAATTGCCTAATATACATACATAGGTAGTGTTGCACGTTAGGTACAATAGTTTAACCCATAAAAACATTATTTACTACAGGCAGAATTAAACCAATTCGTTTCTTACAAGGGTAGTATAAAATTACATCTAAACACGTATAATTTAATTTTAATTTTATTCTATGAATACTGGCATAAGAATATTCATTTTTCATTCGTCTATCTACCTGTTCAGAGTGCTTATTTTAGAAGTAGGTGTAGTTGTTTTTTTAATAAGATGAAGTATGCTACTGATACTTACAAGGTATGAGTGTGAATATCTAAAGTATGAAATGAGTAACTTGATGTGACTGGAGATAGAGACGAAAAGAAGAGAAAGAAACACTTTTTTGTACTTAACAGCGATGTCATCGAAGTGTAGAAAGTCAGTCATCGAATATGATTGACTTCGATGAGTCGTTTTGTGGTTTAGCAATTAATAATAATTTTTATTTACCTATAATACGATTGTAATTAGTGATAGATATATTTCACAATATTTATTTTATACAATTGAATAATTGTGTATTTTCTAAACTGGGCGTTTAGTAATATTATCCTGTATTATCGGTCGACCAGATCAGATCAGTGGGTATTC
The DNA here is from genome assembly GCF_905147765.1 of Vanessa atalanta. NCBI lineage: Eukaryota > Metazoa > Arthropoda > Insecta > Lepidoptera > Nymphalidae > Vanessa > Vanessa atalanta. The sequence continues at coordinate 10,729,081 of NC_061889.1, read as the reverse complement.
ATTCAATTAGTCACGCTTCCTCTAAAATATACATTATTTCAACACTTAGCTTGTCAAATATTTTAAGTTTTCAAAGCGAGGATGCTCCGAAGATCCGACAAGGCTCAGTGGGATTTAACCCGGTACTGATTTATAAAGAGCTTAATACTTGTTCGCAACCCGTAGTGGAATATGAATTCGAACGTTTCCCTCAGGTTGTGCCAGTTTATCAAAAAAATTGAATAGATTCAACAGATCATGCTTAGGGTCGGAGCCGTTTTGTGCGTAACGATGACACGTGGCAACTCCGGGCTGTGGCTTCGACTTCGCTGAAATACATAATTACTGTCATAGTTATTTATACATATATTATAGTATAGTCTCGATTTTAGGGAAAACGGGCGTTAGAAACCGTATTCCTTGAAGTTGATCGAACCTGTGCACACCTGAGCAACGGCCGGCAGTATTGGTCTACTTGGATAGATTGCGGCGTTACGTTGTCACGTATATTTCATAATGTTAATTACATGATTCTGCTTCTAAGAATTATACTTTTATAGTTGTTATCGACAGTCATTGTGAAGTCGGTCACGACTCTAGACGAACTTAATCAATGTGAAAAAATCAAATTGCCTTCGTGTAAAACAACCTGACTATTGAAATCGTTTTTTTTCTCCACAAATTGAAGTAAGTAATAAAACATTTGCGTCGTGAGATGTGTGCGTCTATGTGTGTTTGTAATGGCTGTGGACGGTGGCGACTACGCACCATCACGGGTTTGTTTATGTTCGTCTTTTTCCGTTCTGTTTTCTGTTGTTTGTAAAAATACTTAAAATACATTAAAGTATTACAATTTATTTATTTGACAAAATGCCATTGTTTTCGATAACAGCCAGTTAAAATGACCAATACGGAACCACGAAAAGCAGTATCAGGAATCTGGGTCATTTATCCTCGAGTTTTTAAAACGATTTATTGATAGTATTCAGTTTTTTAAGAGGCCACCTTCTGCCGAGGGCCAAATTGAATCGGAAGTGTTAGCGGTTTTTTGTTTGTCGGTTATTAAGAGTTTCTAGACTATGAGTATAGCAACACTGTTAACACTGACAAGAGATCTAGTAAGTAATGTTTTCATTTTCACAAATTAACGCAAAACGGTTTTTTCAAAAGACAAGTTTTAAGACCTCGTTTTAATTTTTCATCTGAATTATTCCAAATGTATGTATATTATTTCATACTAATTAATTACAATAATGATTGTGTATTCTCATCTCGAACGAGGATATCCTGGATTTGAACCGGCACATAGCTGACCGTTACTATTTAATTACTTTGAAAAACAATTGAAGAAATTAAAGTTACAGTAATGTCGTACTACCTAAGAACTTCTATGTTAAATGAATGTACTCAGCCCGCCGCCACGGCTGTGATAGTGTTTGTTCAGTGCGAATACATCGACGTCACGACCTGCGCTCAAATATCACCAACGCTCTGCGGTAACGGATACTAACCCGTGGAACTTTTTTATCTTAATGTGGAATAGCTTTGTAAATCCTGCAAAATTACTGATATCGATGTTAATTGCTGTATAATGTTGTGTTAACGCAATAAAAACGTGTCGGTTGACGGAAACGGCGTTTTCAACATTATGTTTAAAATTATCATTGAAATCGAAAACAAAATACTATTCTAGAGTTCGGAGTTGGACTTAATCCGAATAAATTTCATAGAGGTTTAATTAAACACGTGTTTGAAGCTATGCTGTATAAAATAAGAGAATAAAAACAGGTATTTCTTGTCTATCCAAATGCCTATATCCTCCAATGCTAAATTTTGTATCGCCAGTTTTTTGTCGTAGGCTAATTCTAGTTTCGTTCGTTGTGACTGCAAATATACATAGACATTTATAGAACAAGTAGTGCTGTGATATGACGCTTTACTGTTAAAGCGCGCGACTAACTTTGCACCAAATCATTTTGAATCATAATGCATACTGTCCAAGAGATATGGGGTTCAGTCGCAAGTATAATTATTGATTTAAAATCGTTTGCTAAAGTTTTTGTGATTGTCTTTATTTCAATTGCCAGTGGTGTACCGTTCTGAACGCCATTTTTAGTTCATTGTACAGCTACTACAGCTTCCGACCGCGGCTCGTTTCTTTTGTTTGTGCACCTACAGTCTACATTGATTATGATGATACAAATTTAGATATTATATACATTTATTAGCGATTACATTTTATTGAAATCGTTTGATTAATCATAATATAATTACATTCAGATTATGGTATTAATTTATTTAAAAAAAAACTGGATTTCGCATCTACAGTTGCTGCCCGTAAAGACGGATCCATTGAAGCTTCTCGCATTGTCTGTCTTCCGTTCTTACGTTGATAATTATCCGCTAGACAATTGTGCGTCTATTAAAAGGTTTTAAAAATGCTGTTACACGTGAATTTCGAGTGTGTGTGAGAGTTGTGAGTGTGAGTTTTGAGACGTTTGTGTAGATTTTTGACGAAACGTAATCAGCTAAGAAGAAAGAGACAGTCTTAACCAGTAAATTTTCACGATCATTTTCACGATAGTTAGCACAGCGCACATAACAGAATACAATCACCATTGCATATCAGAGCTGGCAGCTGCATTCATAAAAGTCCGCGTGTGTTTATTTTCCGCAAAATATTTGATACTTTGATGTAAGATTTTTACAACGTGGATGAAGTTATGTAATGTTCCTTCAGACGAAACAATGACCTCGATGAAAATTTTCGTTGTACTAAATATAGTATTGACGGCGAGACGAATATTTTCATGAACGAGTCGTCTCGCGCCGCTCCGCAGGATCCTCTTGACATCAGTGGTGACTCTACTGCCTGAGTCAATAGTTGTCGTATAATTCTGTGAAAAACGTCGTTTCAGGGTAATAGACAAATTTTGCAAAAGTTTAAAATTGTTTACTTCTGATAAGGCACCAGAGTACGCCTCCTGTATCTATGTAGCACTGATTTGATTATGATAAGCGGAAGGAGTACACAGAGCGAGATAGCGGTACGATATCAATTACTTATCTGTCGTCCCGTTTTATTATCTGTACCGAAAACGTAGCGGAAGTAAGGGTTACTGAAAAATGTTGTAAGACTGCATCTCAGGTTTTTATATATATCTTAAAGCAAATATTGACGCTGGCGCATACTCGCACCTCGCCTCGCTACTGATGTGAACGCATTGAGGTGTTTCGGAGGGGGAGGGGACTATTAGTTACCAAGTAGTTCGGGAGAAAGACATGTATCGCAATGTGTCTCTGTATCAAAAGAGAAATGACGCAGATGATCCCGGTGTGAGCGAGCTAATTAGTATTTAGGTCAACTGACTCTGTTCGGTTACAGGATGGGAAAATTAGTGGGGCTCAATGAGTCGACCTCATATACACGCCGTTTAGAATTCATGAAATACCGGTGGCAGGGCTTGGGCTCGGATGGAACCCACCCGTTTGATTGGGTTCCATCTATTAAGTTACATCCAAAACCTGACCAGCTGATACGCGATTGGGAGCCGTAGACTCGACGTATCGCGTTACAAAGCGAATGTATAATATGTAAGGCTTAATTCTTATCAAACGTTTACGAGTGCAATTTGTAACTTAAAATCCGAACATCAATTATCACAAACAGTCACCGTTTGTTATTGTGGTTAAAAACCCGGTCGTGGTAGGCGGGAGATGTTCCGGATATTTCACCGAGTATCGCCTGTATCTAATCTAGCCCTACATTACATTAATACTAATCGATGTTAGATAACCGTCCGCTGATACAGCTCTCTAATCTGGAATCAATTTGTCTTTTAAATACAAAAGAGACGTAGACAAAGAAAGATATATTTTAATTTCAAGTAGAGATGATATATTTCTGCCGCCGGGATTTCGTTTGTCAACATCACGAGTGACTTCGTTACGTCGACTTAACTCTCTAGTTTTAAGGTTTATTTATTTTTATCAGAAAGCAAACTAACAAAAGTCGAAATACATTAATATAAGAGCTTTATATTGTCAATGCGCTGCAGAATGGTATTTACGATATCTACCTCATACTGTTGAAAGTACAGTCATGCAGAGAATAATTTGATTCCATATCTAAAGCCGGTCATTGTCACCAATATTTGATAAACTTAAATTATCGATAAGGAAGTGCACGCTCGTATTAATGGAGCGGTTAAAGGAGAAGAGTCCACTAACTACATGTTTTTAGTAAATGAAGCGAACATAACGCGCAACTGAGACATAGAGCCCGAGTGGCGATAGTTGCGGGCAATCGTTAGTTAAAATATAATATTTTTACATGCCATTCCAGTTATTTAGTTTCATAATCGCGTCCCGCGAGCAGCTCGCTCTAGACATCAATACAGGTTCAGTAGAACGCGCTAATTGGATATATTTAATACTATAACCCAGTAATAAATCTTTAATGGCGACTATTGAGAATGTTGACAGTAAAAGTCGCTGTTTTAATGCGCCGGTGAAATTTCTAACTTATAAAGTTATTTCGATAGAATTTTATAAATGACAGGCTTTTAATATTTGTTACAAAATACAAAATCAGGAGAGTCATTCTTTAAACTGATACTTTAAACTAACCGATTACTTGATAGTAATCAGCCTTAGATAAGTCATCTTAGATAAGTGGGATTCCTAAAATGCTCGCTGGTGTAATTATTGTTCTATATAGAAATACAATTTGAAACCCTCTATGGACTCAATACATTGTAATTATGAATCAATACGTTGTAAGCTATAATAATTAGTCACGCCGGCCGTATTGAAGCTGGCAAGAAATAGACTGAAAAAGATTCCGTATTATACTTTGAAATTATAAAGCACGCGCCAAAAGCAATACTCAAAAGTCAATTAACCTCAATATCGCGGTGCTAAAATGTCGCACCGACACGACTTAAAAAAATCATTACGATCGGTCATTTACACCCGTTGCGAAATAACGCCGCGCGCCGGCACAAACGTAGGCCAGCGTAAAAATAGTGTAGGCCTGCGTCGGCGGACTTTATGCGTTTTAGGCTAATGATTCTCCGATACCATTTCGGAACTGACTCGGACGGAGGGCCTCGCATCCCTCCCTCGCCTGTACTTAGCTCGGGAACGGCTGTTGCGATCTCCTTCCGGTAAACATCTGTAGATGTAGATCCAACACAAAGACGAAATGTAGAGGAGCAATAAATATATACATATAGTACGTTCACTAACTACAGATATATATGTAAAGTGCAGTTTGTGTAAATAAGCGGTATTGGAATGAACATTACCTTCTAAGTTCTCAGTCAATTGAAGCGAAATAAAACCTCAAAACAGGCGCCGACGTGAAATTCTATTGATGCACCATTATTACTATTTAAAAAAAAAATTAATTCTAAGTTTTGTCTAGAACAGGAAGTCACACGACCTGTGCCGCAGTTGTATGATCTGATGGATCGAGGGCTTTATTGATAAATTATTGCTTAAATTAATCCAATTACTGTTTAATTATATAATTTTTAATCAAAATCAAAACGTTCTTTATTGAAATAGACTCATAGGGAGAGCTTTTAAAAAGGGGCGTGTAATTTAAATTTGTACTTACCAAACAGAATTAAAACGGTCTAATCGGACGTGGAAAATTGACTAGCGGTTCATTTATGTTAGTTGGATAATAAACTCTATCTTTAAACGTAATCTGTCAACTCAGTATCGTCATTAGACAAGCGTTTGCAACCTCAATGCAGGACTTCAATCATACGCGACTCACTTGTTTCGGCATCCTCGCAAGCAGACACGATTCCAATTGAAACGCAACTGTGACCGCACGCGTGTTTGAATTTGTTTGAGCTGCGGACACATCCAGTTCATCCTATTCTCCGCGTAAACATTCAGTTTATGTGTTAGTTATTTAGTCGCGGCGCTTTGGACGGCCCACTTACACTGCATTTCATGTACTTACATATCGAATTGGTTAATGCATTACGACTACATCGAAACTACTTCTGTCAAACGAGTTTTCACGAATATATCATTATTCATATTGTAATCAAAATAAAAGAAACGTCAAGCTTCACTTTTCACAACGAATGTGTATCGTAATAATCGTCTCCAACTTGAAACGCGTTGAATACTTTTCCTAACGTCATATCAAAATCGTTTTAGTAATATTAGCGGTATTCATTGAAGCGAATAAGGAGCTATGACTAGCTACCTGGCTGTCTGTACAGTTTACAAGGGAACTTAGATAATGGTAGGCTATGAACGAAATCAACGTACACATCGACTCTAATTTGATTATGAAATGTTCCGAACTAAGTGAAGAACTCACTGTTCAAGTGTGAAGTTCACGCGAATGCAATCGGAGATCAAAACTCCATCTGAATGTGTGTATGAGAAAACGATAGTTTTAATCGTGTAGATACTTTAATTAGGTTTTTTGATAATTACATTTTGGAAACAGGTGTGGCAGAAATTAATCCGACGCGCAGGAACCTGACGATATTGTTTCGCACCGAGATCACGAGACGCGTTATAAAACGCAAATTTAACTCGTGAAGTTCAGTACTGCGGTGCTTGCCCGGAGTTAAACCCGTAATCTTCGGTTGAAATGTACGTATTCAAACAACTGCGTCATCTCATTTCTCATAGTAAGAACTAAAAGATAAATCTGTTTTTCCAACTGACCTTTAATACTAAATCATTCAGATTCGTAATTACAGAAAGGTTTTAAAACAGTATAAGGGCATAGAAAGTTGTTTAAATATGTTAATGAGATTAATTTAAACAAACGTTAACCAATAAATTTGAATAAACTTTACGAAGTATTTCTACTGCGGCGTCGCGCGGTTCCGCCTGTGCGTCTCGTGGTCGACTTCGGGTTTTCTTCCTCAGGAGTTCTCAATGTCGCGTCGGATCAAAGTTAAGTCGCATTCACTTATGCCAACAGTTCACTGACCTTGCGAATGAGCCCGTAATATACCATTCAGTTGTAACGTTATTTATAAAGAGACGAACCGCTATATTATGATCATTTTAGTGTCTATAAGTATTAGATTTATTTATAAGTTAACGATCTCATTTCTCAGTCTCGTGTTGAATATTTGTGCGATCAAAGTTGTAAGTATAGTTTTTAAACGTCTACGAGTAAAGCTATACCTATACCTAGTATTGAATTAGCTCGCTGATGAAACTCTCCAACGAGTTTCGTGTCTTATAAAGTAATTCTAACGATAAACAAATTATTCGTCGTAGCGTTAATTGAGCGGCCGCAGCCACAGAGCGACTCTAGCGACTTTAAGTTCAAATGAATATATGTTATTGATTACGTTTACAATTCGTGCGTGTCGCATGGAAGTGGGTCGTGAATGTTTTAGGCAGTGGAAGAAACCGATCGACTGCGGCTGCCACTGTCCGCGGGTTATCAGACTCGAGGGTCCCTGACTGAGTACTTTAGATAAAACGCAGGGAATACTTTCGTATAACGCATACGTTAAGGCAGAACAGTTAAACAGAAGTTATTACGAAATTACATTTGTTCATTCGGCTCACCGATTCAGTGATGAACACGACAGCGACAGCGACATCACAACATCTGGAAGGCGAGGCTTACTGATTCTCAATCTACAATCTCAATTTAAGGAAGAATTCCGCACGTAATGTAGTGTACGTAAGTGTTAGGCGCGACAGGATATCAACCGAGCAGCCGATCGGGTAGAAATATAACAAACCGCGGTGTAAAAATCATTATTTGCATCTTTACACGTTAGCCTCGCGCGCGTTTCCCTCACATTTTATTATTTTTAAAATTATAAGTTGACAATTAAATGTTTACAATATTTCCGTTGCATCGCTTTCTTTGAAGCTTCCGAATTGATATTGCATAAATAAGTGCACACACTCTCGTCACGTCCCCGAGTAGACGCCCATGATAAAGTAAGACATTTAAATGATTCTCAAAATGCATATAAATGTAATAAGACGATTCGCTTATATACGTACATATTCTGTCAGGTAATTTGTTTTGATACTGGCCCGATTGTGAAATGGCCCGGCTGTGAAAGATTCTAATCATTCATAATAATTATTATACTTTATAAAACTGACTCAGAACCCCCCAAGTTTGACGTAAGCTTACCACGATGTGGATTCTTTGTTGTTACTATTCAGGCATAACATTAAAATAATTACGGTTGAAATGTTTAGCAATTTTAAAAGTTAGTGGTGCTTGCCCGAATTTTAATCCGATTAAGGTCCACGTATTACTGCCTCTGGGCCGTGTCCAGTGGGCAAAACATCATGATGAAACTTGCATGTGTCAACTATCAGCACTCGATACATTACAACAATAAAATATGTGTAGTTTTATTAAAGATCAATTATTTAAAGATGATTTAAAACGGCAACAGAAACGTGCGTTTCTATATTTGTATGTAGTGATAAAAAACGAATTCTCTCATTCCGAACGATCTAAGAAGCTCGTTAAAGTGTGACGAAATTATTAAGACAAATATTCGTTATGTTCACGGAACCGTCGCGCCGCGTTGAAGGTTAATTATGTTTTGTGGGCCGTTTTAGAGTTACGGAGATGCCGCGAGCGAACACGAGCCCCTGTACGAATGGACAGATATGTTCCTCTGATAATTTACAAGAGACTTTCTTTAGGAAACAAATTACAACGTCATTAAAAGCGGCAAGGGATGCGCCGAGATTGCTGAGAGACGTTCGCGACGACTTTACCGTTTAAACAGTTTTTGGAGCTGTTATTTCCCGTGTAGATAAGGGATACGTATATATGTTAATAATTAAAGCGCAGTAGATGAAGCTTAATTACTCGTACAAAAAATTGTCAAGTACTTTACTTACGAACGGTATAATATAGTCAACAATTCTGACAACCTGAGAGTAACGCGTACAGGAATCAAACAAGAGAACTAATTATGTGTTTTCGATCCACTGGTCTATTGAGTTGGTGTACCTAATTTTGACTGTAACCTAGACGATTAATGGTTTCGTTTGAAAAAAATCTTTATTTCTTAAAAACAAATTAAAATCAAACTTGGGACATTACGACATTGAGAAATATTATTTTGCACGCGATCAGTGTTCTGATAATAACTTCTATTACTTCTTGGTCAGGGCTCGCATATATATCTAATTACCTAAACACTATAAAACTATGAATAACACAACACTAGGTTTGACTATATTCTTATTGGACCGGAACCGGATCGTCGAAGTATTATCAGTACAACTTGTTAACGTAAAAAGGTATTCGTCGTCTTCGTCGTCTGTGTTATCTATCGAGTCATCGTTTCACATCATACATTTAAAAATATTTATAGATCAGTTAAAAAAGGCTGTTGCTCACCTTCACGGCACTGATTTAAAAAAGTTAGGTGTACGGCGTCATTCTGCGTTCCGCTCAGCTTTTGCCGCAATAAAAGTACTGCAGGGAAACTGACATTGACGTTCCGTCGATTAACGTTAATAATACGCGAAACCTGTTCGACGACGTCTCCGGCGTGTGTTTGCTCTAAACTGGGTCATTTTTGTTAAAATTTGACTTTTTCCAAGCATATTTCAGTCCGCTTTGTAAGCGTCAACGTTACACTCATTATTTATGCGATTACAGCTTACTTACTTGTATAGAGTTAAGTAACTGATATTCATTCTTACACTAAACTTAAAACAAATCTGAATTAACAACTATGACACACGCCGAAAAACACTTTTTATTTTTACTTACTTCATTACATATTACGAAATAAACTGCCGGTTTAGTATAAACATATTTTGACTAAGTATATTTATATATATAAAAAGTACATCACAAATATTACTACTTAATAAAATTGTAAAATGACTGACTGTCACGCTCAGCCTAACCGGAGATAATGTAAGTTAGCACAGGAATTCCATTAAAAATATTGGTCAGCACTGAGAGGGTAGTTTCTAGCATTCATCTCCTAAGGGATGAATGTTTGCATAGAACCCGTCAATTCTGATGTAAAAAATTTGGAAATCGTTATTAAGGGCTATATTCATGTAAGTTACAGACCGGTGGGTTCCGTAACTTTTTGTAGGCTTTTATTTTACCTATCTACGAGTCGATGACCTTACAATCATTTTTGACAAATGAACACGAACTCAAACTTGCAAACTAACAATATTCAATTTATCGCCAAGATTGTTATCGTTATTCATATTTCATTATTTTCAAGCAAATTAAATTTACTCCAAATTTTCTAAGTATATAAAAAGTTGTATTTCCTGACGTCAAGTTTCGATAGTGATCTGTTTCTTCTGATTCTGTTCGAAAACATTTACGTTTACGTGACAAATTACAGAATCCATTAAAACTATATTTTATTATTTTTAAATAAATATATGTAAGTTTTAGTTCCGGCCGTTTGTAATTATGTTTGTTATAATTGCTGTCGGTCATGTGACGAAGTGAACCAATATTAGATTCGATTCCACTCGTGAGACAGGTTTTGTCGCATAATCTGGTACGCCGGCTGTGTATATCTCTATAGGCAGAGTTTTGGACGTTATTGTAGTAATTAGTATTTAAATGGATACTATTCGACGCTGGAAATTCGGCGCAGCCTCTCCACTCCCCATGTTAGTCCTATTTGGTGTAAAATAAATTCCTACAAATAATCACAGCGCGACAGATCACTGCTAAATAAGATAAAATTGTGGTGATCAACGCGCTAACTGCATCTCATTGAAACATCGCTTCGATACTTTATTTGTACGTAACTCTATCATTAATCTCTGACCCGGCCCTTTGAGATAGCCATCGGCAGGCGCACCAGTGTTTCGGATGTAGTATCTGTTTGTACATCTCGTCCGATTGTTCACAATATGTGAATAACGCCTTTTACGTCGATGGGAAAGTGTAGGATTTAACTATCGTTGACCCCTGCGCGATATGCGATCTCAATTACGCTCCGCAGTTTCGTCGCAGGAAAGCGCATATTGCATCACCCATTGGACGCGACATTTTAATCGCTCGCGATTTTATAAAGTCTACTTGAGTTCTGTGATCAGTCACTAATTCAACGAAATTTAAGATCATGCTTCGTATGACTCCGACACATATTTCCTTGATCTATATTTTATTAAAAATTAATAAAATTGATAATATTGTTTTTAATTGGATTTTGAAATGAATCTCCTTCTACGTTCTATTTACGCTTATCTCTTTTAATCGAATACATTTTGACGATACTCGTGTCTGTAAAGGATTTCTAATCTGCAGTGCGCGAATATTGTAGCAATATTTCTGACGTGGTGTACAAGTGTCACCGGAGTGTAAGTTAAGACTAAGTTAAGGTTTTATAAAAAATATTTTCTCGCTATTAACAATAAAATGTACTCTTATCGTCTGTGTGTCTCGAGTTTTCGCAATGAGCCTCATGTCTCTAAAGCATTCGCTTTAGTCAAATTATATTAACGGTCAGCGAATGCGAGGCGATCTGAGTGCATTACTGTGAACTCTTAACGTAACCGTCGGCGAGCGCGGAGCCGCTAATTATAAAGAAACAAATTCAGCATTTGCATGACGTATATTATCAGTAATTGATGGTTTTAAAAGACATTCGCAACATTTCGTCTCATCGTTACTCATCGTTATGGCCAATTACACGAAACAAGTCGAAGAGCCGGCGATGATCGGTATCGCCGGGAACGCGTACAATTCGGGCGCGTCGTAGTTACTCGTACCGCGAGTAGTAATTTCACTTATTACCTAAAGTCACGTAATCTTATTTAACTGTATTTTTAAATTTTTAATATGTCGAACTGTTTCTTTTAGCAACAGAACTTACACTGCAATGTGGTATATATATCAGACAATGCAACGACTTCCTTTTTTGAGACGCGGCCGTCGGTCTGACGATTTGATAAAACTCATAATTATAAAACGATGTCCAGACCAGACGATCAAGTAATAACAAGGTATAGAAATGTTGTTCATCTCGTTCTAAACCCACCCGGTGGAACGAAACAACAATCACTTACCTCCGTTTAAAAATTATAAAATATAATTAAAATATTATATTTAATGATCCATTCAATACTTCGAGTACTCTACTATACTTCGAGTACTCCATCGCGATAGGAATTGAATTCTCATAATTAGTCTTTAATGCAAACCTCCGAAAACATACGTTTACAATTAAGCTCAGAGTAAACGCATTGGATTTGTCACGAAAGACTTCACTCGTCCGACGAACCGTGATTACTTCATCGCGCATCGGACACGTGACGTAACGTGTGTGTAATGTGAACATTAAACTTCAAATGGTAAAAATATATTGAATAGATTTAGTTAACTCTTGGTATAAAAAAGCAGTAGTACCGATAATGGGACACATCAATATTTAAGTATTCACGATGTTGATGACAAACAGAATGTCGTTACGTCGTCGAAGTCGAAGGCGGGAGCCACACTGGTGTGCAGTCAAATCTTTCTCAAGAAGTCGGCCCCGTCGGTCCCGTCGGCCCCGTCGGCTCAGTCGGCATAACGTCGGCATGCCGACGGGCTCTCGGAGCCTCCGTGTACAAGAGTAGCTTGTTGTTGATATCGTAGTTCGAAGTGTTTCACGTTCAAATTGTCATAGTTCAAATGAGATGGCGTGTCGATGTAATTTATATTTAACATGTCGTAAATAGCACGCATCGCTGGCGCACTCCACTGGGTCGCGGAGAGGGGCCGCTTTATTTGATTATGTTTAGACAAAATTCACATTACGCTCTGTAAAATCGGCAACATATATTTAGAAACGATAGTAAGTGACCACTGATGCCCATGGACACCAACTAACACTGGCTCACCCACCCTACAAACCAGAGTGGCTGAACTAAGGTCTAACCGCGTTTTTTGTTCTGTATAAAAAATATTGTAATTGCAAAATAGAAATTTAGGATTCTTCCTGATTGATTCTCGATGGCTGACAGACATCACGTAACAGCTCATTCAATAAATCCTGGTTCTGTCGCGAGCTGATGCACGGCCGATTGTATTTACGAATAGATTGACATTCTGAACGAGCCTGATGTATCTTCGACGTTTCTATAAAGATATATTCAAATCCTGTACGATGTAAATGCTTGTAAACTTTAACCTCAACTATGTGATATTCCTGTACTTGAGACACCCGAGTACTCTGAAACAGGTCACACTCGATGCCCGTTCCGCCAAGACCTATGATTTGACCGGAGATTACTTTCGTCCGTTGCGAAGTTAAATTTCGGATGCTGGTGGTTTATTTGAATTTATCACTAATATTGAGTCTGTGCTGGGTCACTGGTGCATAGAAATTGAATAATTGTCTCGCTAGTTCCATTCTAAGACCAAGAGTGATGACATCAAATCCAAAGCATTGTCATGTCAGTCGCGGAGTGAAAGATTACGCAAACGGGACGTTCAAATGTTTTGGAAAATACTAAATGTTACTGAAAGCCATATTTTTGATACCTTTTAAAGTAGTCTAAAATATATTTAATACGTTTATCGTTTCGTAACAAGAAAACCATTAATCCGAGTAAACTCAACACAAGAAAACTGTTTATTTTATAGTAACTGCCTCATTGAACTTACAACTCATGAGTTCCAAGTTAAAGTCAAAAGTACTCAGATATTCTTCGCGGATTCCAGTGAGAACTTTAAAAAAAGTAATCGAATCTCAGTAACAGGCCAAAGCTAAAAAATTGACAGTGTTGTACGTTTGCCTCGTAAAGCACGTCAGCCCCGTCGGTCATGATCCTGATCTAGTCCCATAATGACCATCGTTGATAACCAACCAATATTCATAAAGACTCGACTGATCGCAATGCAATGTTTCGTTCCGATATAAATTAGTAAATGTCAAACGAGGGTAATATTAATATTGCTGGCAGGTTTACTTTTGTTAGATCTGGCTCGAACCGTCAGATCTGACTGACCGGTACAGGCTTTAACAGTTCTAAACCATATTCACGAGTCATCCACATATCGTAACATGCCGAAACATAGCGGGACCTTATCGGCTATCTGTTTAAACTGATCGTAAAACGCACATCAATCTTCACAGGTTTCCAATGACCGCTTTTACGGATAATCACCGTGTTTTCTATTAAAATCCTTTCAATTTAAATAAATCAAAAATATATATAATATTGCATGTTAATAATACTTAATTCTTGAGACCATGTATGTATAACGCGATATTCCAAAGCGAATTTTATTTTGCCAAAAAAGATTGTATTTCATTTGAGTATCAATTAAGAATGTTAAAATTATTTTTCGGTCGAGAAGCTACGCTAAGTTAACTCGCTGGAACTGAGCTGTCGAAAGTCACAATACTTAAATCATGTATTGCCGAAGGAGGTCGCCTCTATAGATTTTAAATCGTTAACAGCCATCACTTTGCTTTCACTTTCAAACGCCGATTGTACTCATTTTTCAAATTTATTTATTACGAGAAGTGCTCGCGCCTTCCTCCACGCAGATCTCGGAGCTGGAGACAGACGGCCGTCTGCCCTCCGGTCCTGATAAAATTTTAAATGAAATTCGCTCGCATTCAATTCGAGACCTCGAGCTCAGTCACAATGTTTTTAATTAATAGATCTTTGTACCACAATATTTGTCTTTGTAATTTACATTTATTGCTTAAAACGTAAGATTTCCATTAATTACGTACACACACACACGCACACACACGCGCGGTTGTAGTGTAGTGTAGTGTAGTATAGTGTAGTGTAGTATAAATGAAGTAATATTGAAATACGCACGAGTGTGTATTTAGAATGTGGACGTTTATAATTATCGCGTATTTCTGGAATGCTCTTCGGCATTCGGACACATCATAGATCATTGCAGTTAAAAGTTATCGGTCATTAGGTATTAACCTAAATCACTCCCCGGTAATTAGCGATCTTGGAGGCCCCCTGCCACTGGCGCCGCAGCGTATTAGTACCCACTTGGGTCGAACGGTTCACCATTGTAAAGTTTTTGTTTCTTAGAGATACCGACATAATATTAATGGAGATATAGTGTTCATTGATTATTAAAAAGCAAGATGTCGGCTTCCATACATGCGGCTGTACAGTACCGTGAATGATGACAAAACGTAGATAATGAAGCGTTCATTGGTCCAAAAAAACAAATACAGCTTTTATATGTATCCATATGTGTATCCATCTCACTACACACATAATATTGTTATCTGTCTGTGCACGCAAACTGCGGAAATGCTTTGAAAAAAAAACGGAACTTCATAATTACTTATCATAGAATTGAACATAATCTTGGGCTGAGACTATTTTTTTAATAAGTACTTTGAATATTAGCAAGAGAACTTAGCCTCGGGTCACTAGCAGTTCCCCGGCCCACGGACAAGGCCGACACACCGCGGCCCGGTGGACGCGTACGGAAGTGTTACTGAGACGCGACGATTAATTAAGTTTTAATGTTATCGTCGTGACGGCGCAGGCGCAGGGTTCATGTGTCGGAGAAGCGCTTCCGATGTGTTTCAAGCGATTAATCACGTGTATTAATCATTCCGTGAGAACAAGAGGTTCTGGCTATCATAACGCCGACGATGTTATTGTAATATAAAAAGTATATATAGCCTATGTAGCCACATATACAGCCTTAAACAATACTGCTCATTTTTGTATAAAATTTGCTATAGCCCACAGCGTCAGGCGTTGGGCCTAAAACGTTTGCTATAAGTATGCCCATGTCTTTAATTGGAGTTTAAGCTTGCTTCCTACCAATTTTCATCAAACTCGATTCTGTGGTTTGGCCGAGCTATAGACAGACAGACAAACAGACAGAGTTACATTGGAATTAAAAGTAGAAGTATAGACAGCTAATGTAAAGGAAATACACTCTATATATACTTCCAATAGTAAAGTAGTGTGTGTTTTAAAATCCACTCGGAGCAAAGATTAATCGTGTCGAAAGCAGCGCTAATTAATAACACACACGAGTCGACGTGCTTAGAATGTTTTTTACATCATTCATGACTTTATTATTTGCATCCTTTCGGTCACCTGTTCGCCAATTCGCTCACTTCACTACAGCTTAGAAATATTCTTTAATTATATTCATCTTTCATTCTGTACGCAACTAAATTTGATTAACGTAAATTACTCAGACTGGCCTTGTTGATTTTAAACACGCTTTGGTGCGGTTCTATCGAAAATTTGTAATAAATTAATGTTTACGATATGCGTTTATCAGATAACGTTAATGAATGGCACCTTTGCTGATAGATTTTTTGTACGAGTTGTTATGTTTTGCTCTAAAACTTGATTTCGGTTTTAACAAGTGCCTTGTATGAAGCTTAGCTTGCCGATATTAATAAGTGTTCGAACATAATCATATTACGTTAATGACCACCCCGCTGGAATGTAATATTTTAAGTTTTAATGATATCATAGCTTTTAATAAATTGGTTGTTATATTTCGATAACGTCACCGCGAGATAGGAGTCTTTGATTACAATCAGGCACTGCTCTCGTGCGAATTGTAAATAAGTCTGCTCATATACGGATTAAGGCGTATCGGGACGGAGTCTGTGCTCGCCTCTGCAGAGAGTTTGTGGGGAGTTGAGCCGCGTGTCAGGATCGAATCTAACTCGGTGCCACCGAGACCTTGTCTTAGGAAAATACTGGGTGTATTAGTTGACCTCGGTACACACTGCGTGTGTTGCTACCAGTTTGTAGTGCTTTCGAGATGAATTATTTATATCTTAGTCCAACAAGGATATTTCATTTCAGTTTTCCTCAATTTATGACCATCGACGTCTAGTTGTTAAATTTTGTTTGTTTAAGATATAATTGGCCTTAAATTCTAAGATGCTTTTTAAAATAATAATACTTTTGTGCAACACATGAGCTGCCCAGCAGAGAACTCAGGTATCAGTAATATAATACTTAATTGTGTATTATTAAGGTTGATCGAAATGATTTTTTTTTCCTTTCATATTGACCTATCTGTAATTAGTCTAATAATAAGCTTTTAAGTAGATCTCACAGTCTCCGTGTAAGAATACGAGGTTAGGTGAGAGGTGAGATGTGTCGCTATACATTGGAATATCGCATTAAAACTTAATTAACAGATTCGTTCACGTTACTCGTGTATAATTTACCTTCCCTGCGACGGTTCCCGCGCAGCGGACACGGAATCGCCTTCATATATTCCGACGATCTTGTACGTTCTAATGGAGGAAGTCTTTAATCTGTTGCGTAAAACGCGTCGAAGCCTTTATTGAGGTTTTAATTGACTCCATTGAAATATTTTATTGATTTCGTTACAAAGAGACTCTTATAAACAGTAATTATTATATTTTGTACCAACTGTAGGCACTACCTAAATAAAAGTTAAAAACTTAAGATTAAATGCTATAGAGAATATTAACGGGGAATATACAAACCGGAAGTTGAATAAAAATCCAGAAATAATAAAACAAGAGTCATGTTTTTAATATTTAGTTCGCTTAGATAGCATCGCGAGTACCGCTCTTTTTTTTAATAATTATTTTATATGGTCATCACATAAAATAATTATTTTTCACTTAGTTTTTTGGGTGAAGGTCATAATGCACTAATGGGTCTGTGTTATGTGTGTCGCGCAGTCTGGATTGTCGAGCGTTATTATTATGCCTGTATTCGGTATGTTTCGTGAAGACGAGTTCCTTATTAAGCAATAGTTTCCATACGATTGTGTTCACCGCAAACGCATTAGTTTAAAGCGAGCCGGTGTTACGCACGCAGCGCTGCGCCGGCGCAGTGACGCGGCGTGTCTAAATCAGACGCAGACCAGCGCTTCACTGTATGTCATTATCCAATTGTTATGTAAGCCGGCGACGACCTAAAATCGAATCTGGATGTGAGACTGAGCTGGTGATTCCTGCTGCCCGAGTGCTGGCGGGGCGCAGCGGATATCATACTCGTTTGTAATATCTATCGAGCACTTCATTAGTGGCAATCAGTCAATATTGTTCTCAGAGTGGTCATACCTTCGACTAGTGTAAGCAAAACCCGCTACTGAAATACATTCTCCTCGAGCTGTTTTTTATTAAAGAGAAAACCTAATTGTATTTATCATGTGATTGTACTCAAGACCGACCTCCTATAAATGCTTAGGTTAAATTATTATAAACTTAAATTTCGCACGCGTTGTGATCTCTAAAACTTTTTGACCGTGACACGAATCTGTCTTATTATTAGCTATTGAAATGTTAGAATCGAATTATGCATCAACAGCGATACGAGTACGCGTATGTCATATAGTCGTTGAGTACCGATATTAATGTGCCCGTAAGTAATGTACTTACTGGTAGTAGTATTATGGCCACATCAGTGCAACGCAACTCGCCCGCTAACGCTACGACCGCACACAGTTAGCTCTGCCAAATCGGAAAGTGCATTTGACTTTGCAGTTAATACGGTTTTCAAGGGTGTTCAGAATGTGGTCCGGTTACTTTATTTGCTCCACTCGATACGTTCGGTTATAAACTACTTACAAAAATGACGTTTCTGTGTGTCTGTGCGAAGCTTTACTACATGTGTTTTGACATAGTAGTTGATAAGTAATTATTTTATTAAAATATCAACAATATATTCGTACAAGTACATATGAACAAAACTGAATCAGTTTATATCGTTATGATAATGTGTGTATGTGTGTATTACTGTATAACCTACATTTAAGTTTGCGACAGCTCGAGTCCGCACAGAACCGATTAGAATGAAACATGGAAATATCAGCTCAGATTAGTATTCCTTCTCCATTTAATAATGAGTAGTAAAAACTTATCGATATGTTAAACTGTGCCAGATGAGCTTAAGCTTATTTTATACGTTTAAGCAGACTCGGTTGGTCACATAATACGAGTATATATGAAATAAATATAAATCGGATCCAGGGAAATAGTTTAGTTTGTAGTTACATAGTATGTGTTACTAAAGTACAATATTAGTTACAAGTGTTTTTCATACGTAAAAATAAAATACATCCTGGGAAGTACGCAATCAGTGCCTGTCCTTGTGCAACTTCTTGAAGAACTCGAAGTTCGGTAGTACTGCATGATCACATTTTTGAACTTTCCACTTTCAGACATTTTCCCAATAAGCTCAAAGAGTATGAAACAATTGCAATGTTACGCTTTCAGATCTACGTAGTTTGTTGTTAGTTTTCTAAGTCACATGTGAGAGGCGAGGCACGCCACTCTAAATAAACGCTGCCTGACCGGTGTGGAAACATACGGGAGCGAACTTCGGGCAGGCACTCGTCGAACCGACATCTTCACTCGTGTTGACGTTGCGATCAATTTTAGATCATTAAATTTGATTATTGGATTGGACGATAACCAACTTATTGAAAGTATTAAAACCGTTTTGTGTAAGTGTTAAATAAATAAATTGTTATTTTTTACCACTAATAAAACACGTAAGGTTGCGTGCGGTCGTGCCCACGTGTGTATTATTTGTGCGTGTTTGTGCTTCATCTTTAGCGAAAACTTCAATGTAATAACATATAAGTTTTACTTGTTTATACTCAAACAATAAGCTATCAAACAGTCCGCGTTTTATACAACATTGTTGCAAATATGTATGCCAACAAATTAGGCAACATTGTAGTGATTGTATGGCCTAATGTCTGTGCTTAATAACTTGAGATATAGAATTATATTGTACTTTAACCGACCTATATTCATTTAATTTGTCGATCAGTGGTTGCGACAGTAAATCACCACAAGACTGGTCACCGAGTGGACATACATTACAATACCTGTTGATGCTTTACCGTAAAATATAAAACAATAACTTATAAGCTATTTGAAATGTTTTAAATTCGCTTTGAATTATGAATTAAATAACACTCTTCCCTAGCTCACCTCGTGCAAGATCCGTTTTCACCTGATAAAAAGGTATTGTCCGTACACAATGCAGTGTCGATTATCAGTTAAATTTTTCACATAAAAACCAAATACACCTTAGGTATACACATTGTACAGAAAACCTTTTTTTATAGTTCATGAATAATTGGTAAAACAAGTAGAATTATAATATTTAAGCCATAAATATTAGAGAATTTTACGAATATTCTTCAAACGAGACAGCGTTGTGGGTACATCGCCGCGCCTCGAGCAACTCTAATAGAC
The DNA here is from genome assembly GCF_905147765.1 of Vanessa atalanta. NCBI lineage: Eukaryota > Metazoa > Arthropoda > Insecta > Lepidoptera > Nymphalidae > Vanessa > Vanessa atalanta. The sequence continues at coordinate 10,708,916 of NC_061889.1, read as the reverse complement.
AAAGTGTTCTTTATATTATACCTACTCAACGTTTATTGGTTTTATATGAATTTAACAATAAAGTACTTCGTGTCTTATGTCTTTTGACACACACTTTTAAGTCAAAATATTTTATATTTCCGAGCTACGTGTACTCAATTCATTAGCACTATCGGTTGCGAGTTTTCAAACGGTAAATACCGTGGCACGTGAGGGGCCAGCTTAGTGTCCTTACGTCAGATCAAATCTTTGTCTTATGTGCTTTTGAGTGTTATATACTCTATTTAGTAGAATACTGAGTACATATTATATAATGAGAGAATTTCGTATTGGTACGTCTGAATGGTCGTCATGGGTTTTCAAAACATAACGAATTACCGTTGACTGAGAGTTCTATTAAGAGTTTCTATTTCATTCATTTTTCTTATTTGTTTATAAATGCTTAATTACGATCTTTATAGTAAAATTGTGTCGCGGTGTAAAAAATGCTAGAATAACAATTTTGAGAAGGTTTTTTCTTTGTAATATATGCGGTTGAAACGGACGTAAATGGTAATTAAGTTTAAAAAGTACAATTTATATCGTAATTTAAATAAAAAATTGGCAGTTATTAAAAATGACACAACGAGATTATAATTATCGCATTTAAAAAAATCACATTTCCATTGAAGTCGACCACACCGCGTGCAGTTCACTGATGTTGAGGTTACAGGTCTCAGTAGAATCAATTAAGATATGATCATTGTAACAATATTTATGTAGCGCAATGATAATGCCTTGTTTGTGGCATTTTAATATCATAATTTGGTAACGGATACACCGAGCGACAGCCGGCGGTTAGCAACCAATTATAAAATTTGAGATGATTACAATATTATTTTTGTATTTTAAGTTCCTTAATATTTCTCGTCTCATTATTTTTTTTACTTTAAAGTATTAATTTACGACTACAGAAAGAGACAGTAATACATTTTTAAATATAATTTATTATGTATTTACACACTTACACAGATAGGTGACGCCGAATAGCTCGTTAATAGTGACAGTACGGTACGTGAAATAGTTCCGTATAATTCACTTTCCGATACAAATGGCCAGATTAAGAGTCAATCGACTGCCTCTAACTAGATAATACCGTATTATATACGATAATTGGAATCTAGTTAGAATTGTAATACAATATACTGTTGCTCTGCAAGGGCGTAGCTATATATTATTTGTTTTGATTTATGTATGACGTATGTGCTCGAGTATATACCTCAGAGTTTTGTTACTTAATACAATGATAATAATTGCAGAATACAATGATAAAAGTGAGCTGGAAATCTGCACACACGTGTTCAATTGTATTTCTATGAGAAAGCGATAAAATAAAGTTTTTTCACTTCAAATCACTTGAAATACGCGCTTAGTGATAGTTATTGAGTTCAGTGATTCAGTAGTTGAGTGTGGAGGCGACATCATAACCGAATGGACTACGTTCATATACATACATTTGCAAATGCTTAATTTGTGTTACGAAATGTTTCATCATTTCAGAAACTTTAACAAGCGTTTAACCGGTGAGTGGTAGTGTTACAATATTGGCGACTCAAAAACACTTGATTGTGAAGTTTACTTGACTAAAATACATTTGATTTGATTTAATTTGACAACCACTAAAATCGTGAAATCTAACATCGCAGTTATAATATTTGCCCGCTAGTGCAACGACAGATCAGCTTTACTCCATATTTATAGCGCGTCTTATAAATTATTTAATATCCGGTCGACGCCCCGTAAGCTTTTAGATAAGTCTCATTTTTATACGCAGTTCGACGTTTATTCGTACACGGCGCGGCGCACTCGAAGCAAACGTAATCCTAAAGAGCTCTGACCACAAACCGTTTCTAAGCAATTTCGTAAACGTACAGAAATGGCTTCGTTTAACAAAACTCCCGTTGGAGCTTTTTACGATTAGTATTTTGTACATAAAAGCCGCCGATACTCCTTTGTCATAGACGTTGAGACGCATTTAAATACCTCGTTTGTGTAGCAGATATCTGTTCGTTTTAAATCTGACCTATTACTGTCAAACGCGTACAAAAGACCCAATATTCGTATGATTTAGTATCTTATAATGTATCTCCTTTATATATTAATTTATAAACACGCAAATTACGCAAAACGTCACAGTTGTTAAATACGCATGTAGTACATGCGAATGGAAACAAGTGTTCGTAATACTACTATTAACTATGAGAATAGTCTCTCTCCGCAATAAGATCTATAGTAAAAAAAAAAGTTCAATTATCGCCGAATATATTTATTAACTGTAGTATTCCTCAATGTAAACTCATCAATAAGAATAACAATCCATATTCCGGCGAGCCGGTGCTACCTGTAAGTTCAATTCGAAATAGTTATCGTGTATAGAAGTCCGCAATCCGCAACACTTGTATATGCAATCCATCCAGTTAGTCGGCTCATCGTCAATCGTATCTGATTCTTGTTAACGCGCGCGCGGGAGCGAGTCCAGCGTGCTCCTGTCAATGTCACGTCCACAGATAACTAACTGACCACAGATATGCAATACGGATCGCTTCAACAAAAATCTTTTGCCTATTCATATAATGCAAAACGCAGTATAATTAATACTGTCTCATTCGAAGCTATTTAACAGGAGTCAAAGTAAATTGCAACAATAACCTGCTACGAAATCGCTAAAGTTCACACGCAAAAATACAAAAATTAGGACGCGGCATGGGTAATAACGTGTGTTTAACGAATTATATTCATATGCAATTTTATCATTGTTGAAAAGGTATTTTACAACATACAAACAAACGTATAATTTCATAACTAATACAATATTTAGGCGAAATTATCAACAATTGAAATTTACGTCGATAAATATTAATTGCATAATTTCCACGGTTCATAGATTCGGATACAGACCGCCCAGACCGTTTCATGCTCCGTAACAAACAGCCCACAGATTGCAGATAATGGGCAATGACTAACTCCTTTCGCACTTCAGTTTTAACTGTGGGCGACTTTACAGATTGTATTTTTGTCATTAATAGTTGTAAGTCGCGGGGCGCTGGGTAATTATTATTGATATTTCGTTGTAAATCCTATTAATGTTGCTTCGTAGGAGAAAGGCTGTATATCCTGAAGACGGATTTATAGGTTCTTGTCTCGGGTACTAAATACTGTACCAAAGACAGTGTGGGCTACAAATGCTTAGTTAGAAAATATTGAAGATATCGAGGGCTCGACGAGAGCAAAAATTATTGCAACGAGACAGTGGTAACAAATATATAACATATTTCACTAGTTAAAGTTTTCTTTGACTGACTGACCTAAGCGGGTGTTTCTGACGGGAGGAAATTTTGCACAGGAATTTCTTATAGAATGTTACGTAGGTCAGCTCAAAGGAATATTTTTCAATATTCATCTCTTAAGGAGGTTAAATGGGGGTGAAAACAGCTTTTATGGAAATATAAAATATAACAATCGGAATGTAGGTTAATGAGTAAAGAACCGATTTTTTTTTAGAATATTCATCACCTAAGAGGATGAAACTTATGATGGAATATTGTATGGAAAGTTACTGTTTTTAGAGTTAAAAAATGGCGCCAATTATATTAAAATATCAAAAGTAGTAAAATGGGCAACATTCAGTAACAAAGATGCGCCCCTCCACATTAAATTATTATGGCGTGCATTAATATGAGTGACTAATTTAGGAATAATGACGGAATAAAAATACAAATTAGATTATATTGGTTAAAGCATATTATTTTTATACATAATAAATAGTTATTACTTAAGGTACCTAAACTTGGGCACCTGCCGTTCCAACGAACGCAATCGAATCAATCGACCTCTGAGTGAAATGTTTGAAGAGTTAGATCTGACCCCGCTGCCACTCTCATACCATTTTCTATATTTTAGTATCCTGTGAAACATTTAAATCCCACGAATACAATGCTCACATTCCGTCGATACTGTCACTAGATTTCTCCAACACCACGTGACTCCATTGAAGATATTCAGTGTTTACAGCAAGTATAAATAGTCTATCGTCACGGCTAATTGCCAACTGACTAACGGCTGCCACGTAACCAGAGACACACGTCGAAATTTAAATTCGTGTATCAATATTTGATCGAAAAGAGGTCGTATAGCTGTACGCTTCCTCGCTTTTATATTCGAATGCGTAATTCGATAACATTTGGAAGTAATAATAATTAATAATTTAATTTAATTATGATTTACATATTTTTCTCCAAGTATTTTTATCTTTATTTTTCTTCTTTTTCCTTATGATGATGCTGCATAGAAACTCTGAACACAATACGATCTTGCAAAAAATTAAGAATCAATTACCAATTTAAATCTTCAATAAAGTCTCGAGTAGTTTAGAGGTTACCGTTGGCTTTGTTTACTTGGGTTAAATGGATTATCGATGGTAAAGTGACGTGTATGTGACGTCGTCGGTATGGTGACCATAGTTTTCGATGTCAAGGTCGAATCAAAGTACCATCATGGCCGGGAGACGGCATGTCTCTGGCCGCCGGTTCACTCACCTCTCAGCACAACACGTTACAGTGTTGCTTGGCGGCGATATATATTAACGGTTTGCTACAATGTCACTGAGATGAATTCAGTTGACATTTGTTTAATATACCGAACGTTATTTAATGTCACGAGCATCCTGCGTTTACTTCATTTCACATTGAGTTTAATCGCTGATTATCTCTTGGGAAGTAAGAACACTCGATTGATAAATAATATCTGCCACAATCGGGATTCAATCGACGACCTCCCCGAGTCTCTCTTGTACAGTCGCAGTGACCTCTGTCCCAAATGAGCATTGTATTCATGAGTATAAAAACGTCACAGATAACGAAATAGTAAATTGTCAAGCGTCGTTATCTGTCTTTGAATCAAAATCTGGCTATCTAATCGGCAGCATTAGGCAACAAATCGATTTCCTTATTCGATTTTCGTGGTGTTTCAAATGTGACAGGGTGTTCTTGACTTCTGTGCCAACAATTTAATGAATGAAAATTTAATGTTTTTTATTGTATATTACGTAAAGAAAAGGTGCTGTTCATCTGACCGTGTGTGTTCAATGCATTCGCAACTGAAGGCATATCACAGTTAATATTCTAAATATATATTATACAACAAATAATACAAATGTTAGTAAGAATATAACACTCATTCGTGCTATTTGCAATACAGCCGCTACTCGTACTTCTAAAACCAATAGAATGTCCTAACGGAGCAGCCTGTACACGCTGCTGTATACGCGCTACGAGGGACCCCTCACTGTTTAATTCATTGCTTTCGGAGATAAAGTGATAATTTCTTTAAAATGGCCTTCAATTGCAAGTCGTTTCGTTTCAAACGGGTCGGTCGCCGTACTTTTATTTAACGCAAATCAAATGGAGATAAAGTTAAATTGATAAATGTTCTAGCCGAGATTAAACCTATCTGAATTAATAGTTGTTGGTTTTTGTTGGAAATGCTGTTTACGAGCGCTGCCCGCGACTTCGCTTGTCGTGGGCTGAGTAGAGGCAAGGCGCTCTGCCATCCTTTACTTCTCATATATGAATAGCTGTATAAGGTGAAGTACGTCGAGCCGTATTATCCATTCCTCCATTCAAAAAATGCTTGGTAACTATCCTTAAGCATACTCGTAAGCTTATTCCTTAGTAAGTACATATATTTTTAACATATAGTAAGTCTATAAATTTGAGAGACATGAATCGAACCTGTGTTGTTTTAGAGAAAAAATAATACGGAAAGCAATATTTTTATCCAGTAACTTTCATGCGTTTGTTGTCTTTTTACTACGAAAAACATTTTAAGGAAATTCAAAATAATGTTTGCCTTCAGAGTATAGCGGCCTTAAATTTTTCATCTTTAGAGTTAAATTACCGACATTAAATAAAAAAGCACCGGTAACAGATAACGACAGATCTTTAGGTACGCAGCTCTAAGTCGCTCACCACATTTTCGGTCGCGTCACTTCATCTTTCACTTCTAAATAAATTCCCCTTTAACACTTGTTGAGGAAATATAAAAAAAATCAATGAATTGTAATGAATTCAATGAAGTCGAGTAGTGAACTCTTCGCACGCCGAACGCGCACTCGCATATTAGTACAAACAGATGCAAACAAGAACCCGATACATTGAACCGGTCAGCGTTTATCTCCGATATAAATCACGATCTCGTAAACATAATGACCTCAATAGTTTAGATGTGAATATTTATTTCAATTATGCGATCAATTAATTGTTATTATATCTCGACTTGGAGCTCCGACGGTTCTAAACACGGCGCTAGATGTACATGTACATTAAAACACAGAATCAGAATATATATCGGGTCATAGGTTGAACCGATATTTCCGACGAACTAAAATCTGATTTTTGAATACAGAATGTATTTAAGAAGGCCGTTTCGTATTTTGCGATTAGTGACATGTGATTTTGAATATTAAAAGATAACATGTAACAGCCCGTAAATATTCTGGCCAAAGACCTCTCTGGTTCCAAAAGTTTGGAACCTTATCCGCCACGGCCCTCATGTGATCGGTGACTATACCGTCTGATATTATCAATAAAACAAATCTCGCTGCTCATTTCACCGAGATGTCATATCTTAATAGTAACCTGTCCATTTGTATGGTAGGTAATATGTCTTGATTATATAAACAGCACTCCAGAGAACGTGTCCGGCGCTGACCCGGTTAGGTTACCGACAGAACGTCCGGCTGGAGTTACTTTCATCACTTAGCTGACGACGTTAACTAGACACGTGACGTGGCGATGCTGAAGGAGCACCGAAATCCCAGCAAGAATAATTGAGCTCGTATCATTCAAATGGAAAATAGATGCATTCAATAAAGCTTCCTTTCAAAGACGACTTTGAGTAAGTTTCTATCTCTTGAATTGATTATACATAATGTGACACAAATGGCGTTCTCTGTTACGAAATATTTTCGACAAATAGAAGTCATGATCTTTGACTCGATGCTATAAAAAATAAAATAAAATTGTTAATTAAATTGGGAAAATGTCACCCAGTGGAACAGGTTTGAGTGCATAATTTATGTCATTTAAAGATGGTTTTAAAAATAATTGAATATTTAGTGTTGATATACGAGGTTGCGGTACCCCCTGTACCCCCTGTACCCCCTGCACCGTCGGCGCGTCACGTCGTACTGACAACACGACGAGGAAAGACGGTACGTTTGTGTTTTACGAATTCGATTTGATATGGAATTATCATATTCGAATAACTTATTACGTAAGATGTATATTTTAGCTGTGTTTATTTATTTATTTATTTAATATGGAACTCCAACATTTGTGTGTGTGTTATTACATATTTTATGATTTATGGTAATGTGGCGACGACGTTGAGCAGTTTTCTTCGGTTTTAGCGTTTTTCGATCATGTCATAGTATTCTGTAGTACGGTTCTTACAAATTGAACTATGACAACTGAAGCGTAAATTATTTACTATTTCATCAACAAAATGAGCAAAGACGCAGAGAGAAAATTTTACTTTTAGTCACAAAATGTTTATTAATGACACAATGTTGTATGTCGAAGTCAAATCGAGATTTATGTATGAATCAATAATGGCCCCCGCTTATTTCTCTGTTGGTATATAAAACTAACTAACAGCTTAATTCGACACGATTACCAGTTTTTATTATAATTAGACAATTAATTATTTGTAATTGAGACATCGTGACGTCGCTAGGCCGACTAATGGCTTATCTCATTTCGATATTATTAGTGTCAAAAACATTATGATAGACGTCGGGTATGATAATGTTCCACGCACCAAATATTTCTCATGATGATTTTAATATACTTAAAGGTAATTATTAATGAACTCAAGAAGCGAGTTCGAGTCGAATACGTCCTGTAGTGCGCTCGGAGCATCGGCGTCTCGCATATTATCGTGCGCGACACGCGGACACACGCGCAGATCGCAGAGTGCAGAGCCATGTCCAAAGTTGCAACCTCTGATGTTCTCGCTCTGTTATTGGAATATAAATGACAATTGACAATATGGCTACGGGCGTCACATCTTTAACGAGTCCAGGTCTAGAGACTATTCAGATACGTGTCTGTGTACTCAGCGAGATATTCATTACATTTTAATTCGACGTTTTTAGTCTGCTAGGACGTGGTTCACGGGGGAGGTATCGGTGGCACATGCCCTGTTTTTTCTGAAACAATAAGAATAGTCACAAATATACTTTACTGTTACAGACTGCATTCCCCTTATTATAAATTTATTTTCCGCTTAATAAAATATAAACTCTTGGAGCCCAATGCTAAGTGTAATTCATCTATTTTGAGATGCGGTACTCCCAGTAAGTGATACTGTTGTTAAGTCAGCAACTCGAGAGATAATAGTTGAGAGCGTGCGGCGCTTTGAGCGACGGGAAAGTTTAAATGATAGAATGTTAGGGACGATCAATCTTGCTTTCCGCATATGTAAAGGGTCTATCAATTAATGTTATTTCGCTCGGTGACAGTCCGCGGGAGTGATGTAAGTGTTCGAGTATTCCCTCTGACCGCACTGCCGGGTAATGCTCAGCGACATTCATGACGCCCGCGGCTACTTCAAGCTACTTGCAGCGAGCGATAAACGACAATTGAACGAGCTATTACATGTATAATAGTAATTGTCTGAGAAATTTCGGTGATAATTTTGGTGTCAATATTGGTGTTAATGTTTCTCCTATTTTATGAGTCTCGTCTGCAGCGTCAGCGCCGGGACTTCGGGTTTAGTGTTTTGGTTGTCCATTAAAGTAAAGCCGAGCCATAGACTCATTATATGTACGTCTGTATATAGGTAATCAGAATGTCATCTATAGATTACGTAGTGCGTCACTAAGTTTTAGATAATAGCGCATTAGCTTGATTCGATATCATTTTACAAAATTAACGAAACAAAAAATCTAATTACATAAACTACATCAAGTGCCGTTGCTCGTCGAAGCCTAAATAAAGTGTCGGGCAGGACTCACGAAAGGTAACAAACCGCGGAATGGCGTTCTAAGAAGAGGAGTCGCAAGAAATACGACAATTATCGTTTTGAGCTCGTTACAATGTATACAGACGTATCGACGAAACTGCTCTGCTCTGCTACCGATAATGTTCATTGCAGTTGTTGAGTTTTTGCGAACTACGGTTAGTCACGTCACATGGATCGATGCGTTTTCTTTTTTCAACAAATGGTTTCTTACGTTGAGTATAGTTCAACAAAGTACCCGTGCGTGCTTTCTCGGAGCCGATCCACCATCAGACCACGCGCGATTTTAGAGAGGGAGTGAGAGTAACGGAGTGTGCTAACGAGTCAGAGTAATTAAGAGTCCGTCACATAAGCAGTCACGTCACGTATTACTTGATATAATTTATCTTTATTATAACGTGTCTAATACATAGAGACGGAACAAAATCCTAACACTACGAAATACTTCATTGAGTAAATCAGTCAATTTAATCTGAGCGCGGCGTTTGATCTTCAATAGGGCCGTATCTCTCGTATCATCGATAATTACAACACTATCGAAATCTTAATCTACAATATTTAATAAATAGTTGGATTTGCTTTACAATAGATAACGACTTTTTAATAACTAGTTTTATAACTGTACAAAATGTATTCGTACTTATATTTTTATAAATCGTGAACTAAAGCCCTTTCGTAATTAACATTGTTTAGATGGGTAATATCTATAAAAATAATTAGAATCGAATCGAAGATTGCGCTTTAAAACCCAGGCCATCTCCCATTAATCTTTATGTGCTTAATATTCTTATAATTCATTTTGCTTTTGGCGGAGATCTGAATCGTAAGGAAAAATGTTCGTGCCAGATGAAAATCTGCCACATATGCATCCTCCACCCCGTTGTGAAGCAGCGTCGTAAAATAACTTCCAAGCCCTCTCAAAAAGTCCCCTCCGTTTTAGCCCAGCAGTGACATAATACCGGATGTCACTTTGTAGAATGCACCAACATTTGTAAACTAAACGTTTGAAATAATCATCATGTCGATAGCACGACGTCGCGCACATCCCTAATCCTCACTAAAATAGTTGCGTCGTCGTAGCAAATATCGAATCTAAATCTGTCTGGGAGTTATGTATTGTTCGACTTCCACTACACGCGCGACTCGACTACCGCTTTTATTAATTTTGGGATCTATTTGCATATACCCGTACCAGTCCGTCGGATTAGCGCTTGTCTTATCGCGAGATGGATTCCGGCGGCGCGCGGCGGCGCGGGAATGTTCATTCTTGGTGGTGATATTGCATGCAACGACTTTTTATTGCTTGACTAAATATCTCTAAAGTTTATTCAAATGTTTTCAAATTAATTTCGTCTTACGCTGCTCCCTTTTTGGTTCGGGTGGTTGGTATGGCTTTGTGCAAAACGCTCTAGATAGGTACCACCCACTCATCATATATTCTACCGCCAAATATCAGCACTTTTGTTGTTATTCGGTTTAAAGGTGAGTGATCCAGTGAAACTTCAAGTAGATTAGAAGACGTAAATTCCTGCCTTCCAAGGTCGTTGGCGCGTTGATGATGTAAGGAGTATTTAATGTCTCTAGTGCCACTGTCCGATCGGCGGTGACTACTTATCATGGGGTGATATATCAGACATTAGCCAGTCTGTCTGATATTTAAATTAAAAAAACCGTTGCATCTTGAGCTAGAAGAAAGTTCATTCATTCGGTATCGAGTCGATTCAATAACTATTAATCTATTTTGTATACAAACTTTGACACCAAGTGTCGCCTCTCTTCTGTATACTTACTATGTTATCGCGTCACGTTTTCTTCGAGCTTATATTCTTGAAAATATTTTCGTACTTTCTTATATTCTTGTTTTTGTAATACTGAATATCATTAGAATGAATACTCAAGTTATTTAGGTATATCTTGCATATTAAAAATGAAACACAATCCGTAAACTATCCACAAACCCGTTTTGAATTATTTTCTCATAATCAGGTATACTGATATTGAAGTCTTCGATTGATTAAAACGGCTTCGCGCGCGTCACTTCGCGCACGACGACATTAACTCATCGTGTCGATTTAAATACGTGTTTATTGATTTATTTATATAGCTAATCGCGCACGTTAAATAATTATTATAAATTAATAACATTCGGTTGCGTTTTTATTTCATCTCGTGCTCGCCGTCAGCCAAAACATCGTGTAGAAACCTGCATGTGTGCATCAGCCGCACAGTGTGGAGCGGAGTGGTGGAATGCGCACCTAAGCTTATCTTTAAAAGGACAGTGCCCTTAGCCCAGCAGTGGAACTATTAATTCTATAAATTAGTCTACATCCGGCTTTAAACATAACTTTTTATTTTCCTTATTCATTCATTTAGTATCTGACTTTTGTTCGTGTGGACACCCAGAAGCTAGAAACTCTCGTGATGTTTTAATATTGTTAGTTTATTTACACACGTACTCCGCGGAGACTATGAATAACAAAAGTTAGATAATGGCAGAGTCGAATGGAAATTATAAAAATGAATGTCGTCTCCGTATTTAATCAACGAGCCAACAGTTGCCGCGGGTCAGCGGTCAGAAAGAACAAGAGCCGCTTGGTCGCTATCACTAAGAGTGACCTTGTGGGTACAATTTACGAGTTTGTAAAATTCGCGAATAATTCGACAGAAATCGTAATTTATGTAATTAATTCGTACGCGAGGAGACGTGCAGGGCTGCCATACATTATGCACTTGCGTTTATTTCTAAATAATTCTGCAACGTACAACGGTTGTGGAGACGTTTCCAACGTTTTGATTTTAGAAGTCGCTCGTGTATGGAATATAATATAATATTTAATATTTGTTAAATTTAAACCATAAATTATTAATTATTGCTATTTCGTATGTATGGAATGATTTTTTTATAAATCATAAGACTTTCGGACGACATTGTAAAATATATGGACGTTAACAGATGCTAACGAGGACCACATTCCTGCGGTAAAATCATATTCAGAAGAAGTTGCAAAGCAACGCATTGAGGTTAATTTAGCCCTTTTAGCGACTAAATAAAATCGCACGTTGAATTTATACCCAGCTAATAGAATACGATCACAAGTCGTATAATGCGCGACGACCCTGATACGTCGATTTTGATGTATAATTAAAAGGATAAATAGATCTCAGCGGGCGGCTGACAAACGAGTATACTTTTAATTTCACAAGCTTAGATTCGACCTTTTCAATAATTTATTACTTATTTGCACGTTCAGTGAGTCCCGCTGGCGCGAGATTTACGTCCCCGAGCCCGAGGAGCACAGAAGTGCAAAATATGGCACGCTTTAATTTTGTCTCTTCAATAAATGAATTGTTGATATATGCACTTAATAAAATTTGCTGCACTACTCATATTCGTTTATGATGTTAAATATTATTTGAAGACTTTTCCGGGTGGTTTGGGTTCCGATTCGAGGTCGCTTACGAGCGGTACGTTTGAAATGTAACTCACTCACCATTCAAACCGGAACACAACAATACTAAGTATTACTGTTTGACGGTCGATTATATAAGTGGGCGTGGTACCTATCCAGACGGTCTTGCACAAAGCCCTACCACCAAGCCTGGGCTTTCTGCGAGCCAAGTTCACAGAACAGATGTATCCAATAAATATATGAAACTACACGTAGGCATTATACGTTATCGTGATAAAGCTGCAACGCGTTATGTATCCTTATGAAATGTTGACTGGATGACATTTTGTGTTTTTGATACTTCCATCTTACTGTCCACGAGAACATAAAACTCACCTGAGTCACGTCAACATTGTCTTCACGTATAAGTTTCATGTGTAATGATTTAGTAGTTTTCGTGGAATGCCATTACGAAGAAACGACTCCCCGTTTATAAGCCCCGTGCTCGGGGCTACGGCGGACACCAGCCGGACACCAACCGGACACCAACCGGACATCAGAGGGAGTATAGCGAAACGTCAAAAGCGCGTTACCAGTACGGGAAGTGGTGTTCAAAGCGAAGGTATCTATAACCGTCGCGACGGAGCTGCCAAAACTTTTGCCGAAAAAACGTATCTAGAAATACTTTCGTCTTCCTAATTGCCGGCTAATTCCGTTATCAACGTCACGGGGTCGGCGACTCCTGTTATCGCTTTCCACGCTTTTCAATATTTGTAAAATATTTGCGTGTTTGTTTATGTCATTCGGTTCGTGAGTTGTTTTAACAAGTATTTTGTGGAATGTATTATATATATACGTTAGTACATTGTTTAGAATTATATCTAACAGCTATCGCGTTCAAATGTTTAAATAATTTTTGTGTTTCATAAATTTAAGTAACCCGTGGTAAATATCAAAACTGCTCGGAGAGATCGTCTCTCGGAACACGAGGTGATCACGAAAAATCAGTATTGCTTACCCGGATTTATACCTGCAACCTAAAATCGTTAAGATTCACGAGCTTTCCACTGCGCCCTCGGGGTTCTCGACGCCCTGTGCGCTTGTGTTCAGTACGTAGCTTTAGGGTTTTGGATTACACTTTCGTTAGTCTTCACACCTCAGTAGACGAGTGGTCTGCGTAGTTATTTTTTCTCTCTTACGACGTAAAACATTCTTTTGAAGTAATATATAGAAGCTAAATATTCAGTAGATAATAAATTCATGCGACTTCCTTGAAGTGTGTTTGAATATGAATTAATGTAGATGCGTGTAAACGAGACCGCAGGCCTGCGACACGCCCGCGACACGCCCGCGACACGCCCGCGACACTTCTGTCTGGCGACGACGCATCTCGAACTCGTTTGGGAAACGTACCTCGCTCATTAAAGAAATAATTTTTGTGTCATGAATGTTTAAAGTATTACCTAAATTATATCTCGATAATAAGCCCTTATACACACGACATAGAGACATAGGTATATACGACAGTCTATAAAACTATTAATATAGCTTTTTTTTGCGGTGTATAACCTGCACTATGCGCGTATAAGTTACCTTATGTTTTAATGTAATTATCAATAGATTAGTATGTAATATAGCGTAAACAATGGCATCCAGTCAAATCGAAATACTCTTTATTTAATGACTTTCACAAATACAATTAGTTTGTACCAGAGCTGATATAATAACATGCCATGTGTACTGAGGGTATTTTAATCAACGTCTTAAACATATAAAAGTACAGTTCGTTGTTAACAATATATAGAAAATGTATTGTGTTTTTTCTACATGAAGTGACAAGTATCAGCTCTACTCACTTATTCTTACTACCTACGTTTTTTATGCGATAGGTTAGCGGGCGGGCACGCCACCAACCTTGGGAACTAAGTTATTATATCTTTTGTGCCTGCAGTTACACTGACTCACTCCCCCTTCAAACCGGAACGCAACAGTACAAAGTATTGCTCTTTGGCTCTTGTAGGATGTACGATGAGCAGCAGGTACCCAGACGGCTTGCACAGAGCCCTCCTCCTCCTAATTCTCGTTAAGTTATTAATGTTATTCATAAATTGAGATGACTCTCATTTGTCACATTGAACACATTGAATTATTATCAAATCAAATAAACATATTTTACAAAATTAATTAGTTATTTATTGAATGTATAGTTTCGATATTATATGCTACACTAGACACTGGAGTCGTAGTGCGCGTGCGACGCCGGGTCGTGGCACTATGTTAGAGTCTGTCTGCGCCGAGTGGGGAATATAGAAATAACGGTCTACGGAATTAGACGTGACATTATTGTTTCTGCTTTACGACTTATTATTTGACAGGGCTTAAAAAGCGCTATCAACGCTTTAAAGCGCTTACTAAAAATCACATAAAAGTAATTATTAAATTCTATATCGTGGGATTGAGTTCTCGGCTTAATTTAATAAGAATAATAGCGAAGATGTTGAGATGATGCTGTTATTGTAATATTTTCGTGCAGGAATTATTCAACTTAGGTTTAATGGTCGTCGAAAATCTTTTAACCGATTTCAAGAAAAGAAGAAAATTTAATATTTTTGTGTATATTTTAACGAATACTTTTACAGCAAAGATAGTTATAACTATTGGAATTAGTAGATTGGTAGTAACTTTAAGCGCGTGAGTTCCCACCATCTGCAGTGCTTGTTAGTATACATTATATATCATATACATCGTACAATTAAATTACACATCACGTTGTTTATTAACTACTTTAAAACATTCGGTGAGTTTCTTTGTTTGCGCGTTTCGCGAAATATTGATGTCTAAGCAGAAGTCAAAACCCGGTACACACGACTATATCAAGGGTCTCCGTAGTCAAGTGAAAATATAAACAAGTCAGTTCATTGACCTTTGCATCACTATCAGACAAGAGAATCCTTGCATATTCAACATTCTAGGCGAATGATTTGTGGCCGCCATCTTGCTTAAAATAGACAATATCACTACTAATAACCTGTAAGCTCGCTCACTCACGATTGCGCCGATTCGTACACACACAAGACGTATGGCTTTAGTTGAATATTTTTGATCGTAACGATCTTAAACTATTTCAGATGTAAGGACGTAAGAGTTGGAGACTGCTAGCATTTAGATTTAGAAACTGGGACAAAAAACAAAAACTCATAATAACTTCAGCGTTTTATTTGAAATCAAGCATAGGATAAGAATAAGAATGCGTGTGTGTGTGTGCTGCTGTACTGTGCACGAGCGGCCGATGAAATTCGTACCGATAGGGTCTCAAAACACTATAAAACCGTTACAACACCAGCCATTTGGAAACACTGACTTATACAAATGTCTTGTACAAGATTTCACAACGAAAGAAATATTGGTCTCATTAGTTGTATTACGTATTATTATAGAATAAAACAATGATTAACTCAAGATCGGGCGACGTTGATAGAGGTCTCTCAGAAGTATTTGTGTGATAACGCTGCATGTTAACTGTGTGTTATAAAACAACTGCGACCTGTCAGAGCGTCATTGGGTCAGACGTATGGAACAAGTTCTCTTTGAAATCATTCGTCGTCTGTGCGGCATTGGAACTGAATGCTGACGGATGACGTCCTCCTAACGCAATATTTCTACCCAAATTAAGTCACAGGATTTACTCGTAATACTCTGGTATTGGTGGTGGTCTAGGGTCGCGGTTATCCTTTTACTACCTCAGAGGAGTGACTGTGACGGAATAAAATAAACATTCAGATTTTTGAGATGAGCGCGATATATATGGTTCAAAAAAATACGAACAAGATGATATATTTAGTGGAACCGCACCGGAGGCACTGCGAGACGCGAGCGCTCGTCACAACACGTGCCTTCACACGTCACTTAGAATACATTCAATCATTCTTTGCACAATTCATTCAACGTATCGGATGTCTGATCGATGACTGATCGCTTGAACTTCATTACCCGTTTCGAAAACAACAACGGCGCGTACCCAATTATATTCCTAATTAATGTTGCGGTTGCAGCTCGTATTTGCTTCATTTGTTATCTGTGCTCCTTAATCTCGTGGATGGCAAATTATACTTCATACGCGTTGACGTCCGAGTTCAGAGAGGTCAACCTCTTTGTTGACTCTTTTTAAAATCTTGATTTCTTCAAGTACTTTCCAAACTTGAACATTTCAACAACATTATTTAAGAAGAGGTGAACATCCTTTTGATTTAGATTCCTTGTAGGTTTGAAACTTTCGACAAAGTATGTATTATGTTTGTATGTTTTACTTGTGTACATATATTATTTTTAAATAACAAGTTGTCTACAAACCCATCTGTTTCCTATTGAACGGTAAAGTCACTAAAAACATCAATTCAATTAGTTAAATTCAATTATTTCATGTTTCCAATCGACCGACAGACAGACGGCCAATTCTTGAGAAAGATATTCTAAATAATAAAACTTTTTCTTATCTCAATATCCTTATCGAGATAAAACAGCCGCCGGTCCGGCTGCTCGTATCAGTTTATCTGAAACTAGATTTAAATGTTTTGTACTTTCTAAGACACTCACGGATACATAATTGCCAGTTAATCTTGCCGTTCTATATTTCCTCGCAAAATTAAGTAAAACCTTTGAAATTACTTTTTATAAAAGCCCGCATGTAGTCGATACGCTAGATGTTGGTATTAATAATCAAATACGACATTATACATTAAGACTTTATTTGATCCATTATCACCCTCACGTTTTATTTGTAGTACTATTTGATATCGACGGCTTGAACTCAAAGTGTAATTATGAAAGCGACTGATTCTTGACTGTTTTGCTATAATAAACATAATAAATAAAAAATAATAAATATTTAACTCCAAACTCGGATATTAAAATGATTAATTAATAATTATCTGTTTTCTTATTTGAAAGCGTGGAACGACTCCTCGAAGAACCACTTCGGTGCTTCTAATTAAATATAAATCATAAAACACGGCGGTTGAATCAATTTGTTCTTTTCGGTTTCGGTGGTGACCACTGACCCACAAACAAAACCGTTATTGCTAAGAGACAGTCGCTACCGGATATTTTACCGACTCTTTGTAATTGATATTTTACTTTATTACTGTCGAGATACTTACTCAATAGTTATATTTTTATTAAGAGATGATCGATAAGGTGTATTTAAAACAAGAGATTGATAATGTGT
Organism: Vanessa atalanta; assembly: GCF_905147765.1. Classification (NCBI taxonomy): domain Eukaryota; kingdom Metazoa; phylum Arthropoda; class Insecta; order Lepidoptera; family Nymphalidae; genus Vanessa; species Vanessa atalanta. Next base: position 10,691,264 of record NC_061889.1, on the reverse strand, counting down.
GTAAGAATAAAATACACTGCGCCGACCTCGGGCGAGCGCAGGCGAGTGATATAAATGTATTGCCAAATATCTATTGAATCATCGGCAAAGGATTTACATTAGATAAAAAATCGGCTGAGCGTGTCGCGTTGTTAGGTTTGTACCAGAGAATAATATTTGAAAAATATCTATCAATAATAAGTGTAAGTCCGAACGTAGCGTTGTCCTTTTTTCACGCAGCGTCACGTAATACTTTGCACAGATAGTTTACGGTCCGGAGAGTGCTGTAGACTAAAATGTAAATCCTTAAACGAAAAATGTAAAGGCTGTCGAGCTGCGAGTAAAGAAAGGTCTATAAATATTAAGGTCGCTGCTGTTTGCGCGGCTTTTGATCATCAAGTGCCCGCGTGAGGTCGCATAGTGGTAGACTCATTATCGAATAAAACGACATACATTTTTAAATCTCGCATATGTTATTTATATACTCGCATGTCTATCCTCCAACTTGCGCTTGGCTTTTCTCCTACTATGTGACATTTACGACTGTTACTTTTATCATAATATGATACTAATTAATCGGGAAACAAAGTGAAGAATACAACAAAACCACTAAGAATAAATAATTTTAAGTAAATAAACGGGTTATTTAAAATACACATACATAACCATTTATTCTAATTTTAAACCGCAGATATCGCTCAGCGTGTCTGTTAAGTCTAATTGTCTAGCGCTAGTTTCTACGAAACGATTGCAATCGGCATGCGACCAACGATGCCGACTAAAAAATATCATTTACCTTTTAAAATGTAACTGATAACGATCAGAAGTTTTGAATCGATAAATACTATGTACTGCTATTACTTCGAATTAAATCGCTAACGCTTAAGAAGTACTTCGGCATCTGCTACAGGTATGGCGGTAATCAGTTCGGTGCAATAATTAAAAATAACGCTTCCCAAATTAGAACATTACATAAAGAAGGAATTAAGCTTACGACTCGTGTTATTCTACCGCGTAAGCGCTTTGCATTAAAAAACAATTTAAGTTTCTCGTCTGTCCACAGTTTATAAAGAACTTCCTGGACTGTATTAAATCCACGGCGGATTATAAAGTTTGGAATATTTAGTGTCTGAAGTGTCTGATTTTCACATATGACTTGTAGAGCGAAAATTTTGCGGTTTCGTAAAGATGTTTGTAATTTATTGTTAAAGTTGTTTTACCTGTGAGGCATTATTTAGTGGTGTATTCATTTTGTGACAAGAGTGGGAACCGATTGACGATCACACACGATTAGGTCAACAATCACACACGAGCTAAATGACGCATTCGTAATATCTGACAAATTTAAAAATAACAGCTGTAGGCTGTTTTGTTTGTGTTAGAAAGCGTCAAATTGTCGCGAAGAGAGGAAATAAGTTAGCGATTAATAAATATTTATTACTTTGTAAGAGGCATATTGATTACATTGTAATCCATTTATAGACTGATGCTATTATTAATACGAGGCCATTATTTGTTACAGATCGTGAGACGGCGCCCGCAAAACCTCGTTCGTGGAACGTTTGCGGCTTTCAGTAACACGAGTCGCGTTACAAATTCCAAGTGGTGCAATACACAATGCATTATCACACGCGTACGCGACATCTCACTCGACGAAATAAACGAAACATATCCACTTGAAAACGGAAGCAAACTGATTAAAGCTGCCGAGGAGTTCATTATGCGTATTGATAGATCGTTTAAGCGAACTGTGCGTTGAATCAGCCCCAATTCGGGCGCCACTATTCGATACGATTATATCGCGGACGTGTGTAAGAGTGCGCGTGTGTTTGTAAGTGTGTGGTATGCGCTCGTGTTAAGGCGTGACGGCGCCCGCGCGGCTGCCATGGGCGCGGCGCGCCATGTCTCAGCGCACGCGCCCTCTGCGGCTGCTGATCGCTGCGCTCGCGCTGGCGTCGTGCGCCGCGGCCCCCGCGCCGGAGCCGCGCGCGCAGCGCTCCGCCAACCTGTCCCACATTACGGGCACGTCCCGCACAATACAGATGTTCCTCAAGAACCGCTATCTCCAGCTGATGCCCGATGGCACCGTCAACGGCACCACAGACGTCAACAGCGTTTACAGTGAGTATCTCATCATATTGTATAATTAAAATAAACGTAATTTATAAATAGTTCAATAAAAGGAAAATGATAAGAGTTAACTTGATTCATAATCAGTTGTGAACAAGACGTATATATATTTATTTATATTTATTAAAATAATTATCTCAAATTGAATCATCAAAGGACGTTTATTGGCGTTGCCGTGTCGGAGTCACGACGAGAGAAATGCTTATTGCAATAATCATTACGTGCATTTTTCCTGGTATTTCGTTTCTATTTCGCGGTATGGAGCTGTAAATGAACCCGAAGCGCATTATTACGAGTATGTGATACGATATCGAGTTCCCGGAAACCTGCGGTAGACAGACGGCGGGACAGCAGACGTGTCACATTCATAGAAATAACACGAAAAATATTTAAGTCTTTGTCTGAAGTAAATGCATCTCTCTTCCAAAGACTCAGAGCCAAAGACGAGGTTGTGCAAATAGTTGAATTCAGCACAGTTAGAAGATTTCGTACGAGGTCTTTTTCCGCGGCTATTGTAGAGTGAAGTGATGCCACACTTAAGAAAAAAGCGTTGTGTGCCTTCCAGGCACCATTTCTTTTTTATACCGTTTTATATAATATTATTTTAAGTCGTTACTAAACTATTTTTTGTTATCGTTTTAATTTTTACGGGATTTTTAATAATCATTTTGTCACTGTCATTTTATTATTCTTGAACTTTGTTTATTTATTAGTTTGTGTTTGTTTTTAATTACAATCCTACGACACCTCTCATTTTTAATAAAAAACAGTCGATTTAAAATTTCGCGACCCCCTAGCTGAGGCCTTCTCCTGTTATGAGGAGATTTTTTGTAACATATTCCATCACGCTGCTGCAATGCGAGTTATACCGGGAAACGAATGTGTTTTATAGACAAGTCACCGACAAAGACAAGCATTTTTTTATTGAATCATAATACGAAGTCGTAATTATTAACAAAAACCACTTAAGCCTACGCGGAGTCATTACCGGACAGACCAATTAGTAAGGTGAAGCCTTAGCCTTAGCCCGTGCATAACATTAGCATAATCAACTAATTTTTTATGGTTACTTTGAAATAATATAAGAGACAATAAAACACGTATGACATTCATTTTGCATTAAAAAGTTATTTTAAAGAAACATAAAGTATGTTTTTAGCTCACCGAAAACGTTGGTGTGGGAACGAGAGAACGGCTGCTATAAATGTTTAATTATAATATATTATCAATTAATTCCAAACGTAACATATGCAAAGTTTTGACAAACTTTTTGCTAATGGGAATGTTATGTTTTTATCTATTTTATAGTTTACATTCGTGGCAACCAGACGGCAACCAGACGGGCACCAGACGTGTGTTACGTAACCACTCCGCGCCGTTACGATGTGTCGACGTGGCATTCGTTGATTCTACGACAAAAAATCGAGTGTTGCGTATCAAAGTACAATTATAAAGAATACGATAAATATTGTATAAACAAATAATAATTATACAAATATAGATTCGTATATAATTAATGATTAGATCAACGTATAGAAATATCTCTGTTTGCTTATGCGAAGCCTCTGGGATCGTACCGAGTAAGGCCGTCACGAACGAGCGGCAACTGGTATAAATCATAGAGAAGTAATCCCGACTAAAAAATATAGAGCTTAGATCGAGCCGAGCGATTGCGTTTGACGCCTAAATAGCTCGGATATAATAACAATAGCAGAGATCTTGAATTTTAATCTAGGTAATTACACGTTAGGTCGCTGCCAGACTGTCAAATTGTAATAACGACTCAATTACCACGGCGATGGCCGCCGGCGCGACGGTCGGCGGTCGGCGGTCGGTGGTCCGCCTGTCCGAATGAGATCATAAAAGTGTAATAATTGCCCAGGTTTCGTATTACGTGTGATTTCCTTTAGTTTCTAATATTTAATTGATGTTTAGAAGAGTACCAGTGCTGCTTTTCAAGTGCCTGTAACTCCTGACTCCTGACGCAATGTTAACTACAATACAATACCTACATACGTCGTTAAATGCGTCATAAAGTTTCTAGTTAGTTTCTACGTTTAAACGATAAAAATATTAGACCTAAGTCTGATGTAAAAGGTTAAGTTGTCGTCTAAATTAAGATACCTACTTCAAATTCTTGCAACGCATGTTCATCGGTTGCCTTATTAAATACAGCGCGAACATTCAGAGACGACTTCCTAATTTATTGTTAAAAGGCAATCAAGTATTGGCATTCCAGTATTTATTCAATAAGACTTCATTTTAAGTTAAAATAAGTCAATATATCAACCGCCCGGACAGCTAAAGTGCGCATTTCAAAAGAAAAATAATTTATATCGATTTCCGCGACTGTCGAGGTATTTATTCAGGCTTTTTAAATTAATAATATATTGTAGTTATTTATAGATGTTTAATATATTTTAATGAAATGCATAACGTAAGTGGGCACTCGGATTCGTTTAATTTCAACGAATTCGCGGATGTTTTTTCAGTTATGGTCTACAGCGCATAATACCGAACTCACGTATCGGCCGTGTAATCGCTATGATAGCGACTGTTGGACGTCAATCGTTATTAAGTTACGTATTCGCAGCCACAAATAAAATAAGATGCAAAAAGCGACCGCCCAGGTGACTCCGTAAAAATATGTGTTTATACGCGACGTCGATTTGAACACGTATAAAAACGCGATTTGATTGCGGCTGTTAAATTATAAATGAAATCTTTAGCTCGCGATGTATTTTACAGAGAAGTCATAATTAAGTATGAAATTCGTTTATTCGGTTATTACCACAAAAGGTATCGCGCGGACGCGTCGATGCGTGAAGTGGGTTTCGTTCGATATGATGTTTTACTTGATTTTTTCTTTTAATCCTATAACACCAGTTTGGGGAAATGTATATTTTCCAATGCGCTAGCCTGTATTCAATGTTGGTCGTTCTCGAAACTTTGACCAATAACAAGTGAGACGTTGCCGACGCCCGGCTGAATGTACTCCGCCGTAATCATATCTTGAATGGAGTTCTAAAAAGTGCTCCACTTTCTCGGAAGTAATTTAGTTCGTACGGAATAAGGTCCTATCGTCCACACATTTTGAGCCCTACGTTTATAATAATAAGACTAATCGATGCTAATAACAACGACGTAAGTACCGCTATGGTTTACGTCAACTAAAAATTACTCTTTACGAAAACATTTCCGTCGTTACCGAATAAATTTCAAGTGAATTTAATATTTTCGTTCGCAAAATTAAGTGTGTGTACATTGATATGTACTCAATAATTATATCAGTAATGAGACTGCTGTCGGTGGTCCGCCGTAACGGAGCGCTCGGTGACGTCACTTTATTCACAGGTGGTGTTTTGTTAACACATTTTTATTGTTTATGTCAAGCTAAATTGTCTGCCAACATCGACCCTAGAAGATATATTAACAATTCCCTTCATACCGCATGCCCCACTGACCTACACTAAGATGGTCTGTCCCTTGTGCAATTGCACAGGATCACTCGACCCTTAAAACGATCTCCGATAGCATACGTAAGTGATGTGTTGAATTTCTTCATACAATAACTCTTCATAACAGAAACAATTATATGTAGATGGCAACGAATGAATATGATACTTCTTCGTATTTGTTTATGACGTCACCGACTCAATTAATCTCACATAAATTCACTCGTCATCGTCCGCCAAAACCGTTTGTTAACGAACTTCAAAGAACAAACAAACAGCCGAGTATGTTTCAATCTCAGTATGCAATGAATTTCAATTTACAAATAATGAATGTGAAAATTTCGTATCGCTTGTGTCTTAATGACCTACGCAATAAATTATTTCGAGCGATTATCTTTAGGTATTCTAAATCAAACGGTGATAAATCACGCAGATCTTTTTAAAAACAGATCGCCTTTTATCTTATTTCTCTGCAACTTGTTTTATTATCACGCAACGGATCGGGTTTAACCGACTTTAAATAGAGCCGTTTTTTAAGTATATATATCGTACATATTTTAATTAAAAACTAAAAAAATCGAATTAATTTTCACAAGTGATAATTACGAAAAATTCTCGCATATATTGTAAAATTATAAGCATGATTTATTTTCAACTATAAAACATTAAAGGTTTCGTTGGAGTCACTACAAAATATATGTTAAGAGCACGGGATACAAACTGAGCAAGGTTTTAAAAAGCATCGCTATACTTTATTTAAAAAGGCTCGGCTCAGCCCTCATAACTTTTGCTTCCATGTGTTTGAAATGCGGACTCCAGCAAAGAATCGTTATGATAAGGTATGTTTGTACTTGTACTTGACTATTTGAACGGCTTCATTTTATTTACAAAGTATCTCGTGGTATACCGCTTAAAATATATGAACTTTCAAATTAGCGGCCGTACAATTAACAGCGCCACTAGTAATAATTAGCGTCAGGTTAACGTGGTTATCATTAATATAAAAACGATTAACACTAAACCGAAGTGGTCAACTTCGAGTAGTTCCAAGCGAAGGTTATCCCGTATCAGAATTCCTATATCTTGAAAAATATTTTCACGCCTTAAATTTATGGACTTTTCAGTCCATAAATCCGTCATCGTCACAGATGGACCGCACGATTTCTATTCGCATATGTAATCTCGGATCTGGAGTGGGAAGAACAATGCCGTGGTCTAGTATTTTCTGTTTTCAATATTTTTGGCCTCTTTGCCTGGATCCTATTGTCTCGAGATATCATCTTCGCATGCGTTTGAACCGTAAGAAATATTTACCTAGAATTTTAGTTTTCAAATGCCCGTTGCTTGGTTTATTGTTGTGCTTGTCAAACTGTTCTGCAAAAACGTCGTCAAATAAGAATATCTGATTTATTCCAAGACTGCCAGCATATGTTGCTTCTGCACCAAGTAGAAATTGATAATACGAGAGACATTTTATTGGGACTGTAAATCACCTCCGCCGTTAAAATCTACGAAGTTTTGAATAAAAAAGATACGTCGACATCACCACCGAGCTGCAGTGGCACTGAGCACTTGGCGCGCCGGTCACCCGATTCGGTACTAATAACTCATTTAGACAATATAAACGTCTTCATTGCTCGTTGGGTTTTCAATTTGTAAAACTATAAAACGATATTAAGAATAGTTTTATTTCAGGAACATAAAAACTATTTATAGAAGCGGATAATGATATAATTGACGCAGTCTGGTCGTTTGTTGCAGCAACACGATTTGCTTTTCCAGTTAACACATACAACAACACATACAAGGTTTTTGGGTAAATACAGCACTTATTTGACCCTCGGTAACTTGAATCAATTTCTTTTCTTTTGCTTTTCAGACTTTTCAGGTTCATATAGGTCTTACGGACGAGTATTTGCTAGGAGTTAGTTTTATTTTGGCATTCCAGATTACTCTTCACTATTTGTACCAGGAGAGGAGCTGTCGCAGTAACGATTAACATTCTAATAAAAGACTATATTTTCCGAAAATGTCATATGTAATGGTCACGTTACAGTTTCACATATACAAGACATACAAAAGAATAGAATATATATTTTTGTGTATATTCCGCATAGTTTAGTGAACACTCGCGGAAACTAAATTATGCTTCATACACAGGTCATTCTCCCGCGATACAAATATTCGTGCAGCTTTCGGCCTTACGTCCCTGCAACAAGAGCGCGAGTTGCTTGCGGCTTCCTAATTGTCTTCTGCCAACTTTTTCTACACCTCACGTGTAATATTTTTTTATAAAGACAATGTTCCGAACATTTGTTCCGTTACGCCAATACAATAGATTCATCGAGATTGAAGTATTCGTTTTGTCGAGTCCTTAGTGATCTAGACTTATATACCACGTGATCACGTAACAGATTGTGCGTCGATGAATAAGCTTTAATTGTCTTACAAGCGCTGACTCTTTGTATGGCGGTATGTTATTAGTTCACTAAATTAACTGTTTCATAGTTTATTTTTTGCTTCCTAATGGCGATTTCACTCGGCCTACAAAAAATCTTGACTAAAATAACGTTCACGTTCAAACACGAACAAAAACTAGTCTAAGTAGTTAATCGAAGTGTAGTTTTGTATTTCCTATTTCGTACTAATTAACACTCGTATTAGCGTCGGAGGGCGCGGCCCGGGGCGGCCCGCATCTGCATAATTCAACCCGACGTCCTGGGCCAACAGCATCCGGGATGCATATTAGATATTATTTGCGTGTTACAATTCCAAGCATTTCATTTCCTTGTAGCCGACTTCACAAAAGGAGCATAACTTCTGTTACTAAACATGTTTTATGTAAAAAACCTAAAATGCCTCTCATCAGAAGTCATGCTCTTGTTTCCCATCACAATGAGAAAATTAGTTTGACTCCATAATATTGTCTTAGTGCGTTAGTGATCCAATCGGCTTGACACACGCATCTGTGGGGAATGTTACATTATTTATTATTAAAAAACAAACGTGACCCGACTGCTTCTACTGACGTCTATCAATCTCAGATAATAGCCTTATTCCCTTTAGTGGTGCTTCAGCGGCCCTCAATATGTCGCCGGGGAGAGACTGGAGCCGACTGAATGCCTTTGATCTTGAAACTGACGTAATTGCGAGGACCACAAAACATCTAATCAGACTGGTCTCTCGATTGAAGAAAACAATAAATTTCTCTGCGGTGCGCGCGCACATTCATCTGCGCGAGCGCATCGACGACAGAGAGATTGATCGCGGCTCAGCTTAATATAGCAATTTACACCTGTAACGTGCTTCCTGCAACGTTATGATCGGTTCGCGTTAAGTTTATGGCGATGATTGAACCCTTCGGCGGTGACCGGCGCGCGGTGTAATTTTGATTGTGATTTAAAATCTCGTTGCGATGTGTTCATTACCTCCACTTGTTAATAAATAATTGTCAGCGACCGATTAGATCTGACGACGCCATTAATGCTGATGGCTGCAGGTTCGATTCCAGCTCGGTTCGGATATTAATCATATTGGAAAAACAGGTGTTTGTATCTCGGTGTTATCTGTGAGCCTCCCGATGGCGCTGTTTAGGTCGTCATTACGTTTGCTAGTAGTTCTAAACAGTACGGTGATAGCGTTCCGTTCGTTGTTAAAGGTTGCAGAGGTCGAGCGGCAATAACTCGATTTAGGTTCACGGTAATCTGTACAATTTGGATTATAGAAATGAAACATAGTAAGTTAACCGTAAAACTTCGTCAGAATCGGTTATTTCGATTTCCTCGATTAGATTCGCTGCGATCGGTCGCCATAATGGGTCTAAAATAATAACCGCTAAATTAAAAAAAGATAATAGAAAGTATTAGAGCATCGTGCTTCGACCCTGTATTTCCATTTGGCAGCTCCTGTTGAAACAAACCGAGACTACTGTAAATAATCTTATATTATAATATTATCAGTGTTGTCAGCATTAAATCCAGATTCATGGCACGACGCACGTCACATTACAATAACTAATTAAACTAAATTGCCATCAAATTATATAATATTTTAAGAGATATAATGAGGGCAACACAAATGTCACCGGCCGTCGCCCGTCACTCCCGTTTATCTCTGGAACACGAGACAGACGGACGGATTGAAACCAATAAATAAATACTTCTAATTTTAAACGGAAATAAAAATAAATACAATTCTCTAATTATATTTATTATAAATGTAATTTAAAAAAAAATGTAAATAAACACTACACTACACTTGGTAGGTACTCCGTGCTCGTAAACAATGATTTTTGATCAGGTGGCGAGTGATGAAAAATGCGCTCAATATAGCGAATTTGTAAATACAAACTCGAAATTCACCGCAGAACTCGAACGTTAACATCGGAACTTTAAACTTTCAGGCAGGACTTCGAGCCTGACGGGATTTTTCGCGAATGAATACCTACTCAGTGAAGTTTACCTAAATTATTTAATAAGTCGTTAAGTAATTTTTCCTTAACCTTATGTGTTATATTATATACGCGATGGTTTACAGGTGCCTTTATTAAAGGCACACTACAAAAATGTTATAAAATATTGCTTGTTGTTAGTTGGTATTGCATCGTTGATTAATCGCGTAAGAAGCGATCGAAAAAGAAGTCGATAAAAACTCATCTAAAATAACGCTGCTAATCTTTATATAATATATGTTATCTATACGTTTCTATGTAACTCCTAAACGGTTGAGCCGATTTTGATGAATTTTTTATGTGTCTTGTAGTGGGCCCTGGCTGACTGAGATTGGATCCAGTATCGGGAAGCCTCGCATTCACTAGGACGACATCGGGACGGACAGCTACTGTATTATATAAAAAAGTTAAAATTAGTTTATTTTAAAAAGGCTTGGAGTTAAAATTGGTTCATTTTTGTGCAGGATAAATAATGATTTATCTGTATTTATTTAACTTATCTATGTAAGTGAAGATTCTTGCGTGTTCTGAGTAGAATCTAAATTTCAAACCTACGGTAACTTTAAACGTAATTTAAAACTATCTTAACGTAATTCTTTACGTAAAGTATTTTGATTTATAATGGTTTTATATAATATAGACTTGTGTCAAAATAAACACGGACTGAAATTATAAAAGCAAATAGAACTGTTATCGTGATATATTAAAGTAATTTTAAAATAGAATCGTTCTCGCCAAGACAAATAAAACGCAATGGAAAGTTCATTGGACCACGTGTTTCGTCGGAATCGTTTAATCGAGTAGGGTCGAGAATATATATATTTTAATTATATCGATATTTGGGAACGCTTTAATGATTAAAAATGCGTAAATGACGTCGCGATTCCAAATACACGCCATCGCGTTGTATCGGTATTTATATCGTCAAAGAGTAACCCGAGGCAGACGCGTCTGTGCGCGTGTTCCCGTGTGTCACACTCGACATGCTCGCGGGAATATCGTGCTCTAAGTAACACAACGTCTTTACGTTTCATATTGAGTTCATTAAATAATTATTCAGTCATCTTACTGAATTACCTTACGTTTTCGTTGTTATGATTCTCACAATCGAAATCGATATATTTTAGAATGTTATCGTCAGGAGTGAATCACAGAGAAGTACACAGCCATGCTTACACGACGAACGTTATATCTGTACTAAGATTACACACGCGAAAACACACGTTACCACAACTGTGACACTGAACCCGTCGTGCTGAGGTTTGACTTTGAGTCTGACCGGGAGCGGATGGACCGGATGGCAAAATGCAAATATATTTTATATTATTAATAATTCTAAATGTTATTCTTGCACAAATCACGAAACAACCGATGATTTTATATAGATGCTCATGCCATACAAGTGTTTGCCCGCCGCTTCGTGCCATAACTTCTTCCGAAATAAAGAGTAGCCAAGGTCAATGTTTAACCAATAATCACGATAACGAGACGCGATCTATTCAAACCTTCAAAGCGTAGCGGAACGAGTCGTAGGAGTTACTTGTACTAAATTAATCGAGATATGGAATACGTGTACGTACGTGTATGTGTGTATTAAGAAAAAAAGTGTTTATAAAACACGGGAACAATGGCGTCGAAATTACCCGTCACGTCCCGCGACAGACAAAAATAAACAAATGTCAGATTAACATGTTCAAATACTTTTTCCGACTGACATTCGGAATTATGGCGGGCTTTCAAGTCTCGAGTGATTCGGAATTCCGTTCGACTAATTGTATCTCACGATGTTGCCGATCTGCGAGCTGGGTGACATCTTTATAGCAGAGAATAATTATACGCGGTAGCGGGCTAACGAGCCGCCTCGTTTGCTCAATCCCAAAAATTACACTTAGAAAGGATCGATCGGATGTAGTCGAAGAGAGAGGGGGAAATAGGCCCGTTAAAATTACAATTTCATAAAATAATTTCTTAGGACGACTCTACACACTTACGAAGGCTGAGCGTCGTGTCTTAATCAGCGAATCATTTCACTTACGAACGAATATAAATACGAGAGGCACTTTATAAGTCATAGTCTGTTATTGTTTTACATTAATTACCATTAAAAGGTTCTGCTAACAAAAGTATATCACAGCGTGAACAAGGTTTTCAAACAATCTTAGTTGCATGTGCACTTACGCGCATATCGGATTAGACGTTAGAATTTTTTGATAAATGTGGTCTATTTCTTAAGCTCTTATGAGTTGCACTTATCCCATAAAGTCTAAATACATAACAGTACGACCGAAACGTCTATCGTATTACCCACGATATTGACATTAGAGTCCGACCGAGCGATCCTATTGAATGTTCAATAAATAATTAAATTGAACGATTGATATAAAAGTGAATCAACTCGAAGCTCTCAACGATCTTTAATTTGACAAGTGATAACATCAGAAAAATCAGTTCAATGAACATGAGCCCCGAGAGCGACCTCGCGGGCGGCGACTCGCCTCATTGTTTTCTTTACCTTATCGAATATCAGCGTTGAATGTTGGTAATTACTCGCAATGGCCATCGTTGCGCGTGTTATCTGATCTCCAAAGATGATTTGTTGGTCTTCAGGCCGGTGTCACACCGGGTGATGAATAGCAAGGCCAGGTCCAGATACGCGAATAATTGCGTGGCTCCGGAGTTTCAGGCACACCAAAGTAGCATACATTAAATAATTTTCGTCTAACCGATATAGTTTTAAACATATTACTGTGGTTTATGGTTTAAACGGGCTTTAATTAGGTATTCGATCGTTAGGTAAAATAAATAAACCGCTCGCAAATGGGCTTCTGCAGCGCAAGAGCCTTCTCTAGTCGTATGAGAAAACGAAGGGTTAGAGCTAATTCGCCAGACTACTCCAATGCGGGCTGATGAATTATCACTAAAGAAATAGTGCTCTTCTGTAAGTAATATTTTAATCGAATTTCACGAATAAGTCGATTGTGTGTATCTGGCCTAACTTGGCTGATTGCTTGGTGTGTGTGTGTGTGATTGAGATGAAATGATATATCGTCTGACATTCTAATTGTGTTCGTGAAACGTTTGACAACAATTCAAAATAGATTTAAAATGGCTTTAAATAAATACCTCTATTTTTAAACGCTTCGTTTGTGTATTTATTTATCTATTCTAAAATGAAAAGTTTTAAGTTTTTAAATAAAATCAGTAATATATAGTATCTTGTTTTGTGTATTATAATACATTTTTCTTATGCAATAATTTGTTTTGGGGTTAAAATAGAAATTAAAAATTTAAAGTATTTTCGATACAAATGAATTGTCACGCGTCCAAGGTAGTTTGTGTTAAACAATATCGATGAGTTCCACCTTCATCCGTTCGACCGATTACATGAATGCACCGACATGCAGCTTATACAACACCCTCTGTTCTCCGTGCGCGTTCGTAAAACTGTCGAAATGCAATACTTGGTACAGCTGGGCTCAGACTCAAGGTAGCTGTATAACATGATGATCCGGCGGCTGGCGGCGCGTTGACGCTACAGGAAGTGGCTCATATTACTAACAGTGATCATGTCTAGTCGCGAAGGCGACTACGAACAATTTGAAAGGCTTGTAATTTTTAATTTACATATATACTCGACGACTGTATACCTCTTCCGCACTGTTGAATTAAATGTAAGGCTACAACTTAAAAGAATTCGCAAGAGAGTCAGTAGACAAGTGCTCTACCTTTTCACCAATCTAATTACATCTACATACTTAAGCGCATTCACGCGCCGTTATAAGTAGGTGATCGTGATCGTGGATGATTCGTACAAGTCGTTGGTCTCATCTCATTACTGGGCCAAATCATTAAGCGATGATGACGTCACACTTCCATATGAAATATGTTATATTCTATGTAGCATGCGTGCAGCCGTCAACCGACCAACCGGCGTCAGGCAACTACTAGTAAATCTGCCTCCTCTTGTAGTGTTATAAAATAAACACTAAATCGATTTGTGGATCAAATACTTAAATGGTGTATAAAAAAGCGTTACTTAAAGTATATACGTTTATTTTTTTAGTTTACATAATCGAGGCAAAATGGATAGAACTCGTGTATCATTTCCTAAGATCGCGGGTAAGACTGCGGCCACTGGGCTACAAGGGTCACTGAGATTTCATGTATTAACATTTGAAGGTTCAAGAGTTATAAACTGAACTCATCTCATACTCATAGAAACAAAACCTCGAGAATGTTATATAAAATTATATACATACTCTTATATCCACCAACAGCAAGAACAAGATGGACAAATAGTTAGAACGCGTGCATTTTAACCAATGATTGCAGGTTCAAATCCAGGCAAGCACCACAGAATTTTCATGTGCTTAACTTGTGTTTATACATATTACAATTCATCACAATCTCGGTGTATCCATCAACCTGCAGCGGAACAGCGTAGTAGAATAAGCTCCAAATCTTCCCTCCTCGAGCAGAGCCATGCTCTGGTCAGGATATTCATGTACTGTTACTAGAATGTAATTAAAACTGTCAATATGTACACTAAAACTACGAAAATAAAAAAGGTTTTAATAATATTTTTTCTCGAATGTTAGTTAACCTAACGCCTATTAGATACCTGTAGCGACTGACCGTCGGATAAGAGTTGTTTTCAATAAGAGGCTCGTATAAAAGTATAAATATAAAATGCGGATAATGTTGCTTTTCTATATCAGGCAAAGTTCCAAAACGACGAGAATCTATCCAATAACAAATAAAATTGATAAAATATGTCGCGCGGCGTCGCCAGCTCCCCCGCGAGCCCCGCGAGCCCCGCGCCGGGCGATTTATTTATTTTTAAAAGCTTAATGAGTACGTATTACTTTTCTTTAAATGTTTTGCGAATAAATGATACTACTTCAATTAACAGGTTAGCCAACTTACAAAATTGCTTAAAACAGTACGATGACAAAAGACAACTTCAAATTTATTTACATTAAAAATAATTGCAACGAAAATCGATTTCAAATAAAATATCTTATATTGTTTTCGACATTATTATTTTCATTCAAATAAATATGATTTACAAAAATAAGACTACATTTAGAATTAGTTTTTAAAAAAATAACTGCGTACAAAATGGATTTGTTTAAAACTCCGATCCGAAACAAAAGTAAAGACCATAGAAAGTGATGCGAGACGATTTCCCAAATGTACGAATATTTACTTGTTTATTTATCGAACATTTATTTATTTTATCAGCCGTACTTGTGAATTCGCTTCCGATAATTTTATAGTTTTCATAATAGAAAATGAGCTCAGGAATTTATGAGATTAGTCTCAACTAACTGATGCGGTGACTATATGTCACGTCTGTATTAATAATCTTTGCGGCCTATTAACACAGGTGCATCGACACGCGCAAACTGGTCGGTCGGGTGCGCGGGCGCAGCTCGCTAACCGAAAATGATGTACCGCCAAATTGCTCCACAAAAAAGTATTTGCCCCCTACTATTGGTATCACAAATGAATAGAGTTTCTTAATTTTAGAATTGAACGACATTTCTTTTTATATAAAAACAAATGTTATATGCAATCTACGTCCCGAATTGGTGGTGACTGGTAGTTTTACATGTAATTTATGTAATCTTGCAAAATGAAGATTTAGATGAGCGTGTAAGAGCTACTTTAATGAAGTGTATCTTAATTTTGTTTGTATGTTGTCGCTGTGCTTCCAATTTTAAACATTAGAGTAAATAAAATTGAAGAGATTATTTTTCGAAAAATGTTCGCTACTAAAGTGGTCATACGAAAGTCATAATGTAACCTGTTAATTTAGATTTCCTCACACACAAGACTCACCTCACTCCAATAGCTACAACTTTTACGCTCCTCTAAGCGTTAAAAGGTTATTAACTAAAATAAAAAAAAATGCTTTCGATAAATCCACAAAGTACGTAAAAAAATAAAACAAAAAAATTATAATTAAATGTTTGTGCTGTGTTATTTATAAAATAGACGGATTCTAAAATACTATCATATATATTCAGTGTTGTCATCTTGACATTACACTAACAGTAAACTTTACCTTAAAAAAGGGAACGACACGGAAACTCGTAGTACTGTCTTCATTTAAAAAGTCATGTAATCTCCGGAATACGACCTTGAAAATTGAATCTCTTTAAACATAAGTGTATCGTTACACCTCGCGCTTGTTCCACCCGCGTGTGTGGGATGTAATCTTCTTCCACAATGATTTATGGGTGATTAGTATTGCGTACTAAGATGTAGCAGATTCGAGTTGGTAATGTATGGTCATTGTATGCGACCGAGAACCTAAACTTCTTGCCTCATTGCAACGATTGCACGAATCGTGTGTCATTGCATTTATAAGAAGATCAACGGATGCTAATTGTACACAATACGTTGTCTCGATGGTGGCTTGAACAACAAAAAGAGATTTAAATCAAGAACAGTTTATTTTTAGTCTGTCTTTCGGATTTGCTTGACGTGCCGTGTTGTCAAACATTATTTTTTTGCGGGACATTCCCGGCTTGCAATATTATCTATAAATTGTGAGAAATATATCGAATTGTTTTCTTTTGTTTTTAATTATTAATAAATGAAAACGTATATTACCGTTACGATTTATTATTATATATTATAATTATTTCTTTAAGTGCTCAAGTTGTGCTTTAAAGTTTGGATACGCGTACATTTAATTCCCGATCTTAGCATCAATCGTGGTTACACTTTCTGCAAATATGAGTAACATAAGCTTTCGGCTAGACGCGTCAAGTGCCCTCCCGCACAATCACCGGAATAAGTTGATGATATTAAAATTGTCATTTTACATAATAAAATTAATGATTCGGTTAATTTATTAAAGTAATATCGCATGTTTGTCTTTTTTTGAGCAATTATTAATTTAAGAAAAAAAAATGAAGGTATTAAATCAAAATTATTGTAAACTCTATCCGGAAAAGCCTCAACGAACGTCTGTGAAATAAAATAATTACAAAGCTAATGGTCTACCTGTACGAGTAGAACCGACATGAAGATCAGCAGTTGCTATCGTCCACCATTCATACACCTATGTAAATATTTGGTTAAATGTTATAAACGCATCTATATCGTCCTAGTTATTTGTCGCGCCGCGTCGACGGCGATCACGGGAGAGTAAGATAGGCGTCGGTGTGTCATTATTGATGAGTCACACTTCACTCTCTCCGCGGCTTACGGGTGAGGTGTTGGCTATGGGCGAGGTGTCGCCGACGTCGTTCCACATAAAACATAGCGAAGATCGCGTTACATCGCACAACCGTGAGAAACGCGCTCAGATTGTAAACATAACGCATCTGTAATTAAGAAGGCTATACTTCACCGGTAACAGATTTACGACAAAAATAAGAGTAATCTGTTTCATAATACGCGCATATATCTCAAACACGAGAACATTACATCTCAGCGACTGCTGCCCGTGCGCGCCGGTACAAACGGATTCAAATATATTTATCTACAAAAATTAACGCTTATCATTGGTGTATTCGAAGACAGTCGCCACGCTATACTTAAAATACAATAAGTGCAACCGACGACTTTTCAAATTTGTTCATGCACAAACCTATTACACCGTACAGAGACTTAATGCGATCGGAAGAATAATGCGTGACGCAAATATTTAATATAAAGTATCGTATATATACTTATTATAGTCGAACCCAATAAAGCCGCTGTTGTGTGCTGCGCCTTACGACCATTAAATATGTTTAACTTCTCAATCAAAGGCTCGCGGGCGGTAGGAGCACATCCGTAGAGGCGGCCTGTCGTCGCGCGGCTCGTAATGCGAGTAATGCTACCCGATTTCCACGGCAGTCGGTAGCCGCGATGTAAGTGACTTAACGATGATTTATACTGAGATCTAGTTCTGCGTTATTGTATTGTAAATGCCTGCTTCATTACACGACGGTTTTGTTGTACACGATTACAGCTCGCTGCTCGCCTTCGCACGGACCACGGACTTGCAAAGAATATGTGTACTACTCAATAAATTGACAATTTTATAATATACTTGATCTTTAAAAGTTACAATTTTATTTGTTGATGATATATTTATAAAATTATTGGAATTATACAAATAATCGAATACAGCTTATATACATTATACATTGTTAAATACGTGCAATGTAATGAACATTACGATTATAAATGAGGATTCAAGTATACGTATATAAATTTATGTTTTTATTATTTTTTTATCAACTAGATCTACAAAATCAAATCAATTTTTATTATTGCCTCCTCTAAACATTTTCATAAATAAAAAAAAACAATAAAATATCCTTAGAACGGAATTTTAATGCTATACTTATTTCTCAGACTGTTATTGTGTCAATAAATTCAGAAGAACTCGAACCATTCGATCCTTGAATAAATTGGGGACTCCTCAAATAGACGTATTTATCCCGTATTTATGAGTGCAGTAAAAAAACTAATTGGAATATCGATATGCGCCGGCGGTCCGCTGACAGTTGACGAGTTCATTTGAGATCGGAGAGGAACGACTCGTATAAAAAGCAGTACGTCCTGATGCTATTTTCGTTTGGAACCAATTATTTTAAACTAGCAGTTTATCGCGACTTCGCCTTGAAAAATGTTCAATATACCAACAGATATAATAAAACCAATAATGTAACTGCCCAATGTAGCACATAATTAAGTTTTATTAAACACATACAGGTGCACTGGACTCCTTTCTGTAATCTGTTACACAATATATCGTCCAGGCAACGAACACGCAATCACTTTAAACTAATACCTAACTCCTACGATATGGAATCTATTCAGACGCGACTGATATTCTGAGTAAGAGAGAAATATTTTCGATAAGTAAATGCATTACCTCTAATCATCAGAATTTATTAAAACTTGTATAATATTTACAGCCTATTTATAATTTTCATAACCAATAAACGATGCATGCACGATGTCCATTGAACGTATGTAACAATCAACCCGGTTTTCCTTGTGGTAGTCGTCGCCACACGTAGCCAGTAGTCGGCAGTCGGCAGTGCTCGTATGTAAACGCGCCATTGATGTGGACACACAATGTGAAGACACGTGTATTCAAATTACGGTCTACTCCCCACTCGTCCCGTCACGTCACGGTTATATACACCAAAAGTTTAAAAATTACTTTTTAATTTATTTACCTGACTCAAATGATTTTATTAGTATTTTTATTTTTTTTAATGGTTCAAACAAATTCGTTTGCGAATGGAATACTGATTTGCCAATAATATCCAGTTTACTGTTATAAATGGAGCCTTAAACATCGACGCAATCCATTCTTAACTTAGGTTTCTTAATGTTACTCTATTAGCGAGTACTACAATCTACTTGTAACTGTCATAAAAACAAGAATGGTATTTGTTACTTCAAGATAGGAATTCTTTTAATGTGTATTTATTGTTGTTTTATTTCTTATAATATTTTTATCGAATAGTATATTACTGAAACATTCTATGTAGGGAGGCCACTGCATTTATATTCTCAACAATGTTTTATGCATCGACAGCGTATTATTATTTAAAATAAAAATTCAAGCCAATAGTCGAACAGGGGTGAAACCGAAATCAGTGGAAATGTCCTATTTGTAGGCGTTATTGGGGCATTGTCGCCGCCATTGTTTCGGTGAAAGTGGTATTTCTTTGTTGCTTTTCCGGTGCGGGTTGCGATACCACCGCTACCGATTTTTCCATTATTCATATCTTCAACCTATATTTAATGTTAAAATTATTTAACGATTGACTTGTAAACATGAACGTTTTAATGGATATTCATACAAATCTGTGAGGAATATTATCTGGTTCGGACCGACATGAACAAGCGACACACATAATAGTGTCAAATTGATCGTCGTTTTTGTGCATTTTCCCCTGAGACCGCGATATTACCTACAGACGAGTTCTGAGTACTGTGGTCCGGCACGAAGGATGAGTAAGCCAGTGTAATTCCAAGCCCAATGCAATAATATCTTCTATTCCAATATTCACGACATATTGATTGTAATGCGAATCGTTGATATTTTTCACAGTATCGGTGTGCGACGATACCATACGGCGATGACCATTTCCAATACGTTGCCTAAAGAAAATATAATAAGGATCGTTCGTTTGTTGGTTTTACGTTTTCACTAATATAGTTTGGTGTACTTGTTTCAATACTTCGTATATATAAACGATCATTACGAGAAGTATTTGATGTATAATAACTCAAGTCTTATATATTATATTAAGGTCGTATCCATGTTTTATTTTCGCCTTTATTAGAATAGGTACGATGATAGAACGCAATATGAATAACAATGTTATAAATGCACCAGGAAGCGACCTCACGGCACCGACGATGTCACCCTGATCCTCGCGACCTACTGTTCAAATATCATCAATCATCTTAATTTATAACCTAGGTAGAGGGACCTATATGGAAGAGTAATGACGTAGTCTTACTTAAGGTCTACTACTGTTTAGATGTTTAATATTTACTATAAATAATATTTATTGAATTTTCTATAGTTAGACGTTTCCTTTACTCCGCATTCTGAATCATCTAAGTTAGTTAGAATAATAGTTAGAATAATAAGTTATCCGTTTGTACGCGAGCGGAGATGTGACAGACCTGGTCGCAGTCAGTGCACAGTGACATTAGAATATAATAAGTTAGATAAACTAATGCTCCGTATCGTCAGAGCGCCTTGACACCAAACGAGAATAAATTATCTCACAATAACAGCCAGTACAATAATCGCGTACTTACTCGAACTATACATTAGACTGTTGCCAGCTCCGTGTTACGGTTAAACACTAATTGTTTAATTTTAAACCTTGAAAATATACTTTAATAATAATAATAGAAAGGAAAACAAACTATACACATAAAGTGCCGTGTCTTTTGATAACAGACTATCTGTTTATCTGCACTAACTAATTTTTTAAGGCTATATGAGGCTAATTTTGGTCTAACTCTACAGAAATTTTCTTTGCTTTTATTAATTGTTTAATCAGCTTTCATAGCTTATTCTCAATAACGCTGTGAAATATATTTCATCACAAAAGTGTTTTCTTAAATATTTTGTTATCATATTAAGCAGTTTTATCGATTCAGTATCAATTTAAGCCCTTAAGTTTGGTTTTCATAAAATCTTGTGAAGTTACTATTTAAAAACATAATTTTAACAACAACCATATTTTGACTTAACGTATCAATAATTTTAATAACTTACTCACTGTCATTCAGATCCTGAAACGCTGAACAAATTCAGAATAACGTATCCGACTAAAAACTGACAACTCATTAGTCGCATACTGCGTCATTGGCTGCCATCGACCGGTGACCACCCAGATCTAAGTAAAATTTTATTTAGATCAGCCTTTCAGAAAATCAATATAATTTTTAAAATTATTGGTATATTATAGGTCTTGAAAATGTCTGCAGAGGGTCGGTCGGTGTTAATTATAACCTCATAACTAAAGTGAGTTACGTCAGGTTGAATTTCTTAAACTTTAGCTGAGTGTGGACCTGTGTGCGCAGTTGTGCGATCCACGCAACGCAGGCTGTATAAAAAATAAATTAACGGATAGAAATCTGTCCCCAACCGGTCCAGCCTTCGTTAGACGATCATTAGCCGCTCTTGTTTAAAATTTCAAATAGTTATAGAAACTCTATCAATTAGTCGCGGAAAAAATGAACTTATTTATATAAACTGGCCGTTTCTATGAAATACCGACGTCCTACGGTTTCATCGTAACCGAGAGCGCGGCCCGACCGGGAAATGAAAGGATGATCACATCCAACTCTCGTCAAATTAAAGAATAACATTTTTGGCGAAGGTCGGCTCACGCCTAGATATTGGCGGAATAAGAATTATCCTTTAAATCGCCATTTTTGGCATATAAGATCGCGTCCCCGTTGCCCGTAATTACACCGACGTGAGTTAAGGGGGATGATAACAGACGAGTCTTTCCAGTCGGAGTCAAAACACTGGGTCATTAATTAGTACAACTATAACGACAGTGGTTCGTTGTATTCCTTTTGTATTTTACAAAAATTTTCTCGAATTTTATTTACGCAAAGACTTCGTTCAGATATATAACGTAATAAGATTGGAGATTACACACAAATTATTGATTTAGTCGTATTAATGACTTACGTGAATATTAATTCGGTAGTTTGACCAATTAGTGAACCAGGTGGTCCGTGTACCATCGGGTGTGCCGTCACCTAGAACATGTGGAAACAGGCACAAGTTAACGAAGCCATTTTATGTATATACATGTTTAATTTCCTCAGATAACTTGGTAATTACTATTGAATACCCAATGTAACGTATTAGCGTTTTATATGCGAATGTATATATGATACTGAACGTGAGAAAGTTAAGAAGCTCTTTAAGCCTGCGATCCTTATTTAATTCGCAACTTCGATAACTTGAGAACAATTTTAAACCACAAATAAGCAATAATATCACGCGTGACGTTTATTGAATTAGGATCTTAATTTTTTTAATTATCTTAACTTTATATGAGTGCTATGTCATATTTGTTTGTTTGTTTGTTTTGTAGTAATATTATTACATAGGTATATATAAAATTTCAATTGTTGACACTCGTTTCCACTCGTTAATAATAAAATAATAAAAATTAGGTAGTTAGTTCATTTGCTAACAAGTGATGCGAGTCACAGGTTTTCAGAAGTAGCTCAATTAATTTATGATAATGTTCGTTTATTATGTCATTAAAAAACCGGTAAAGCTAATGACAGTCTATCGGCAATTATTCTCGTTTCGACATTTTTATCGTCCAATTATAATCGTGTAATGTTTGATGGTGATTTTTATTTAAATATTAGTTCAATTAATATTGATTTATATTCGTATCGTTCTATTGTTATCTTGAAATACTTTGTACGACAAGGCCTGGCCTGTGCTTACAGATATATCATAAAGTTCAATTTGCTTTTAAATATATTTAAATTTTTCTAGTAATCGTTAACGACTAGTTCGATGAAATAAAATCCTACTGGCATTTATTAGTCTTTAAGAAGTTAATTGATATCGCTTACAAAGTCAGAGTTGCCACTTTATAATGAAATCCAATATGGCGGCGTTGCTAAAGTATTTCTCGGTAATAGTTTAAAGCTAATAGCCCTAACTTTAAACAATTGCGATGATCTAAATATGAGGAATTCGCGCTAATCTTGTAGGACTATCAAGTGACGGCTGGATCTAATACAAGATCGACGGCACGCGGCCATGGTCGACGTTCCAGCCAGCAGAGCATTCGTGGACATATCAGTCATTGTCAGCGGAATCGGACGGTCGTCCCGTAACAAGTAGTCCCGTTTCAGAACTTACAATCTAGACTGCGGTAAATTTTCAGAAGATCGCGATCGCGAGCATGAATGTGAATCAGCCTGTCAAGCGGCGGTCTTTGTAGGGAATTCATAAAAGTGCATCAAGGTGCAAAATCTTCAACTGGAATGACATCTCGTGTGATGATATTTCGTAATAGTTAATAACGTAAAGCAATACTGACGGAAATGATATAAATCTTGTAATGGCTGCGGGACCTCTCTGGGGGGCCCGACACGTATGCTGATTTAGGGAATGCTTTAATTAGCTATTCATTGAAATTCTAAAATATATTCAAACAGATAGAGTCGGGCATAAAGTTCAGACGCGCGAAGTCTTCAATACTTGTTGTGATGTCACAATAAGCTTTACCAATGACATTTCGATTATCGCTCAAAGTATGTTCTTACCAAATGAATCTGAAATTGATTAAAGGTTACTAACAGACTGACTCTTTCTCACTATTTATGTTTAGGGAATTTCCCGTGTATTCTGAAAAATTAAAATATATATATTTCTTAATACCGGTACATAATTGCAACGAATATCCACCATAACTTTATCTGACTCGAAGCAAATTTCATGCGAATGTTGCTGTCTCTGAATCAATTTACAATCGGAACTCCGTCCGCCGCTATTAATTCGGAGCATTTATCAAATTCCAACATAAAAATTATACTTTAGATAATATTTAAATTTTAAATGTCTACTTTTATAAATATATAGCGAATATAAATTATCTATTCATAGATTCGTTTGTTTTATTAGTTAAGCGTGAGAGCTTAAAATTTTATTTAATTTTCTGTGTGTCGTACACTTTGTGACAGCTGGATGACGTTATAATTAACCGCGCACCATCGGCAACCGGTAAAGTTAACCGGGAAATTTATATTAAAACTGCGACCAAGCTGTATCTGTGTAGGGCCTTTTTACGAACGTGGAACCATTTTGATCACCTATTTAGTTATATTTTTTGCTGGGATGGTAACTGCGAAGTGAGCAGCGTGCTCATGGTCTTGTAACATGTGAGCGATTAATTTGTCCGGAGCTGATCGTATCAGCTCCGGACGAAATTTTCGCAGTTTGTCGTAATATGACATAATAATAATAATGTCAATTATTATTAATAAATACAGAAGTGTATGTTTACTTACCAAACCTACCCTACCCCTACCACCTGCTAGTAAGTGGGACCTTAAAAGTGACGAATAAGTGGTGTAATTTTGGCACTAACCCACGTGGTCCGTGCGAAATCCGTCGGAATTGTGTTAAGTGATAACGCTTATCAGCGTCCCCAGTGTTATCATTTAGGTGCAAACTTTGCCACTAGCGGCTTGGGTGGTCACATCAACAGCCCGAACGAAACTGTATGACATGTGTATAAGATTGATAATGGTTCGTTATAAAATGGCAAGTGTAAAGTAAATATATTTTGACTGTTGGAAATAATCGACTGTTTGAGCAGCGGCCGAGGTGTGAATGAGTAGAAATTATTTATTTGTATTTTTCCTCTACATCGCTCGACGATATCAGGAGTCAAGGCCTAGTCTTACCCTCACAGAAGAGACATAAAAGTAAACCAAAACTCAGTTAAAACTTACGGAAAATACATTAAAAATGAAAATAATGTTTATTTAACAAAGGACACCCACACTACTTTATCGATACTATAATATTATAAGTATTGAGAAAGTCATAAAAATGTATTTCAGCCTGTTACCGCCGCTGATATTCGAAATCATAACAAACATTGACAGTAAAGGTACACTTTTGTTCCACAAAAAGGCTTAAGTATCGACATAATGCCTTTAACGTTCCATATTTTCTAGTAAATACTTTTAAATTCTACTCGTTTTGGTAAACGCTTTAGACACATGCCCGCGTAATTTAATTTACAGCAGCCATCTGCTAATTTCCACGCATTGTGGTCGCGGCCGTCGAAACGCGCCAAATATGGCGGCCGGTAACGGCAGCCCTTGTGACAGCTGGGGCGGCGGGGACGCATTGTTTGTTTAAGAAATTTGTAGTGTTTCCAGATAATATTTGTGATTTTGAATGTTGTAATATTGTTCCAGCACTAGAATATATTAATTTGATAGTTCTCCATTGAGTTATTACCAAATGAATAAATAGCGCACACGGCGTCTTATCAGTAATGTAGCAGGATTCGCTGTGTATTGTTACGCGCAAGTAATTGTGTAGATTTATATTAGTAAAATAATTAGCTTCTTTCGAATATATGTCATGTAGAAAACTAATGTTAAGTAAGTTATTTATTTTCTCACATATTTAAAGTTTCTTGGCACGAATATTAGCATATCGATCACGCACGACACACATCGGCGCACGCGCATCCATCACCTTATCTGCTTGCACAGATAATCTAGAGTTATTGACGCATTCGTTTAACCTATTTTCACTTTTTTCCATTTTTAGAAAAGAAAAGTTATTCAATTCCGTAGGTACCTCCAGTTAATAGCTAAGCGCGTGACTTCGCTCAATTTGGACATTTCATCACGGTTATATATATATATATATATATATATATATATATATATATATATATATATATATAACAAACAATGATATAAATAATAATTTAAAAATATATTAAATTGAATTTCGTATTCATAAACTAGAAATTACGGTAATCTGCTCAGTAAGTATGGCAAATACTATAAATAAATCCATAACAATGGAAATGACATCCATGAACATCCAGCGATACAATAGCAGTAAAGTTCATACACAGTAAC
The DNA here is from genome assembly GCF_905147765.1 of Vanessa atalanta. NCBI lineage: Eukaryota > Metazoa > Arthropoda > Insecta > Lepidoptera > Nymphalidae > Vanessa > Vanessa atalanta. The sequence goes on along the minus strand of NC_061889.1, from coordinate 10,665,101 downwards.
AGTAAACAGGTCGGTCGGTCTGTGTGTCGTTTAATGCGACACTTCCATTGAATCCGACGCGGATACTTCGAAATGCCTCAGGAATGGTAATCAAAATATATCTGTGCTATTAATGTAGGAAATTATTGGCTTGAATTGCTTTTTGATATCAACCTACATTATGCTGGTACACTTCCAGTTAATTCAAATACTAACTTGTGTGTTTTAACGACGGATGTAAAAGGGGATTGAACACATATAATTGGTGATAGAGCTGATATACATACATATGTATCTATCAGCTCTATCACCCATTTACAAATTTACGTTAAGTACCGAGAAGGGACTCCGATTGAAGTCCCGTCCGCCACTAACAATCTTCTTGACTAATTCTCTTAGTACCTCAATGTAGAGCTGAAATCCTTTAGTGGAATAAGTCCTCCTTTGTGCACTGGCAATTTCCTGTATAGCTAAATGTACTGCATCCACATTTACATGAACAACAACACTTGACCATGAGCGGCTGGTTCTATTTAAATAGTTGGTTAAACTAAATTAACCTTAAAATGTTACAGTACACCGTGCGGACCGAGCGTCAACAAGTAAAGTGACTCAAGTGAATGAAATGAATATAAAATCAATGAATATTCAAACCCGTGCTCGCCGATGTCGTTCGCTATAACTCTTAACACCCGACTCATAATTGATGTTGATACTAGTTCGGTTCGAAAGCTTCGGAGTAATCGTAGATCAAATGCAATTAATTCGTTCCTAGGTTTCAAGTGTCACATAGTTTCACCTGTCGCCGCCATTATTCTGATGGATATCCTTGCCTGAGCGTCGAGGTGAAATGTTACCAGTAAACGAACGTTAGTTAACGAACATTTAGGACTGAGAAGACCGTTGTTGTGTCGATCTCGTTAACTTGAGATATTTTTAATATATCTGTAGCTGACATCGTAGCCAATGTCGATACATTGATTTTATATTTTAGTTTTTACTGACTAATATAATGGCATTATTAATATTATTGCAATAATAACTGTTATGTATAGTTTCCAAGTCAACTTTTTCTATCTTAAATGGGTAGGCGTACTGACAAGTGGGCCACCTGATAGTAAGTGGTCACCGCTGCCCGCAGACAATGGTGCCATAGGAAATATTAATCATTCCTCGTATCACTAAAGCGCTACCAACCTTGAGAACTAAGATGTGATGGCCCCTTGTGTCTGTAAACCTGGCTCACGCTTTAAACCAGGAGGCAACAATACATATAAGTATTATGGGTGATACCTACCCAGGTAGATTTACACAAGTTACACAAAGCCCTACCATGGAGTTAACTAGATACCTGTAAAATATTTCGCAAAGATATCACCGTCGAGTTCATTATCAGAATAAGTGTGCAGTCTGAAGTATGAATAGATCTGAAGGCATAATTTATTAAACTATTATACTATTAGTTATTTAATGAAAATTGTTTTATTAATATCTCAGCCCTTCACTTTCGCCCTTACACAAACGTAAGTTTAAAAGTAATTGTTGGGGGGAGATTTTTATTTATATTTATTTTATTTGATATAAGTTAATGCGTGACATAAGTCGGCCGGTCTCAAACGCATTGTCATATACCTGTAATGTCTACACTACCCTTATCTGTAAGCTTTATCTCGATGCGCTCGAGATCGTCTGTATAGTTGCCTTTCCGTGCAATTTCATATTCGGATTTTCAGTAAAAGTCTATTAACAATTTAAGTCAAATTTGTCAACAGAGTGCTAGAGTATTTAACTGAATATTAAAACTCATCAAATGTTAGTGAGCCGCGTCCGGGTGTTGCGCGGGCCCAGCGTGAGCGCGTGCGTGGGCGCATCGCTGACAGCGGTAGCGGAGGATCACAGACACGCGTAACAAGTTGTTAATCTCATAACATCTATTTAATCTGTCGACACTTATGTTTGTACAAAAACACCAATAAATTGGTCTTTTAAGCATTTGGTGATTGAATACACAAATTAAAGTAAGATTTTTTTTTTTTTAGAATTCTAACTTAAAAATAGAGATACTCCGATATCAAACACAACGCACCGTCACGGTGACGCCCTTTTGCGTAAATATTACCCGAGATGGGGTTTTGTGCAAACACGCTTGTGGGCACACGCCTCTGGCCAAATGCTCGTCAGCTGCTGTAACCAAACATCATGACGTTGTTTTGTGTTTCAGGGGAACAAGTAATTGTAATTATAGACTCGGTTATATCTGATGCATAACAGTTAGATCTGATTATTCACGACGCATTCATACTAATCTAAGTCGATGCATATTTCGCTTGTTTGTCGTATGTCGTATTTAAAAAAAAAAAACTGTTTTCTAAATCTGAAATTTCGAATGAAGTAATATTGTAAATGTATCCCTAACTAAAGACGTAACTCGCAGATTTCATCTCGGAGCGGAAATTCCTAGAAGCTTAATTTGCCGTCCGGCGTTACTTGATTTATTTCGTTTCAGTGTCCGTGTCAATTGGTTCAGGAATATTTACAATACAATACAATATTTTAGTTAAATTAAATTTGATGTTTAGTTTTAAGGCGCTTATTTAAAACTGTTAGGTTAAAGTCGTAATTAATTACTTTCAAATTATAAACAGGTATAATGACGTAATCTATAAGTTTGAGCGTATCGTTTTTACTATATATACTATATAATACTTCGCCCTAAGCAATCGGTTAGTAAATGTCTGTGAATAGAACATGCTATAACCAAAGAGTGTTAATATTAGCAATTATATTTTGTAATATATAATGAAGCTCGTTAATATATAAAAATCTTTTGGTAAAATACGTGTATACACAAGTGTACGCGAGCGTGCCTCTCGCTGTTAAATGTTTACACAAATAGTTTAAGCCGCCATTATTAATATATTGTGTAAAAAAACTATTCTTTAAACTATTTAAACATGTGGTAAACGGATTCATAATGTATGACGTCACTCACTTGCTTCTTATAACTAAGTAACTAAAATACATGATTCTTGTTTAAATTAATAATATTAATAAATAATGTGTAGCGGAGTGGGGCTTCGTATTATTAAATAGTCTCGGTATGATTTTATGAGTTTTGTTTATAATTATTTAATGTAAATTTCTCGTAAGTCTAATGCCTAGCTTGTGTTTTCTTCGGCCCTCGAAGAGTGAAACGTTATTGAAAATGTAAATTGAAACAATGTCGACTTTCAATCAATGGAATTTTCATCCTTGGAAAGAACTTAAAGCCTGAGTCCCGACCTGATTTCTCCAGTGGTGTTCGACTGTGAGATCTGAGTGAGGGAATGGAAAATGTGTGTGCAGACATAAACCCGTATTAACTCTTATAACTCTTGCGCAAGTCATGCTTTTAAAATGCACGAGCGCCCATTCGATATCGAGTAGACTATTTCATATTCCCGGTGTTACTAATAAACACACATAAATTACTTTTACAATATTTGTCAAGATTCCGTCATAGAGCCTTCTTTAATACTTCTGACTAGTGGGATTCTTCCTCGGAAATCTTTCGTAAATAAAGTAATAAACTTGTTCTTTTAAAAAGTCGACAATAAACATGTATGATGTAACAATTAAATTTCTGTTGTTTATCCGCTAACAAACGCATTCTTGTTGAGGAATTACGGCGTCATAACTTCTTGAGATAAACAGCTGATTATGAGGAGATTAGGGTAGGGGTGCTACCCTACACCTTAATATTCAATGTTGTGAAGAAAATTTTTATATCTCAAAATGACTGCGAAACTCACGGAAATCTTTGTTTATATGTTATATAAAAAAGGTTACTGCATTTAACTTAAAATAAAAGGAATAAACAAACAAAAATGTGTAGGTCGATCGAATATTGACATCGTAGTTATTATATAAGTTGATATTCATAGTTAGCAGATTAATTAAATCGCAGTAAATAAAAGCTTGTAAAAATAGAATACTATATCGAATCGTTTCTTTGACGTTTACTTAAGGCGACTGATGCTTGACGCCAAACGCAAATCGCCTGCTTACAAAAACATTACATAATATAAAAATATGTGAAGTACTTACACTTGCAATTTTAATTGCATACACATACTCATACAATACACGGTGTGTTAGTTAAATATTGTTAAATGATACACACTAACCACCGGTAGCCACTTTTTGATGCAGGTGGCAACCCTAGCCGTAACCCAATAACCTTGACCCTGGAACGTTTAATAAAGTAGTTACTGTCGAGTCGAGTCCGCCGGTGCCTTCTATGGGAGCCGGAGTACAGCTCTATGGGTGATGAATGATTAAAGTTAACTAGTACTCGCGTGGAGTTTCTTTCGTGTAATAAACTTTTATACATTTTGCGCGAAGTGACGGAAAATTATCTAAATATATCGGATAAATTATCACTAATGTCAATATATAAATTACATAAATTCTAATTATTGCAATAATAAGTAAGTTTAAAATAAAACCTTATGGATGTGTTTCAAATATAAATGATAATTCAACATTATTTTACAATTAGACCGTTATAAATTCTTAGGTCTTCCGGCGTCATCTCAATTTCCCCGAACCATTCGTTTTTTAGCGTCAACTGTGTCAACTGGATCTGTTTGTCGGAGAAGTGTGTCAGCAGTGAATAGTCTGACGGACGTGATTCTGTAAGGAATTTTTATCACTCAAAGGATTGTTTACATTTCGGGTCCTCGCTTCATAATGACTCATTAAACTGCCTAAACGTCAGTCGAAACGGTGACAGTCGGGCACACGACTGTGACGCGTCACGCGAGTCACAGCGATAGACCATCGTAGATTTTAAATCTCTTATCTTGTTTTAAAATTTTAGATTACCATATTCTTGGTCGATTTCATTCAAAATGTATTCAACCTGTCGTCAACAAACAAACAAACGACGGTATTATTTGCATATAACTCGCAACGATTGTATTTAAAATATCTATAAAAAAAAACTTTTTTTACTATTCAGAACGAATCGGTCGGTATTTATGTCTACCATCGTTTGTCCCGCACTCTCGTACTTTTAGAGAACAAACAGTGGTGTCTTGAAAATGGCATCGCGCCGGTCTCGTTCCGCGAAGTTCCGCGAAATCTCGCTTTGTAAATCGTTTCATTGTTATTTATTGCAACAATATTTGTTTTACGTAGTCGTAGTGACTTAAATAAACTATTGATGGACTTTCAAAATAAAAAAATATATTTTAATTTCACTGTATAATAAGAATCAAAAGTATACTGAATTCAAATAGGATCCTCGCCATAGTTCCGAATTTCGCCCGGCTGAGAAGAGATTTTATTTACTTCCCGATCGCAACTCGGACTAAACCGGCTCCAATCTAAACCATACAGAAACTCATTGAGACACACACAAAAAAAAATCGATGAAACCTCTTATACCTACCTACATTTGTAAGTAATCCGACTTCAGGGAACAAGCATCGATATAAGTTGTATTTGTAATTTTATTCTGTTACAATTAACATTTCTAAATAAAACCTGAATCAAATAGGTATAATATATATCATATTTAATATATATAATATATTAAATTTGAGCAATATTTGATGCGTCGTCTCATAAACGGTATGGTTATCGGCTCGACGTGGACTCTGCTCCGTTCCCCTGTTCTGTGTCCCGCTGATCTAGTCGCTGAGAACGCGAACAGTGCGGACTGCAGGTTCACATTGCTGTACGTGCTTTGTGGGTTTTAAGCGTATCGTTTTATATTTATATTAGTTTAATCTTAGAAGAACGGCTCAATAAAATAATAATCATAATGACTACTACAATTACAGAAAATGTTTATACGTTTTGTGTGACAGTCTTATTTTTATTAGTTTGTTCATTTATATTATAATAAATCTAAAGTTTATTTGAATTATATTCCAGTCCATTTGTATGAATTGTTAGCAGCATACATATATATGCCTAAGGGGTAGACAGTAGTATATCACGCTGGTAAAACCGCGCAGAGTCACTAGTCAATAATAAAATATGTATATTTTATTAAAATAAATCAAAACTAGTTAGACTTTTATAAATGTTTTGTCTTGAATATCGTCACTTTCCGAAGCCCTGACGATATCTCCGAACGAATATCATTGAATTAAACAGCATCAGTAATGGTGTACCGTGTACAGTGGAAACAGAGCCTCGAATTGAAAAAAAATCCTGTATTGCGTTGTCAACGTAAGTAAGACATCTTATCGTCTTCTCGTTTTTTCTACATTTTGTAGTTTTGTACGTATTTTATGTCTCCATTTTACGGTGAAAAGTACTCCATTGAAAATTCTCCCATGCTAAATACATTGCGAAACATACGTTTTTTAATATGATTAAAATATTACACAGAAATTGTGGATTATTGATATGACGTTTCGATCAACAGCTGACGCGTTAAATTGGATAATTCAGACGACAGCGAGGCTCGAAATCATTCGACAATAATATAATAATAATAATTATTATTATTGTCAAATGCATTTTGTCACCTGCCAGTTTACTGGCTCAGTTTGATACCAACACGGTAACAGAAGTTTTTGCTTCTCGATGGAAGAATAAGTGATTTTTATTGTGTATTTTCGTGAAAATTCACACGTGCATTTGATTTCAGCATATTTCAAAATATAAATGTAGATATATACATTTACGAGCAGGCTTATGGTATTTAATTTATATTTAGTGCCTGTACTGATACTACAAGCATTTAGAGTTCACTTGCAAATTCCAAGGACGGTCGCCATCAGGCAGGCGACTGGACAAGTCTTCCTAATCCCTTGTGTTGCAATGTCATTATACACAATGGAACCAAAATTAATAGGATAAGGCCGAGCGAATAATGATGGATTTAAAAGTTACTCATAATTTTAGTGTTTTTTTATTACTAAATATATTTTCGCAATAATAAGCTTAGGAATCCTTTTAAGAGCGGTTGTGTCTCCCTAATTATGGCGTTCTGCGCACAATGTGTGCACAATTTAATGTCACCACATTCATTCAATTTGTACGCATTGTCTCAGGATTGGTTGTCACGGTATCGTAGTACGGTTTGAAACTTACCATCTTTTTATTTTATACCCCACACGTAGCCAATATTTTTGTACACGAGTCGTAACTCGTTAATTGGTGCCTCCCAATGAAAAATTAATACCATTGACTCCAAATAAAAGGAATGCAAAAAGCGTTCTCTTTTATTGGATAATTTATACTCCGTTATGAAGCATAATAGTAACGATTTGTAAATAGGAAAAAATAATGGGCAATTACGAGTTTAATTGCGACCTCGGTAACGGTGCGGTGATTAGTGTTGTATCGGCGATACTCTGTAATTACCGCTCGTATGTGATACAGATGTACAGTAATTAATTACATTCGTGATGCGAATGATGTCTGTCAAAATACATCTACGGCAGTTATTAAACTTTTTGTAAGCCTATTGGTTATTTTTACATGTGGATGAGATATCTCTTGAAGTATTATTACTTTATAAATATTATGTCACTTTGTTAATTTATCAAATTACGCGAATTGAAGATGGCGGCAATTTGTATCTATAATATTTATGTTCTCTGGGATATTAATAATATAATTATTATGTTTGTTGTGTGTAATTGTATCGATGGTTCGAGTAATACCAAGAAGACTAAGTCTCAATTCTAAATATTTCCAAAATCATATTTTCTCAAATAGCCCGACAAACGATATTCATAATTGGATCACCGATAACACAAATATGTTTTCGGATCAATTAATTACAAATAAGTTATTTAACAACTTTTAACTTTTATTTTTGTTCCCCAACGAATTGAATACGAGTTTAAATAGACATTTTTGAAAATCGTTGTATATCGTTGTAAAATTAGTCAAAATTTATTATAAGTATCGATTTAATTTAAAAAATGTATCGAATAATAATTATTTACTAAACCCGTTCATCGGATACATTTGTTTTAATTATAACAATAAATAATGAATATCGTTATTTTAAAGTGTCGACATAAATAGTTCTATCGTCTAATTTGGAAAAAAAAGTAAAACAAACATGGCTTCCAGTAGCTATAAATCATGATTCGTTAATGTTAAATGGTTCACCGCCCTTTTTGATAGTATTACTGGAATATATCAGGATTTAAGTAATTATCCCAACTAAAAGTGATTTATTGATTTCGTTTTAATAACGTGGAAGCACGCGAGCGAGTGATCGAGTATTTTATTATCTGTGCGCACTTTATAGAATTAAAGATGGCGTTTTGGCGGGAATTTAATTGATGGTTGGCTTAATTAATTCAGTATTTGAGTGGACCTCTCGAAATGTTTATATTATACAAAAAATATTTTTAATTTAAATGTTATCTCTTCGTATTTACCCGTGAAATAATCTGGACGTCAGCCGATTTTGGCTTAGGCGTTGTTAGATTAATAGAACTTTACACAATGCACATGGAATAAATCTTTATATGGATTTTAAAAACTGTTGGGACATCTTGTGTGCATTGTACTCACACGGAATTGTATGTTTTTTATATTATCTGTGGCTGGCGTGTGAGTATATAATTTGAGTCTTGTTACATTAAGCATAAAAGGAAGCTGTTATCTGTAACAATGCGATGGTTTAAGTTATTGTTTGAACACGTACAAACATACGTAGTCGTAAAAGGAAGGTGTTACTAATAATACCGTGTCTACCTCTACAGTAGTGTGTTTAACTTTTATTAAAACAATCTCCTTACTACACTGTGAGCTAGTAGGTATTACTGAACACAAATGACCCCATCCTGGTTTTATTACGATACGAATATGTGCCCAATAGTAATTCGTGTTGAATATTATGTAAGTAATTATTAAAAAAAATTGCTACTTTGCAGATTTAATCGTTTTTATTCTATACGAAACAGTAAGAGACACAACTTAATTTATTTGTAACTTGTAATGCTTCATGTAATCTTGATTTGTTTAAATTTCTAAAAAAGATATATCTTCTAACTATAAGTTAGTAATTATGTTAAGCAGCATTGATATTATTTTCTAAAGATACCAAGAGAACACATTTACAATATAAATCTGAAGAGCGCAAAATTAAAAGCCCGATCGCCATCAGCGTTAGGTCGCCAGTATGGTATATTCATACATATGTACATTTATCACCCAAATATTCAATCAAGGGCATAAGAGCTATTCCCGGCACCCAGCGGATGAGTTGCAGCTTTGGAAACGGCGTGTTTACTTCATATAGAGTTCGGTTACTGAGACGTAGACTGTTCTATTTAACACTTGATACATCGCGATTTCTTTTCCGTCGTTCCAAAGCACGTGAATTTCCGAATTGTTGAAACAAATTTTCTTCCTATCTATTTTATAAATATTTATGTATTCAAGTTCTTCGTTAAACAACGTGGTGTTTATTGTTTTAAACTTGAGATAGTTAACCTAGATACACAATATTTTATTAGTGCTTAAAAAAATAAAATAGAATTTTATGTTTTTGTTCGTTAATGACCACCATTGAACGTCCGATAGCTAAAAGTATTTAAATAAAAATGGTCGGTCCACAATCTTTACCAATGACAGTTTTTATTATGTTTGCCAAAATATTTGAGTTATTTAATACAATTTTTAAATAAAAAAAGATTAATATGTAAAATCTAAATCTATAGACATCGTTAAGGTTTAATTGTTTTCAATATTAAGTAACGTATTTTTTCAGCAAATTATTACGAGTTATTGATACTAATAATTCTTTTCTTTTAATGGTCATGTCTTATAGGTCGTATTTGTTTCGTACACGAAGAAAATGTATTTTTAGGAACATAAAGCATGTTGTCGGACTGCTTTATATTCGTATAATGAATGGCAGGCCTTACGAGTACGTATACTTTCAGCAAATCGAGGCGAAATTGAAGATTAGTAGGTTGTAAAAATGTTTATGTTCTCGGCCTTTTGATTGCTTATCGTCATGTTGAAGAACTCGAATAGCTAATAAAATTTATCTGTCTGTCGGTCCGTCGGTCCGGTGCGGTCTCCTTTAGTCCTGCGGTTATCGATTATTTAATGTTATATTAATTGTATTTTTACGATCGTAATACTAATGTTAAGTTACAGTTGATAATCAACGCGTTGTAATAATATCCACCGCCCCGCGGACGCAGGCGGCGCGGCAGCTACACACTACACACAATACAAGAAATATAAATATCCGGTACTTACTTCGCAGTCGGACTGGCACTACTGGTCTATGTTTTGGTAAAATAATGACCGAGACTCGAAAACTCATTATATTATTTACTAAGTATATATCTAAATTGGTGGTCATGCTCATGAATAATATATGGGAACATCGTGATGTACCCTAATGAAGTATACTCAAATCACTCCAGACGTTTCCTTAGAAACGTCCGCGTTTTTGTTGGTGGGTTTAAATAATTCACAGGTGAGTTTGCTGCGTTAATGCATCGAGTGCTGTCGTCGCGGAAGTAACTTTACGACATCAATCTAATTAGCTAATAACTTAGAGGAATATTTTTTTAACAATATTACAGGTGACTAATAGTTACAAGGTTACTGCAGCGAGATTAATACTGTTGGGAGAGCATGCGTTTGTTATTCTTAGTACCTACTAATACTTCAAGTAGTCCTATTTAACATTACAATGATTCAGTCAGAACGCTCCCTCGGTCGAAGTACTTTCGACCGTCATCACTATTTTAGCTTTATTAATAAATTTATCAAGTTAAAAAAATACATTATTCGATAAGACTTTATACTACACTTGATTCTACACTGGACATATAAAAATATTATGTAGTCGACTACTTACTTTTTTTCTTAAATGAAATATTTAAGAAAAAAAGTAATGAGTTTTACGGTCCTTCTCGATAGAATCTACATTTCGTACTTTATTAACATAAGAATTGATAACATTAAGTGCTTAAATATATACAAATATGAATTATATATTAAATATATAAAAATAGTTACTGTATAAATCTTGACCGCGTGGAAGAAGCTTTTTGCTTCATTACTCCAAGGGATAATAATATAACATGATACTTAAACGCGTTCGAGCCTATTCGAATCAAGTACTTTTGACTATTTCGTATTTACAGGCAACGTTTTCAGATATCGTTATTTCTATCAGAGTACCACCAGAAAGGACCGATAGGACCGCGTACTGGTCTTACATCTACAAATACGAAACACGTAATATGCCTAAGGTTTTCTAGTTTTTGTTATTGATTTTGTCGGTCAAGAGTTGTTTTGACTGGAAAAGAGTTCTAACAATAAATAATACAATGTATAATCTCGTACAGTGTCGCGCCGAATAAAGTCGTGGGAGTTCAAATATATCAGTAATAAAGCCGAGTCATACTTTGTAGCATTAAACCCTTATTTTTAAACTCAGACTAAACGTATAACTGGCAGTATGAAATATTTGACGATGGAATTGAATTCCTTCCCTTTCATTCAAACTTTACCTAAGCCTAAAAACATATCGAATAGTTAAGACGATTTCACTAAACATGATTTAAAACTCGCAAACCCTTCGGTCATTAGTACTCGAGGCCTTAAATCAAGACCTGAACTTGGCAAGGGAGCGACTGGCCAATTATTCGACCGGTTTGCAGACGAAAAATCAAAAGTGGTTCGACAGCTTCCAATCTCAACGAAATAATTGCGTTTAGTTACTTTCTTTATTTCGATTGTGTTACGAGAAGTTATGAATTCGAGTTATAATTTGAACACTTTCGTGAGTTCATCGTGTTCCTCGTTTTTCGTTTCGGTGTTACGAGACCGTCGATGGTGGGTTTTGTTTATATTGAGGAGTAATACGTATCGTGTTTTATTTTAATTATAAACTTACACAGGTTATGGAGCGATTAATATGTTATAAAAAGCTGCAAAGATTACATAGTTAATGTCAGGGCCGAGTGTTTTGTGCTCTAATATCGATCGATAATGTTAATGATGACATTACAGAGCATTGCCGTTTTTAGTTTTAATGGGTTTGGCAGAAAGACCTACTTGCCTTAAAATAAATTGCATATTAATGATTTATTACAGCGATTGCAAAGTAAAAAATGTAACGATGTACAATTAACAAGAATGTTTGTGTTGCACAAGATTCATTAAACGCGCCAGCGACAGCGGTTGGCTTCATTTCGTTTGTAAAAACAACAAATCTCCGCTAACGAAGGCAGCCGACATCAGCGGACATACATATTCAATTTCTAACCCCAAAATCACAATCAAAATCAGACTAACAAAACACTATCTCATCGACACAGAACCTTTGCATAAAACGTGACTTGAATTTATTACGGGTTCCGCACAAAAAAAATCATTCAATGAAATCTTAATTATATCTAACACTAGCTTCTCGCCCCGACTATATGTCGGAAAAGAATTGAGAAAAAATATTTATATAAGAATTTGGAAAAAATATTTATATAAAAATATTGTTAATTTGACTAACCCTTTTCCACCCGTATTATGTCAAACCACTGCATTTTCATATCAAAGTACTTGAGTCCTATTATTTAATCTCTCGTTAATTATTTTTTTATAGATATATCTGTTCAAGTTCGAACCGTGAGTGAGCCAATGTAAGTACAGGGATTTAAAATCTGAGATCCCATATTTGGTGACGCATGTATGGGTTAGTGATTGTATGTGAATAGATTTCGCGAACATTAGTCATGTGTAGCGTTAGGTAAAATATCGAGCCTATTAACAAATATACATAGTGAATATTTGTGCGTCTGTATGGTGTAAGTCGACGGATCGCCCCCGAGTTCGCTCAGCAACGCGTTATCAGCTGTGATGGCTATAAAACACTCGCGTCTCGCTCGGCACATATTTCGTAATAATCAGCTGAGGTTGGCTCATTGTGGATATACCGCGTTAAGTTATCGGTATGTAATCTTAACGTATGTGTAACTTATAACGCCAAGTTTTCGACTTCACAGTCAATACGGATGTAGGGCGAGGGCGGGGCATTCGGCTTTATCATTAAATTGCGAACATTTTATATTTCTCTATGAATACATTTGAAGGCCATTTGAATGTGCATATATATGGAATACGTTTCTTTGGAATACGTTTCTTCTAATCACAGTGGCTGCTTTTTATTTAATCTGGTACAATGCGATTCAAAATGCTTGTATAAACCTATTTTAATCGTTCATTTCATATAGATAGGTGGACTGGCAGGCCACACTGTAATAAGTGGTCACCACTGCACATTGATATTTTAAACACATTTGAGCTCAAATTCCTTTATTCAATATAGAAGTATTACACTTTCTTATTGATTGTCAAGATAAACACTACCACCGGTTCGGAAAAAGAAAACACCCTGACCTGAGAAGAACCGGCGAAAGAAACTCAGCGGGACTTTTTTTTTACGTCAAATTAATTATATACATAATTGTATATGAGTAGAAACAGCCAGGAGGCGATCATTTCATTCCCAAGGTGTGCTATCAAACATAAACTCACTAATTGTATAGTAACCTTTCGCACACAAGCGTTCCTTAACAATTTTTTTAAATTTCGCAACAGAAGCATTTTGAACGCTTTCTGGGATCCTGTTGTAGAAGCGTATACATTGCCCCACAAAAGAGTTACTGACTCTATGCAGTCGAGTAACAGGAGTAACAAGATTGTGTTTGTTCCTTGTACCAACGTTATGAGAATCACATTTTCTCATAAAAACATTTTCAAAGGTTTCTGGCGTCGCGCAATTCATATTGGATTTATACATTTCATGAATGTGAGATTGTATTGCTTCGAAAACGATCACTAATGAGAGCAAAGGTGTGAGTGAGAACTAGTCCTTCAATATTTCGGTTTTAATGTGAGAATTTTAATGTTGACTAAGAATTAGAAAATAATGTTGTTGCTCCTGGATAACTTTAAGTACGGGTAATCGAGTGTCGATACAAATTAAGAAGCTTATTTATTTATTGCTAAATTAATTAATGCTATTTTATACAAATTAAGCAAGTACTCACTATAACTGGGAATATCTTCATCGACGTAATTCTGAATATCTTACTAAGATTCCATTTGTGGAGATATCCAGTGGGAACCTGTCGGCTTCCCAACTATAATGCATTGCAAACTCATTCGGCACTTTCGCCCGAACACAATCACACCTCATGCAAATGGTGTTCAACCAGAAGTTGTCCATCCACGCTTACCCTAAAAGTATCCGGTTTATATTGTTCGGGGATCACCGACGACGGACGAGCGTTCTACGCCCTAACTGCTGGCATCAGAAATAATGAATTAAAGCGCTTCGTGCAAATAAATGGCACGACAACGTCGCGTGGCTGCTCGATGATAACATACTGGTGGAACCATGTCCTGAGCACATCCACAAGGCATCAACGTGTACCACATGTTATCTTTACGCAAAGGTACCGCTCATTAGCAAGGCGAGCGTGGCCGTAAGCTACCGACCGACGTTAAATGGTCGGCCCCGGTGGTAATTACATCTGTCACTTCGTAAAAGCTTGTCAAATCAAAATCGGTACGGTCGTATAGACAGGCGTCCCGTCGATAGTACGCGAAGTGATCAGATGTTCTGTCTCGATATTCAACCATATCTGTGATCATTTTTTTCAAAATCAATGGTAATATTATTATGAAATCTATTTGACGATCCAAGCGAGTACCGCTGAGTATAAATAGACGCACCAAGTTTATCTTTGTAATGAAATTCTAACATATAGATATTTTTGTATAGGTATGACTTCATACATACTATACATGTAAATTGTTTTTATATATACCCAGATTCTGGGTACATATGTATGTATAATAGTATTACCTATTATGCTATGAAATATAAATGTGGGTAACACATTGACAACTATTCGAACTAAGGGTTATGTTCCCTGTACCTCTAATGGCACTGGCTCTGTATCGTCCACCGAAATAAAACAACCACACCTACTAGCAATTTAATAGTATTCTCAATAGTACATATTACCGTTTTTGTTCGGCTGTGGAGTCTCTCTACTGAAAACGGAAATATAAAAAAAGCACAATTCCCTTTATAGCAGAAAACAACATAAGGAAACGATTGCATAGTTTGTAAGCGTATATTAATAATAATTAGGCAACTCTTTATAAAACGACTTAATCTTTCAATGTTCACACTCTCGTAACAACAAACATCCGATACAGCTCGCGCAGACGCCGTGTTTGCTCAGACGTGATACTAATCGCTCATAACGACCGCCATGCAAATTTGTACGTGTAATAAAAATACCGCCTCGAGGAGTAATTCAGAATCGATTTGTAATCGATAATTATTGGCTGCCTCGACTTTTAGGAGAAAATACATTTTTCAAATGTTCGTTTATTACGTCGGCTTCAATTTGACGTGTGTTCGTTCGACGCTCGTATGTCGATACACTAACATTCTCTTGTGGATTTTCGCTTCGACGATTGCTTTAAATTGAATTGCGTTATGTAAACAAACATACGGAGCTAGAACAAAAGTTGTCACAAAGTTTGTGGTAAATAATAACATTTCAAATAATTTTATGAATTTTCCGACGTCTCTTCGTATACGTACTTATTCTATAATATTGTACACAATTCACATTAATCATAATGTTCAAAGAATTGAATTTAAGTGATCTTGTAATAACGACAATTATATAGTTTTTTATGAGTGTCGTGTGTATTCAATAAAATGACTTTACGTGACAAGCGTCACTAACAAACGAAGCGATCGAAACAAATTTAATATAGATCACCAAATATGATATTATAATTAAGTACACAACGCAACCCACGACGCGACGCGCTATAATTCAGAGCGGGTCGCCATCGCTGGTGGCCGGCGGACGGCGGACGGCGGACGGCGGACGGACAGACAAACGTACTTTATAGAGCATTAACAATATAATTCACCCCGTAGATACGACTAATAAATATAAATAACTACTGATCGTGATTTAATACTTATCCTTCTGTCCGTGGACGGACCAGATGGAGGATACAGCCTCTGTGGTTGAATGTATTACTCATCTGTTGGACGAGACGAACCAATATTGAATAAGATAATATCGTCTTGTTAAGAAAATAAACAGTCGAATTGTGTCATTTAGAACAAACGGAAAATGACACGTCGACAGTTAGTGCATTAGCATTAGCATTAGCAGCCTGTAAATTTTCCCACTGCTGGGCTAAAGGCCTCCTCTCCCTTTGAGGAGAAGGTTTGGAGCATATTCCACCACGCTGCTCAAATGCGGGTTGGCGGAATACACATGTGGCAGAATTTCGTTGAAATTAGACACATGCCGGTTTCCTCACGATGTTTTCCTTATTTGCCAAATCACAATACATTGCACAAAGCGTTGATGCTTTAAGCAATAGCCTACGACCTAACCTACGAGTAATTAAATATACAACATTCTAGTCTGCCCCGCTTATCGGAGATACAATTCACCACCAGTAGCGCATTATAATGCTCTACATCGACTAAATATTTTGAATTTTGGAGGAATACCGTGGGATCTACGATCTCCTCTGTATATAATATTTAATTATCATTATAAAAAACTATATATAAAGTTCCCAAATATTCCAGTAGAGTAATGAGCCTGTCGGAGTATCCATTCGAGTCTAGCTCGAGCGCTGGTCTCCCGAAAATGATAATCTTTAGAAGGAGCTTTACGAGCGGCCGCGGTCGCGAGCGATACAAATACCGATTAATCGATATTTAGGATAATCGGTCTGCGACACACTCGACCAGTTATTTTTTGTATTATTAGTTCAAGTTAAAACAATGCTTAAGTAACGAATGAATTTTAGTATACGTAATGACCGCTCATCAGACATTCTACCCCCAAACAGCAAGTCTTATTAGTGTCTGTTGTGTTCCGGTTTGAAAAGTCAGTAAGCCAGTGTTACTCAAGACACAAGGAACACCACGAAATCTGAGACCTATTTTGATAAAACTTTTTCTATTTAAAATTAATATTAATTTCTCATGGACTTTCCGCTGGAAACGAAATGAAGTATCCGTGATGTGATAAAATCAAATCTGCATGGACGAGCTGGCATTAGCGAGGTAATTCAGGTAATATTGTATACAGTGTTGTCTCGAATGAGACGGCCCTAGATGAGCGTGTAACGATCCGTTATATGTACTATTAATAAACGATACTAGTTCAGTCAAACAACTATCAAATAACCGAGACCGACATATTTTAAATATTTGTTGAGTTACCTTTAAATAGCTCGCTGTAAACATAGCTGTACCTCCATATTACTCACATTTTTATTAGAATTTGTTTTTATAAGTGAAATAAATAAACGCTCTTCACATTTAAGAGTGAAAATAAATTATGAGTTAAATATTTGATCATTAGATCCAATCCCGGAAAATTAATCTCGCGTTAAGTGAAAATGGCGGCACAACTGCATCCTCTTCGGACGTGTCACGAATAACTTCTTTGACGTTCTAAGACTCGATGGGACTTGCGCCTTTCCGACTAATAACATTATCTTTTTGTAAAAAGGTGCTCCGACGACAATGTATTTAGCTGACTTTAAAATGTATTTGATATTTCAGGATGATATTTCAAAACTCTTATCTCAGCGTAGTTCACATGACTTGATTGAATAAAACATTTTATCAAACAATTTATCAAAATTATCGTCATCATCATCATATATACATATATCTTGTGCAACGTCTGTTCGGCAAAATCAAAATATAACATGCTACCTGCGACCATTTACAGGTGTGAAATGCATGACGCAATATTTTTGATCCATTGAACTCAATAATACAAAATAAACATTTTAAGAAAAATCGTCTATAAGCTACTGTAACCTGACAGCTCCTACACAAACGTCATTACCGCCAGCCCCGCTCCACATCCAGCGTAATAACAGATCGCCACTTAACGACTAAGGCCTCACCCCGTCGTATGAGTAATTTTCGATGACTCAATCGCGCCCAATAAAATTATACACCGTGGAATGTAAATACGGACGAAGGCGAAAGTCGGGACCGACACTTTACTCTTACGAAAATTTGATAACTTCATCTTCCCTAATCACAGAGTTGCAACAGAATTCACGGCCACCAATCACGCGTGGGGATCGAAGCTCTTTTAACGCGCCGCGTTTAAATTTCGAACGCATCGCTCAATCGAACGCCGCCCGCCGTCACGCGCTGACGTGTGTTCAGCCGTAATTTGCACAATTTACAAGATGAGATAGGGTGCGTTTATGAATATTAAAGTTTGTGTTTCATTTCGCTTAGCAAATTCAAATGTCGCTGAACTCGGTGAAAGTACTTGACCGTGTAATGTAATTGAATATTTTATCAGTACATGTATTAGCTACGGGCGGTTACAGAGTACTTTATGCGTAGATTGTTCACGTAATCTCGAATTTATTAAGAAGAAACAACACTAAATATATCATATATGTAGATTTTTTTTTATTTACTGTCTTAGTAAATTGCCTAAAACAAGATAAGTCAGAGAGATAAAACCAGCAAATGTTTTCGACATATTATCGCAATGACTAATAATAACGTTTCTTTACATTACGGTAATATTCATTTTAACGTACTTTAGGAATTATTATTACGCCATATTTATATGGCGTAATAATTCCTAAAGTACGGTATAAAAGTAAAAAATGTTTAAATTTAATTGTATTTAATTTGATAATTTCAAAAAATAAGAAAAAACAATGTCGTTTATTGGTTTTTGGTACAGTAACCGTGGTCGTGCGTAAAAATAATCCTGCCATGCTATAATTGTAGATGGTAGGTAAACTTAGGTAATATTGTAAACCGAAACCCATAACTTTTTATGTCCTAATTTTTTCAAGTAAAAGATAATTCTTTGACTTGGCGATGTATAAAATATAAGAGTCTGGCCGTACGTTAGTCTATATTAATCAGAATGTTCATGAATACAAAAGGGCCGGTCCTAATTCCGCTGCTCGTTAACAAAAGGCTTACACAGGCTGTGCGGAACATTGAAATTTTCCACTTATCTCCTGGCTGACTTCTCTTTATTAGGCAATTAACTTTTACTACTGTTCGTTTTAGGACCTGGCATACCCACATAAATGTACCGATGACCTTTAAATGGGGTCACACGACCTCGGCATACAAATTTACGAATAATAAAATAATATAGTAAGGGGAGTAACGCGGCGTTTTATATTTTTGTATAACTTTACGTCCGCCGCTGTACACTCCACTTACATTCTTGATCACGCGCAGCGTTATCGTTTAAGCAATAGAGCTGTGGAAGCCGGGAAAATACCCACTGAAATATATTTTGAATTACTTGTTATTTCTTCTCGGTAGAATCTACATTCCGAACCGGCGGTCATTTACATTGCATCGTCAATTTATCTTATTTTGATGAAAAATTAGTTTAATTTAATTATGAATACATACCTACATATCTCAACTGACAAGTTCCTGGAAGGTTTTCTACGAGAGAGACTAACACCGAATACAACTCGTCTCACTCGATATTTCCTCAGAATGCGTTGTTATTTTAATCATTATAAACCTGTCACACTTCATCATGGCCGTGTCTTAGTTATGTACACAGTCATTTTATCTATGAAATATTTATTTGTAAGTCTCCTATACGCAAGGAGATATGGGCTCTCTTCCAAACCAAAACATTTTCGAATCCACTGGGTATTGAGGAAAGGTTAGAAGTTTCTCAAACATCTCTCATTCTCTTATCCGCTTTATAGATTCCCAGATTTATAAACAAGTTATAATATTTGTCTGACCATAACCTACTTGCGACGCAACTTTGACTACAAACACTGGCTCGAAATTTATCACAAGTGCGAGTGGAAATACTTTCAACTAAAACATTCGGACGCATACAACGCTTATTCAGAACTCGACTAAGAAAACGCTCTCTCTTTAAATCCGCAATGTATAACGAATATTGTAATTAGATCGCGGTCGATACTCTGATGGTAGAAGGTATGTTAATTGCAGTCAAAGGTCAAATAATATGTCAGACGTATCGCTTAAGACGATGTTTTGATTAATTTTACGCCGGACTTATTGGATGGGACGGCGCCGTTTGTATGATATGTGTTTCAAGTCTCCAGCAAACATAATAAACGGCCGCAATAACGCAACATTGTGCGGCATAATCTGTGTTCGCATACGGACTTGAACACTTTTTGACGATAACACAGCAGTTAAATTAATTAAGTCCGCTTAAGTTTACAAAGATTATTTTTTATGGCTTTACACACATCACGCCAAAACTGCTGATTAGTGGACTTTGTGAAAGTAATGGGTTAAACCCAGGTGAAATAAATTGTATTATTATAGCACCTTAAGTCGTGTGCCGTAATTTGTGCAAAGTATTTTAGCTGTTTCAATAAATATAGAGCAATTTCGTAAATATCCACTCATGGTCGAAGGCTACTCAGCTTTAGAAAAAAATATGAGCTTAAGTATCAACAGAGTTCCGCTGCGGATGTTTGAATGCCAACAGATGCAGTTAACCTCAGTTTATGTCAGTTTATGTTTTCCTACACTGAGCATGTGGTTAATTATTAGCTAATTCGTGTTTCCGATCGAACTCGCGGACTACGATCGAGATTCACGCGGCTTACCCACTGGACCACCTTCACGCATTACATCTTGCGTAAATAAAACGTAACATAAGACTCAACAAAAATAGACCTAGGTTTAAAAATACACGCGCTAGATTCAATCAGCTGTCAGCTATAGACTTTCACGCGGTTTCAGCGACGCCCTGATCTATCATTATCACGGGATGGTCTGGCTTCACTTGGTGTACGATTACGAGGAGATGGTGCTTGAGCGGCGCGGTTGTGGCAGCGGATACTAACATAACCATCAGCTTATACTGCCACCCGCTCAACAGCAAGTTGACTACCAAACAGCAGTACAGCTACCTCGATTGATTTGAATGCTGAAGGAGCTAGTGTAATTTCAGGCTCATTTTAGTGCCAATGGTTGACAACGCATTAACGGTGTGACGAGTATCGTACAGTGCTAAAGCATATAGGCAGTACAGACCACAAACAGCCAGAGAGTTGATTTCGTATAATAAAACAATATATAAACGTCACATTACTTCATAAATTTATAATTTTAAAATGATAAGTGATGGCCTGTTAAATCGCTCGTCGGCCCGCTCCGCCCGTGGCGCTGGCCGGGCTCGTTGCAGAAACACTAACCTGCACGGTCCATCAAAGAGCACTTTCTTTGCCCTTAAACTTGTCTAAAACTAATAAAAATACAAAGGTTACGTTGTATAACACGGACCGATGTTTTTATCGTTACGGCCGTCTTGTTAACATTTTTTTACAAGTTTTTGTTTGCACTCGCTTGTAAAGTGGACTTTGTAACTAAAACACTTATAAATTAAATACAAACATTGGAGTTTTTAGTTGCTTTGCGTTATGTTCATCTGTTATGGTTTTTGCTACATTTGAGTTTCAGTAGCTCAGCGGTATACTGGACGGTTAACGGTGAAGAAGTCTAAGGTTTGATGCACGTGGTATACGTGTATTTGAAGGCGGGGCCCGGGGGTGGCGTTATGAGATTAGTAGTAGTTCCTTTATAAAAATTCCTATTATTATTTTTTTGTAAGAGTTCTCTCTCATTCTGTAAAACTACTTTTTTTCGTTGCTTCTTTTATTCGACTAATAAATAATAAGACTTTACGAAAATCCAATGTGAATTATTCAAAATAAAATTTACACGAAAAGAGAAATATAAAGTACCAGGAACGCATGATTACGAAAGAGTTACTCGTTAAATAAGCGATTTTCTATACAATAGTCCATTGTTGTTTCCCGACCTATTTGTACACAATCCCGCTCCCCCCTCCCCCCAGGATTACCATAATGTCACCGGACTATTTAACTAGTTACAAGGAAAACGCGTGGTTCCGTACGCCTACTCCGTCCATCGGGGATCGGTGTTACGTAATATTGTAAAGTAGGATTAGGAAACACACACGATATACATTGTATCATAAATTCCAAAGACGTAACTTATAATAGTTGTAATACAACAGGACTTGAACCCGCAACCCACGATTTGAAACTAAATAAAAGCGATTACCACCTTCCGAACAAAGTCAATAGTTAATAGTTCAGTGACAGCTGGACCACCGACTTTTAAAGAGTCTTACGTTCGATCCTGAGCACTAGAGCGTCCATAGTAAAAACTTAATTTAAAATTAGACTCGTAATTTTACGAGATTATATTGAACATAGACTTCAAATCGATTACTTTACAACTTAATTCACATGAAATGTATGTGGTCTGAATGAACAATCTTAAACATTACTCTACATTTTCATCATTTATATTTCATTAAAGAAAAATCATTTAATTGCGCTCACGTTAAAAACTGACAGAAAATTATGCAGCATCGCTAACTCATAACAGATAATAACAGTAAGCTTTGTACGCTAACATATTTATATACATGCAAAAGTTGTAAATATATCCGCAGCCGATTTTTTATAGAGGAAAATTTCTCGAGAGATCAACATCACACGTTTTAAATTCAAGGCCACTGCGTCTGCACCCGCCGCCGGTGAAAATACTCGAGGAAAAATAAATGTGCGCTCATTAAAATTACACCTTGTTAAACAATCGAAGGCGAATACTCGCTTCACTATAAAGTTTTGTATTTGCGTACACGAGTAGTTCAGGCGGAGGTATGTATTAATATGAAATGTGCGTAGTCGTATTACATAGCACAGACATTACTTTAATAAATATATACGATTATTGCTTTTTAATTGATGGTAGGACTTTGTACAAACTCGCCTGGCCACCAAGCTACCACCACGCCACCACCAAGCTACCACATCTCAGACATTCTACCACATAGTTCCAATTTGAAGGTTGAGTGAAACGGTGAAAGTGTTAAAGATCCATTACCACTGACCACCTTTTCCCTGTTACCTTCCTGTAATAAATATAAATGTAGAATATTTTACTAAAACAAATGCTTAAATCTGTCATGTAAAATACTTAATTCGTAAATCTTTAAATAAATACAATTTTTGCGTAAAACAGAATAACCTCGACGTCCATGAGTAATCTCTTATCGCGATTTTGGCGCCGCTGGCCGGGGTCAACGTCCTCTTATCAGTGCACTGTTACGTAAGCGTGATTTCTTTGATACGCTATTTAGGTTGAGTTTATTTGTTATCTGTGAGAAACTGATTTATGGTTTTTTCATTGTTTTTAACAAAATTATATTAATATATTACCGTCTTAAGCTGATATCTAAAACATTATTATAATAAGCTATCGAAATCATCGAAATCATAATTGTTCATCGTCGTATTGATTCCTCATTGCAAGTCAACATTGCTGATGTCTAATTTAGTTCTTTTTTTTATGACCCAACTAGGAAGAGCGGCGAATGGGCACCCGACGGTAAGTGGCCACTGCCTACAGATATTAGCGCCGTATGAAATTTTAATAATTTCTTACAAAACCAATGCGCCACCGCCCCGGGAGTGTAGTAGTAGTAGTATGTATATCATGAGTGGGTGGTACTCACCCAGCCGAGCTTACACATAGTCCCACCATTAAGTCACTCTCTATTCGTAGTTGATCATTTATTTATAAAAGAATTTAAGGTTGTTTATATCCAGTTTGAGTTTGATTGAAACGAAGTGAAACAAATCCGTACGTTTAACGTACAAACGAACAGGCGAACTTATTAAATATAACAGATCGAGACGTTCTAATAATGTTTTTATTTCTGTTTCAGGTAAGTTCTTCATATAATTACTCGTAAGTATGTGACTGTTTGCCCAAATCAATATAGATTTGACCTTTTTGACCTGATCTTTCGAAAAAATACAGTTTTTTTACACTTTACGCACATTTATCTAACAGCTGAGTATGTAAGCGCCGAGCTGGTTCATTGGTTAGAAAATAAAAATCTCAACCAAGGATTATGTATTAAAACTTGACCGAGCACCTATTTTGTACATATCCCCAAAGGGTAAGGAGATCCTAGTCCAACGGTGGAACATTTATAGTTGTTACCTTTCTAAACATGATAAAACCTAAATTATTCAAATTTATAAATGAAAAAATATTTTGCGTATTTGTAATAATGATTAATCTAAATAACTTCAAATACAGAGCGTGAATCAGTGAGCTTATTGTTCGCAACGCGCACAAGCTTACAGACAAATACCGTTTCCTCCTTCGTCTCTCATAAGGATGGAACCCATTCATAAGAGTAATAGAAGCGATAAACATTATGACTTGTAGTGTCGTGTAGTGTATTGCGAATAAAATCGCTTCAACGGAAATTATTTTAAGACACGTGGTCCTGTGTTGTACACTTTATGGTGAGGATCATTACAAACTACGACATCTAACCAAGTTATACAAACGGTATTACGCCTCGTTTGTTTATATGTGTGTGTCCGCATGACGGTCATGCAGACAGACCCCGGGGTATTCATTGGTTCGAGGAGACATTGTATTATAAAGAAAATATTATCATTCTTCATCGATATCAAATTAAAGTAATCTTTATTCGAGTACACTTCTGTGAGCTCGTTCTGAATCTAACACAGTATTAAATCATTTCCGCAATCAGTACCGCAAATTAGAATATAGAAAAAAAAACGACTAGAAACTATCAAAAATATCCAGAGCGTTTATTAATGTTGAAGATTGAAATAAAATGAAATATGAT
The DNA here is from genome assembly GCF_905147765.1 of Vanessa atalanta. NCBI lineage: Eukaryota > Metazoa > Arthropoda > Insecta > Lepidoptera > Nymphalidae > Vanessa > Vanessa atalanta. The sequence continues at coordinate 10,640,340 of NC_061889.1, read as the reverse complement.
AATTCCCATAAGCTGACATATTGCTCAGACCTGTCGTGTCGTGTGGCGTCGCGTGCGGCGTCGTGTCGTCCCCTCGACGTCTAAACAAAACACATTAATATCACAACATGGTTATTATGTAAATGATAATGACTGCTCAGACTCATGTACCGAGTATTTACGGATACTTTTACTCTCCCCTCGTATAATATGGATTTAAATGTGCGCACTTGTTAGGGCTGCCGGCTGGCCGGATATCTTTGACTTTGAAAGCCTCTTAGACCTAATTCAGGCTGTATAAATTACTAATGCGATTTACATTTTAATCCAAAAGTCAGAGAGACCGAATAATTATTCATATGGACAGCACTATGTATATTTATATTAATTAAATGAAATCATCGATTTGTAACATATACACAGGTACATATTACAGGCTGACACTTTGAACAACACTTTGGTAGACGACAAATTTAGTAGCAAACATCGCATAATAAAAAGTAAACCTAGAGCCGAACAGAATTCGGGCACCGACACCGGGAGGACGGTCGTCAGCCCTAAAGCTTCTTGGCCGGGGATTAAGTTTACAGGACTTTTTATTTGCAGTATTTACTTCAACACTACAATTTTCCATTCGAGTTCATTATGAGTACTTATAATAGTATAAAACAATTATTTATTAAATTAATAAGTCGTTTTTTTTAATTGTTGCCAATTTTCTTCTTAATATTATGTACTAAGTATAAAATAATTATTAATCAATGAAATGTCCGCAATAAAAAGGGTTCATAGAACATCAAAGTAACTTATTCTTAAAAAACTATTCGACGGAAATCGTTTTACGACTTTTCCTCTGAGCGCTCCCGTGACACTGTTCGGGTTAAAATGGAGGATGTCGTGAAAATTGTTAAACAGTCTATTTTAAACTTTTAGAAATAACATCTCTCTATGGCAAGTGGAATTTACTGGCTTCTGCGAGCGCAGTGCCATAAATTACGTCAACTATTGCCTCATAAAAGCAACACACACATTTACATAACTCATTAAATCACTATTTTATGCAATAATCAATAAAGCCAAGATTATATTATAAGAGTGCTATAAAAATACAGTTTGAATCGGTTCTCGTCTGAATGACTCCATTAATCCGTTAAATGGCTCCCGTAACTGATATTCTATAAACGACTGCCAACCTTCGCTAGTTTAAGAATTACTCAAAGAAGAAGAATCTGACATTCGCGTTTACTAGCAAAAATATTCTACTTAAATCGTTTTTAAATTGTATATTGCACAAACTTAAATAAATTAACTTATTAAGTAGTTAAGGTATTTATTACAGTGACGTTCGTCTCAGCTGTTAGGTATTCCAACTTATCTTTAAATTCACAATTTATAATAATATCTCGGTAACCAATCTCGAAGTCTCCATCTGCGCAGGATATAATAATGCAGGCGTGTACACAAGTGATCTCTATCTCCTATCTATCGTAGCGCGGTCGAACAACGCGACTTTGAAGAGACTGCGCGCACGGGAGTCTAACTGCCGTGTTCCTAACTCCACTGCCACTTAGTTTTTTTTGTATTGTCAGGAAAAATTCTTCAGCACGTGTAAATGAGTCCATCGGCGCTCGTTATTTTTACTTTGCGGTCTCGACTGCCTACACGATCGTCCATATGTAAATTATATAGATGTGATATGCCAAAATAGTGATATCGCTCGTATAATTCTACCATCTGGACGCAATATAACATAGTCTTAACAAAATAATAAATATAAATTATCATAATGTAGGAGGACCACACGCACTTCATTATTGTTTCTATTTTATTAAGGGTAATATTCTGTTCAAAAATATATAATTCATAGAAAAATATCAAAAACGCTGTTGATATGCTTAATACATCGTTTGTAACTGATGTGGCACCACCAGTATTTAGGTAATTGTCAACATCAAACACAGGCTCTTGAGTAGGTACCAAAGATAGTGATGCAGAGACAGTCACAGTTCATACATTTTGTTATATTTCTGATAAACAGAGACCTAAGCGTTGAAACAAAAAAAGAAAAGTAACATTAACGCAAATAAATGTATTTAAGCGAAATAAAAATGAGCTAATTGAATTCAGTGTGTACAGCATTACGTTAAAATAGATTGCAAAAGTAACAAGTTCGACGTGTAGTAAATAAAGTAATATTAACCTGACTCGAGACGATACTTCATCGAGACTACAAAACGTTTAAAAAGTAGTTAAAAATTCTCGATGAAAAAGTAAATATTTTTATACAGTTTCTCCTTAAAGATATTCTGGACCATCTCCAAAACCAACTAAACAATAATATCGTAGAGCCGCCGCGTTATCCCATCTGGAGATGACGTCACTTCAAGGTCTGTCTTTGAACTCCAACACCGTGGCGTCACGGCGACTATTTGTTGCTGAATCGGCGGTATGCCAATACAGATTAGTCAGATATCGTTTATCCCGAAGCCAGACATGCGCCGAGGTGGCGAAGACCGGCCGTCGTACGTTCACATATCACGGGAGAGCCAAGAAACTTCGGTGTGGGCTGTGAGACTCTTAGAGAAAACGAGAAATGCCGGAGTTTCTAGCGTGAATATTTCCAAATGTAAATACAAGTTGAACTCATTTCTGACCACTGGATAATGTAATCTCGTATTGATGAGGACACCGTTGCTACACAAAGCTGCACACACAATACAGAAATGGCAAAACATTTGTTATGGCTTAAATAAAACGCGAAATATAATCTTTGAATTTAAAATTTCGACAAAATTAACAAATCTTGTACAAGCGTGTGGCGCTAGCTTTAGTTGTTATATAAATGGTGACTGGGCGACTATTTTTATAACCTATTCTTAGGTTTCAGTCACAGCTTAGAACTCTTAAGATTTCATCACTATTGACCAACCGATAAACGTTTCTTGGCAGATCGGTGTCGCCGCAGTCTTCGCGGAGCTTTTCGCTTCTTTTATTTCTTATTTAACTATTTCACAGATTTTCAATCGACGTTTAATACTTCGAAGCTGTTGCGCTAATCCTGTATGATGTAAAGACCTTAGAAATATTTTCAATGAATGAATTCGTGTATGCGTTATCTGTTTAGTATTTAAGTAATGCCGTAGGCTAAGGGACGGTAATCATAAAATTCGTCCAATATTTAGGAAATTTTTGGGCATTTTTTTAAAAAGATATAAACTGTCTCATTCTTCAATGTAACTTAATAGCAGTTCACAGTTGAAGTCAAGAAGCAATCTCGCATACAATTGCTCGCGGCGGCTGCGGTTGATATTTCGACTCGATCCATAAATCAATCATAATTCAAAAACACATGACATCATCTCATTTAACCGGAATGGACGTACGTTCACATATCACGGGAGAGCCAAGAAACTTCGGTGTGGGCTGTGAGACTCTTAGAGAAAACGAGAAATGCCGGAGTTTCTAGCGTGAATATTTCCAAATGTAAATACAAGTTGAACTCATTTCTGACCACTGGATAATGTAATCTCGTATTGATGAGGACACCGTTGCTACACAAAGCTGCACACACAATACAGAAATGGCAAAACATTTGTTATGGCTTAAATAAAACGCGAAATATAATCTTTGAATTTAAAATTTCGACAAAATTAACAAATCTTGTACAAGCGTGTGGCGCTAGCTTTAGTTGTTATATAAATGGTGACTGGGCGACTATTTTTATAACCTATTCTTAGGTTTCAGTCACAGCTTAGAACTCTTAAGATTTCATCACTATTGACCAACCGATAAACGTTTCTTGGCAGATCGGTGTCGCCGCAGTCTTCGCGGAGCTTTTCGCTTCTTTTATTTCTTATTTAACTATTTCACAGATTTTCAATCGACGTTTAATACTTCGAAGCTGTTGCGCTAATCCTGTATGATGTAAAGACCTTAGAAATATTTTCAATGAATGAATTCGTGTATGCGTTATCTGTTTAGTATTTAAGTAATGCCGTAGGCTAAGGGACGGTAATCATAAAATTCGTCCAATATTTAGGAAATTTTTGGGCATTTTTTTAAAAAGATATAAACTGTCTCATTCTTCAATGTAACTTAATAGCAGTTCACAGTTGAAGTCAAGAAGCAATCTCGCATACAATTGCTCGCGGCGGCTGCGGTTGATATTTCGACTCGATCCATAAATCAATCATAATTCAAAAACACATGACATCATCTCATTTAACCGGAATGGAGTTAAATTAATTGCAACATTAATCGGTTCCTATTTATTGCGGAGCCGCGGGCCGCACCGACGCAATTGAAGAGAATTGTGACGACGACACGACAGCGCCGGAGTTCAATTCTAACAGGTTTGTTTACTCCAAAGATTCGGTTGCGTATGTATCTGTCTAAGATATTAGCGCTACGAATGAAGGCTATACTCGACGAGGGTCGAAACTTGAAGGGCTAATTTCTATTCTAATCTTAACAGAATGATGAATATTGTCAGAGCCGACGAACGCAGTTTTTGTGATACGCGCCGTCAATATTCCGCAGCCTCCCGCTTCAACAACTCTATTCACGGAAAATTCAACCCGACGCAGACATCTCCGTCAGGCATACAACTCTCCTGTAATGTCTGCTAAAGCCTATTTATTGCAGGAACTTAAAACACACGACGGTGAACCTCGTCCTTTGCAATAATTAATAAGGCATTCAATTATGAATATTCAAAGACAAAACGGAGATGGGATTTAGGATCGAAATTCTAAAGAAAATTAGTTATACTTACTGCCAGATTATATTTTTGAGGCTCTTTTGTATTCAAAAAAGCATTTCATAATACACGCGAATAACATCATATAAGATGTTATTTTAAAGGAACATATAAGTTATCACGTATCGCGCGGCTCTGAGGCCGAGGTTATTCTCTCGTCTCCATGTTTAAACGAGCGTCGTGTCGGTTTGTATATAAATTGACGAAGTTAATTGACGTGACACACACAAAGTACGAATAAACGTTAATAACGTATAAGAACAAGAGCAGTAGTTAACACAATCGCGCCGGTCTGTGCAAATGACGTGCCCTACTTGCGAGTGTCGTGTGATTGCCGGGTTAAGCAACGTTGACCGAAGTTGATGTGTGGATGGGTGACCGGTGTGGACGAACTATTTACTTACTTAAGATCTCAAGAGAGTTGAGACGAGCTGAGGAAATAAGACCATTCGAGTCGGTTCGATGTTGGAAATGGAGATAAAGAACTGTGATATTTCAAAGTTTTAAATAGGACTTGAACTTGGTGGAAGGGCTTCGTGCAAGCCCGTCTGGGTAGGCACCATCCACTCATCGTTCCCATTGCCAAACAGCAATACTTAGTATGGTTTTGTTTTGGTTGGAGGGGCGAGTGAACCAGTCTAACTACAGGTACAAGGGACTTCAAATCTCAATTCCCAAGGTTAATAGCACATTTGTGATGTAAGGGTGGTGACTATATCAACAGGTGGTCCATTTGTAAGTCCGTTACACATTTTCTATAAGAAATACTCAATTTATACAGCGTATTATGAAATAAAAAACAAACAAATAAATTGATATATATGTATATGTTTTGCCATAACGAATGGTAACAAAGGCCATTAATTAGCCGTTCTGCATCGCGCGTCGCGCTAATCGACGATAACAATTAACTTCCAATCCATTTGCAAGCGAATCATGTAAAGTGAACTCGTCTAATGCCTTGTAAACGGATACCGAGCACATAATCAGCTATATAAGGCCCATCGAGTAGGTGACAGGTATAGGAATTAAACCGACCGGCGCCTGCGCAGCCATTACGCAAATTAAACAACTATAATGATATGTTATGGCCGCGAAAATTTTATGCACATTCATAATTGCCATTAATTAATAATCTGCTAATACAAGCACTGAGCAAGAAAAATTGCTTTAAAAACTCGATTCCTGTCGTATAATATTCTCATTGCGTTTGCCCCTCGACGACTGTACGATTATCTGTATAAACAATATGTTATAGACTTGATTGATGAAAAAAATGGATTGGAATTAGTATTTCTTGATTTTCATGTAAGCGTGTAAGTATTTGACGCCTTATTTTAAATAGAAATCATTTTTGAACCTGCAGCAACACGCTGGTCTCATGCGGGATGGATATTTTTGACTTAGCCTAACGAAGTATTAAAATATGTCAAAAAAAAATTGATAACTCAGGCATATAAATCAATACAAGATTATATCCTTCTAAAAAAGTTGGACTTAGTATTTGTTGCTTTCTAGGCCGTCTATATATAAATTTACTTGTAAGTTATTGACATATTATACTCTGTAATTAAAATGGTAACAGTAACTACTCAGTTGCTTGCCGGTTCTTCTCGGTGGAATCGGTGGATTCTACCACCGGTCCGAAAGTATTCGGATCCGATCCTTGTTTCATTCAATTCAACATTGTAAACTGATCATTCAAAAGTGCTTTTATGAGGCTACTTCAATAAAAAATATTTTGATTTTGTTTTTTTTGTGAAAAATTTTCGTTCGACGCATGCTAGTTACCTATCACCACCACCACTATTTTAGATTTTGTTTATTTGCTGGCTTGAACTCGGGTCTTCGGATAAAATTCATGTATGAAATGACTGGGCCATGACAACCGTTAGATCTCAGCGATTATTATCAGAGACGCTATATAAAATGTACTCTGCTGAATTATTGAATTATGTAACTGTTTATAATAAAATATGTATTACTATAAAATTCGTTTAAAAGAATTACCAAGTGATTGTACCATTGACCGGTTTTGCCATTCCAAACCGGTGGTAGCCGTGTGGTAGATCTTTTAATCTTTTAGAATGAGAGTTTATTTTAATTTAATTGGAATATTTATTGCATGCGATTATGATAATATTTCTAATCGATGAATCTTAATTTGGACGCCCCCTTGAACCTGTGCTGCCTAACTCATCGTCTAAAACGGTACAAACAATATATTATACAAAGTATCTCATAACTGGGTGGCTCCAGCTATCAATTATAAGCCAAATAACTTGACAGATATTATACTTAATTAGTAATCTCCGTTCCATATTTAAAACCACTTAAAGGTCAAACATAAGAATTTAAGAGTACTCGTGAGAAATTGCTAGATTTATTTCGATTGAGTTATCAATTAGCGCGTTAGCGGCTAAGCCCTGACAGACGCTCTGACGTTAAGCCCGATCCCGAGATCTCACTCGGCTGGAGCTGCTCGTGTGCAAATAAAAGCCGCGGCTCGACATCGTCTTAGAAAGTTTTTATAATTAAAATGTAAACACCGTTTACATTTTAATTATAAAAACTTATCATATTTCATTTAATCAAGCAAAAATTATTATGATTTTAGCTATCCATGCCACAGCATGTTCGTATGTTAAATTTCCTATTATATTCTATTAAGTGTGATCTGGCTTATAGTTTCTTTGAATCCGGTGTCATATTTTTCGATGTTATACAACACAGCGGCAATCACAAACATTTGACAAATGTTTCGAATTTCATATAAAAGTGATGAGACAACACAGATTCCAAAAACGTATAATACTTGTGATGGGCTAAGTTGATACATAGGAATCAGGAGCCTTTTATATAATGAGATGTTGTATTATATTATTCTCATTTTAGACAAACCGAATCAGCAATCAGAGGGGCAGTTGTCACGAGGCTTTATTTAAAGTATGATCAATATTAAAGTGCGCAATATTCTTACGACGATAAACCGATTAGTGTCCACTAAAAAGGCACCGCGCTGTAATGCTAACTGGCAATCAGGAAGGCTCGTCGTCCACTGCGATGCTAGCATTGCTGTATTTTGTAGTAGAAAAGTTATAATATTATCTATACATATAATACTTTTAGAGTGTATGTTTGTATACACGGTACATTACAATTTACATTTACAATTTTTGTCTGTCTGTTTGTTTGTTTCGCCTAACCTCTGGAACGGCTAGACCGACTTAGACTGGAATTTCACTGGCAGATAGCTGATGTAATAATACTTTTATTTTAGAATTATTGATACTTTTATTTTAGAATTATTTATAAAATAATGATAAAGTATTGTTGCAATAACCAGTAGCGCGCGCAGCCAATAATGTTTTTGTTAAATTCAAACACGCACAAAGTCGCGGGCACAGCTACTCAATAATATAGCTATAGACATTGAAAAAACTTAGAAAAAGAAAATGTGTGGTCTTATCTATAGAACTTTGCTAAAAATTGTAAAATTAGTTTAACAATGCAATATTATATATAAATGCTATTTGAAAATGCAGTTCAGAGTTAGACATAGATCGGTTCAATTAAAGTAAATGAAATGAATAATATTTCTTTGGCTAAAATTCGCTTCGCTTGCAGAGTAGTGCGCCCGCCTCACTTTGCCACATTCACTAAAAAGTCGAGCACACCGTTGATAACACGGAAAAAATGTAATTTGTACGCGGATTATATAGATTGGATTATATATTCTGTTTTCGTGTTCTGTCATTCGTTAACAATCGTTTGAACGGCAACATGTCCGGAGCCCTCAAGGTTATACATCGAATAAGCTTCCCTCGGACTGTATTATATTAATTTAATTTATATTTTCTGTTACTCAGATGTGACACAGTGCGATCTGTTTGGATGCGAATTTTGTTTTATGTACAGTCAACATTAACAGATGAAAACTAAACATGTACGAGTATCAGCCGCGTTCGTTAATATACAACTGGATCCTCAAGCTGTTTGTCTGAGGGTACAGGAGGTAGACATTTTGTATTATTTAACATCGCCTATTGTAGCCTGGGTCGAATCTTGCAACTGTTGCTGATAAGACAATATATAGTTTAACAGAAACCATATGTTTAATGTATTAAAAACTGCAGACTACTTTGCATGGAAGTCACAATTAGATTTCTATTCAAACTATTTATACATTTAATAATAGCCTTTGTTAACAGATTTTTAATTAAAAATATAGTGACATTAACCATTTATTAAATATTTTTATTTTTTGCATATTAACATGTGAGTAGTATTAACGGTGGCGTCTGTTGCGTTAAAATTAATCTTGTAATACACGAGTCGGTAATCAGGTGTCCCGCAAAAAGCTGTTCTGATTGAGACGTCACGGTTAACACGGGATCGGGCCGGGATGAATGTCGGATGATGTGATTAGTACGGTTTTTGCGGAGCGGCAGCGCGGGCGCGGCGCGAGCTATCGGCGGCGGCGGTTTACAATATTGCTGTTCTATATTTCGCGTCCTGCTCGACGCGGGATTTCACCGAACAAGTTTTGATTATTATAACTTATTAGAAATAAGAAAAAAATGTCCTTTAAATATAATAATATTAAAAAACCGAATGATCTACGGCGTAGCATAGAGTGAGTTATTAACGTCGGTAAACGTACATATTTCTGTCGGAACTCTTAATTTCTTAGCATTCTATTTTAACTTTAGCAACGGTCCGCTGCATCATCCGCGGGTCTCATGCCCGTTGTTTTACACGAATAAATAAAACGTGAATTTATATATTAACTTGATTGGTTTCAAAACTCAGACCGAGACCTTCAATAATTTTTGAGACATAAACATTTCTTGTAAATTGTGAGATGTTATGGTATAGGATATGGAACGATTATATAACAGGATTTCATTAACAAACTTACGGTTATACGTTGAAATTGTGTTAGCATTCTTGTACGCGGTCACTGTAGGTGTATAATATACTAACTATTCGTCCCGCCTTCGTACGGGTAATTCCATTCAAAGTTACACCTCCCATTTCACTTCCCAAAAATTTTCAGAAATCATAGTCCCCGCAGTAAGCGTCTAAGTCGAGTAACTGTCGGACCATTAGTTTCGGAGATCTCGTCAATCAGTGGTATTTCGTAGTTTGTGTATCATAAAATGAATTAATATATTTAAATAGATTAAATTATTTCACAGTAATTTAAGTCTCCATTACATTTATAACGTGTTCGCGTATCAACGCTATTAACACGTGTTATTTCCGATAAACTCTGAATAAGCCAGCGATTAAAAATAAAGTCATTATAGAATCATTGCACGCAATGTAGACCGAGGGCTCATTCGAGTGTTTAGAATTCCGCGCGGTAATGACACGACAATTATCGTATCATTACCGCGCTACTGATTTAACTCTATCAGCGCCCATAAAATCACCATAAATAACACCTTGCTTTGTAATCGATCCAATGTTTTATGAATATATAACGTGATCGTTAATTGTTTCATTTCCCACAATAATCATTCACACGTACAGTAACACGAGGCGCTAAAGGCAACTAAGCGTTGCAAAACAAAGATAATTTAGATAAAAACTATATTGTACTTGTATTTTTTGTGTCATCTATCGTTTTTGAGATGCGATAACGAATTAGCTGAGTGTCCTTTGCCATCCTTACATATTCTAACTAAAAATAAATGATGACGACGTAACACGAGGTATTCTTGGTTATTGCTAAAATTATTTTGTCAACAATACATGAGAGCAGAAAGCAAGATTGTTAATGATGATGACATCCAAAGATACATTTAACATCGGCGTAATAATTTACGTCGTCGAACATGACTAAACCTTTCTTGTTCACTCACCTTTCGAAACAAAACAGCACTAATCATTGCTGTTTGTGGTCGTTCGAGACTATCCTGACGAACGAGTGGTACTTACAGCATGAGGTACAGTTACTCTCACTCCGAAGAGTGCTCTGATCCAAACACTGTACAGTGAGCCTAATCCTGTCCTATTTATTGTTATTCCAGTCTAACTGACATCTGACTTTGATGTGTGGACATAAGCGCGGTTCAATGTAAATAATCGGAAACAATCTGGTGTTCAAGCGAGTACCACGAGGGGATGATGGCGTCATCCCTGAGCGCGTGCGCGAGGCGCTCGCAACAATAACTCGTCGGAATTAATTTGACACGCGTTTACTCTGTCCCGACTCGATTTGCTTTGTGCTAAAGTTAAATAAGCTCGCGTAATTGTTCCGTATGTTTTACATCACTACGGTACGAGTGTATTGGAGATATATCAAAGAAAATAAGAATAAAAGGTTACGAAAAATAACTACCGTAACATACTTTATTCAAGGAGGGGTGTACAAGAACATATGAAACGTTATTTTACAAGATTTACTCAAAGCGAGAACTACCACTGGTCCAGAATTTTGAATCTAGTTGGTGAGACTCGGTGAGTTATTTTTTATACAGACTTTATGAAAATCAACGAATAATAACATACCCAGCAAAATAATTTTATCCAAAAACATAAGAGAACTTTGGAAGGATTGGAAGTTAACACAGAATTTCATCGCACACATGACCAGTTGTGCTGGATTCATAGCGCCTTGATTGAGATTCACGAGTTCTTCTCGTAGATAATAACAAGGACATGACGCAATACTTTTCTCATTCGCTTACAGAACCCTAAAATAACAAAAATGTGTAATTAAACTTTGTAAGAGTAATGCGTTAATTTGTTATAACAACGATAATGACATTATCAATAACTGTCACCACGCGGTAACAAACGGTACCACTTAGTCGTGAATAATAAGTATTTCAACACAAGAACACATCTGGGCGAGTGTGTAACAATAAAAAAAAATTATACAAATATATCAGCAATGACAGATGCATGAGGCAAAATATTTGGCAACGCGTGCGCAGGACTAATGTGATTTATTTTGCTTAATCCCTGATCTTTAATTTGACTCTCCTTCATTTTATCGGAATACAACTTTGTCCTCTTACCAAATTATATTCAAAGAAAAAGACCTGAGTGACCTGACGTGAGAGAACCTTTGGAGCACAAAGTGCACCAAGCACTTTTGCTTTAGAGCAAGGCCAATAATTATGTTCACCTGCAAAATAAGTTGATGGCAACAAACTGCTTTGAAGTAGATTCTAATTGGATTTATAAATTTGTATTTGACAAGTAAATAAAATATAAAGCTAAGTATTAAAGAAAGCATACGAATAGCTGGCATTAGTAGTACTTTTTAATCATGAATCAACTTTTTTTTGCCGAAAATTAAAATCTTTTTTCAATTTTCTCTCTTGTATACTCGTGGGAAAAACGTGTATGATGTACAATTTCAACATATATTTAGTACCTTAGAGCACACATTGAAAGGTTTAATAGATAGCTTAATGAAGAAAACAAATAAACGACACGTAATCAGTGTCGTGGCTTTTTGTGAGGACATCTGCCTGAACCTGTCAATCAGTCGCAATTAGAGGCAGACTCCTCCGTCCGGCGACGACGTCCCGTCTGTGCACACGCAACCGATATACCTACGGTTTATTATTAGGTACTAAATTATATAAAACAGATCGACGCATAAACGGATCTCATAACAAAAAAAGCACATCTTTAATTAACATGACACGACTTGTTTGAAGCTCCTGGAATTATGTTTGATTATTCAAAACGCACTAACTGACTGCCTACTTTCCTTTATTTAAATAATACTTGCTGTCTAATGAATAACGTCATATTTTTTTTTTATTTTATCTATTAATGAATTTCAATTTAATGCTAAAATAAAATTAATAGAAAGGGATAAAAAATTGTTGAACTGTTATTGTATTGTTGACTATGAAAAAGCGTAGAGTAGGTATTCTTTGATTTCCGTACAGAAGATATAAATTATTTTTTTTGTCTGTTGACTGTAAGAACAAAATATATTCCAAAACTATGTATGTTCAATATAACCTTTTTACATGACGACCCAAATGCGCTTATAAGAGAATATTCTGATATGATATAAAAGCCTGTGGGACTGTTAGTCCGTCTGTGTGGTAGACACTACGCGCCGATTATATGTAATACCTATGTTTTAATTTTTCCCAGCGCCGTGACTAGGGCGAGGAAGCAACTTCAGGACTCAGCATTTATCTTACCCTTAAAAATGGAAATTGTTTTTGCCGCCATAAAATGACAACTATGAGCGTACATTGTATTTTATTTAAAATTCAAATACCAACCGGCGCCATGTATCTGAATAATGTAAAATATCGTTTAGCCGTTTGTCATGATCGAGTATTATTATGATTAACTTAAAAAAGCATAAGCAAAATGGCGCCGAGTATTATGTAGGAATGTCTGCTCGGGAATTGTAAATTGTTTATCAGAGATCATTGTTAGATCAGATTTATATCTCGTTAACATGCTATTTGAGTTATTTATTTAATCCTGCCTTGATCAAATATTTATAACAAGCTTCTGAGTTGCATAATACGAAGCTTCCTAATTCTTGAACCGAACATCAACACACTGTATTGTTTTGTTCGAGTTTGAAGGGTGAGTGACCCAGTGTACAGGCACAAGAGATAGCTCCCGTTGTTGTCTTGATGGTATATTTAATGAGAAAAGTATAAACTACCATAGGCCCAATTTCCAGGGTGCCTTCCTGTTAAAATAATAATTAAATAAACGAATGCCATCGCAATCAGACAAACTATTTTAAGACGAGCCATAACTTAGAATCGTCTGATTTGTACGCGTACACGTACACGCGTATAACGTACGGACAGTCGTAAGTATGCACCTGAAAAAGGATTACGAGCGCGCGTCAGGTTCCCACATTTCAAGGTAGCTATTTGAATACAAATTTATCGATCTAGCGCCGATAACAATGTTAGATCTAGCTTAGATCCAGCTCACCTGACTCGCTAGGATTTATGCCTGGCTAGCATGCGAGCTGATTTATTACTGAGGAAGAGTGCAGACGGACACACATGTCCGACAACGAGCGGGAATGTAACACTCGATCGAATGCAGATTGGATTTGTACTTCTCGGAATCGAAGGTACGCTCTACATAGCATTCACTCTAATATTTATTTCTATTTGTTCAGACATTTTTGAAGCCATCGATATCGATGATATACTTATATATATATTACGAAATAAAAAGACGGGAAATAGTATGCAGATCTGATTACTATTCATATAAAAGATAAAACCACTAATATTTCAATCACAAAAATGTATAATATTATGTTTTATACATTTTTGTCCTGTGATATAAGTTTATTTCGAGAAATTACTAAGGTGGTATTCGTTGAAAAACTATCACGTCTTTTACACGGACAAGTCGTGCTAGTTTCGAAATAAAAATCACCTTTTTATCGTAAATGATGAAATTTAATAAATCGATTCTAAAAATCCATTTAGAAATCGATATCAATTATAATTAGTAACAATGGCGCCGCATGAGACAATTTTTTATCTATTTTGTTGTAATTTAACGATATTATAATTGCATCTGTGGTGACAATGAGGTCATCGGTATCAAATTCTTGGTAGATGTTAAAAAGCAATGTTTGGTTTTTCCAGAATGTCATTATTGATTGTAATGTGTTTATAATTAATTAATAATAACAATTGTCCAGGCTTAAAACTTTTATCGTCGTGAAGTTTATCTTCAATATAACATATCCAGGATGCGTCATCAACATACATAAGTAGAGATGTTAGTAAAGTCTGTCAGTCAACATAAATTTATGTATGTCCGTGATCTGCATGTAAGTCTTTAATATTAATATTAAAAAGAAATCGTTCTGCTTAATAAAACATAAATTGAGAGCAAATACAATCGATATTTTTCAATTTACATTTTCATTAAAATTACACAATTATTTGAGTTATAAACACAATGAGTCTCGTTAAACTTTCAATATTTTTTTATTTACTTGAGTCATATTAATCGCATCATTAACTACAGTTTTTTATCTCCGATTATAATTAGTTCAGCATTTAATGAATCCTAGCGATGCCAAAAGCGAAATACTTGGAAAAATACGCGGCGGTTCTCGGGTCCGACGTCCGAATTACTGTATTATTAGGCCCGCGGTTCCCAGAAGACTGATGAGGTGTTAACAACTGAGGTCAATGTCACGGTGACGGCGCTCCGGTCCGGACATCTTTATCTTTGTCCCAAAAACGACGGCTGCAGAAAATTACTGTTGTTTAAGGAAAATCAACAAAAAACCGAACTTCCTTTTATGAGTATTACGATGTGTATAAATCGACCCGGCATCGCTCGTCGTATTCTCAGTTATAATGACCAATTATATTCGTACACATGCGTGTAAGGAAGCGAAGACTAAATACCTTTGCTTATTATGACAGAGGTACCATCGGATTGGAAACATTATTATCATTATGCCTAAAATATCTGTGACGTCATAAAATAGCGGATAGCTGTGGAATTCATGTAAATAGATTTTTGAAAAGACTATTAAATCGTTCTGCGTTAGAAACTTAACAAAAATAATTAAATCAATTCTATTATCAATATTTATACTCCGATGTTAATATTAACGATATTCAATTACACCATAGATTGCGAACACAGAATAGCGAATAAAACAGAACTGCCATTGATCACATTTATATCAGCCTTAAGTAAGGTTAAAGAAAATTTCCAGAATATAAGTTAATATATTTCATAATAAAGAAAAGACGCCACTTTAAATTGTTAACCTTGTAGTTAAAATTATTTATTATTTCCTGGAATCCCGTCGTAAACCTATCCCATAATCAAATATATATTTATATGTGACGTATTCGTTTTTGCGGTAATATATCTTTCTGCATGATAAGATGTTCATATCGACTGCAGGACCCCCAAGTAATATTAGGATATTAGGAGAATATGGATATGTACTTAATTTATGGGTTACAATATGTCAAAAGACATAACAGTTATGTCGTAATATGTAGCGACGTCAAGCCACCGTCCCTTCCCTCGAGGCACCTTCCACCCCGTCTGGGCTCCGAGGCCGAGGCCCTGAATCAGTCCAGCTGTGATATGCAACTCATTACGTGATAGTAATCGTGTAATTTGTCGCGTGCAGAGCGACCGGGAACCGTTTGTAATTAATTACGAACTGATAAGTACCGCAATGCATGTTTTATTACGTATTAACAGACTCGATCGTATCAAATAATTGATTAATAATCATTTATAAAACTTACATGCATTTTATTTGCCGCAGATAGCAAACGAGACTCGCGATACACTTCTTTAAATTTATATAACCTTAAGGGAGACAATGTACTCGCACTAAAATACAATATTATTTATTAAAACTTTTAATACTGACTGGCATTTATATACGGTAATTAATGTTTAAATGGACGATATTATATATAGAAGTGTATCATTTTTTAAATTAGAATTATGAAAATTTGTGTTTACGCTTTTGCTTATAAATTCATACAAGGGCGACAACATTTTGTATTATGAAACATGGAAGTACCTTCTTTGGTTTCCCCAGCAACCATTGTGTTTAAAAAAAAAATTAAATTTAAATGTGGAAAAATGTTTAGATGGTTTCATTGACCTTGTTTTTTTAATGATTATGAACAAAACGTAAAATGCGTCATTAATTACTCAAATATAAATAATTTAGTTAATAAGTGAAAACAAAGCTCCGTGAAAGGTTTTAGATCTGCTTTTGCGAGCCGCGATCAGAAACATGCGATGTATCCGCACTTTGAAGCGAATGCCATACAGTGGCATAATTATAAGCCTAACTAACGGTACGTGTAAATGAAACTCCAATAAATCTCGATCTGGTAGGTACCCTTCGAATGGTCGTTGTAAATTAAATTCCATAGATAATCTAGGGCGTTCATTAGGCGCTATTAAATGAGGTAGGCTTTCCTTTCCAATCTAACTGAATTATACAGATTAATATATACAGGGGAAAGTCGAAAAATTAAGCCTCGCTACAATTAAACTCGCTTTCATACCAATGCCATCATATCCGTTGCGCACGGAATACGGCTTTTTGTGCTTTGTGTATGCGGTTAATATAATATTATTGTTTCGATGTTATCGCTAATCTCAAAAATCATGTAATTAGGATATGTTAAAGGGAATATTCTCAAACAGTACCAGATGCCGTCCTCGTGATCTTTTAATACAAAACAGAAATTACTTTTTTTCTATTAAATGCCATTTATTTATGTTTATATATATTTTCGTTTTAGTGTCAACATGCAGAGTAGTGTATTTATATATTGAAGTGCAGTGTATCTATGTATGTGTAGTACGACTGGAGCCGTTAATCAGCCTATGTGTTAAAATCATTTTATTGGCAAGTGTAAGCTGCTCTTAGTAAAGTGGAAACATCAAACGGCTTCGCAATTTGTCATTTAGTCAGTAAATAACTTGACCGAAAATAATATGACGTAATGATCGATCCGCCCGTACTTACTGTACTGTTTCTTGAGTCCGCGTGCATTATTCCTATATGATTATTAAAATATTTTGTAAAATAAATTAAATTGATTGTTATATTTTAAACAATCAGCGTACAGGTACGTCAGATGTACCTTAACTACTCATCATAGAGGTTTTATAAGTCCTTCCTTTTTCTGAAATGTTCAAACGCGAATAAATCGCTTGAACCGGTCGTGATCGTAGTATGATATTGTTATAATATCTCTTCTTATCATTTACCACACCACCAGCGTGTACAAGATTCGGTAGCGTGTATATTAAACAATTTTCAGCATCTCTACGCATTGTATCTTAACACCATCTATCGCAAAGGACCAGGCTCACGCGTTGAGATCGTTTAGGAGATACGCGCGAGTGAAATTAGACTCACTGAATATCCTAATCAACAAGTAATGGGAAATCGGCAACAGCGATCAAAACCATCTATTGTAATTGAGAGATAACGCTTAATTACTTCGAAGTGCGTTTACACCGACACGAGACGACAGATTTGAGTTTATGTCGTCAAAAGTTAAATAGTTTTGATCGAGTTCGATATTTTATTTATTACTATGTTTATGTATATAGTGGTAATAAGTGGTTCGTTGATAGAAAATACGTAAAAGATTAAATGTTTCTAATATCAACAAATACACTAATCTCGAAAAAATGTACCT
The DNA here is from genome assembly GCF_905147765.1 of Vanessa atalanta. Taxonomy (NCBI): domain Eukaryota; kingdom Metazoa; phylum Arthropoda; class Insecta; order Lepidoptera; family Nymphalidae; genus Vanessa; species Vanessa atalanta. The sequence goes on along the minus strand of NC_061889.1, from coordinate 10,622,409 downwards.
CAGATATCATCAACGTATCACATCAGATATCAGAACACATAACTATATTAGCAAATATTGAGACTTGCAATTTGAAAATTGACATTACAATGGATTGAAGTGTTGTATTATTAATAATTGCACCAGTCCATGAGTCGTACTCATCTAGTAATGAGATCTTAATACGCAATGGATCACGTAAGTATATTATGTAAACGGAGTCCGAAGTCAACACGACGCCGGTGCGATATCATCTAGGAACTTTATCTAAGCACTATCTCTTTCACGCTTATTACAGCTGCTAATGATAGCCGACGTACGAGCCCTTGGAATTGGACAAGGAACTGGGAGTGTATTAGAGATTACATTAGAACTGCGTCGTCGACATTTACTCAAAGTGTTACTTCAAAAACGAATTAACAACTGTGTTAAAACGGATGTTGATTAATATACTTTTGTAATTATCATATTGCGGAAGCTCAAATGGGCCAGTGGATGGAACACGTCGATCACGGATTCGTGTGCCTAATTTGTGTTTATAATTGATCTCGGAGCGAGCGGTGAAACCATATTAGACTTAATTAAACACAGGTGTAACTCATATTAAATTATTTTATCAGGTTTATTAACTGCCTATTCAGTGTTTGGTTTATACGTTATACGGATAATAAGAAATTGAAAGCGAGTCAAATCTATTAAAAATATTCAGTATTTGCCTCTTCAAGCAAGACTTTGAAGTTATATATCAGCCAAGTGATATTCTCGTGCCTCGGAAAGCACGAGAATATCACTATTATAGCCTCTGATTTTTATCCGGTCAACTCAGGTTGCCGCGTTGATGGTCTGATGACCAAAAGAGTGCGAGAATAGAGTTGCGTTTAGCGTAAACATGACTACACTATATCTCAAGTGTGTTTGTTTTTAAAATGTTTTCGATGTTTCAATCACCGGCGATAATGTGATCACGAAGATCTTGATGTCACTTCTACTTCCCCGTTCTAAGTCCCGCGTAAAATATACTGTCGACAGCCATACGTGCGATTTCTATAAACATAACAGTTATATATATATATCGTATCTACTTTGAGCCATCTTAATTATATGCTGTTAACTTTTATACGCTCTCTTGTTAGTTTATTACGATATCTCGACAAAATATACATACAGTAGGCTTCGTATTAAGCGCTTAAACGTTACAAGTGTTTAACCGGGACTTCAATTCAATTTACAGTTTTATTTATTTTTGAACAAATTAACAACAACGCCATCTTCGCGTTGACAGGAAGGAATAATTTAAGTTGGAGATGCCATCGGGCACACTATACAACTATGTCGGTGGGGTGTCAACATGCCCAAACAGGCAGTAATCGTGTGTTAACAAGGTGGTTATACGAGGTATCTCGGGGTGGGACTACGAAGACAGCTATAACATAATATATACTTGCACAGACGGAATGCAATGTCGCCGTGCTCGAGACGGGTATATAATAGGTATGAAACTTTGTCCGGGTTCAGTATGGATATAAAAATGTCCTTAATTTGAAATCACTTTAAGTGGAACCAGACCAGTTCGGGTAGGACCACTTCCACTAATTATCTATTCATTATATTCCCTGGTTACTCGCAGACACCGTTGACAAGCATTAAAGTCTGATTGCTGTGAACAAATACGTGTTTTTTTTAAATGTATATATGTATGCAGCCTAAGAACATATAAATACAAATAGCCTTCTTTGAATGGTTAAGTTTTAAATATGAATGAATATGAATGAATGAAAAATATGAATGAATTTAATTTATTTTCGCCTTTGGATAATAAAACATAGTTATAACGGATATATATATATGGTGTTTATCTTACGATGCCTTTAATCAAAAGAACCCACGAAGCGCTAGGGAGTGAACGCTGAAAGAGCTAGAGTAATTAGAGGCACGAGAGACGCCGACGCCCGACAGCTGAGATCGTACAGCCAGAAGTACATCTAATGACCTCTCTACGTCAGTGTCATCAATAAATAAAGTAAAAAAAAAACCAAACATGAACCTATTTTCTTTCTTTCATATTATTTAAATAATAGAGTTCTCTGTTGAAAATATATTTACAATCAAATAGGCGAGTCTTTGAATTAAAATATTAAGTTTATATTGAATCCCATAATAAGATACTCGGCTGTTGAATTTATCACACGCAAACACGAAGGTCGGTCTAGTCTCGGGTCCAGCGAAATAATTACCGAGCGTGTAATGTACCGGCGTCATTTCTTATACAGCGTGATGCAATATTGGTAATAATATAGCGATTCAATTCATTTCTAAAGCACTTCAAACGAGGACTACCCCGACTCGTTTATATTTTTTTATATATTAGGAAATATCTTCGCCGATTGTAAATCGATTTAAAATACTTTTTCTCCATCTCAACGATGGTTTTGTTTAAATTTCAATAACGTTTTATCCTTTGAAAATGCAAGTGATTCTATTATTAAAATATTTATTTAGTGTCGTGTCGATCAACGAACACCGATGCGTCGTGAGAGCGAAGCCTTTGAAGTGTAGTCATTATGTAATACTATATTTTAACTTAGCATCGCGAGGAATTTTTTTGCTTTTTAATTAAAATTGTAAGGAATAAACAATTATTCCTTACAATTTTTACCCACTGAATTTCGTACGTCAGTTTTTCGCAGGTTAGCGTCTTTGCTTATAAATAAAGAATTATTAATAATTATTATTAAAGCTTCGTGGGTAACGGGGTGTGTTATTGCGTGAGAAATCTATGATTCAATCCTATCCGAGTTAAAAATCTTTATCACCTCGGCGGGAATCTCTCGGTCGGTTCCTATTACTTATTAATAGGAAATAATTCTTTGAAAGATTATAATGTAAGTCAATGTAAGTGATAACTTGGCTCCCAGACACATATGAACGAATAGGCATCAAGGGTCAAGTAACACTGGTCATATACACAAAAGCGATACTTTGTCCGCCATATATCTTAATGGCATACGCATAATATGCGTACAATTTCCTTTCAATTACAATTGGCGAAGTGGGGTGATTGCTGCAGTTAACACCCACGTCAGCGCACCCTTCCTTATTGACACTCCTACCATCATAACTCATGAGAATCTCGTGTCAAAGTCACTAACTGCTGTCTCGTGTCAAATTATTCGCTCAATTTTTACTTATGTCACGCTTAACACTCTTAGAAAAAGTGTTCGGTATTTTGGCTTTGATCTATGACACAGGGACCATATGGCAACATTTTATAATATTTACGATAGGACTGTAATTCTCGTATTAGTTTTCGAGATCACAGTCGTACGTACGAAACGGTTCTGCTGTATTAAAACGAAGTGAATTCATTAAATTCCTTCTCGTCGTCATGTATTCCGGCAATTAATAATTTAATTGGTCGAAAACCTAATTGTCCTTGATAAGGGCCTATCGGGGCATTATGCTAATGGAAGGAAGGTCCGGTAATGGTGCAATCCCGGTCTTTAATAGATCGCGTTTGGAGATAAGCCGCCATTAACTGCTAACTTGTAATTAAAACCTTTCAACTCGGCATGTTTGTTTATACTGTTCCTTGAATTTCATATTCATTTAAATAAATACGTTGTCGAAATTGCGGTAATTTTTCTTAGTTATTTATAAAAATTATTAATAGAATTTATATTATTGGAAGTCACATAATATATGAATGCGTTTTGTAACAAATTACTAACTATATATATTTACAGGCGCGCGTAAAAGTATCCGCCATCTTGTCATTTTATGACTCAGAACATAAAATATTAAAATATTGTATTAGCAATAAAAAATATCAATATATTATTAACTTGGTTACTTATTTATTTAAATTTACAATATTTTTATCATGAAATATGAAAACGTCGCCGCACCCCGCTGCTCGTTAGGTTTACTCGCTGAACATCTTGGAAATAAAATCACCTATTGCGTGTAATGTATCTCTGGGCACATTATTTAATCTGTCCGAGAACTTCAAATGATTATTATTATCGAATATGGAAGTTTATTTTTAATGACTCTTATTAATAAAATCATTATGATTTCATTTAAAATTTAGATTGTCTGTTTACAAAATATTTATCAGAACTTTATTGAATATAGGATATTATTATATATATTCCTTAGTAAATCTTGTCTGCAATGCAATGACTTATAGCTTGTGGTCAATTATTTAAGTCGGGCGACGATATGATCCAGTATAGGAATAGCTATTACTGGTTAACTACTAAGCCCTGTGCACAATATCTTAGAACCAGTATCATCGATAAAATCACACACACATTGTGTTTTTACACAATCTCACACAGATTGTGTAGAAATGTGATTCGATATTATTTTGTCTAAATTGAAGCGAATCAAATAACATCGAATTTCAACTCTGCTCAAACATTTTGATTCCAAATACCGGCATCACGACAGGCCTAGACCCCATAGTTGACGGCGTTGCCCCAAATTCTTCACCAGAGAATTAGGTCCTCTGCCTTCCTATACTAAAAAAAACATTATCCAATGAAATTATAAATTGGAGCCTTCTCTATTTGTAACTCACAATCTAAACAATAATTCAATAAACATACAAACTGAGTGTTTATTGCGTATTAGTAAGTTCTCCTCACAGCAGAGCAATTTGTTTTGAGTGACGGTTATATGCTCCGGCTGTTATATTATTTTTAGTAGCGCCACTTATGCAATCTCGAGTACAGGGCTCGGTAATGTTGATACTTGGAAATGTATATAAAAATATGAATAATGTTTTTAAGATTATCGTGTATTAGTAAGTAAGTGTATCGTTTTCTATATATGTATGTGTCTCTAGCGATGTTGCTACGTATGTATTATTTTTATTACTAACTTTAACTCACCCTTTAAACCGGAACGCAACAATACTAAGTATTACTTGTCGCTTGGCGGTAGAGTATATGATGAGTGAGTGGTACCTACTCATATGGGCTTGCACAAATCCATACCACAAAGTAAGAATACTACAGACGAGACGAAACTATTAATGAAGTATTTTTAGTAAACTATACATAAACAGTAATCAAAATAATATCGAGGAATTATGGCTTCGCCATCATCCGCGCTGATATTTAGCCTGAAAATTGCTTTTAACTACCCTCGTTAATCCATGTTGCCAAAAAAATGTCCATTAAATCTACAAACAGTTTGTACAAATACTTCAGCATTCATAATTACACAAATATAATTGATCTCTTGCTATTATTTGTAATTTAACATAAGAAAGAAGAAAACCTACACGCGCGTTTAATCAGAGCAAGCAATAATCCAACTATATGTATGGGTATAATTGATATAAGAGGCCGATAAGTAGTTAAATACATCTCTAGTGTCCGCCTCGACACCGTAATGACATCTTAACACGTGTAAAGTGCTTTGTGAAGATGTCTCGTTCAAGCACACTTCAATTCAAGCAAAAAAAAAGCAAAAATCACGTTCTAAAAAATATCTTTAAATGTTTGACAAATACTTAAAATCATTATGTTTGTTTAATTTCAATTTAATGAAGGATATACAATATTTTTAATTTACAATTAATTAAATTTATTAAATACTAATTATTATAAAATAAAGTATCAAATCAGCTATTCCTGCTACGTACACACCCTCGCACGTGCTCAAACCATAAACACTAAAAATTAAATAAATCATAATTTATTACACATGTCCTTGCCCACCGACTTCGTTGAATGATTCATTAATAATCCTTTAAACAGCCATTACGTCGTGTTGGATTTTTAAGACATTTCTCTTTTCGTAGTTGATTATGGGAGCCATTTTTTTGACGCCATTTTTGCTTTACCCCCTCATTCGAAACGTCTATCATATGGAGTTTTAGCTACGAATTCTATTTTTGTTATAAATTAATCATTTATCTTTAATAATTACAAATATATAAAAATATATTAAAACCAAAAACGTCTATATTTGATAGTATATTTTTTAAAGTCGTACCGACTAGATGTCGACTAGGATCGTCGGATAGTTTCTGTTGGATGGGTGACAGGTCTAGATACCTAGAGCTTTTGCGGCTCCAGAACTGAAATGGATCATCATTGTTCTTTATCACCGGCATTAAAGGATTAGGAGTGTAGGTCATGAGTGTGCTCTGAACTGACATCTTGAATACTTATCTTGTATATTAATGCAAATTTTTGCCATAAATCTCTGTGTTGTTTTTTTGGACGTGATTAGTCCTAGGTACAGTTAAAATACAAATCCAACACCACTAATATATTTTACTAGGTAAATATCGCTTCGCATCCAGTGGACGACGATAAATATTTATAATAACACGGTATGTATTAAAATTAAACGGTCGAGTCGAGATATCTATCGTTGTACGGTAACACAAGTGACCGTCAATAAACGATTACCACCTCACCGCGTCAATTTAAATCAATTACCTTTACAAACCACTACACGATACTCATGCTCAAAACGAGTCAGGTTGTGTCTGTGCATGTGAGATATTAAAAAAGAATAAAATAATTACGTTCGACACAAATCTGGCTGTCAGTGGCACCGTCGCCACGACTGAAATTGAGTTAGAATGAACGAAAAAAATGTAAAATTTTGAACACAGCTCCGATGAGCTAATAGGTATGAACGCGCAGACAAAGTCACGCACCGAACTGCAGTTTCTATCAGTTTTCTCGATTCTATAAATATTCATGACATTTCAGGAAAACGCCGTGAAATAAATCTTAAGGAGATAGAACGCCTTTTATGGATTGGAAATTGTTTAAGTGTATCTTATCGGCGTGATAACCTGGAAAGGCTTATTTGGAACATAAAGACCGTATTTATTGTATTGCTTAATTCATACCAATGTATATCGCTATTTCACTGACCACATCGCCGCTCGTGCGGTGGGCTTTTAGAATTCAGATCCTTGGTCAATGGGATCCCAGTTCAAACCAATAAAAAACATATTTGAAGAAATTGAAAATCACAGACAAGATTACAGTCCCGTGCTTCGGAGAGCATGTCAAGTTGTTAGCCTTCGCCTGAATTTGGTTTTTAATGCGACGATGGGGCTGAAACCTATGACCTCGGAATTGGAAGAAGTCTCGCTAGACAGACAGTACACTGTTGAAGTATTCAGGCTTAAAATTAACGCAACCGCTAGCGACCGCATTTAACGCACAGAGCTATTTCGAAGACGACATGACGTTAGCTCGAACTTAACCCACAACATCACACGCAACTTCCGTTAAATATATACGAATTGGCGCAGAGCTATTTACAATTAGAGCAACAATAACAATCCTCTAGCGCCGTTGCCATGCTAGAGTAACACTTTCCCGCTAAGTGGAAACAATAGTGTCGCGAAACGAACGATGTCGATAAAACTGTACGATTTTATTCGAATATATTTCACGGTTATTATTAACAAGCTCTTCGCGGTCATTTTGTAATAAACCATTTCGTATCGCTTGCCCCGGCGTAAGTTATAACATTTCACTTGAACGGCTCTCGATACTGTGCTTGTTTGTGGTTATAGTTTATATTCTGAAGACCGATATTTCAACGATGGTTTGCCGGGAATATTGCCTACATTTGCATTTTTCGTTTCAAACACCGAATGGTTATTATATAACTATATAAATATATTAATTATACGTGTGTTTTACATAAAGATCAGTTGTTTCTGTACAGATTATAAAATATTTCTAGAACATGTTAATCGTGAGTGACAGATCAAAAGAAAATATATGACGAGAAGTATTATAGTTTTTCTATAACTTTCATAAGATAGCGATAGTGGATAGGATAGGTGGATCTTAACAGAAGGTCGCGGGTTCAGCATAAATGTTCGACTATAAAGAAAAACGAGAATTTAGCAAAAATGTATCCACCAAAGCACACTCAAATAGCGTGGTAGAAGAAACTCCAAACCATTTTAAGCAGGTGGTCTTTACCTAACTGTGTCTTTAACATTTACGATCTGATGCTTTAATTTCAGTCTACGCACGTATTACAATTCGTATGTAAAGTAGAGAGGAAACCGGTGTCATTAGATTGGTGCAGCGTCAGAGTCTCATCGCTATATGACATTAACACATATGTTATATGGCAAACGACACCCGTCATATTTCAAAACTCGTAGGCAGTTACAAATTCTCGTGATAATTAAATATAATTATCTGTAATCGGGTTTTCCATTATTTTTCTAATTAATATATATCTTGTTATAAAACTACTCGAAGCAATTAACTTATGACGTATTTAAATGTTGATAAATATTTATAGTGATAGAAAAACTAATTGTGACGCAACCTTGGTAGTTTTCGACAAGACTTATCGATATCGGCCGCGCGATCTGTCGACCGGTCGATCACTATTTGTTTACAGAGTGCGTTTCGCAAATCGAGTATTTATTTTAAATCAGTTCCCGGTAAGGTTCTTCATCCGATACTTATGCTAATGTTATTATTTGCTAAGAGCAGATTGTAAACATACACTTTGTAATATAATTTCGAACCTAGGTCATGATGGAACTGCCCATTAATAAAATGTGATTTGAGCCCGATAGTTTTACACATTTTATTACAATATATAATACTCTAAAACAATGTACATTGCACAAGATCAGTGAAGCTTAGAGAATGCAGAAATAGCGAGCAAAGAAACACAAAACGCCATTTTCATACATATAAACTATATCTATTAATACGATCATACATATTAACATACCACACGAAAAACAAACTCAATAGTGCAGTTAAATTTAAAATTAATTAATTGTTATCATTCGACACTGAACGAGAGTTTATTTCTAAAAGAAAGGTTATTTTGAAGTCGTTTTGTTTACATCGTTTAGCTTCTGATGGAAGACCACGTGTACGACTTATGCGTCCTAGTTTTATCAAAATAAATTATATGTCAAATGAAAATTAATGTCATTTACAAAACGAATACTTTTAGAACGATGTACGATGTGTTTTTGAATATTATTATTGTGTAGCCTTTGATGACTAACTGTACAATTGAATTGTAAGCATTTGAGAAATTAATTTCTTATTTATACGATTAATAATCATTATGATAAGTTTTTCCACGTATAACAAATAAAAAAAAACAACAAAACTAATATATATAATGTAAAATCTAGTCCTTCAAGTTTTGATGTTGTGTGCTTCGAATTTTAATAATTAACATAGGTACCAGTTTTGAGTTCAAACTAATCGGTTATAATTTACCTTGAACTATTATAAAATTACAAAGATCTCCTTTCTCTGTCCGTCTGTCTTATAAACATTATTATTTATGAAACACTTGCCGCGTCATTACAGGACTACCTAAGGGTTGTGATTACATTTTCAACTAAAATAATGTGATAGTAGTTTGAGTTATAGTTGATTTAACTAAAAAATTATCATATATATTCATTGCCACAGTCAAAATCCTTTGTTGTAATATATTTCGATTTAACAAATAACTTCAATATTTTAAGAAATACAAGTACTTCTCTTACTTTTGAAATGTATTTCTAAACCAAGAAAAAATTAGTAACTAAAAAACTTTCCGAGCATACTTGAATTTAAAATCAGCCAGACAAGCAAAGCCCCATAAAACTAGTATTTTTTTATAATTGTTATATTTTCGAGAGCCGCTCAGCAACGCAGCCCTACGCAGCCCTACCCGAGAGAGATGTAAAATAGGTGACAAGTTCACAGCTCTAAATTATACTCCCGAAACATCTGATAACCTCAGAGCAACCACAAAGAGAACTGCGGCCGAATATAAATAACGGAAAAATTATATGTATCCATAGAGATCTTAATTTATTAAGATGTTACAAGCGATACAGAGGATTTATGAAACGGGCCGGCCGCCATTAGAAAGATAATGTGTGTCGATAAAATTCTATCGATATGATCCCGTGACAACACTAGCGTATCGTGTTGTAGTAACTTGATGCCTTTTTACTGCTTTGATCTCGTATAATTGTTGGAGTCATTTGTATACACGGCCTAATGTGATTAAAACTTGTTCTCTATTAGCTCAGAGAATGGCTCAGGTCGGCGCGAAACGGACATCGAAAGAGATGTTCGATCGAAATACATTAAATAATCAAATTAAATTTACATAAGAATTATTTACATAGACGAATTTATAACTAATTTTTATATAAATTAAAATATAAATGTTAACTTACAAATCATAGCCGCGCTGAATGACCATAAAGGTAAGGTTAGGAGCTAAAAATGTAAAAGCTTCCTGTCACCTGTTTACAAAAAGGCTGTAAAAGTTTCTGGAGTCTTATAAAATATTGTGCATTGTTTGTCCTATTGTTCCAACTGTAAACGATATAAGAATATTATACGCAATTTGAGACCAACATATGTTGCACCGTTTGATCGCTTCCGGATAAATAAATAATTTATTAAACATCGTTAAAGAGTCCTCGCTATCAGTACGGAAACAATACACGTTTTCATTTCGACGATAAAAGCGATAAGTTATTAACAAACTAATTAATTACTTCCCAACTAAACGTGACTAATATAAGTCTACGTTAAAGAAGACAGCTTTATCTAAGTCCAAATAACTCAAGCAGCTATAGAAATTATACGTGTCAAAATTAACATAACTACATAATAAATATTACCATACGTTAAACGTTTTCGATAAACAAGTAACATCCATATTGATACATTTATATTAATAAATACATATCTGTTCGCTAGAATTCTTAGTCGCTGTTAGTGGAGGACGATCTTATAAATGATTATAGATTTGCAATTCACGACACAGATACAGGACCGACTGGAACGGGTCTGGACGTTCCACTGCTTAATAGAAACGCTATCGCTGCGGCCGCGCTATATATGGTAGTACTTCCTTAATTTACAGATGAAATCAGTCATTTTCTCCAACAATAGGAACACGCCCTGACTCCGGACGCCTATCATATCTATTTAGTAATCAGTACAACATTCTTCGATAGAAACTAGATTCAATCACCTTTACCAGTAACTTAACAAAATATATAAATATCATATTTTGTAGGTCTCTTACGAACGGGGTTAATCAAGGATAACTACCCCCGGGGGCAGATTCAATGTTACGAAACTCGGTCCCCGGGATCATTTGACAATTAATAAAATTGTTATATACAAAGTGTTTAAATTAATAACCTCTTTAGAATATTACTATAGCGTGTGTTTACATTTGTTTTTATGTGTACCGTATGAACTCAATCGAGACTAGCACGTAGACGGACATGTGGCGTCAATTGATATCTTATAAAGTCATTCACAAAACGAACAGTCATAACTATGATCGACATTTAGTAATATCATTTTCATCTTTGATACGACTGAGAACAATTGGGACTCTACAATACAATGCATCTACCTATAACCTATTTTTTTATGATATCGGTAGGCGGACGAGCAAAATGAGCCACCTGATGGTAAGTGGTCACCACCGCCCACAGACAATAGCATTATAAGAAATATTAATCATTCCTTACATCACCAATGCGCCATCGACCTTGGGAACTAAGATGTTACGTCCCTTGTGCCTGTAGTTACACTGGCTCACACACCTTTCAAACCGCAACACAACAATACTGAGTACTGCTGTTTGGCGGTAGAATGTCTGATGAGTGGGTGGTACCTACCCAGACGGGTTTATACAGAGCCCTACCACCAATATAATCGATGGTATAGTATTGACAGATGAATATATAAATTGAATTATTAACCTATGTTAATAAACGAGGACACGTTAGTAAATAATGAGTGATAGACTTCTGCCAATGATTTTGCTTGCTTAATTAGTAAAACAGCGATAGTCACGCAGTACTAGATACATGTTATTACTTGAAGTGTAATAAAGTGCGCAGTAACCTCCGCTGATACCAGAAAGTAAACCATTATTAATTAGAAAGAAAAAGTCAACGGAGGAATGCTGCTAACAAACTTGCAATCGTACCGCGCTCTTTTTAATTTGTAACGATTGTATTCTGTAAATAATTCTTATCAGAAAATATTATGACATTTAACTCTCTAATAACAATTTCAGTACGAACTTACATACTAACTTATTACGATCACAAACTGACACAATTATCCTAGTATCATAATATATTTCAACACATAAACACTTTTGATGTTAATAGGACCGAAATATTCAATTATGAGACGTCCAAATAAATATCAAATTGAGGAAAAATAAAATCGAAAAGATCAAATTAGCAACTGTCACGAGTCGTTGACACTTGACAGTCCGTGGGGGGTCGCGTGTCGAATTAATCCGTCGGCTGTCAAGCGTCTGTCATCACTGTCAACATTAATAATAATCCGTCAAGCAATAATTGGAGGCGCCCTTAAGATTTGATTGATACATGACGAGTGCCGCCTCCCCCCGCCCGTTCCCTCCTGTGCTCCGGAATTATAATTTCGTTTCGAGTCATTTATTTTTAATGTAATAATATAGATTTATCTGTTGTCTTGTCCAAAAACAATACTTTTTTTTGAAGTGAAATGTGTTGAATAAACTTCAGACATGTGAGTTATAAAAAATACAGTAAAAATTATAAACTTCGAACGATAAACCACAGAACGGTGTTAGTAAATTTTGGCACAGTATCCAGTTAGCCTGGGACATTAGGTAAGTGAGGGCTTGTGGATCTATATTTCGGCATTCACAGGAAAAACTACGTATAGAGAACAGAGAGAGTCACAGGGAATAGTCATACTTGTGTATGTTCAGTGAAGTGGAGACTTCAATGTTTTGTATTTCTGTAATCCAGTGTAATTACAGGCTCTACGGACACTATATTAGACGCTTAGCCTGCGACGTATTTATTGTATAAGGAATAGTTTAAGACCGGCCTGGCACGCTAGCCTTCATAGTGAACTCATTTTGGTTGCCGTGGGGCTTTTGTGACTGGATATCGATTACCTGAGCGCGATTGTTCTTCCGATCTAATGACCGTTATTGTTTTGCACAGGAATATGATGATGCCTTCGTTTCCCTAATATAATCATTAGGGTGTCTTCAAGGCAAGGGCATCCCGCGTTTCACTGCATCGTTACTAACCATCAGCAGTGGCCGAGTACATAAATAAGTTAAAGACCTACTATTCACAGGCAGTTGTGAACATTTACTTACATAGCTGCTTCTTTAAACAAATAAAATATATATAAATGAATGTCAGTCTGCGTGGATCACAACGCACGAATAGATAGATACATAACAACTACTTTACATAGGTCACAGACCGTACTCTACTATAACCACAAAACATACCAGCAAAGCCAAAGTTCTCGCTACCGGAGACTCAGATACAAATTGCCTTACAAATAAGATTACAAGATGAGAAACCGGAGAGAGGCTGTCGTTAAACTGTTTTATTGCTGATTAACTGAGTTACAACTAATTCAATTATACCGACCTTTTATGCGCACTCAATTATTTTTATCGAGTACTGTGAGTATTAATTTCTGTTAATTGACCTTTTTTGTTACAAAGTTTGCCGGGAAAATATTGATACAACTCGAACAGCTTAAAAATATTCTACCCCTATTCATAATTATATTTAACAAAATAGTGCATAATAAATCGCTCTAATTAAATAAATCAACCTTATTTTCTTGACAACTCTATTCACAACCTCAACTTATTATCAATTTGATAACCTTAAAAAACTTTTATTAATAATGCCATTAAAACTTTTGAAGGGATATAAAAAATGTAATGGCGCATTAATTGAGCGTTTTGTAAATGAATAAAAAACTAATTTCAACGCTTTACAGATAAATTGAATGGAAGAGCAATCACGGAACAACGAGTGCACTAAAAGTGGGGTCAGAACAAGATCTATCTGAGAAATACTCTTTGAACAATACATACATAAAACTAGGGAATTTGAATACAAAACCAATACTACTTTCGAACGCCCGGCCCCGCCCGGCCCTGAGGCCCGGCGCCAAAACCCCAAATCAAACATTTTTTTTCTGTATAGTATCTCTAGCACGGTTCGCTATTCTTCAGAATGGCCGCTGCACTGAAATCGGTCAAGACAACGCTATCAACATATAAATGAAATATAGTAAATTGAAGTTATACCTGAGCATCACATTTGAAATCCGATTTTTGATAACTTTAACTTAAAAATTTTTGGAGATTATTACTTTATAGAAATGGTTTTACTAACTAGATGTGATAACATTTCAAGAATACTTTATATTCTACGGTCAGTGTCAGAGTGGAATGACCGGGAAATGATAACCGTTATCAATAATTTAGAGGATATCTTCATTTATAGTTTGCTTTTTATAATTGTTTCCGCCTTTGGATAATCTGTTGCGATTTGTTTTAAAATTCAAGGTTTTGTTATCTGTACGTACGAGATTATTGTATAATGTGTGGAGGACTGGACTGACTGAAGGACGGTTGTGCGCAGCAGAGTCAGTTCATTACATACATAATGGCACAGAATTGATACAATTTTGTGTAAGAATATATATAATATGTAATACATACATTTTATAATAAACAGGACAAATATATTACATTACAAAAATAGTTTTATCTTTACTATAAACGTACAAAAAAACTTTCAGAGTGAAAATTACGTATTTTTTCAACTTACAAGTTGTTTTGAAAATATATTCTAACTCGATATATTTTATTCCTTATCTACGATAGTAACTGGTAGCTTGTTAATGTTCCACTGCTGTGCTAACGCCCTCTCTCCCTTAGGGTTAATACGCATGTGGTAGATTTTTATTTACATTATTTTCAGTTGCATCATTCCTGAGTCGGCGTTGAACGATAAACACTATTAAATCTCATAAAAAATAATTTGTGTATGGCTGGCTCAGACCCGCAATCTACGTTTACGATTCTTACTAGTGTATGTTTTTTAATAATTTGACTAAGTATTGGTTGGGAAGATAATTTCCCTGCAAAATGTTTTCATAGCGCTGACCTTGCAATCTCCACCGACCCGCGTATCGCGTTTAATTATTCATTTACGTAACACTCGTTTCAATCAATTTCAACTGTTTCTTTGAAATTATTAACAAAAAATAGTGCTGGAAATACATCGATAAGTAATTTTATCGAGAATCGTAGTCGGTGTAGACCGGAGTCGGTATGGCTGGTTTGGCGGATCTGCTCTCCGGCCCGTTTGAACGGTTACAGCTAATTTTAGTGTCAATTGAATAAAATGTGTAAACATTTTCCCAGGAAATCGCGATTAGTGACGTGATTCGACTTGCCTGAGATGTTTTTGTTGAACGTTCACTAAGTCGTTACCAGGCGGACAGACACTCTCGCTGTGATTTGTTTTATATTATTAGAAATACTGCTGCAAATTAAACTATTAAACGCGGTTTTAATAAAATTCGAAAGAACTTTAATAGTATATAATAAGAATACAGAAAAAAGTAAGTAGGTACATTATATT
The DNA here is from genome assembly GCF_905147765.1 of Vanessa atalanta. NCBI lineage: Eukaryota > Metazoa > Arthropoda > Insecta > Lepidoptera > Nymphalidae > Vanessa > Vanessa atalanta. Next base: position 10,606,946 of record NC_061889.1, on the reverse strand, counting down.
TGTTTATAATTTAGTAAGAAATGTTGATGAGCTGTTCGCATTGTCACTGAGAAATCTTACCCCCTCAACGCGCCGCCAACCACGGACGGACGGACGATCTCTTATGTGTCATTTGTGTCTCTGATTAAACTGTTATACACGTGTCACATGCTCGTCAAAACACAAAATTAAATATTCTATCGCTATCAAATCGCTCAATTACATCGATCTGGAAAATTCCACGTGACATAGAAATACAACAACACCCTTTTGGGTTGGAATTAGACTAAAGCAAAGGCAGTGCTTATAATAGGATGGTATTCCAGATTTGTTGCTAGTTAAATGTCTCTAAACTATTTTGGCTAAGTTCCACGTTTTACAGATTTATCTAAAATAGATTTGAATACAGTTTTGAAAACACGTGACGTTTTGTCCTGGATTTACTGTTCATGTGATCGTTGCAAATATTTATTGATGTATCGTGAAGCCAGCATTACCGGACTATCTTTTGAACTGAAAAAGCAATAAAAAAACCTATATTTTTTATTGAACTAGTAAGTGTTCGCTATGAAAGTATTTTCGGTTCGAATGGAGTGTCAAAGCTCTCTGTATTTATTGTAACTATTAAATTAATTGTTGATAATAATTTTTGTTTACGATCAGCGGTAGCGAAGGTACTTGGTATTTCAGTGTCTTTCATAGTTATTTTATAGCACGTTTCCGTGTTCTCGAGAGAGATGTTAACAATTTCCACCTATTATGCTCATTGGTCGTATATTTTTTACGGCTACATTTTATAGAGCGCTCTGTTAAGGTGTTTACTGCTCCCAAAACGCTCGAATTAATGGTAACCGCACGTCAGCTGTAGATGGACAAAACTAAAGTTGAATGTACTCGAGCAATCAAATATTAATATGTAGAATACTGACGAAAATAACAAGAGGAATTATTTATGCGTAATAATAGTTTGCGTCGTTTCTCATTAACATATGTACATGCATTATAAATGTACTAAGTAAACTATACTATGATTCCTAACATTACAATTTGATGACTTAATGTCAAAAAATAGAACTATAATATAATTATGTTCGAGGATATCTTTTTTCAATCAATTTATCGATCTTAAACGTACGTTTACATTTCTTAAAAAACAATTATCTTATGTCCTATTACCTGCTATGAGATTTTCAATGTTAGATCCAAATAAAAATGTTCTTTATTCAAGCAGGCTCCTGTCAGCATCTGAATAGTCACGTTACAGGATTCAATTGAAGTGCAGATAGAATAAAATGTCAATGAAAAAGTAAAAATATGAAATGAATTTATCTCCGGATACATATTCAGTTACTCGTATTCTTTAATGAAGCGGACATTAAATTTATATTAAAACCAAGATTGATGATCTCGCCATGTCCCGACGTGTATGTACCGATGTGCAAATGTAACTTGTTAGTTTTGTGTAATATTTATTTCATAGTCTCCGTGCACCTAAAGACCACTTTAAACCTGACAATTCATTTTAACGTCAGTAAATTAATTACTTAGTACTACTGTATACATAATCGATTATGACTTAACGTAGATAAAGAGTCAGTAAGTCGTATTGAGCTCGGCGCGACGGCAGCATGACTTCACGACGACACTGACACTTCCTTGTTCGTTGGAAAACAAATCTAATATTAACAAACTATTACAACGCATAAACTTACAGCTTAATTATAAAGCGAGAGGTCACCGTTTAATAGTCCAGTAAATTACAGCAATAGGAACGAGCTGTCGATCCATCGATATCGATGAAACTATATTGCTGTTGAAAACGAAATATCATACATCGAGTAATTTGAAATTAAACTTTTGAAATATCTCTTTAATGCTCTTAGTTATTTCGTCTTCATAATATGTTAATGTGGCCCCAAGAAACAGGTGAATAAAATATCGATAACATTTGAAACAATTAATCCTTGAAGCCGTGAAGTGCCGTTCGTGTAATGAATGGCATCAGTCATGTAAATAATTAAATTAATAAGTCATTATGACACCAGCTTATTGTATCGGCGATACATCACCGACCTTGTCTGCGAACAAATTGATTGACGCAGGACGTTATCTAATGGCTGCTAGTTCCAATAAATCGTCACTTTATATTCGAGCATTGAACTTAGCAGACGGCATTTTAATTGCACTAATCATCTTAAACGTAATTATGTGTGCAAATGTTATTGGCCTCTGAGTAATGTTTCGGATGTGTATTGCGTAATGATTAAAACATCTCACGGGATGACAAGCTGTCGTGGTATATGTGTATGGTATGTTTATCGATACATTAACGTAACGCGTACGTCACTAGCGGCGTGCGATACGTGCGCGGGCGCACGTCTATCGGCGACGAGTGGCGTCACGCGTGGATCCGCGCGAAAATCTCCGAACAAGGTCGAGCGATGACCTCGCCTTACTAAGGCGTTACAGCGATCACGTGCAGTTCCTGATTCATTACAGAATTCAGAGTTCGTTGACTAAGTTTTCAGATAAGCCACATCTTTTATCGTAATAGGATTAAATTAGACGGCGGAACGTTTGATTGTTGTTTCACGTTTCCGGAAGCGAAGCGCCGATGAGATGTTGTAAACCAATCGTCGCAGATGTTTGAATCATTCGTCGTGTAAATATACATTACACTTACACGATATTCATCAACGAGAAGACAGAATGATCTTCATTTTCGAGACTGTTATACGAATCCATCATTTATTTTCAATCGTAAACAACCATTTCGATTCGAAACGTTCATATAATATTCAAATTCCTCTGAGAAGTCGCCCATCCGGCTCCCATAGTGAAAATAAACTAGCCTTATTTTAATCTCCTAATAATAATCAAAATTTTATAAGCGTATAAAATTAAGCAACATCCGGCGATTATACTCGATAAGTCCTAACGGAAACTTACGTTTGTGCTAAAAGCTTTTTTACATAATTGATAATAAACCTCGAGCTGGTAAAAATCGGTACCGGCTTGTTCTGAAACTCCGATAGCGACGGTGCGTCGGCCGAGGCTAATATTAATCAATTCTGCAGTTGGTTTGTTTGTAAATATCTTTGGGACAGTGAGTTCGTCTTATCTTGTTCCTGACAAGACGATTTCTTCCGCGACATCGGCTCCGTACGCTCGGACGCCTGCAGGTACTTAACTCTGATGATATCGATTCGGACCTGCATCTAATATTTCCTGCTATTTAAAAATGTATATTTTTACGCACCAAAATGTTCAAACATTCCTCGTCGCGCATAGCAGCTCCAACAGTGTTGTTTCGACATCCTCGTCAAATACTTTAATAACAAGTGTTTTACCATAATTGATTTTCTAAGTAAACATGAATAAGTTAGATTTAATTACAAAGTGATACCATCCATATCTTATCAGTAACTTGTTAACTGTCGCTACTCGTAGTGACGTAGTGCTGCTCGCGGTGACGAGTGCATGACGCGAGGGCTCATCTCCAATCGTTTCGAAGGAGTGCGTCGGATTGTCGGCATTATGTCACTAAAACAGGCACTTTCCACTTGATCACGTAATCTACCGTGAAGGTGATAATAAATTAAATCCCCATTGACAGCGAGGAGACACGGCTGACCAAATATTTCCAGACATCTAATCGTGCTTGACGGTGGCCTAAACCGGACCCAATTTTGACAGCTACCAACTTTCTCCGTAATTATTATTTATACACTGGAGCGCCCCGACCCCGGCCCTTATCTCGAGCTTCATAATTTTCATTACGGATACATTTCTGGTCGTCTTACTTTTATCGCCGGTAGATTACGCGTGCCTTCCGTGAATTCTTTAATCTAAAGGTTCGAGTCTCGCCCGATTCTATTCAATTAAATATTTAAATATCTTATGACAAATGATCGCTTCCGATCCGTAATTGGAAACCCGTACTGGCTCCTATCGACTCTAGTGTAATAAAGTGCAAGGCCGATTGAATTATAAAACGGTAATCGGGGAGTACGTACGACCGAATTTATTGAGTTTTTATAGGATCCTCTTAAAGTATCGGCTTTCATATTCATAATTGACATTCGATACTTCATTTTTAAACGGGACAACCCTGTATGGCATGAGAGGTTCCGTAGGTTAGATAATTTCCTTCGTTAAATGATTGTGTATACAAAATAGAATATTAAACAGGATAGGTTAGTATAATTCTCAAAGAAGGGAAGTTCCACGTCAAGTGTAAATGCTAGCCGACAGTGATTCTAGTGTTTATTAGATTAATAACAACAATTACCCGCTAACGCGTCCGTCCATGTGTGTGGTCTTCGCGTGACTGAGGGCGATTATGAGTTTATTACGAATTGCGTCACTAACGCCATCTGAAAAACAGTGCAGACTGTTATTTATCGGATCGCATTATTATGTTTTTAATCAAACATAACAAGGTAATGAGTTGAGTTAAGTGTGATTACTTTTGTGTATTTACATGTGAATTATAAAATCGTTACGACAAAACGTCGCTTTAACGTGATCAATGAACAGCGCGTTATCTGCTTTTAAATATAAGAACATCATTTTATGAAGTACAATATTACGCGGCTAAGAATTATTACCAATGACTTTGCTAGATAATTCTAAGCTATTCCAATCAATTATTAGTAGCGTACTTTAAGCTAGCTTTAAAGCGACTCGAGCTACCAGGTCAGCTAGAGAGATTGTCGACTGTCGATTACTCAGTCTGTGTCGCCCTTAAGTCGAGCCTTCGAGCGAGTGAGCATTACGCTAATAATAATGGTAATTAAATTCATTTGAGCGAGTAATCGCTAACGATGTTTTGCTACTTATAAATACATTCATTATATGCAAAGGCTTATTGATTATATAACGTATACGACCGCTGCCCGTTCTGGACATACGACGGAAAGTCGCTGGTCCTGCGTCTCCGGTCGGGTCGGACGCTACGAAAGTTAAGGAATAGAGGTCGAAACTCGATCAGTAATATTTGCTGATTATGTATGAATATATATAAATATGATGTACAGAATTCAATATTTACTTACTTTAACATAACAGGAAATGAGTTGCTGAGAAAGATTAGGATTGTCAGAAAACTAATAATTATACAGGAATCTAGTTACTCTTTTCCAAAATGATATACAAAGTCATAAATTGCAAAAAATGTGTTTATTTACAACATCACTTGGGAAACCTCTAAAATTATCAGTGTTTCTCTACTATATTGTGCATGTATTACCTATGCATATAAACCTTCCTCTTGAATCATTCTATATATTATAAAATCTCTAGTATATCTATCTCTATTATAAGAACTAAGCATACATAGGGACACACCGCGGTAAGCGATTTTTTTATACTAATGTAATGATATATCCTGCCTGAAAGTCAACAAGTACTACGCCCTCGCTTTTTTATCATTTATAAATTCTTGTGTTAAGTAATATGCCTTATTTATTAAAGTTTTTATAATGAGAGCGCTCGAAATATATAATATATTTAAAAACGATTATTTTGTGTTCCATACTATTTCTTCCGGAACAATTAGATTCACGACTGATGGTGCGCGTGCGACGCTTCGGGCGCGCGATATCAATGAGTATTATCTGCATTGCTTTTTAAGCCCCGTGTTTACTACCCTATTGATTAACAAGGATAAACTTGCAGCGCGTTAACTATGTCATTGAAATCTTTTAAATGTTATTAACTATAGATTAGAATGTCGATTACTTTCAACATTGAAGGTAAAAGACATTAAAGGTCACGAAAACTAAAATAAGTCTTGAATATAGTATTTAATAGATTATTTAATCGTTTTTCTGTCTCTATGTATCAAAAGTATTTTATTCACGTTATTTGTGGATATATCAGGTATGAAAGTAATAAGCGATTTCGTTGATTATTTTATCGTAATGTCTCAAACATTTAACTCGACTGCTGAGTCAGGTCGCCCTAGCTGCTAGCCCGCGGCGCCGCTAGCCGCTCGACAACGACACGACTCCGGCTCGTAACCGTACCGACACACATCGACTACACTGACTTGGTTATGCAAATGAACATTACAACATCAAATAGGGAAATGATGTATCGGAAGTTACTTGTAGTTCATTATGGACAACTAAAACTACTATTAATCGTTAAAAATCGACTGTGGAAAGTTTTCTATGGGGGCTTTAAAATATTACACATAATAACGATTATGAAATCAACTAAAAGCATAACTTAGTTAAACACTTTATAAAAATGATGTTTTCATCTGGTTTACAGATAAACTATAGCGCGACCATGAGTCATTCATCATTCTAAAATATCCTAAAATAGAAACAAGGCGCCATCATTACTGAAGTTGATTTATTATCTTTTGCAAAATAGATAAAGTTCTATTTTACTCCATTATGCGCTTATGTGGACATTATGATGCATTAATGTTCCGACTAAAATTAACCCATTAAAAACAATGTCCAGACACTCTTTGAACTCAATGCAGTTCCCACGGCGCATGTGCCTCACAATTTACACCTGAAACTCGTAAATAAAGTTAAAATTGTATTCTGACACTCTTGTCCGCTTTAAGGCGAGACGCCTCACGAAATTCCGCGCTGATGTGAGATAAATCTCACGTGTTCATTGCGGGGGCGCTAATGTTATTGCTTTTAATTAAGTTATATAGATTATCTTATTTCGCGGAAGAACCGTTCACGGTTAAGATAAAGATTTGCAATTAAGATCAATTTCAGATTGGCCAATTTGTGAGCCGAATTTAACACTTTTATTGATGTTCCGCGCGACGAAACGTTTTCGTATTTATGAGGACTACCTCGTGAAAAAGGGGTAGTCGTGTAACTACTGAGTTTACTGATAGTTAGAATTTACGTTTCAAGACGGCGGCCGCGTACTTATAAAATGATACAACATCACGATTGAAAAGTTCTTACCAGCCTCTTAAATAGAAAACATACTAGAATATAATACTAAATGTTCAATATATTTGTCACGATCGGGAATCGAACTCACGACCTACGACGTCATAAATAACAAAAGCAATGTTAAAGCATCGTAACTATTATTAGAAATCTCTAATTAGATAAGTTTTTGTTGAACTTACTTGTATTCAACCCATCTTAAACTGTTTAAACATAACTTAGGGCCATTAGTATAACCACTGGTTCTATTTAAGTCCACATTAGTGGTTCAGTACACCACCGTGTGGACGGTACCGCCATCTATGGACTGTAAATGACTTCGTTACCGCAATAAAGAGTCGTTAGGTTTAAAATAGCCGGAGTTTCCTACTGTGTTAACGTACACTTTTGTAGTCACATTTGATTTTATAGACGAGTTTACTTAGTATTACACATTTTTATGATTTATTTAGGTAGCTCATCTAGACTTTATTCGAAGGAATTTTATGACATTGAAAAGCTATAGACCTGATTTAAGATTGGTCACATTATTCAAATACTCAAATAACATTTTAGTAATTCATTTGTTTCATTTTTGTAAAAGAAAGTAAAAACCAACTTCAAAATGTTGCCCGACTGAACGCTTCTAATCAAAAGTGAATATCATCTAATAGCAATGAAATTTAATTGAAACATTTGGTAGACCAATGTAAAAATCAACAAAAACTAAAATAATTACCAAAAAACGTATAAAACATATATAAATAGAACCTTTTCCTTTTTTTTTAGTTAAAAATTAAATGATACTTTAATATTCCATCATTGGCTGAATATAAAAATTACATATTGTTCCGCCATTGCCGAAAACAGCACGACAACAGTCACTCGGCGAGCTCTATACAGAATCCTTTTGTGTATCTCGCCACGACTGCTATTACTTCACGTAATGTTTAAACGCGGTTTTATTTATTTTGAAATGGCGTAAAATTTCCCGAACATTCCACAGCCAATGGTATTGTTATGTAAACATCACACCATTAATGTTTCTATGGGCATTGGCCAGAAATAGTAAAATGTCTAGACTGAGGCGGCGCTGGACCCGAAGCGAGTTATTCCATGCCCATTTCGATGTGAAAGAGTTTACTCGAACCGTCCGCTAAAGGGCTGGAGCCGCTCGCTAATCCTCGATGAAAAGATGTCTTACAATATCTTGGAATTTCAACGATATGAGTTATTACTTTACAAATTAGTACTTTGAGTTAAACACGAGGTAGCCGTTACAAGCGACTCTATCTGCTCTTAGTTTTGGAATATACGTGCAGTAGCGATATGTTGTTAATAAAATAATAAAACTTTTAGTGTATATCACAGAAGTAGAGTATAGCATACGCTAAAGGAATAGTTTAGTTAAATCATTGAGTACAACATGTTACAGAATGTTTTCGTATAACTAATAATAGTTGTATTTTTTCAGCGATACTTCAGCGTGCGACGTACAAGGTCGGCCTCCTGACGATCCAGGGGGTGTCAACCTGCCTCTACCTCTGCATGGATGCCTGCGGGTTCCACTACGCTAATGTGAGTTAAAATAATATTATTTTTAGTTTGGTAGAATTGATAAGACTTATAACGCTGGCGTGTCTGAGAATAGTTGGCGGATTGGTCATACCACGTGGGTTATATATGTGCCAAGTAAGCGATATTGATAGAAAAGGTTTCTTTAATCAATACGACTGGACTTCAATGAAATTACCAAGTAGTATAATGAATATAGAGAACTAGACATACACATTAAAACATTGTTATAAAAAACCCACATGACACCGTACACGAAGCCTACTTATTGCATTACGTAAATCTAAAGCCCGGGCGGGTCGTTTTGTCGGACCGATTGCAACGGCAATTAAGTAACGATCGCACAATGTTATCACAATCGCTTTACTGCCAAACGAGTTGGGACCGCGACTGTGTTCACGGGGACTTAGATTGGACAAAAATGCCTTGAATATATTCATAGTAACCTATTACTAGATATTACTAGACGCTAATCAAATGTTAGCATTACTGGATCTCTTTCTGAAAATTAAATATTATATGTGTTTCATTCATTTACTTCATGATATATTTTTTCGGCAGAGTCTCAATACTCCAATGACGCTGTCAAGGGTTAAATGGCAAACTGTACGAAACACAAGTAGTAATTAAAATAGTGTTGTTACGTCAGCATTGTGTTTTGCGCCTTTGCCTTTTTATTCTTATTTTTAAAAAAGTACATAATTCACAGACAATACACTTCCAGTTGAGTTATATATGTAGTCCTTGATCTACTTAGCACAGTTTATTTACCGTACGAGTCACAAATGAAGCGGAGTGCATCGTTCTACAAAATGGCATCGTAAAAACTCGTCGTAAACAAAATCGACACGCGATACACTGCGATGAATTTCGTTTAATCATCGAGCGCAGTGAAGCAGTTATTATATGCGTACACTAGTACTGTGCGATTTGAAAAACTTCATTATAAATGGTTTAAAGTAACATTAGTATTATTCCTTTAATTTTATATTTTAGAATAGCGAACTTTGCACATATCATTAACCCTAAATGTTGAATATTTATATGAACATAAAATTAAGTTTATTTGAGTTTAAACGCTGCAGGTAAAAACACTGTACAAATTCGATGTAAATTCGTTTGCAAATTAAACCAATAAAACAAACCAAAAAAAAAAACAAAAATCAAATCCATCTCCGCTGCACGCAGCAGTGCATTGCTCCTTGAAACCGACGAGCGACTTTTACCAGAACACCTGGCCTGCTCCCTAACCATCATCGGTGACGCAACTTTACTCGGAAGCGATCTCGTTAATTTTTACATACGAAAGCAGACTACGAACGAGCCGTTCAAACGCGTCTTTTAAAATGTCTTTTACTTTACAATGATTATTGTTTTAATTAACATATATCTACTGTACATATATCTACCTCGACATAAAAATACAATACATGTTATATACAATAATTTTTGACTTACTATTATTAAAAATAAAGTTCTCTCATTACAAAAACATTACTTATACGAAGAAGATCTTATAGCTCAGAAAGTGATATCGGTTAAATTATAAGAAAATGTCTGAATATAAAGTTGAATGAAGTTTAATTAAGCGCTACAATATATTATCGTCTTTTTTTAATAATCCACCCATCCATACCATCGACAACTCACTTAAACATCACCCAATACCCTTATACCTTAACTATCAAAATATTGTTTCTGTATCGAATAAAACTGGTGGCAGCTCATTGGTCGAAATTCATTGACTTTGACAAGACGTGTGTCGTCACCGGCAGCGTAGACGTTAACTATTTAGGAATGTTTTATATTAAATGTGTATGTGTGTTAGTTGCATGGTAGTGTGTGCATATTTGTGTATTTTTGGTAATTGAATGTATTTCTAAGGTCTATTACATCAAAATAATAGCTTCCTGCACTCCTTTTGCATAAAAATGTAAACTGTGTCGTAAATAAACTGCCTGTCTGCAAGCAGCCTAACTTTGATCACAATCGTACAAAACGCCACCAGCAGCGCCATCCCTTAGTAAGAAGTACAAAGTAATTAAATTAAATGCGTGTAATTGTCGTAATTGATACTCCGGCTCTCTCTCGTACGGACCTAGCTCTAAATCTAATTAACACGTCTAAGTGAAATATTCGTAAACGGTTATCAGAAACATCGTAGTCGTAAAACCGAAGCCGAGGACATGAACGTTTGTGTCAAAGAGTAAACTCGAATTAATGTATTATTTAACTCACATCTAATTGATAACGTGCAATGATAACATTTAAGTGATGTAATCACATCAAAGACGGGCGACGCGACGCGTACATCGTAAAAGCGCTTGCACACTGGCTGAATATCACGGTATAATGTATGTATGAATCTTATAGTCGTTGTTTCCCGCGACTCTATACGCGTCAAATTTATTTATACCCATAATTCCTCTACTTAACTCGTGAGTTTCCCATAACTGGGTAAAGGCTTCCTTTCCTTTGAAAAATAAAATTCTGGTTTTCATTCACCGAGCACGAGATGAATTGAAGATGGAAACGCCCGAATTTGAATCCACTATCTTCGGTTAGGTTTAACGCTTGATACATATACGATTACTATCCGATCCCATTCAAGGTAATCGTCCAAGTGTAACTTTCTCTCACGCGATCATCGATCATCGATAGATTGATAAATCACTAGATCCGTCGATAAAGTATAATAAACTGAACAGATATAATCACTGTAAACACTTCGTATGACTTTAATCTTCGTATTCCGTGTCATGACTTTAAATAGAACATTAATACACTTTCTTTTATATTTATAGTGTATTTAATAATCATTACTGTTAGCTATAATCTCAGTTTAGTGTTAACTAATTTCACAATTTAACAGATTGCCTCATTAGAAACTTTGAAATCAAAGATCTATTAAAATTAACGAATTTGATTTTGAATGCCCTTAGTGCTGAGATGTTTTGAGCTCGTGACCTTCTGGAAAATTTTTGCCCAAATATTTGTCCCTGTACAAGTGGAAAGCATAGTTTGTCTCGTCTCGGACATTTGAATAAAACTTCCATCGACGTGTTTATAGCCTTATCTTTGTCTCACTTACGTTATGAGCTTACTTAAACAAGTGACTAAATAATTTTAAACATGAACAAAAAACACTTTTTAAAGGCTTCCCGAATGCTCGTGCAAAACTTAAGTAAAATTTTCTTATTTTATAAATAATTTAAAAATGAAATTCATATTCATTGAAACTAACTTGCAGTTCGATATCAATAAATGAGATGTGTGACGGTTTGACGTTGTATTTTTTAATTGCGCTCGTGTGAGTCGCGTCGCCGGCCGATACACTCACCGTTGTATAGGTCGCTGTATTATCTCGCGGATATCCGCTCATTAGATATGTCGAAGATGGCGTTTCTTGTCGAGGAATTCGTTATAAGTTCTTTGAGTAATTAAAAATTATGTAAAGATAAGACTGATGTGCGCGCGACATAACTCTTTTGAACGTTGGGCATAGAGACACAGTTAGCTGAATACCACTAGAGAACTCTTTCATTTCTTAAAATTAAATTAATACACTTCTTTAGAGTCCACTGTGACTGCCAACTAGCTATAGAAGCTAAAAAATGTTGTAGTGAAACTGAGCATTGTAAGTGGCGATTTGTTTTGTGTAATATTCAAATACTGTATTGTAAGATACGGTAGTTACGAGTCATTTGTCACAAAAAAAAACAATGCGATCTTCGGCGCATCTCATCTTCCAGCAGCGGCGTTGAGTTTAGTGCGTGTGGTCGACATGCGAGTGTAATTTATGTGATCGTCAACGCACAGTGTCACACTCGACGGCGCCACCCCCGACGCACGGACACGCCGAATTGATATAGATAGTGTCAAACAATTCAATTGACAACAGAAGCGTCTCGCGTCTCACAAAAGCGCGAGTGATCGATCGGAACACGTCGGTACAATACATTCATTCATCTGAACATATATAATCAAATTATGACGCTGTTTGAGAGCCACATTTTCTTCGATAGGATATTTTCTTGACACCGTCGATGTACCGAGAACCATAGGGTCTAATAATTCCCAGGGGCCTGGATTTTACCCCCAGATTTACCCCAGACGTGTTTAAGCCGTTTATTACTTAAGATGAAACTTGGTTAGGTCACCAAGAAACAGCAGTTATCGTTAAGCACCAACAAATGACAGATACGTTAATTAAATACAATTATATTATTAGGTAAATATCACATTTAAAAACTTTTATAGGTTTTAGCCTTATAGGTGCGCCTTTCATTAGCAAATATAAAGTATTTGCGAAATTTTAATAAAATTATAATAGATATAAATTAAATCCAATAGCAAACGAAAAGTCAATATCCAGGCTCAGATGCGCTCCAGGTAAGTCAGGGGTCTCGTGTCACCTGGTCCCGTCTAAGCAAAAAACTACACATTGAGACATAAATCCGTGCCGTTAATAATATTTATGTTACTTTGAACAAATTGCACCGCGTTATAAGAATGGAGACCGTCGTTAACTTTACACTGTCGCTTATAACGTTGTTTGTATAAAATATTGCCCGTAAATCAATGTAATAAGTGCTTAACACTTTATGGGGGATTTAAGATATTAAAATAACAATACCCGCTTGTATAGTGTTCTGTATGCTTTTGGAAATCTCAAAATTAATTTGTAATTGAAAAACCCACTGTATTGCGACTATATGGCGACCTCTGCCATAAATGAGAAGCATTTAAAGTTTATGAAGTCACGGAACAATGATGTCGAGCAACTTTTGCGCGCTTTGACTTGTCTTCCGAAGTTCAATAATAGTAAGCATTGCTTTGTGGCAGCAGAATATCTGGTGACTGGTAGAATAACCTATTCAGACGGACGAGAGCCCTCGGATTCTGTGACCTGATAAGTTAGCCACTAGGCCTAGCCTACTAGCCGCGGCAGTACTGATGCAAGAACATTCTGCATAGCCGTCTTGAAATTTCTCTGGGTCTCACGACTTGACCGCCCAGCACGAATTAATTGTTAACGTAAAATCACTCGCAACAGAATTTACCGTTCGGATTCAAACCCGTAATCGTATCTTAAATCGAATCTTAATTAATAATTATAAAACTATACAACGTTTCGTGGGACATTTACGATGCAAACCGCGATCCTGTTTTAAATAAACGAACCAAAGAACGCAAAATGTAAACTAGTAAGAGTGACACTCTCCCCTTTGAACACGACGACGACTCATTTGTAGCGGCTAGCGGTGCGCTCCCGCTCGACCTAATATATTCAAGTTACAAGTGCAAGTCATTTAAATTTATTCCTTACCTTTTAATGACAGATAACAAATGCTTAGTTTATATTTCTAGGCAGAATATATATAAAACTAATTGTACTGTACTGACATACATACTCCATGATTAAAATGTTGGAAAAGAGTAACTACTGAGTTTCCTGCCGGTTCTTCTCGGTAGAATCTACTTTCCGAACCGGTTTACATTTACCCAACACGTATTTTCAACGTAATGTAACATGGCGATTCAAAAGTAATTTTATAAACCGACTTCAGTAAAGATTATTTTGATTTCATTTTACAAATTTATCTGATAGAGTTTTTTAATATTTATTTCTTTTAATATCGTATTTATTTAAAACGATAATTTTATGGTCGAAAAGAGTAAAAACCGTACATAGAATATGGTAGATCAAAAAACAGTGGCGTTATTAATGATATCTATTCCGAGGGTGTAACCAACAGCGGCACAAAGATTAATTATGTGTTAAACGTCTTAATACCCACAGTAGTTTTTATTGCTTTTGATGTTTCTGCCAACTTCTGAATATAGCATTTACTTTAAGTGTAAAAAAATGTTTAGTATTTTTCTAAATAAAATAGTTTAAACATAAGTGAAGGCTTATCAAAATCGTTTCAGCATTTAAATTACATTAAAAACAAGGCTTTCGAATGCAGTGCCGACCCATGCCTGTAGAGTGAAGACAAATACGTTTTTAATTATAAAATGTCACTTTCTATCACTACTTGATCGAGTTCTACGTCGAGCTTCGTGTTCTTACAGAATAGCTCCGCGACACTTGTGGGCGAATCAATTTAACAGTATATAAAAATGTATCTGTCATGTAGCTAGCATCAATTACCCGTCGTTACATGTTATGTGGTCTATATATAACGCGCTTACACCAATAGTCGGCTCATATTGATAAAACACTGAGTATTCTCACGATAGTATAATGTGGGCGGGTACAGGCGTAAAAGGATATAAGTATACTTTGATTTTATGACTGAAGAAATCAGTTTAAGGATCCGTAGTCAAGTGGAACACTTTGAATGTGAGGTACAGTCCAAGCACCATCAAACCTTGCGTTTGAACGGTTCTGGTGATTTGAATATCATCGAGAACACAAATTGTCTCTGATTTGAAATATATAAATACGTTTGTGTGACAAAGGCTGTCACTATAAGTGAGTTTACAATTGCCGTTACTCTTATTAATGAAACAATCTTTGGTGGCTCTTTATACATGCGTGAGTATTCATTTTGCGTGAGCCGAAATCGCCCAGTAGGTAGAACGCGTGCATCTTAACCGATGATTGCGGATTCAAACCCAGGCAAGCACCACTGAATTTTAATGTACTTAATTAGTTTTTATAATTCATCTCGTGCTCGGCAGTGAAAGAAAACATCGTGAGGAAACCTGCACGAGTCTAATTTCAACGAAATTCTGCCACATGTGTATCCATCAAATGGCATTGGAGCAACGTAGTGGAATATGTTCCAAACCTTCTCCTGAAAGGGAGAGGAGGCTTTAAGCCCAGCGGTGGGAAATTTACAGGTTGTTGCTATTATACTATTATACATAGATTATTTAGGCAAACATACTGAAAACAATTTTATTTTTAATTTTTATGTTTTATACAATTTTATATAACTTTATGTTTTATACAATTTTGTAATTTATTAATTTAATAAATAAAACGAACAAAACGCTCGCCGTCCGCTTAGCTTCTCACACTGCGCCCTAACATTCCCCCACATGTCGAGGTAATCCCATTAAGGAGGCGCTACACTAACCCCAGATAAGCGAAGTGACACCATTAATCAGGTAGCCGATTCATTACCCGGCGACGCTCGACGATTTGTCATAGACAATACTCAGATAGGCCAAATCGTTCACGAGCACAATAAAAGGACTCGCCCGATACACCAAATCGCTCCGTCCTTTTGTTTCGTCCTCACAAGTGACGGCTTCAACTTGAAAAATTGTCTACTTATCATTAATGCATGTCTGCTTAAGGCCTCGTTCTGCGCCGAGACAGCGCGAACGCTACAATTTTTATAAATTTTCCTAAATAAACTGACAGTTTTAATTAAGAATCTTAGATAAGACGTCAACCTCCCCGCCTTGAACTCTTCACACTGCTTGTAAAAAGAGATGTTTTATAAATATGTATATAATGTATAGTACTAGTAAGAAATTTTGACGCTAACTGCAAATATATTAATTTTGATCGCAATATTTTGAACCGTTAATTCCAAGTCGTTCCATCGGGCTAAAAGCCCCAGTGTATGTAAATAAATAAAACTCAATAACACGGTTGATCAATATTTCTTATGTTCATAAGAAATATCCTCCTCATCTCACTTGAGCTTATTTTTAAATTATTTCTTCAAGGTCGTGTATACAGGAGGATTCCTCTTAAACGAATATATCAGTAATATAGAGAGCTCTCATAACTACAGCGTCATCACAATGGGATTTAACAACCTCGCATCTCAGAAAGAACAGTTATCTGTCTTCGATTCCTGTCCGTCTGTTCGTGCTCGTATCTCCCGAACGAAAATCTAACGGAGATTGTTATGCTTTTAATGAATCTTTTATTTTTGTTCCGCTTAAACCGCAGGCGTGAGAATATGATGATGTTGTGATAAAACAAACAAACATACTTTGTGATTATGATTTGTTTTGAATTGAAGTATCTCGTGTTGCATTCTTTGGAGAAAAGGTTCCTGTATATATCGCACTGCTGGGCTAACAGCTTACGTTTTTTTAAGATTATAGGGCAGGGCAAGGGCACCAAATTATAGATTATTATGAACTAAAAATTAAATTCTGTTTTTTATTAAAACGTAATTTGTACAGGACAACTTATGACGTTACCATTGCTGGGTGGGACCATCTAACTTAATCAAGATCCTTAGATCCATTTCATATCGAAGATCGAGCCAATTAAAAAGAAAGAGTTTCGATCATTACCATCACCCTATATGGTCACCGGTAGCCATTATAAATAATAAGCTGTCAGGGGGAACGCACCGACGCACATTCATGATATTAGCCATTAGACATTTTAATTTATTGCTCACAAAGAGTGTTAAAGTTTAAGCCATCAAATCGATGTCGTATAAGTGTTTTATACGGAATTTTAATTTTTATTCATTAACAGCTTATATCATACTTACCGAATGAATTTACGTGACAGTAAGTTTTATCTTGTATTTGACCTAAATAGGACCATTTGATGGTAAGTGGTTATTACCCATGCACATTGGCGACGTTAGCAATATTAACCGAGCTTTGCATCACCAACGCGTCGCCAACTTTGGGAACTAAGATGTTGTGTCCTTTGTAGCTGTAGTTACACTGGCTCACTCACCCCTCAAACCGGAATAAAATAATACTAAGTACGGCTATTAGCCAGTAGAATATGTTATGAGTGTGATGATGTCTACCCAGGCCTTAAACACAGCCTAACCACCAAGTAAATCTTATTATAGACATGAATTCCTGTTATAAGTTTTCAATACTTTAGAGCTCATTTACCATATCGACGACCACAGCCTTATTACTTATTAATTACTCGTCCAAATGACATTCTCTTGTCGAATACTTTCACGGTGACCATCGGCCGTGTCCCTGGAGCGCCGGGATTAGCTAACAATAGATCAGCTGGTAATAGACCCGATCGATCACTCATATCTATTAGCTTACGGTTACAGCATCCGACGCCGACTTGTTCCCATCAATACGAGAGTATTATCGTAATCATTGCACAAACTAATCGAATCGACTTATATTCATTCGATTCAAAAATATAATTGTATTGTTGTAACGTGCTTATATTAAATAAGTTATCTCATTATTGCACAAATAATACTGCTATATCAGACAATCAATCAAAGATCACTCGAGCACTTTCGAAACGTCGCCCGCTCGGAATTCTACCGAGAGCTGCCATCAAACTCTGTATGTATTTACTTCGGTGGTTACTCTTTATCAGTAATGTAACATAATAAGCGATGGTAAAACGCTTCTTAAAGCCTACTTGAGTAAAATATTTTTTTTTTTGTTTGATTATATTATGTAAGTTTATTATGGTAAAGACGTAAAGTCCAAAAACATAGTTTTCACATAAATATCTTTGCCCTTAAAAGCGTCGCTACCTAATTATAACAAAGAAACTTTTATCCTTAAAACATCGTTTCCAGATAGGGGCGCGAGAGGGATTAATAACCCTCGGCTTAATGATAACATTGAATCGCTTTAAATATTAACCTTATGCGTAGGGTATGGATTAGCTATTGGTATCAGTGGTTACTTTTTTAAGGAAAATAAAACTAAGATTTACTTGAAAATTTTCTAACTTACATTTTTTTATAAAATTTTGTTATATGTAAAATCTTTATTATTAATCTGTATTTTGTTAACATGACATTTAACAAAAAAAATATCTCATTTCGATAAGATAAAAGAAAAAAGCAAAATTAGATTGTAACTGAATTATATTTTATTTTTAGATTTACTTGAATTAATAAAAAACATAATTAAATTTAAAAAATAACAACCCAAGTACAAATATATCACATAAATTGTGTGTACATACACACACTCACACTAGAAGAAGAGTTTCATACTCACTCGAATTTTTGTGAAAATAATTCTATGCTTTGATAACCTCAAATAAAAGGATCTAAACATTCAACACACACATCGAAAGTTCGTTAAAATGTTCTCGTTTAAATATTTTTGTTTACAGAAGCAAATGCAATGTATTTAATAGACCGAACAGCGACTGGAATGAATCGCAAACGATTATTCGGCGTCTTCAAGTCTCTAATAATTGCGAAAGTTTAAAATATAAACGCTTCCTTTGATCCTTTAATTACTTTTGTGGTCCTCACTTTCGTCCTCAAAATTTAAATATTTCGTATACCGAAGAATTTTTATCCCCGGCTCAAGCAGTCGGCGCGCCCCGGGCGCTAGGATCCGTCGAAAAAAACGTCAGAAAAAGTGTAAAAGTCCAACAAAAGTGACATAATTTATAAAAGAATTAACGATCGCATTGTGTGTTTTCGTTGTAATTTTTATTTACGATTGTTTAGTGTATTTTATGTTTTAATATGACTGTATTTATGGCCGCTTGATTTTTGTCCTTCGGAATTTCAATGGGGGTTGGTTAATTTATGGATCTCTTTAATCGACGTTTTGATTATGCGAAGGAGATATGTTTTGTTAAATAACAAAAATGGGTTTTGATTTACTGACTTAGTGTAACTGTACATTACTTTTAAATTTAATATGTAATCAAAAATTTGGAAGAAAATAAAAATGTTATCGTATTTATATACATCGATCATCCACTTGCATATAGTAATTTCACGAACACACGAACTCACGAAATAAACGAACTCCTCCTCCGAGAGTTGAAAAAAATCGTTGTAAAATTCCATGACTATCGGAAATATTAACTCCAAACTTATATATTTTTTAATTTATAATAAAATGCATATCATTAAGCCCTATTTCAGCAACAGTATCTCCAACCTACGCGCAATAAGTAAGACTACTAATATTTCTTACTTGATAACACGATATCCCAAGAACAGAGTTATTAATAGCCATTACATTCAAAATACAAGTTGTCAACGAAACTAATTCCAGACACACTTACAAACGTTCTCACAAAATCAAATCATTTAATAGACACTTACGGAGCTACTTTTATTGGTGCGTCGTAAACTCCACCGAAAATATCATTTTACTTAAATAAAAATCCGAGTCAGCAAAGTTATCCCGTAGGAAACAAATTCGACAATCGACGGATGCTCCGCTCGTAAAATGTTGAAAGCCGACTTGCTTTGATACGCGATATTGGAACTTGTATCCTTTAAATATTACTTTAATTGTACTCAATGTCGCATATCAACTTACGTAATTTAATGACATTTCTCGATCTAGTTTTAAGTCGATTTTCGAGTTTGTTCTTACAGAATAGCTCCACAGTTGTCTTTATTTCAAACTTTTTGTACAAATATCGACAATCTCATATTTTATGGATTTTTTATTATTGTCGAAAGAATTTCTCTGAAGGACTAAAGGCACCGCGTCCTCGAGCGAGAGATTAGGGGATTGTAATTCCTAATAAATTTATTAGTGATTAATAATGATATCGAATTTTTTTTATCTTAGATCGGAGGGAGTTAAGTGTCGCCGGGGGAAATAAAATATTCCGATATTTACATACTGTTAGCGCGGGACTATTTTAATAACGTTGTAACATTTCCACTTGCTACATTTTACCTATTTTTTTTTTTACTTAACCGGCAAATGTAGTTTTATTTAAAAATATAAATGACTTGGTGTTAGGACTTTGTATAATTCCGTCAGTTATCTTGGTATGTTTATGCTCCGATTTCAAGTGTGAGTGCGCCCGTGTAACTACAGTAACTAGCTCATTAGTTCCCAAAGCTGACGGCAATGTAAGGGATGGTCAATATTCCTGACAGTGTCAATGTCTGTTAGCGAAGGCGACGACTTATCATCGGGGGGCTAGACGAGGAGCATTCAGGTAATTGTCAAACCGACTTCGATTTTCGCTTTCGTCTAAATTATTCAATTTAATACCTATGTTAAATGGGCCACACAACTAACGAACGACAATCGCTATGTTACTTCGTCTAGCTGTTAACTGTTAGCCATCTGGACCACGTCGAAGTCACGCACTGGATTTCGTCAAAAGTCTGATTCAATACACGAGTAAGTAGGTCGGGAGATCTCCTGTCGTTACGTCGCGGGTTCCGTGCATACATAATACAGTGCGGAACCCACGCTTTCTTCACAGCACGAATTGCACCTGCGCGCACAATCCACGGGCGATTGTGTAACCGTTTCAACTCTAGCAAAGCAAAACTCCTGTAATATTAATTTATCGATCTGTTGACGTTTATTATGATAAACGCAGCGAGTCCGAGGTGGAAATTATTTGATTTGCATATTCCTTGACTAGACCTCTTGACGCCGGGTTAACTATTTTCTCTTCGCCTCGAGCGAGGCATTGCCTGAATATTTTCGTCTGAATTAAGAAAACTTTCACTACAAACACCGCTTTATAGATTAAATAGATAGATAGAAAATATTACGGAACACAAACGGCATTAGAACACAAATAGGTACACACGTTAAAATTAGTAAAAAAATAATTAGGTACATGAGAAATGCAGCCTAAACCATTATATTAAAAAAAATGATTGTGTGCTTGTCTTTGTATAACACTTAGCGATTGAGAAAATTATCTTAGCCCGTTAATTTATTAATCGTGATTATTAGCGCGAGTTTCCAGTGACGTCTTTAACAAGGAGATAAGCGAGATAAATGTTTGCTTTGATATCTATTCGATGCATTATCTTAATGAATGTGCAGCCCTTGCGCAAACCGCGCTAGTCCGGTGCCACCCACTCGCCACATTACGACGACAATCAACAGATTCGTGTTATTGTATCTCAGCCTCATTCAGCCACACAAGAAGAGAACTCGTGTAAAAGTACAATAAACCATTTATACGGTAAATAAAACTTACCACACCAGTCGGCAATGGTAGCCATCTGTAGTCATTCCGACGACTCCGACGATGTTATCGAAGTCTCTTACAAACGTTACTCTGAGTGCAAATAGCTCCAATCCCTCACGCGGGTGGAACCGCGAAAGCAATCAAAAACTGATTATGTATAAAATAAAAGCAGAAATGGAGATTAGAATAAAGTAATAGAATTACAAATGACTGTATTTACGAGAATCAGGACCATTTCGAAGATTACAGCCTCCCATCCCCTTCTAAATTAAAATCTAATGTAACATGGACTGTGACGTTTCAATGCGACGTCTCGTATTAAGAGAGGGAGATGACAAGTCGTCGACTGTTTGTCTCGTTCTGTCACTTTGACAAATGTTTTCACAAATGACAAATGTCAATTTTTTAATTTTTGTTGTTAATATTATAATATATAGTTGTAAAGGTTGAATTGTTTAGTTTTCGAGTACAATTGTGTTCGAAAGTACCGTAGGTCTGCAAATACAACGTTTTGATATTTGTTGGTAGAATATTTGATCAGTGACTGGCATCTCGGTAAACAAATTTGCATCCGCAAAGATCATCGGATCCGTGTAAGAAACTAATTTGATACTTGTTCAAACTAACGGTATTAAGAATTTTACACATTATTACTACCAATAGATCAATAGATATTAAATAATACTCTTATTTTTAAATCGTGTTCTACATTGACATTTGGGTTAGTTTTAGAGCATTTCTTTAGTAAAAATGCCTACCAAAGTTAATCATAACCATATATGTGAAATAAATAATAAAGAATGGGACGTCTCTACGTGAACAATAGCGGCGCACGGAGCAGGCCGCGTTGTGTTCCGTAGCTTTATCATAGCCATCATAATATTCACGGTTTAAATTCCCATAACCCGACGCGTTAGTGACAATACCTTCGTATCCGATCGTAAAATTTTATCGCTTTATTTCCTTTTTTTACACCTTTTGTTCTACACATTAGTAAACATATAAAAACACTCTCGATCCTCGACACGCTAACACTAAAGTGTCACAACCGCAACCTGAAAATTAAAAAAAAATAAAGTGCCTATGTTATCTGTGCGACAAAAAATTGTAACACAGGATTCATTCTGCTTATACTTAAATAATATGAAGTTTGTCGCAATTACAAAAACTGTCAGATATGCGGCAAATATAAATCATAATGTTATCCACAAAATGGTAATAAAAAAAAAATCAAGAAATGATTACATATATTTTGAAGCCGTACCTAAAATATATAATTAGATTAATCTCAGCTTATATTAAGCTATTTGCTAAATTTTACAAGGCTAGATATAATCGAAGACCCCGATTATGGTGCAAAAGTTCACACCATTATTAGTATTAGACAAAAAAATATTCAGAACATTACAAAGGTTGTCTGGAGCCATTATTAGCGAGCGTATCTACTAATTAAATGGGCGTGAATTTGTCTTATCTCAAATTGAGATAGGTCTAGATTTAAATTAGTATTTGTAAAATATACGTCAAGTGCGATCGGGTTTTTTTTGCTTGACAGGTGCTCGTCTGACGGAAATTATTTGCGACGCTTAGATAAATGAGTTATGACATTTTATAATGTAATACGATATTAATGTCATCGTTGTTATTTGTCGTTTTTTATATATTATAATTAATTAAACAAAAAACTATACAATATTTTTAAAGAAATATTCATTTTAAATTAAATTTATATATTAATTTAAAACCAAAGTCTTAGATAATTTAAAGTCAGACAGAAAAAGTATGTCGGTGAGTAGAATGAAATAATAATAAATAGGACTTACATGTATGAATATATCGTATTGCTACAAATTTTAATATTTACATATTTTCTATTTAATCATGAAAAAATTAAAAAAAAAAGATAATTTGCGGCACATATTCTACGACCTTTTCTTTCGTCTCAAAAGCGGAACCCTACATCGAGATGATTAAACAAACAAAGTATATTTTGGCAACTAAAAAGTTCGCTCGAATTATTCAAGAGCACGAGACAGCGAGCAAAAACGAAACCTATCATTAGTAACAAGCCGTATTATTATTGGTTTAGCAAATTATTGTTATTAACTTATTTACCAATCAGGAAATGCCTGAACGCCTAGACCTCTACAATTACGACTCACAGGCGGGAATACTAGTTTGAATGTATTAAATAAATCATTCCCTTGATTAAGCACAACGAGATAACAAGGAACACAATAACTGTCTGTGTATAAAACGCAAAAGTGAACGTTCCACTGCTGAGGAAATGCCTTTCTCCTCTCGGGGAGAAGCCTTGGAACTTATTCCACGATGCCACTCCTATTTCATCCAACATGCAGATATAAGGAAATCTATACGTACGTAGGAAATCTAACGTAAGGACGTTACCTATGTTTTCCTCCTCCATCGACGAGATGTATTATAAACACATGAATTAAGCACTTAGTCGTGCTTGCTCGGATTTGAAGCCGGAATCTTCGAATAAAATTCTAGTGATCTGTCAAATGGGGCATCTCTATCTATATGTATATATGTGTATATATGCATTCCTTCGCATATCATTTGTTGATTGTTGTAATAAGAAAATGTATTTTTTTAATATTTTTGTTGATTTTCCAACGTGATTAATTCACTAAGTAATTATTTCAAGTTCCTTGATAATTCAGAATATTGAAATTGACATAGGTTGTACTCGAACAATATTTAAGAATGTATCTTGTTATAATTTTAATTACATATTAGGGAAATAGTTTGTCTCTATTCTTTGACATATAAAATACATAAAATGATATAGAATAACTCAACTCTTACGAATTAGTTAAAACAAGTCAATTGATCAAAATCAAAATATAATTTATTCAAGAGGGCACATAAACTGTAGACTGTCAAGTGACAGAATTGAATTAAATGTAGAGCTACTAACGCTTCGGAATTTATGTAGGTATCCTATCGAAAAGAACCGGCAAGAAACTGAGTAAGTAGTACTCGTAAAAAGTTAATAATAAAAATACCAAGTTTTATGACTACTATACCTAACTGAAATAGTATACCCATTCAAACAGACGACGCCACTCATTCATACATATAAGCTATATATAGACTATAGACAAACGTTGAATTTCAACTTACCGTCATACAGATATTGGTAGGCGACCGGTAAATTAGCCATCTTTGTAATTTACTCCCTTCGAGAGTTATTTATTCCGTAATAAATACGTCAATTACGCTAGACGACTCCCGACAGATTTAGTGAGACGCATCCGCGGAATACGTGTCTGTACACGACATTTTTGTTGTTTTTGTTGTGTTCCCGTTATATATTACCCATAGTATGTAATTAGTAAAGTGCTCGTCCTAAAGACTCGAGATTAAAACGCGTTTGCACAATTAGTCATCAACGGATTGTAATACGCTAAGACGTACAAATATCGCTACTGTAAATGCAAAAGTCGTGTGTAAATATTCAGTCCCAGCTTAAGACTGCCAAGAGCCACAGTTATTTTTTACTATTAATCAATTTGTTGCTTTTATGTACATAATATATTCTGTAAACAATAACCCTGATAACCTCACGAGAATGTAAAGCTAACTTTTAGATTCCGGAGGATTATACAAATTAAGCAATAAAACTTCACGAAACTTGCATTTGCCACGACAAATCTAACGATAACTATACCGCAATTGATTCATCCAGCCCGTAGATGATATGAAGTAAACAAATATCTAACAAACGTGCGTAGTGCACATACGCGCCGAAAAGAATAACCATTCCTTACCAGTCCGATAAAAATCAACTTAGATCGAACACGCCATATTGGTTGTATATTAATGATTCTTCCAAATTCTGAATCTGTTTTTGCTGGAGGATAAAATGCAGGTCAACTCACAAAACAGGATGTGGGACCTGCCTAAAACTTAAGAGAGCGTCCTGATTCCATAGATTTCCGAGAAATCTTGTCGGCAACGCCATTCAAAGGTCTGCAGCGACATCTTCCCAGTATTTTGATGGATTTCGGAGGTTTTAGAATATCCTAGCATTGATCTGTCGTCTGCGAATCTAGTGTTAATTTATTCCCTCGATGACGTCTCCGAAGTGGTAGAATCCGGTTTCTTAAATCGATATAATTTTAATGGCCCCGATCAGAGGATTTATTGGATCTATTCGACACTTGTCTCCTGAACTAGACTTGTTTTATATGAAACGTTAAAATTGTAAAATATTTTCTAATAAGATTCTGATGTAAAAATTTAATATATGCAAGTTTCTGGTAAAAAATAATATTACTGGGAAAAATGTTAGGCCCGTCTTAACACAGTTTGCAAAGGGTACAAAAAATCGCGTTTTGTGCATCTCACCGATGATGGTCGTCTTAGACCATAGGTGAAACATGCCAGAAGCTCTTTAAAAAATCAATTTTTGTAAGGTAGAGAAGATCACCTAACACTGCTTGCACCCATTGTGTACATTGTTTGTTATGCTCAAGATTGACCGACATCATTCGGCTGTTTTAAGCGACAGCTAATTTAATTTAAATGCTACCTATATTTTCTATATTAATATATATTTAAAATGATAAAGCTTTAAAAGTAAGCACTGCTTGGAGTTTATTCCACCACGCTGCTATTGAGTGATTGTATTTTTGTCTCTGCAGATTTCGGTTAAGATCCATGTGTTCTAGCCACTGAGCCGTCGTGACTCAACAAATAGTTAAATGAACTTATATGCGGTGGAGCTACGCCTCTCCGTATAACACAAACGACCGAAGGATACAGATCGCGAACAACATACAACATCGAACATATATTCTCGAGGAATAAATTACTTTTACGATCGCTCCGCTATTGACGCGTGACAAGATCGTATGTTGTCGAAATGGACTCGGGAATTGGATTCGAACCTGTACCTCTTTACAAGGACTGCAGCCGTCAAACGGACATAGATTGTTTTTAACATAAAGATCGGCAACGATAACCCTTGCACTAGTGATGCCCTATTGTCCTTTATCGATACGATCTCATCGATATTTCACGATGATGCGCTTGACCCGGGAGGTTGGCGCGATTTATCTATGGAAAATAAATGTAAACAGTATGGGAATAACCATTTGCATGTGGAATTAGAATATCGTTAGGAAATACAGTTAACGGGTACATTCATTTACATTTCATACTCTGACATTTATCGCGCGCTTTCATTCAAGTTCAAATATTTATAAGCTCGTAGATATACTTCCTATTATTTGTTATTAAGATTACATCTTAAACTACATGATAGTTTACTGGACATAATTTTAAAGATTTATTGAATAGTTATTTCTTTTTAAATCTATCGTTTCAGAACGTAAGGCAACGTATCATTCATAATTTACATTAACATTACGCATACTTTAAAAAGACTAATTAAAAATATTAATTTTATCCCAGTACTAATTACGATATAATTAATTGTTAAAATAAACAATTGAATTGATGAGAATATATCTGTTAATGACGAAACTAAAAAAGTATTGAAAGCGTTACGCTTTTTACAGAGGTCATAAAATAGTCATAATAATTTTATTGAATCTTACGAAAACTAATTAAATAAAGCTATTAGAATTACGACAACGAGCAGTCAAATGGGCGAGGGCATTTGAATATTCTATCGACTGTCGATATCTCGACAATCAATCTCTAGCTTCATTCACACCGTCGCTTTATGATCTAATTTCCCTAAACAGTATCTTGGCTATTATTGGAAATGGGGTCTCGTGATAAGATAAATTCTGAACAATATTCGGATCAGCGGGATCTTGATTGAGTACTGTCGGAGAAGTATTGATCTGTTAAAACTCTTTTTGTGGCGCCTCCTTGGAATAACAATAAAATTAACATATATTTTTTTTAAATAGGTTGGTAGTTTTAATTAAACAAAGGTACGATTTTTTTAGTAACTTACTAACTTATATTATTTTAAATTTAAATCTTACTAATATAAGCAATAATAAACTATAATGAAAAAACATACTGAGTGACTTCCCGGTTCTTCTATTATTTATTTTAGTTTAAATTTAAAATATTTTGTAAAATGAAGACTTAAAAGTGCTCAGAAGAGAAGAGAAGAAAGTAGTCGTCTTTTATAGCGGCAAAATTACATGGTCATTTGATTATTTAATTTAAATGTAATTTCAAACCAAACACAAATGAACCATTAGTGAATGGGTCCGCGGTCCGCGAAGCTCGGTGATCGTCGTCCGTGTGTACTCGTACCGCATAGCGCTATTGTACTGTTTTAAAATATGCCTCCATAAATAGTCAGCAATTTCAAACGGTCTAATAAAGCATCCTCAGCTACCATTGTAAACGTGACCAACAAACAAACAGACAAATAGACAGCCGCATTAGCATATATCCCGTGTTATCATAGAAATATTGAATCTGACTTTTAAACGACTCACAGCGTTATAGGCTCTGTAGGATTGCATCAACGGCGACAATCGCTTGCATAGAGATGAAAACGGTGATGTATTTGATTTTAATCGTAAATTTGTAGTCGTTTTGGCTTAGAAATTACATTTCGCTGACGATCACGATCTCGGACGATTAGTAGGAAGAACAAGCGAGACAAATATATTCATACAATTAGAGGCTCCGTCTGCGCTGTTTATTGTCTAGGTTTCATGTCTTTTACTGCGAATACACAGCTAGAACGGCGCGCCGTGACTTCGCTCGCGGTGAGTTTACATAAACTGCATTTTTGTCGGGTACTTTATCAAAATGCAAGAACGTATGGCCTAAATGATTTTCTCTTGTGTTCCGAATACCTTAAATATTCAGTGCCAATGTTATCTAAATGTACGTCTACTATATAAAAGATACTTTGAAACTATTTCAAGTATTTTGTCATAACTTTCAAACATATCAACAAACATTTCTCCTAAACTTCTAGTATTTACTACAAGATGAGCTACAAAATCTTACAAATAACGACTGTACGTCCGTACTGACATTTCTCCGACTGTTAACAGTAGGGACATACATTTCCTTGATTTAAACTCGGAATTAATTTCATAGTTGCCTCGGGGCTCCGGCTGGCTTCAATGAAATCCTTGATGTACCCCCCGGGCTTCACCATGGGAGGCGAAGATGAGCGCTTACTATGTTTGCCCAGTTCACAACATATTGTTAGAAATTGTACTTTATTGCAAATTTAATACAAATTTAGAAAAACACATTACACGATAGTATACGTTATTCCCTATTAATATTATAAATGCTTGAACATAAAACGGTTCGCTGTGATTCTTTACTCAGAGACAGTTTATAATCCGGACCGACAGTCAGACTGACGGCGTCTTCGGCCGTTAATTGTTCGAGCATATTACTATTAAACTTGTCGAAATATGAAATAGATATGTTAATAATGGAGCGTTTATTTGTATTGCGTTGGTTACGAATCTTAGTTAGCTTACCACAACTCGACAGGAGAGGGTTGAAGTATTGAGACGCGAAGGCCTTGGAATTAAAGATATTTTTTTTTACATTAATAATATTTACACACGTGTCACTGTACTGTGCAGTAAGAGTTAGTCGTATTGCTCAGATAAGAAGTTAGACCTGTTTGACCTTCCAATCCAAACCAATCTTCTGTCACCAGTGGAGATTGTTACATTGAAAACGGTCACTTTTTGGCCGAAATGGTACACCAGCAAACGCCACAAACATATAATTCGAACATAGAGACCAATATTTAAACAGTTTGTTTGCTTGAATATGGGCTAAACATGCATGTAACATCTAACAATAGGACAAAATGTTTAGTATCGTCCAATTTTCAGCACCGCGACTAATTCCGGAGAAGTCTAAGACCAGCATTGGCGATGGATCATTGAAAGAAAGACCGTGCGTGCCGTTCATAGTGAATGCGCAGCGCCCTTGCCGATAATATTTTGTTAAAAGAAAACATACTTTACCTAAGTGTCCAAAATGTTTAGTAGATAAGAAATGTTAGAACCCCGAAAACTCTCAATAATAATAATTAGCGTCCTTCTTAGTTCACAATAGAATAAATAAAAGTTTAATTTTAAAACGTAAAATAAGTTAGAAAGGCACACGCGATTCGATCTTTAAAATAACCCAAAAATAAAAATAAAATGTAAAAATTATATAATAAATAATTAGTATCGAATTCAAATCATTTGAATAGCGTACACGCCGATTAAACACGAATACTCAAGAATAAATATCTTAATAGAATATGAGGCGTAATGAATAAAGTATGAAGTATAAATGTAGAACGAAAGCGTCTCCGGCCGCGCGTCTGCATACCCTTAACCGATATTTCACGAGTTGAGGACTTCCGATGTTGCAAATTACAAGTCGAGTAAATCAGACCAACTGTATATTATTTCAATCCACGCGTGGGCCGATCCTTCACAGGAATTACGGATATATCGCGACATACAATGCTATATTCAGGTATTCAGTCACCCCCTCATTTCATTGACATGTGCGTTCACTTTTTCACATAAACAGTTGACTAAATAATCTGAAACCGGTTATTGGATGATTTAACAAAACTGCATTTCCATCACCGTATTTAAAATACCGATTAACTGAGTCAGCACAAACACAACGAGCATTCGCAAATGTACATTCATCAGTCTCTTTAACTCACTCCTTCATAAAATATAAAGTAAATCGTTAAATATACATTAAACACGAATAATAATTGATACTGTATTACGTGTTTGTATCGCCGATGAGAGGTCGCATATATTAAAATAATATAGCAATAAAATTTCCTATGAACCAGTGAACGAGCAGTTTAATTTCGTATAATGCCAGTTAGAATATACGCAAGCCAATGTCATGGGACAATTTAAGAGCCTCAATGCCTTGCGGCTTCACTTATACATATTTATGAATAAAATAGCCAATTTGTTGAGGCACAGTAATAGTACGGAGGTGCTCCTATAAGGGTGGTACCAATTTAGCTCTGAAATTGTCGGGCACGCCTTGTACAGCCTGATGTGTGCTTAAAGACTAGCTGCCGACTGTTTGACAGTTTTATCGACAGCCATGCTCGGTTACAGACGGATAATAGGCCCCCGTACGGTACTAATAGTTCCCTGACACGCTTTCTCATCTCGTTTTGAAACGCCTAACGTTTTTGAGCTTTTGTTTTTAATAAAAGATTATCACTCTTCTGAAAGGTTGAACGTCGTCAGACCTAACCTAACTTAATCTTTTATTGTTTGTTTCAGAAGGATCTCTCGGACGACTGCGTGTTCGAAGAGCATATAGAGGAGAATAACTACAACACATACTCGCGTATCCGGGGCGGGAAGAAAACGTTCCTGGCCCTCGATAATAGGGGGAGGGCGCGACGCACCCAGATCCCGGTGAGCCGGCCGCTGGGCAACCTGTCCGGGTACGCGCTCACGCTCACCACGCGGTGGGACGGGTCGCGACAGACTCAGTGCCCGCCTCGCCGGCACCGCGGCAAGCTCAAGCGGCCGCCGCCCTTCCACAGGAACTGCCAGCGTCGCGTGCAGAAACAGAACCTGCGGAAACGGAAGCACAAAAAAGCGAACGATCCGAAGAAGAAGCAGCGGCATCCGAAGGCTCGCAGAAAACACGAGAACGGCACGACGACGACGACGGACGTGAGCTGGGACGAGTCCACGATGTCGACGATGTCCACGACCGACGCGGAGTTTTTTCGGTCGGCGACCGCGCAGGAGGCGGTCGCACACGCGTGAGTCTCCTCGCGCTCGGGGCTGCCGTGGCGCTCGCACACTAGCACCGTTCCACCCTTACTCGTGCAAGAATCTCTATCATTCCCTTCGACTTCGATGCTATTCGACACTAAATGCCAATTGTAATTTTGCGTCGCTTCCGACTCGAACCGCTATGACGCGTTTAGTACTTTATCCTTCTCATAAATAATGTACTTTAAATACTCAATCGTAGCAACGAACAAGCCCATTCGATTCGACGATTAAAAGTAACGAATGATATTATTCTACCAAAGCTGAAATTATCTATCTCAATTTGTATTCCTAGTTCGCTTTAAAACGTAGGTTTATCGGCAAGATTCCAATTGTCTTAGTTATCATGAAATTATAAAGTTAAATGTTATCGATAACTTGATGAGTGAAATGATCGAACTCGCTTTGACGGGAGGAGATTATCGTTTGGTAAGGTGGAACCGTGTTAGAGGAGGGAGGGCGTTCCTGCTCGCGTCGGGTCGCATCTCGCCTGAACACAAACTCAAAAGTTCCGCGTCACAAGCACGCACGCGATCTATTTCGATCGTGTCAGTGTGTTTGTTATTCGTATATCAACCGAGTCAATTTCCTAGCCGACCTTTAAATTTTATATAATTACGTCTAATAGTTCCGTTAATGGATGCGATGCGGCCGTCGGGTGCCGTTAACCGAGTGAAGACATCTATCGCGACCGAAAATCTTGAGCAGCCGTAACTTTCCACGTTTCGAGAACGCTTCGTCGTTGTCTATTCAAATGGTTATCAGTTCGTGAGACTGCTCTTCGTCGCTGATGTGAATGACAGTGCAACACCTCTTCCGTTTCGAAATATCTCGATTCGCATGGAAAGTTCTCATGTAATCGATTTGACACGAGCAGGAATCGTAGTAAGCTTTTGTACTTAGAGGGATGTGTTGGTGTAATTTCATAAGAAATTGACTGAAAAATATGACTGAGTAATGTAGGCACTGTCGGTTTTGGAGTAGGCTATGATAGGGTAATGTGCGGCGGACGGCATGCTTCTGTATTATTAGGTAACGACCCGAGGCGGGCGGGCTTGCGACTTCGATCTTTCACTGGAAAATTTCAATAATCCCGTATCGGCTGCATCGAACTGGTTTCGGCTAGATCGAACCATTGACCACGGGCTTCAGATTGCGGGCCACGTGGACCGCGGCACCGCTCGCCTCGGCCGGACAAAATTGAATTAGTGATAATCATTAATGACGATCAAGTGACTATTAGTAGGTAGATATAAAAACGTGTATCTAATTTGTAAATTATTTATTTTATTTTCCATAGAGAAAGTCGTATTTTGTTAACGTTTTAGTTGATTTTTTTTAATTTCTTGTCCCTAAGTTCTATCCGATGTAGATGTGTAGGATGTCATACGCTTGTACTTTTAGTGAGCCTATAATGTGTATTATATTTAAAGCTCCGTTCGGCGACGACATGTGCTGCCGGGTGCCTGTGCCGGCGGGGCACGCACAGGTGGTCGCCGAATGGACAATAATTACGCGGTTACATTCTCTTTAGTGATTTCCCTCGCAAACTTGTTATGTGCATATGTTTGTATCTATTATTGTCTATTAAACTGAATCAGCGGACTTTCGATTCAAAGAAAACTACAAATGTAAAAAAAACTGTCAAATTCACTGCCAGTCATTCACAGGGTTACCATAACAATATTCGTTAATAACTTTCGAACGTCGTTAAGTTCAAAAGGTTATAACAGCATCATATAATGTACTTCATAATATACATATAATATGTCCATTTAAAAAATATATCAGTTCTCGATTGCTGTTCGCTGATTTCAGGAAGTCAAGAAAAAAATGTGAATGTGCAACAAGCTTTATAATTGTACCTACGTGTGTATGTTGAGCGAATACTTCGAATTAATTTATGATATATTTTATTGTATAATGTCATGTGAAAACGACAAATCTGTACATAGTAAAAGAAAGCATTTACTCAAATCATTAACAACTGCTCGCGTGTCGATTTTGTCATTTTCATTCGTAATAAATTATTCGAGTTTGTTATCAGTTATACCTGACGCGTTATTGTATTGTAGATAAATTGAAACCGATCGATATTTAGAGGTAGCAGCAGTATTTCGGTATTGTGAAATTACTCCATAGCAGTACCTAGTTTTATAGTTTTTTATTGTATAGACGTTGTAAGAAAATTGTGTAATTTAAATCTATCTTTAACCTGGTTAATCGATTCCTAACCATTTTACAGGCTATTAATTATGCACGTAATCGATTTCACTATACTCGATTTAAACTCGCTTCATGTCGCTACTATCGTTTCGGGTACAGTGTTATTCGGTAAACAGTACCTACTTGTCGTTTTGTAAAATATGAGTTAATTTTATGTTATTTATACGCATGTGCCATAAATACCTACTCGTAATAGTTGTACCTACCGACTCAGAAGATTTTCTTGTCCAATTTTTGTTTCGCACAATTTTAACACGAGGGAATGGGACGGCCGAACAGGAGTCATAAAAACATACATTGTCTTAAATACTCGTTCGTAGTAAGATTATGTAATTGATTCATTATATACGAAAAAAAAAAACTATGTAATTTAAACACTTTTTTTAATTAAATAGGAAAAAATTGTTTTAAAATAAAGTTATCGAGCAATAAGATTCTATACAAAATGTAGATAATGAATGTAATGAATTTATAATTGCAGAGTGCTAGAGGAATGCTTTTTAATCTGTTCCCACCAATGTACGGCTCCTAGCGCCCCAATTTTCCCCTAGAACCGAAACGGGAACGTCAAATGGGGTTTAACAGTATTACTTAATTAATTTCGATACCTTTACATTTTTACAATAATTATTATGTATTCGTGTTAACGCAGTCAGTGTACAAAGTCGAATACTGCCTTTAAATTAATCGTTATCAAATCATAAGACTTTGAACGTCGAAATTCAACCCTTTTATGTAGTTTTACCAAAATAAAGATTGATCGAAACTTTTAGACAATAACTTTTTACAGCCTCTTATACCGAAAGATAAATAAAATGATTCTTAAAATACGTTGTAGTTTTATTTTACTTCGTAACCACCGATACAAACACACGACACACGCACGAGACACAGAAATGGATCCTATGCTACTTCCCGACTTGGGATTTGAACTTTGAACCTCGGGAAACCGTCCGTCTGTAATATATCTAAGTTATCACCTAAACAAATGTCTTACAAAATACGATTTTATTTTCTCTTCCGTTGCGATGATTATTTGCGCAGGTCGAACGCAAAATATTCTGCTAATATCTCATAAGTATTATGATACGAATAATTTTGCAGCTTTGCATCTTCCTATAAAGACAATTATTTTCCTAAAATAAATGTAACTCTATATATATAGAAATAGGAAACTGGAGGTGAATTCTTCTAACTTTTACGATTATATTGCTTCGCCGATTCCATTTCGATTCCAACTTCGACCGAACCGCAACTGAATCGTTTTAGTCGAATAAGAAGATGGCTGAACGGCAACGATAGCGATAAAGTTACAATTCGTTAGTAGAAGTGGCGTCCAGGTCGCGATACTAGAAACATTGTGCATCGACATTATTCAAATCAATACACACGTATCAAAATATATCCTGTTAAATGTAAGAGAATTGACAAGATATTTGAAATGACTAATGTACCTATATACAACAAATACCTAATAAAATAATTAATAAAACTCAAAGCGAAATTATCTTAGATTAATCCTTAATAGTTATCTTAGGTGAAAACCGCACCTAAAAAGTTACGTGGAATTGATCATATCTTCTGTCGATGTCTTCCAAAATAACTCAAATACATACTATGCAATACTGTAGCGAAACCTCATATTGATTACCTTATCGAACTTTGGGGCACCCCAGCCGTGTTAATTTAATAAAAAACCAATATTCAAGTAGTCAGAAAGAAATCATTAAATACTATTTCATTATGATTTCCTAACAACATCAGAGAAAATCTATAAAGAAAGCAAAATAATGAGCGTAACACAAGTATATATTTACAATACATGTATTCTAATAAAGAAAGTGCTGACATAAAATTCTAATATAAAATTTACTAAAAAAATAACAACTACAAAAAGACTTCCTAAGAAATTCTAACAATTTAGTCTTAATAAAACAGGAAAACTAATTAGGGTAAAAATACAGCACAAAGTGGAGACCAAATTCCCATCAGATATATAAAAAGAAAAAATAATCACATAAAAATGCTCTAATGTTATATTAAAAAAAAACGATTACGTCATGTATTAGTTTGTCACTTTCAAGTTCCAAGACTGTTTACTCTTTATACTATACAATGTATTGTTAACCGTTTATGTATTAAATGTGACTTGTACGTACTCGCATTTAGTTAATTTTATATTTAATGTGTTTTCTCATGTAAGTGAATTATTATTCTTAATGCAAAATAAAGATTTTTGAACCATACAGTGGCGTATTACTGTAAGTAACTTGTCAACATTTCGCAATTGAGGCACGGAGTGAATTCTTACAGAATCACATACCTGAGTCATTTTATTTTATCACTGAATTAAGAACTCTCGAACAAAACTTTTAATATTACCTATGCATAGAAATATTAGCTATCCGACCTGGTTTAAATAGATTTCATGTAATAGCATTTTGTTTACTTTTACACTATTATATATACTGTACAAAAATCTAAAAAAACATATAGATGGCGCTACCATACTACGTACATAAATAAAGAATAATAAATTATTGTTATGTGCTTTAATACGTTCTAACGAACTACAAAGCATTTATGCGTTCGACCTTTACTTCAAGTTAAGCTTTTTTTAAAAACATTTTATTATTATATAAAAACAAGCCCCAGTTTATTTGACTGACACATAAACCACAGATAAAAAATATGTCGGATTCCGCATACTCGCGCCGACGCCATTATCGAATGAAGGTCGAAACGCCTTTGCTCGATGCTTCGCTCATCGATCGCCATCTTGTTATCCAGACCTTGATATCAGTAGAGAATCGATGTGTTTTTTATTCGGTTTCGATTCTACGATCATAAAACTTTAAGCGGCAAATTGATCACTAATCGGAAATCGATATGAAGAAAACATCATCCTTGGTTTGGCGATTTTTTGATCGCCTCGAAGAGAATAAAAGATGTGTAGCTGTGTTGTGCAAATTATGTGATACGCAATACAAGTACTTCGGAAATACAACTAATCTACGAACACATTTAGTAAATAAGCATCCGATACAGTGGGATTTAGTTCAAAATGGAACATTGGAGGAGTCGACATTCCGTGCCTTTGACGATGATGATAACACAACACAATCTACAATCACACCGAAAAGGAAGAAATACGTAAAGAGCTTCAAAGATGAAAACGTACGTTATTCAGTATCCGTTGATCTTAAAAACAGACGAGATAGCCCCAATGTCCTCGCAGAAGATTCAATGCCAATTATCGAAATACAACGGGTATTTATATTCTTAAATGCATAGGTTATTAGGTTATGTCTTATCAATATTTATGTTCTATCGAATTACGCGGCCTCGAGTTGCATTATAAATTGGTTGCTTTACTAAAATGAATCGATACAAACGAATTCTTAGAGCAGAATGTTATGACAATCGATTTTCATTAATTATATAATTTAAAATCGATGTTAAATCTCAATGAAAATAACTTAGGATCTTATTTATTTTCCTATATAAAATATATAATTTATAATTTTGAACATGTAACATGTTATTACACAATTTAGATCTGTTTTATTTAATATTTTTTAAAAACTATCTGTTTTGTAATCATTTGAATGATATAAATAACATAAGTGCCTTGTTTATAGGTAGATGTACTTGAAAATTCAGAGACAGATAACGAGATCCATCATGATGGAAATGAGGAACCAATCAATATAGTTCGGCAGATGCATGGCAGCCGGAACTCCGATGAAGAATGGCTTAATGATGAGCTGTATGAAACAATTGAAACCTATGAACCAAAACGCAAACGGATGAAATATAGAACTATCAAAAGAGAAGTCCAGACACCACCTCCGAGTGTACCAAAGTATGTTGTGAGAAACACAAATTCATACAAGAAACCAGAGCGAATCATTATTGATGGTGGTCAGAGAAAGGATGAGTACAGTGTTTTTGGAGAGTATGTGGCAAACAAATTAAGGAAATTGAAAAACAACCAAGCTCGAGGAAATGTGCAACAATTAATCACAACAATACTGTGGCAGTCGGAGTATGGATTGTATGACAGCATGGATACAGTTAAAAGAGTCCTCTTACATTCTGTTCAAGAGATGGAAGTAGTCCACACGAGTGTGGAACAGATTATTGTACAAGAGGATCATGAAGTAGTGTCACCCAACAAGGACGGAGCAAATTAAACCAAAGAAACAGCTTATCACATTAATATATTAATTATCACCATGTAAAAATTGTTAATTCTAATAAACATTTTTAAATTCCTTTAATTATTTTATTAAATTTCCCCCTACTAATACTCTACTACTATATAATATTGTCTATGAATCAATAATGTCATTTTAAAATAAATAAAATGTAATGTAGGCAAGAACAATATGTAAATATAAAAACATATTTTTTTCAATGATATAGAAATAAACATCCAAATATTTTTTTAGTGAATAAATCTTTTTTTTTAAATATTATTTAACTTCCTGGGATATCATTATAATGTAAAGAAAACCTGCATAACACTTTTTACGACCGATAGGTATGTACCTATTATTGTATTTTTAAAGACATTTGTATAGTTTCAAACAATAATATCAGTATGTACCAGAAAATGTATAGATACTGTATGCGAGTCTGATTCTGACAGTTCGTATCTAGCTATCTCCCTCTTACGCGTCAATCAGCTGTTCTACCAACATGGCCACGCTAAGCCGTACATCAGGAAAAATATTACGAAAAGTACAGTTTTTACCAATTTTCTCGCGTAATTATAGTTCAGTGAAGTGTAACAAATTTAATAAATATGTGTGGAACACCTGTGCATGTGCTATCGGCGGCGGAATTTTGTTATACGCCGCTAATGTCAAGAATAGAGGGATCGTCTACGCTCTCAAAGCAAAGGTAATTTATATTTAGAAACACGCTGTATGCTATTTATAAATATTTTTAGACATATTTACGCGGATGTGTAAAAAAGCTACGTATGTGATTAATTACAAAATTTATAATATAGAGGTTAGTGTCACTATATCATGTTGGTATTGATTACAAATGTAAACAAACCTTAGTATTGATATAATTTTCTAATACAAATTGAACCTCGCCAAATAAAAGATAACGAAGACAACAATAAAATACCATATATATGACTTATTTTTAAAATCTTGTTGTAACTTGTCATTTAATCAAATATAAGAATACCTATTATATAAAAAAAAATTACCTGTAATTAGGAATTATTGAAGTAATTAAATCGTGTTGCCATAAGCAAAAAAAGATTTTAAAATACTTAATGATTTGTTATCTTAATTAAAAGAGTTAATAGGTGTTAACTGAATTGGAATAATTATCACCTAAGAAATCTAATCTTATCCATTGGAGACTACAAAGCAGATTGATAATTTGCTTTACAATATTACCCTATGATCCAAATGTTTCAATGAAAATATATCAAAAAGAGATCATTGAAACAACAACCTTTCAATCGCCTGATTAGATAATATTTTATTACATTAATGTAATAAAATTTTATCTAAGCCAGTTTTAAAACAAATTTGTCTAATAAGCCTGAGATTAGACTAGTTCATATTCAACACTAATATTAATCAAAAAATATCAGTTTTAAATAAATTTGGACACTTTATTTTCCAGCCATCTGCACTGTATATTTTGTTAAATTATATACATACTTAATTATAACTGATACACATCAATTCCTATCTTAAATTTTAACATTTTATACCCTGGAGCTGGAGTAACAATGTTTAAGCAGTAATTTATACTTATCACATTAGTAATGTCTATGGTCGAGGATGACTACTTACCGTCAGGTGACTGATTAGCTCCTTCCTAGTTTCCTATATGAAAATAAAACTTATTAATCAGAAATATTGACACTAAACTCATCACCACATATAATACTAATGTAACTGATGTACTACTATCTTTGTTTTTAAAAAAAATCTCTTAAAAACATTAACTAATAATATTTTAAAGAATCAGAAAGTATTGATTTATCAAAATTACACTTTATTGACATATATTGTATCTGTATTCTATGCTTAAGTTTAATTAATGTAGGTGCAATAAATAATATTTGTGATGTATGTTTGTTAATGCAAAATTTATAATTTTAAGCACTTTCTATAAAGTACTTTTGAGTCTAGCAAAAAATAGTAGATGTCAGTAATGAACTGATATTTTATGATTTTATTTAATAAACATGTATTATACAACTTAAATGAAGTTATGTATGCAGATTTTTTTTTTCTAAATAAATCAAAGTAATAATAACTTTTACAGAGAAAACAACAGCAAAATTATAATTATTTAAACATGTATTCATCAAAATAAATAAACAGATTTCACCTGTCCCAATACAGATCTATAACTACATACATAACTAACATAAAATACTTCTGATATTTAAAAGGAAAAATTTGGGGTGCTTGCAATTGTATCGAAAATTCAAACAAATAAACAGGCAAATAAGAAAGCATGTTAATAACTGCTTTAGTGTTAAATAATTGGACTTTACTGGATACATCATTAAATTATATTTATGTTTCTCACGATGTTTTCCTTTGCCGCCGAGCACGACATTAATTATAAACACTGTTAGTCAGCGAATATTCACGAATTCATATTTTAACATATTTAATATTTCTACAAATTAACAATAAGACATTGAAAATTTTTACAATAATTATGTACGTGCTTTGTGAATTTGGATGTACTTTTTTCTTATTATCCCCGATTAGTTTATCTACTCCCCTTAATCCGATCCCACTGAATTATTTTCGAAGTTTTTGTTTTTTTTAAGTCATATATATATTGCAATATATACATGATTTTATAATAACATTATAATATAATATAATATAAGTGATGTTCGAGAAGGGTTGAATTTCAAAGCGAAATCTCGAGTATCAGTATAAGTATAATAAATAGGGGATAATTCTACGACAATTTGTTAGTAGATGATGTTTAAAAAGTCAATTGTTTGGTCA
This sequence comes from Vanessa atalanta, assembly GCF_905147765.1. Classification (NCBI taxonomy): domain Eukaryota; kingdom Metazoa; phylum Arthropoda; class Insecta; order Lepidoptera; family Nymphalidae; genus Vanessa; species Vanessa atalanta. Next base: position 10,566,598 of record NC_061889.1, on the reverse strand, counting down.
AACGCTTAAGTTTTTGTAGCCTCCTCAAAGTAATGACAAATCAAAGCAAATAAGATGAGATAATTATTGAATAGCACACCTTCATAAATGAGTATGTCAGAATGTTAATGTCACAAGTCACGAGCCACCCACGAGCTCAGTAATTCCCGCCGCTGTTAATGTTGACAATTAATTCGGGGCTGAAGGTTGAAAACGTTTACCCGTGTGTTAATGACTAAGTGTTATCGAGATCATTTAAAGCTCTGGGAATTAAAGATATCGAAGCAGATTTCGGTTATTCAAGAGATGATTTTTAATTATTGATAAGACTGAGGATTGGGCGTCGGATTTCGGAAACATTATCAAAATTAACTATTTAGAAATCAAGGTCACATATATAGAGTTCACGGCATGTTATTGTAAGGTATATTATTTTATTGTAATTACATAAACAATAGCTGCAATGCCTGCATTATTTGCTAAGTTAAGCCTACATAAAGCGTGTCTTAGGAGTGGCGAGTGGCGACGATAGACTTTCACACCATTAGGCGGCTTTATATTGGCCATTGAGATGTTAACTAAACTAATATTTTTAATTGATTTGAGATCAGTATTTGGTACGCGCGTATTATCGTAGAAAATTAATAAAAATACAAAATACAATGTACGGTGAAAATTAGATATATATACGTATACCCAATTATCCTAAGTTACATAGTTTTATTTTATGTTGTAACATTGCTAGTAAGCAAAATGATTGCACAAATATATAAAAACCGGCTCAATAAAAAATATAAAAATAAACACTGGTTTTATTGTCTGAACAATTATTTCCGTTCATTCATTTAATACAGATTTTAAAATGCACGCGTCTTGTAAAATGGCGACAAATATGATTTTAATTATGTTTTCAATAATGCCTGCAATACAATTGTTTAACCTTTAATAGATTTGTTTTAATTAAACGAGATCATGTTATCTGACGGTCGCATCTCTTAAGTTTTTACAGTTGACTCGTTTCGAGTGACACTATCTATGAGACGTCGTGTTTTTGATTGAACGATTTGCTACGTATCCGGATATTTTTATGCAGACACCTCTGTAGCGCCTGCAGACAATGCCTTCTTGAAGCAAAAAGTCCTTGTCGTCTGAGCCTGGACTCTTTATAATTCTTATTACCAAAAGCGTAGTCGCCGAGGCATTTTTTGCGACTGTATAAAGTTGTCGGTGAAATGTTAAGAGTCCAAAATATTTTAATAACAAGAGGATGAAATTCACGCTAGTCTCGTCAGGTCAAGTTTTTAGTGGGGGAAACTGCAAAGCGCATCTTCTTACACTAAAACCTTCTCCGAAAGGAGCCGCTTCATCTGGAACAAATTGCATCCTTATTAGTTGAGTAGTTTTTTTCGTATGGGCTTCACAATTTGTGATGATACGTGAAATACTTCGATGTAAAAATAATGTTATATGATAATTTAAAACCTTAAAGGTTTTATTAAATGTTAATAGACGTCGCGGCTGCGACATCGATCTATGACTAAATTCGCTTAGTGCGGTGCATTTCTCCGGCTGTTATTTATCGATAATGTCCATATTAATCTCGATCGTCTGTCAATTTGTTCGTTTTGCCGGCTAGCGGCGCCCGCGCGTCGCTCGGCAAATCCCATCATTACTCCTTACGCCTTAGGAAGCTCCGATAGTGATGTTATCGCCGAGTATTTTTTATCGATAGATCGCGATGATGATCCGATAATGAAGTATAGTGTTTCATTGTGAATTTTATTGTACGTTTTATCAATATGCGTTTAAGCCGGTGTTGAATAATGCTTTATTGCATGCAAAGAATATCGCGGACTTAACTTTTAATGTTGAAGTAATCTTTTAATACTTTTATTTGTTTTTGAGCGTTTGTCGTACGTGATAATGTATCTGTAAAATTAAAACGTATAATCATTTACCGATACAACGGTCGTTATCTTGTCGGCTCTGTTTAGAAAGTCTCGGAGTGTAAGCGTCTTAGTGTCCAAATCGCTGTGTTAAGCTGCACTTTATGAATTCCTATCTTTTATCATCCCGTAAGACAAATAGCCTTCGCAATTTCCTTAAAATAAGTCACAAACTCGCGTCTTGTATATTGTTAATACATTACAGCATTATGTTGAACTAGTTATTTATTATTTGTATCAACTATTATTTTCGACAAGTGAAACGTCATCTAAATTGAAATAATTTAATAAATGTTAACGAAATGGCGCACGTGACATTGCCGAAGTAATCTGTGCCCTCTCGGCAAAAATAAAAGCCAAATTAAAAAAAAAAGAAAACGAAATTATGACGGTTTATAAATATATTTTAAGATTAAATGTTTGACCATTTGCGTACATGCCCATAAGTTTTTTTTTTTTTAATATTTTATTTGCGAAAGTGTTCGTGTATACGGTAATGGATACATACATTATAGGTAACAATAACATTCAACTATAATAACATTATATACAGTATGGAAAAATTTTAATAATTTAGATTAAAAGTTAAAATTAAAATTAAATTAAACTTAAGCTTCCAAATATAAAGTGCAATGCAAAAGAGACATGACATTACCAATACACAAACGAAAATAAAATATAAATGTCAACTGTGAAAAGGTTTCGTGGATTTGCATTATTCTAGTATAAATCAACTTTAGGAACACCTCCATCGATATATTGAAAACCAAGCCTTCTCAGCTGATGCTTAGTCTCGCCTACTTATGTGGAAAGCGTAGAGTCGATCCTGACTGATTAATTTTTATTATTCTCATTTTTAGAGTTATATACACAGAAGCACTTTTTACAAAACTATGATATACATATTTGTGAAAGTGAAAAAACATTTCCCTGCGTCAGCAAACAGCGTCGTGGGCAGCAAAGCGTAAAGAATCCATAATATCACACGAAACCGCATCCTGTGTGAATCATAAAACGGTTCACACCTTTTCTGTTCCGAGCTGATAAATAATTCATTGAGATCGTTGCGGACTGCGGTGTTTAGGTCTAGTAGGAGATTTACAAATAGGTTGAACAATGGGTCCGGTGCGTGACTAAGTCGACCGTTTAAGCAATTTCCTTAAATGACTGTGATGATTATGACGGCTCGCGAATTTTATCACGTTTAATAAACAATAGTTTTTAATTTGAAATATATTATTAGATATAAGCTAATGAATAGTAGCACTTCCACGAGTACGTAATAAAAAAAAATGGTTAGCCCCGTCAGCTATTTACTCCACTGCCTAACTTAATGGTTTAACTATAAGGCGGAACCCGTGGTCGCTCTGGTCAAATTCAGTGTCTAAACAATAATAAAGGTTATTGGGGCTTTTATTTATAAAACTTTTAGGTGGACGGGCAAATAAGTCACCTAATAAATGGACATGACGATAGATAGTAGCGAAGTATTCTGGCTCAATCAACCTTCAAACCGGAATACAACAATATTTAGCAAAAGTTTTTGTTAAGATACACTCCATTTTTCGTTTATCGTTTTTAAAATAAAAAAAGCATAAGTACACACTATATTATAAATTATTTTGACTACATCTAATTTTCCAATTAACTACGATTTCAAGTTCAGTTTGCACGGTCACAAAACTTTTAAAGGAATCAATAATATTTTTTTTTTTATTATATCGGTAGGCGGACGAGCAAATGGACCACCTGATGGTAAGTGGTCACCACCGCCCATAGACAATGGCGTTGTAAGAAATATCAACCATTCCTTACATCACCAATGCGCCACCAACCTTGCGAACTAAGATGTTACGTCCCTTGTGCCTGTAGTTACACTGGCTCACCGGAACACAACAATACTGAGTACTGCTGTTTGCAATATCTGATGAGTGGGTGGTAGCTACCCAGACGGGCTTGCACAAAGCCCTACCACCAAAGAAATGTTTATAATATCGATAGTATTTTTTATGATAGTAGTTATTATGTTTGGGTTCAATAAATATGTTTTATAAAAAAAAACAAATTAGGCCACCAATAGAAAACATTGTGGGTTCAAACCTGGGCAGGCACTACCGAGCTTTTCTGTGCTTATTATTTATTTCGTGATCTGCGTTTATGGAAATCATCGTGAGGATAATTATATAGAACTTTTAGACGAAATATAGCTCCACACCTTGTCCTAAAGGGCAAAGCAGCCCAAAGAGTCGCCCAACAGTGAGACATTTAAAGGCGTTAGTTTACATTTTTTCAATTTAACCATAATAAAAAAATTAAAGCTATTCTTAAGGCTTTCTGTTTAATAGATAAGTTCGTAATTTACGGTAATTGATCTCTTGATATAACTTTACCAATAAATGTTTTATCTGCTAAATGAATGTGATTCCGTCCAGTTTCCATATCATCTCCATCATCAGTTCCACGACACGAAATGATCTAATTTATATTCGGACGAAAGTTAGTCGCCGTGATCTAAGGTCATCTAACCCAGATCTTCGGCCATCTCACAACGACAGGACATTCAATTAGGTGCAGCTAGGGCTACCACCTGGCTTGCAGCTGGAATCTAATAACTTGAAGAGAACAGGCGTGATGGTTCAGCAATAGAAGCCTAATTAGTTATTAATACAATTCAATAGATGAGAATTTATTGATAAACTTATCTTTGCTCCAGTATTTTATGTCGTTTTTATTTATATATTAAATGTTCATCAAGTCAATGCTCTGCCATCAAAAGAAACACTGCACAGTTACCACCGTTAATACGATTTCGCAATTGCAGTAATCATCCTTATTAAATAATGAGTATTACCCTTATTTTTTGATGGTTGGAAGTTGCCATCCCTGAGTGTAGGGCGATAAAGTGCTCCTAACTTTGAAACTTGTATTTCTTAACTATTTAGGGCTAGTGTGTCTGAATTAAGAAGATAATTTGTGCTCTCGAATTTCTTATCTAAAAGCTACGATTGGAGTAAATTAGAATTAATGTTGGATGTGATGTGATCTCTGAGAGCGGGACCGTTCGGAATATAAATGACTGTTTCGTTTCGTTTATTCCCTGAGTGTAATGATAAATCTTAACAATTTCACGTTGATTCGAACACGTGAGTCTTAAGCGATGATTGCGGATTCAAACCTCCGCCAGCTCGACTAGATTTTCATGTGCCTAGTTTGTGTTTATAATTCATGTCGTGTTCGGTGGTGCAGGGAAATATTGAGAGGAAACAGAAATATCGGATGAAAGTCTGCCACACGTATATCAACCAACCCGCAAGGGCATCGTGAAGGTGAAGCCTAAGCCCACCAGTGGAACATTTACCAGCTGTTACTCTTCCTACTTAATCTTTGTTTTTTAAAAAAACATGAATATAATAATATTATATATTTATAGTCATAACATAATTTACTTGATGAAAAATAGTAACCAAAGCGTTCATTGCCGGTTCAAAACAGATGGTAGTTTCAACTATCTTCATAACGATCGATTCAAATAATAGTATATAAGTCTTGAAGTTTGTTTTCATTTACAACTACGATTTGTTAATTATAATTTTCCCTTCTAAATTACCACAGGAACTATTTTATAGTGTCAAATAAATTTCAAATACAATTCTGCAATGAAATGGCTTATAACGTACATATTGTAAGTTTATTTCTGGCTTCATTCGTTATGATCAAACAGTGCTACTTAACTAATAAATTACTATAAATATCTCCTAACTTCTATTCTCGAAGCGAGTATTTCTATTGGTCACGTGAATCAAACTGTGAACACTGGATATTCTATCACGCGTTTGGCGTCATACCAGACATCACTGTGTCTGACCGGAGTCACGTCGACATTTCTACGAACATTTGGTAGTTACATCTAGGGCTGACACCGATCAATAAATCCTGGAATGTTCAGGGATATAAACAAGGGAGATTAGAGAGCAAAGCGTCAGAACTAAATAGTTTCCGTTTTGAATATCCACGCATTACGTTATACTGATGTTCATAAATAGTTTTACTAGTGGTAGAGTCTTCTGCAAGTCATTACAGGAGTAATTGGTAATTGATCCAGTGATCTTAGATTCTAGTTCTGTGTTATAATTTTCGAACGACTTGGCGGTTGCAATAGGTTCCTAAGCATCGACTAGCATATTTGTCCGTCTTTTTGCAAATATAACTTTTTATGAAATTGTATGCAATTTGAAATAATGCATAAATATTAAACGGCAGAAGATAACAGAATTTATATTTTCAAAGTTTAGCAAAATAAGCCGTATTCAAATAAAAAATATATAATTTTCCTTACTAATAAAGTTATAAATAAACCAGGAAAGAATGTAAACGGGTAACTGATATTCCAAACGGCAGCCCTAGAGGGATGCCGTCATCCGAAGCCAGTGGTCTCATTTCAATTGAGCAATGTTAATCGTCAATTTTTATTACGAGGATGTGCAGCGCATTCGGCTTGCCCCGTGTCGACACTTGCGGTTTCCTGGTGTCCAGCGTTAATGTAAATAAGTTGTTGTCCACGATTTCCTCATAATAAATAGCGTTATGTCATGTCTTATCTACAACATCGTATTGTTGGGAACGGTAGCTCGTTATTAATGGCATAATTTCGTATTCTGTCGCAAATTGTTCCAAGTTAAATATCGTTAAATTTTGCCTTGGAATATATTTGAATATTACACAATACAAGAATATGTAGATGGTAGAGAGCGGGACGTTCTCGTATTCGCTGCTTTCCATGCCAGGTATATAAATTGAATTGTATATAATTGGGAAAAAGAGGAAGTGCTAAACTTCATGCCGATTCTTTTTTGTAGATTTTTCGTAGAGTTTACGTAACGGTTGCGGTAGATATTTCACATTCAATTTGATTCCTTTAGATTAAATTAGTCTAATTTGCGTATAAGAATATCAAAATCAAGTAGAATTGATTTTGATTTTACAATTGGTTTAGGTAATTTTGTTTTGACATTGCTTAATTTGCTGAACAGCTTTGGCGCGATAGCCGAGAGATATGAATACAAATGTTTCCAACTTCAAACATAACTGCATTATCTCCCTGGTGATAGCTGGTTTGTTTCACGCTCGGAGAAGTTGAATTGTATTTCAATGGAGGAATGCTGATTGTATTCTTGTCACCTTTTTCTTGGTTACTTGGAATTTTTAATTATGTTTAGTTCATATTTAGTTAAAGTTTTGTTGATAAATTTTAGATGATAGAAAAGAAATCAGGTCACAGAGTAATTTATCAAATGAGTTCATATCCATCTTTTAAGTGTTCACACTCAAGACTTACTACTTTTATTAACTGTACTCCATCGGGCGTAGGTCTCCTCTTATTGGCGCCTCTCACGCTCTTTTTCTGAAGCCAGCCCGTTTGCTTCGGATCATCAAAATGTAATACTTCAGTATATTTAAAAAAAGGAACTCCGGAAAGAACAAAAAAAGATAGAACATTAAAGAATAAATGTTGATTTTAAGAGACATTACCTATCTCAATACAATTTTATGAACAAAATATTTTGAAATCTAAATTTAACCGAACGAGTTACGAGCTATATTTAACCTGATACGATACGAACATACATTCGCAAAACTATCATCGGGTTAATTTAAACGAGAAAGTGTTGCGTCAAACTCGTGTTTTTTTTTCTTCATCGTCCGAGTAACGTGTTCCTTTGTTGACTACTTTTTTCTTGTCCGAGAAACATAATCCTGTATGAGGCCCTCTCGGTCTTACTATAAGTTTTCGAAGGACTCACAAGAGTGGGCGAGTAGTATGTGAAAACTATTTACGCTCTTGTGTTTTTTTAATTACTATGATGATTTTGTTTATTTATTTGAAAATTTCTGTAAATGTCATAAAACAGATTGTGTTTGAAATAATTGTTTGGTTTCCAGGACTATAACTAATCGTCGTCGAAACTGGTTTTAATGTTATAAATAATATAATGTACTCCTGACCGATTTCCGCAAACACACCCGACACGGCAGGAGAGAGACCAACGCTTCTCGTGCTTTACGAGGTAGATGCATGAACAAATAAAAACAATAACTTTCAACGACAAATACAAGGCATTTGGATGTATTTATTCAAATTGAATTCTGAACTGATTCATTTTATCAATCGGTTACATACTATCAATTCATAATGTATGTAAGTCCATTGCGACAGCACCTACCAAGTTTCTACTTTAATATCGATATTTTGATTGAGCGGACCATTTATTAGCTCTAAGCAATTTTCAGTACTATTACCTCGTGGTGTTCATTAAGTATAAATAATATCTATACTTGCAATATATTGAAAAAAGTACTCTTAATACAAGCGTAAAAATATTCAATCGGAATGATTTTAAATACAAAATACCTTTCAACTTAACGATTTAGAAAAAACCAATGGTACATCGCTGCGCGCTCGTAACAAAACACTGAATGGCTGATAATATCACACTCACGATTAAAAGTAAATCAGTCGATGCTATTCAACGGTGACCCTAAATTGCATACAACCCCTAATAAATGCCCATAATACTCCAACAGATATTAAGCAAAGGGTGATTCGAAGAATGGGCCACCAACGTCGTCCATTGAACCAATTCTTTAACGGTCAGCGTGCGACGTTTTTTGTCCACCTTCAAGTTTTATGTTCATTGTTCGGCGATATAATGTTATAATTTGTTGTCAATTCGTGTTTGGACAGCGAAATAGCTTTGTCACTATAACAAAGGGTTAATATGGTTGTAATTTAATCACATTTCTCCCGAAAAATAATGATAAACCCCATCACATGCTGTACGAGTACAGTACGAGTTAACATTATTATTAAAAAAATGGTAAAGATTTATATTATGTACTAGTATTCACCCAGTGGTAGAAATTCGAATAAATGTATCTGAATATCCAAGGAAAACTTATAAATCGAACATTTTTATTCAACCAATATTTCCGACTTTTTTGTAGAAAATAATAGTACCAAACGAAAAAATCACCTTTTCCTTGTTTATAAGTAGACATATCATTTGAATTTATCTTAAGAAAGTTTAGGAAGTTTTCATTATTATAATTCAACTTTAAATGTTATATAAAGTACCGTTAGTTATTTACTCGCTGGAAATGCACACCTTTAAAAATCCTATCTTTAATAATTTCCATACTTCTCAATGACCGCAATGCATCAGACACGAAACCATAGAGGAACATGGATGGTTCTGAATATTTTAGCACTGATTCATCTCCGTGGCAATTATTATTGAAATATTGTACAGAGTAAACATGTTTTCAACAAGTTATATTTCCGTGTGGAAGATTAAGTCGCGTCGGCTTCCTGGGTTCCGTTAATAGTGTCTATTACTGTACGATCATACTTGCTACTTTCTAGGTTATCGTTGGAGTCCTGGATGGCTTTTGTAGACAAATAAGGTATTTTAGTACTTCGGCTACGTAGCTGTAGTTAAATCCGCGAAGTGAATTCCCTTTACGATTGTCTCTCTATTGTTTCTTAACGGCGAGTGTGTCGAACGCTTCCGATAAATCTATCGCTCTAAAACTACCTATAGATTTGATAGCTGCGCCTGTACGAATACACTAGTTCTTAAATTTTCGCTTGCTTGAAAAAGGCTTGGTGTTACTCTGATATTGTTCAAATTTTATTATCATGATAAAGAGAAAAATGATATCGAACCGGTTTGTTGTGGCACAGATCATCAGTCAAATAGGCTTAAACGAGTGCTTCCGGCTTTATGTAAAAGTAACGTATGTTTTGTTTACGGTAGATTTTAATTATGAATATGTAGAATTATATGAGTTAAGTTTATATTTATTTAATTTAAGGTAATCATATTGCATGAATTTTAAACTTTTATAGTTTACCCATAATCATCATTATGGTCGAAATTCCTTTGGTGGAAAACTGTAAAGGAATAAAAAAACTATGTCAATTTACATTTCGTTAAAAGCAATGCATAACATTGCTTAATTCAAAGAATTACAGATCTCAATCGATTTTCTTAATTATCTGCTAACCGAATTTGGTCAATAATACGACATATTAAGATCCCTGCAGCCCAATCAATTATTGTCGTGCGCGACTGCTAATCCGGCTGCGTCACACACTCCATTGGGGTGCAATGTTGTGGCTATAATTGATGACTCCACGGGATCTGCCTTTTAGGGCTCTAAGTAAATTACTGCAATGGAAGCTTGGGGAAAATCTATTTGTGGGAGAAGTCTGTTTATATTTTGATTTTATAATAAGTCTCTTCACATTTAACCTAACTGACTTGACTTGACGTTATCATAGTATTTAACTTTGAAATTAAATAATATGATAAAGCTACTTTGAAAAATGCAATAAAATAATTCTGAATGCAGATCTCTAGTCGTACAAATATACACATGACCGAAATCTATTATAGGAAAACTTCGTCGCGATGTTACTTTAAATTTGGCTATCGCAAATGCAACAGGCAGAAAGTAAAAACTAATTAAAGCCAATACATTAAGAGCCGTAATACAAATGAATTGCACTTCAAGTTAAAACCGTACTGAATTCCCAAATGGAGATTTCAAAGAATTTCCTTCACCGGAAATAGTCGATGAGGGTGTCAACCCCACAAATGTCACAAACAAAACGTTCAACTTAATCTCAGAGGAATTTTTCAATCAACCACATACACTTCATAATTCCTTCACAGTTGAGCATGAGAACCCTGATGATAAAGATCACTGCGAAGCAAAACACACCGTAGTGTCATCAAAATTGGGTTGCGTTTCGATTGATTCGTGAAGCACTAAAAAAAGTGAAATGGCGCGTACAATAGGATAGGTCGGCCATTGAAACAAATCTGTTTAGGGCGAAGGGCAAACATCCTTAACTTGTCTTGAACTCGTTTGAGCATTTGATCTAAGATTAAATAATCGCTTTTGTCATCAAATCAATTTTAGTTAATGGCCTAAGTTGATATTTAATCCGTACGTATAATAACATTTTATAGAAACATGGTTAATATTTATAATTAATAATAATGCATAATATAAAAACAATTATAAAAATATTTACATTGACACACAATAAATTGCAATGAGGTGCTACAGACTGCCTTATAGCTAAAGCAGCGATCTCTTCCATGCAACCTTTGGGCAAAAGTTCACTGTTCAATACACAGGCAGTTGTCGAACATAGGTATTAGATCTTCGTTCATCTCATACTTCAATAGTATAAGATTTGAAATTCTGTGACCGCGAAGCCACACGCATTGTTTACTGATAAGCATCTTGTTCGTCAATCACTAACAGGACCTACCCTTAAAAAAGATACACAAGAATGCGTTACACTTTAAACCTTATAGCTTAATATTAAGGTATTTTTTGATCCAAATATAATTATCAGGTGGCGTTTTGTGGGTTTACATACCATTTATAAATTGGTAAGGCGTTGTCTTTGAGCTCGTCAAATTGATCCTTACATGTGGCATTGTTATTTATTATACTTTGAAAATATTCCTTAATTTTGTTTCTTGGAATAATCCAGATGTAATTTTATTGATATAAATTATTTTATTATGAAAATGAAAATAATATGTAAGCTACATAATATTGAATCATATTCATTTGTGTAAAATAACATTTGCAGTATTCTAAAAAGCTGTAAGCAGTAGGACATTATTTAAATTAATATAATTAATATATATATCAATTCATTAACTAATCACATAATTATTAATAAAATAAAACAAATCTTTGTTTCTATCAACTCCTGATTCCCAAACCAGGCGAGCGTCAAGGAGCGCTAACGAATGGTCAAAACAAATCAACAGTTTCGCTTTGTAACCGGAAAGATCGCCTCCGTAACCAATTTCCAGTCAGACGATGATCATTAACGTAAATAGCATGGCACCATTTTGTACCATACGTCAAGAACATAAGGGCAGACGAAAACTTTTTTGGAATCGCTGAGCGGTAAAATTATTGTTGTAGAAGCACAGAAGACTGATTTATATAGAGCGAGCCGCCTCAGCCGATGTGTCTAATAAATCTCAATCAAGATCCGAGATACGATATGATTGGTCGTCTGTCGGCGCCGGGGAGATGCCAAAGATAGTCGCGTTACATAACTAGATTTGCGTGGTAATGAACCGATTTTTTTTATTTGGACCGCATTAAGCCTTGCTGCTTCGTCCCTTACCGTATCCGTGCAACCGCGATAAATTATATTTAAGGCTTTTTTTTTAAATTGAAGAGTTCCTCGCAGTCTTAGCCTTCTTTTTAGAGACGGCGACAGAAACATATGTGAAAATTAAATTCCGAAGTGAAATGGATTAAAGGAAGACGGAATCTAGAATTCACGATCAGATTTCCAAAAGGGGAAAACCCTGCAGATATATGTTTAAACGGAATTTTCCAAGATGAAAAAGGAGCAAAAGATTTTTTAAGACGAAGATAAGATTGAAAAGAAGGGTGAAGCTAACAATACAACGAGTATATCTCAACAATGATGTATTAGGCGATGGAATCGATAGTTTTGGAATAAATCACGTTTTGGTAATGTGTTTTGGAGATATCGGTGCCTTACCCGTCCGACATACGCGTGACGCCAGTTCATAATTTATAGGACAATGGGATGAACTATTTTTAACGATAAATCTCTTCAATTTCTGAACGATATATAATCGCTTAGAAGTAAAACTGTTTTGATCGGTACCATATTATCGTCATTAAATATTTACAATTGACACGTTATTTATAAACTAAAAAGTGTGTTTGTCATTGATTTGACGACAAGGTGTCGAATTTTGTCGTTTTCATAAGCCCTTACGAGTACTGCCGACTATTAAAGACATTTAACGCTTATTTTTCATGCTTGATAATATGTTTACTCGGACTTCAAGTCATGCTAAAACTTTTTGGTCAACCTTTACACGACTATTCTAAGATATGGAATGAATTTTAAGCGCTTGCACTGTAATTAAAATGACTAGACAATGGAGATGTAGTACGTAAAGTAATGAAACCTTTACTAAAGTACTGAAACAGACTTCAATAAACAAGTTATTCGTTTTTGAATATCCATGTATCCATTAATCTTTTAAACAATATTTCTCAGACGCGGTCCCTACCATCCTATTATAGATCTCTAATTTGGTTTTATAACGTCAATCGTGACCGTCAATTCATCAATCAATACGATTTCGACGTAAATTAGCAAACGTACGGACGGAGTAGCAGCAAAAACTGAGCAAGTATCGTTAAATTCTTTGATTTGAATCGATCACCCGGACGCCTTCATGGTACAACATTTGTTACACGGAGTTTCTTTCAATCTTATTATATATTTCTGTGAAATGGTTCATTATTTTAAATTAATTATATTATTATATTATATAAGTTTCAAAATAATATATTTTCATATCAGTGTATAAAATTATTATGTTTAGTTAAAGATGAAGCTGAGAATTTTGTTTTTTATTTCAAGTGCGCTCCAATCTGTGAGTTTAAATTGATATTTGTGCTTTTAATAAAGAATTACGTTGCCTGTATAAGACTGGCCAATTCGGTGCGTTGCAATGCCTCTGTTAATTAGTTTGTAAAGTATTCTTGTTTCATTAATTTGGTACCAAATATCATGGCGATCGGTGGAACGATAAATAAGTCGATTTGTTGCGTCTAATAGTGCAACACATCGAATTAAAACTAAGTGAGTACATTGTATATGTATAAAGCTTAACAATAAAATAATACATATTACGTTATATGTCGGAATCGATTACTGTCCAATACATATATATTTTTCACTAAGATTTCCGAATGCAAATAAATTTGAATCGCATGGACAAGTTCTCTAACCTGTATATATACTTTGTTTTAAATATTTTTTAATTTATTCCTAACCAAATTCAAATTATTACACTGTTCTGAAATAATAATTAATTCAGTCCTAGATGGTGGCCTTTTTAAAAATTCAAATATTTTCACAAGTTTAAGATTTAGTAGGAATCCCGTAATGGCGTCACAGACATCGCTCCGGATCTTTATTTTTCAGCTTTCTCTTTTATATGAATGCCTGATGCATTCCTCCTTTGATTTACAATAAACGTGACGTCTCAGAGGAGCCCTGTAAAGAATTGGAGTAGTTTTATTATTTATCACGCGTCCGTACTTTGATGTGAACTTTACGAGCTCCGGATGAAAAGAACCTTCGAATTACATGAAAATATATCAGAAACAGTTTGTTGCATTGTTTATAATCTTTCACTTTCTATCTTTGTTCGTATGCCCGCGACTGCCTACGGTCGGTGTCGTCAAAACTGTAGTGAACATCATAACTTTTGAGTTTCATATTTCATACAACATAGTTAGTTCAATTAGTAAAGTAACTAAGCATTTGAATGTACACCAAACACTGAATGAACACACGGTGATTCAATTATGCTAGCCTGGGTTTGAATCGGCAAATATCGGTTAAAGTTCACTTTTCTTAACAACTGGGCCCTCTCGGCTAGTTCATTTTAAAAAAGTATCAATATCAAATCAAGTCTTACAAAAGTAACCAAAGATATATTAGCGTGTATAGTCATATAAAAGTAATATTAAAGATGGTACCAGCATGAATTAGTACCACCGAGGTCGTGCGGTAGAAACAATACCCCCGGCTGGTCACGGCGATCTGTCATGTCGTCTCCGCTGACCAGACCGCCTGGTAATGCGAGTGATTGAAAATTATACTTAAAGACAAATGAAAAAAAAAACGATATCTTTGTTGATATGAGCTGAATTGTATTAACTTTTGAGTTAAGAATATTTCATCATTAATATAAATAATAAATTAAATTAAATAATGCAAAGGGTAATTGTTTTAATCATAAAACTGAAATTGAAACTTTTTTTTCTTTTTACTCAAAACATAATCATGATCGTGTCCTTCACATTCATTTGTTTTAACTACCGAAATAAATACAGCTTTATTTAATTACTATAATTACAAATACATATATTTATTATGAAATACCTAAGGTTTTTACTACTGACAATATATTTAGCTTCATAATTGAAAGAAGATTGTAAATTAAATTACAAAATTCATTGTACATATTTATTTCTTGTTTAAGCTGCCCGACACAAGTTTTTTATCCGTCAAAAATATGATTTACTTTTCGAATCGTTGTAAATTTCAAAATAATGAGGAACATCCGTTTGAGGTTCGCAGTTTTTCTCATTCGTCTCGTTACAATTGATAAAAGCGGGAAACACGAGCTCACACGAGCGGTCCTGCCAAATTCAGCAGGTGCATCAGACCGCGTCAAGGTATGACAGATCGACATGTGTGATCGATAGTGTTGTATCTGTCGAGGACAAACCAGTTCTTTTTGGATGTTTACCGACAATCAAGACCTTTTGTGTTCTATAAATTGGTTAAGGTACGAAATATTTGGGCCATCTGATTATGGTCATTATTTTATTTGTATTGCGTCGTTTTCTATAATATTTCGATTGAAATTTGATTTATCTTATTCGAATAATGGCGTTTATCATTGAATGTCTAAATTTATATCATTTTGTTATTTTTAAATGTTAGATTCCTAAATGTTCGTTAGTAATATAAAATGTAATGGGTACTGATATTATTGATTTTATATAAGCACTAAACATACTGCACTCGACATATCCAACGATCCGCTGTGGTCGAGTCGGCTTCAACGCTTTCCTTAATATTACAGACGGTTACTTTTTTATTTTACACAGAAGAAAAACAACTGTAATCTTATAATTGTGGTAGTGAACGTTAACCACAGTCCAGGAAAATTGGTGTTGTTCATATTTGCTAACAATATTGCTACAATATCTACCCAATACTTACAGTCGCAACATATTAGGCGCCATCTTGTTAAAGATGTTACGAGATCCTGACAATTTTGACAGAAAAGGATCGCTTTAAACCTGTCCAAATAAATGGCGATCAATCTCTTGGACAACAAAAGAGCTAAAAGCGTTAGATATCGATACCGATAAGTGTTAATATTGTGTTTGAATGGTAATTATATGTTAGTTCGTGGCGGGAAGATCGATCGGTGAGCTATTGATAATTGTTCTGTTGCGGGTGACGTCATTGTTAAGGCTCCACATACCTTTTTGGCATGTGGACTGACCGAGTCAAATATCTCACACCGTAAACATCTAGTAAGCGTATCTATCAATTGAACATGTCAATCATCGGGGAACCCTTTTGATGGCGAGATAACAATCCATCGCAAAATCTTACCAATGGCAAAGGGTCTTCTGTAAGTTTGTCAAATTATTGCTATATAGCTTACATAGTATCCACATGATTTTTACCATATCAACGGGATACCGGCAAGGAAATTATTATAACTATATAACTTTACTATTAATAGCGTAGCTGTATAAAATTTATATATAAAAAAGCCTAGCGATGTAAAAGTCGTTCGTGAGCATTGAGGATAATCAAATCAAAACAATTTTATTCAAGTAAACTTCACAATGAAGCATTTTTGAATCGATAATAAATAAATATCAGTGCCCAATGTCAAAAATTGCTACTATGACATTAAAATTAAATTTCAAGTAACAGTTTGAAGTAATAGGTCGGTAGATTTTTTTCTGTTTGTTTCACCTCAAATGAATTTCCAAGAACATATAGCTGCGATTGACTTCAAATTTAGCATTGCTTTTCTTGACAATAAGGCTTACTAAGTATTTGTAGTAGTGACAGCACGAGATGATAATAGTATAAATTAAGACATACAACGTTAGTTACGCTTGATATGTTGAAACAATTTTATATACATAGTATGTTACCTGCTTATGTAGTCAAGTGATTTCGAAGACTTTGCACTCGCTTCGCTGGACTCGGCCAGTGGGTGCAATCATTTATTGTTTAGACATACGGCCATTGACAGCAATTTATATATCAAAAGCGGCAAAAACAAAGCGAGTGCACTTTATTCTCCAATTATCCTCTCATGACCCTCCTCTAAATTTGACTATTGCTCTTTATGTTGTATTGATTCTAACTGCCTCTTGTTGTGTGACATATCCTTCTATCGCGACATTATTCAATAAAGAGCTTCAAGTATTTAATATATTTTTACATATTGAGCTATAAATAACTACAAAACTAATTCTGTATTCTCTAATATCTACAAGGAAATGTTCAGGGCCTTTAATACCAGTCATCCATTTGCAATGAGACTTCTGCGTTTTGGCGCACACAGCTGCAAAAGTTGTATTAGATCAACCATTTTGCAAAATATTGTGAGATGTTTGAATATACAAAAGGCCACGTAAATGAAGTTGCGGGCATCAGCTGCCGTAGACATACTTTTTTATCGACCACGTCTTAATTTAATACAGTACCCCATTATCATTATTTTTATTTGAATATTTTTTATGGCATAGTTTGGAGACGAGCATACGGGCCATCTTATGGTAAGTGGTCACCACCGCACATAGACAATGGCACTGTAAGAGATATTAAACATTCCTTACATCGCCTTCATGTTTCGCCTACATGTTATGTCCTTGTAGTTACACTGGCTCACTCACCCTTCAAACCGGAACACAACAATACTGAGTACTGTTGTTCGGCAGTAGAATATCTAGTGGATGAGTGGGTGGTACCTACTCAGACGGGCTTGCACTTGTACACAGTGTTTCTATTTACTGTCAATGTAAATAATTAAGTGTAATGCTTCTATTGTGAATAAGGGAATTTGAGTTTGAATTTGTCCTGAAGACTATTGAAATTAAGACAACTAAAAATGCAAATAATAGAGTCTAGTCATATTGTCCGTTTTCTTATATTTATAAGAAAATAAAATGGTTCGTTTGTATTAATATTTGAAAGACAAATTAAGACAACACACGGACCAAACTCATTCAAAATAAAATGACAAATAAATTCAATTCAGTTTTAAAATCCTAAAAAAAAAACATAAAAACTAATTTCAACCATCTTCCAACCTCCCCAAAGTATTCCTCGATTGTCAAATAAGATTTGATATACAGATCACAATTCCGCGCACAACTTTATCAAATGTGCAGCTCGAACTGAACCAACAAAGAGTTGAAGATTTCTTCATACGGTATAAATAAATAAAATTACGTTTTAATTGGGAGGTGCCGAGATCAATACGATACGTCGTTTGGTCGAGACGATAAAAAATATCGCGAGCGACCCTCCGAACAGTACTTAAATGTCAACAAAGTGGCTCTAATACCGTTACGTTCAACTTCATTGGGCCCTTTATAACATACGACGTTAACGATGTCATATTCAAAATGCCAAGGTCCATGGTAATGATGAACTTTAGGCTATCTTACATTATGCGCCGTTTGATCATCTAAAAAGTGCAGAATTAATAAAGCTGGTTTTTGAAAATAGAACAATGGCTCTTTTACAATAGTTTCTGCAAACGTCTCTACACCGGCCACTACTTCTGCAAACGTCTCTACACCGGCAATGCACTCCCAACTTCATGGAATCTCATCCGATTGAAAGATCGTTAGATCTTGTATCTTAAATTTCACTGTCTCGTTTATTCCTTAAACCGGAACAGAGCCATGCGAAGTGTTGATGTTTGGCAAATGAATAAGTGATTAATATGTGGTACCACCCAAGCTGGCACGTTCACAAAGCTACACTAATTATTAATCCAATTAATCAATGTATATCCTTCCTTACAGTAAGTACTCATAACAGATTGGTATATTTGCCGTAAGGGAAGAACCTTCTAGAAACGTTGTCCTCGTTTTATTATCACAACTTAACCTAGGTTAATTGTAATATTTCTACATTACATAAAACCATTAGAGCACGGGTTTTCCTAAGTACTTTATTTATTTTATTCATATCACGTCCACTGTGGAGGAAAATGTCTTGAGGAAATATTATAGTTTTAAATATATATCAGTGAATCTCCATGATACCGACCCGGTTACTTAACCACAATGACTCTTAATCTCATATTAAATTCCTAAGTTGCTTGCACCAAACGACCATTCATGACATTCGCTATTAAAAGTATGTTTTGAGTTTTTATGTATCATTTGAATACATAATCAATTAGTTTACATTATATATATTTATAACTACGAGTATTACCTGATAACGTATATAGAATTGAATTGGCGAACGCTATCTGATTCCATTTTAATATCGTGTCGTGTGATCTAAAACGCTTTCATCTTGCCGAAATGAATTAGTAAATCGGCGTTGACATTCCCGACGTCCCGCCCGATGTCCCGGATAAAAAGAGCGACAATGTCTAATTTATTTATGAGAATCGGGACGCAACAATGCCTGGAGATTCTGTCCAAACAAACTCCGATAACGCCTAACGCCCTCTAGAGATTACTGCTGTACTCACACTATTCAATTTAATCATTGTTTTTAAAACGTTTTGGTGACATGCGATAAAGATGATCTTATTATCTTAGAATAGGTTTTTAATTTGAAATTGACCTTGAATATAAATCCCTTCCATACGAGTGCCATTGTGTGAGAGCTATCAACACATCTCGCTCGTAACATTTTGAAAACCAACTAACGACGATTCGCTTTTTTGATGCTCGTATCCTTTAAGCGTTAAAATTAGTATGTCATATATACGGGGTAGGGTATGTACGGGGTGAGTTTTAAGTTTATACAGACAGACTAGCTCTACGCTATATTAGCTACTGACGTTTATGAGTAATCAAGTATTATTCCTGTAAACAATTTTTTCATACTAATTTCATAATTTTTGACTAATCGAGAAAAATGAAAATCTAATCTATTTAGTGCAAAATGTTATATAAAGATGGTTTCTAAGGTTTTAAGGATAATTGAAAATATAGTTACAAAGTTGCAATTATGTCGTGTTTGCCGATTTTTGTCACGGTGGAATTCATGGAAACTAACCAACTGCACAGAGGATACTACACGATAAGGCACAATTGTGTATGCTGACAAAGGTGTAGTCTCAATTCCAGCACCCATCAATTAATCCATAATTCGACAGGAGAAAGTGCAGACGTAAACGCTGTACTGCTTTCCAAGCTACAGGAGTGCGGCTGTGTACGATTGACACTGAGTATTCTTTGAGAACTTTGCACTGTCCGTATACGAAGCTTGAACTCAAGGCCTCAGGACTCCGTAATCTAGCCACTAGACAAACGAGACTCTCAACCAAATTAATAGCTAATAATGTTAAACGATAATGATATGTTTTAACGTAAAACAACCTTGGCAAATTTATTATATGTTTAGAAACTTTTAAGTGTGTCCGTTTTTATCTCTAGTAAGATTTACGAGCGCGCCATGTTCTCATTCAGTCGATATATTTCTTTATTAATATGCATTCGTATTAATAACTTGTTTCATTATCCTCTGAGTATCTTGAAGATTGGCTGGAAGAGGAGAATCTCTTGTTGAAATAAATTTTATTTTTTTCTGTAAAGAAAAGTCAATTTATTGTTTGTGAAACTAATTGTGTTAAATAAATATATTAATATGTTTTAATTCAAAAAGTACTATTTCGCTGTTAGAAGTTAAAAACGAGTTAATTGTTATTATGAACAGACCTACAATGATATTACATGTTTTTAAAACTGAAATTGGAAATGCCGACGAGCAAACTGGCTTTCTAATGCTGGCCCATAGACACTAGCAATGCAAGATTTAAAAACCAACCCTTAAATCGTCAATGCGCCAACAATCTTGGGAATCAAGATCTTATGTCCCTTGCGCCTGTACATACACTGGATCATTAACCTTCAACAGGAACACAACAATGCTGTACAATACAGTATTGCTGTTTTGATGTGGAATATCTGATACCAACAGAAATAATAGTGATGAAGTAACAAAAGAGCTATCCGTCACGTGACCGACTGCTCCGTTATCCAAAACAGCGTAAATATTCTATGAATTATTATTAAAATCAACGCAAATATCAATGTGACGGACAAATTGGTTCATATTTACTCGATCGTCCGACGGCCGAAGGTCTCGCAGAGTCATTAAAACTTTAAATGTTTATAGTTTACACGCGGGCGGACGCGTTAACGCGAGAGGGAGTTGCTACACTTGCATGAAAACATTTATCGAGCAATAAATACAATTATAGCTTTTATATTCTACTCTATGGATCACCTGATACTTTTATCGGCGTATCTTTCCGTTCTTTTATTTATGGTACGTTTTCAACTGTCTTCAAAAACTTTCTTTTAAGCAGATTATTAAGGAGTTTCAAAAACCATTAGTTTTACTTACGGATAATAGTATATCAAAATTTACTAAGCACTAGTATCTGCCATCTTTTACCATACTACTACTATTCGTTATTCGTGGCCGTAAGCAGAATTCAATGGTACATTCCGAATTACGGCTCGTAAATAAAAAAATAGTAGTTTTATGTTTGAATTGATGTTTCTTAAAACAGTCAATGTTTGACTCCTCATCTAATGATCAAAACTTTATCTAAGAGCTATTGTAAAATATTTCCATATTAGACCTTTAAGTCAAAATATACTATCGCATCATATAATATATCTAAAAGACTATATATATTTAAAAGGACGGTAAGCGGTGTTTATATACCTATAGAAATATATACCTATATATACATAGAGAAAAACATTCGTTAAACTATTGGATTTAAGTTAAACTCGGCATAGTTATGTCAATCGTATCACCAAAACCCAAAGCCCCTGGAAATATCAAAGTACGTTACAAACAAATCGATACTTCCAAATTGTTATTAACGATCACATTGTTCGATATATGGTGAAACGAATCGTTACACGATCTATGGTCGCCCTACGCACCAGTGCGTGCGAAGTCTCCGTTTACGTGCGGAGTTTTGCGAACAGATATGTCTCTTACCATAAGTTCAGCGTTAATTCATTACTCTAATCGATCAACTTGTCACTCAGGGATTACCGATATCGATAAAAATGGTCCTTCGCCAATTAAGATGCCATGCGATTATCATAATTAAGTGCTTACCATAAGAGACATAGTTCTCTGCGTAATATGCAGATTTTTTTCTATTTTCTCAACGTGTAGTATGCCAGTAACGTCGCAGTTAAATCTAAATTGTCCCTAAATAATAAGGGAACTCATTATTAGTGACAATAATGAGTGTGCCTGATGAACTTTGACATTTTATTAAACTCTTATCAAGTTAAATATCACAAAAATCACGCTTATATCATCAAATAGTATCAAACAATTAACCTGAAATTTTATACAATTTGTTAAGGTTCCAAACAAGGTCATAGAGTACCTATAAAACCCCAAACTCCGTCACACAAGGACGTAGTATTGTAATAATTTGCAAAGTTCAAAGGTTTCATATAACGCCTAATGTTAAAATTATTATACTCTACAAATTAATATTTTTTTTATTGTTTCAGGTAACCAGGCTTTAACTAATCAGGAAACATTCGCGGCAGTTAAAAGATGGCTGGTTATAATTCAAATAACATTCTCGCGTTTAGAGGGAAAGTTATTGGCGTTTATCTAATTAACTATTCAATTTTAACAAGAACCCGCAACGAACGTTCAGCTGATACGATAACCGAACAAGACACGACACGCTTAATCCCATTACTGTTGACTACGGAACTATTGGAGAAATTGTCTGCGCGGTCTCAGTAACTCTTTTGTGGGTTATATGATCTTATCGATTACATTCAAAGATCTAAACTTACATATTCTGAATTAATATAATATTTATTGTTAATAATTAGATTAATCAGGCCTATTCAATAGTTCGTATTATATGTTTTACATAAATATATATAAAAAAATTTTGCAGATTCCTACACCCAAAGGTTGTCTACAAGGAAAGGCCGCCTTTGTACATCTTCCCTAGTTTTCGATAGAACTGTTTATTATGTAATGTGATCTGCAATAAAGGGTATTTCTATTTGTATAACAATAAAAAAATGCGTATTTCCGGCGGAAGCCCGTTTCGTACCATGACATTCGATTTGACGAATTTCGCTACAGTTGTTGCTGCCAACCTGAGAATTTCTATTGACTTGTCAATGTCATGTGTAGGCAGATTTTAGTTATCTTAAAGTTCTGATCGATTTTTCCTATTGCAAATGTATTCGTTCAGAATACATTTGCAAGACAGGTACTGGATTTTACCAGTTAATAACTATGAAATAACTCAACATTCAGATTTGAAGTCTCATTAATTTCTTTCGTAATCATATGAGTAAATAGATTACGAATTATCAAGTAATTATACCCCGCGACTAGACTCGTAAGATTAATTAGCATCAAGACGAAGATGTGCCTTTCAATATTCATCACTTGAAAATTCCTGTGCGGTCGAAGAATGTTTCGACGAACGATACTTTACCAATATAAATATATAAATCGTCACAAATATACCATTAAACTGTTATTGAATGAATCTAACAAAAAATACTGTTTTACGTAGATTTTAATTTAGGCGAGAAAATGGGCCATCAGAGGTCCCGTAAATTCAGACATTTTTTTATGACAGGGATGGCAACAGAGCTGGAGACTCAGGTGATGAAAAGTGACTTCCACCGCCCATGCACATCTGCAACACAGGGGGTTTTGCAGGTGCGTTGATGGCCCTTAAGAAATGTATTGGTTCTTTTCTTGAAAGTTCCCAAAACAATAAAAAGTATTAGCAACTTACACCGTCAACTTACTTGTGTGACGTACGGACCTTATATCTGTTGTATCTGTAATTACACTGGGTACATCCTTCAAACTGATATGTAAGCAAAAATAATTAGTAAATGGCCTGTCACTTTCGCTACTTTATTCCTGAAACGTGGTCGCCATGAAGTCTCATGCGATACAATAATTGGACACGTAACGCCGTGCACAACGGCCTGTATTTTCATATCGCCATGACAAAAAGTAACATTAATCAAATGGCATTTCTCTCATATGTCATGTCGTATCGTCGCCGTGCCGTCGTCGCCTAATCTAAATATACCCACGCCTATTTTAATGCTCTTCGTAATTTAGCATTGCGATACAAATTTGAATAATCTGCCATTAAAGTTGCATGAGAGTACAATTTAGTGCATCGATTCGTTAGGATCTACGCTCGCGCTGAGTTTGTCTAGACTCTAGGTCACCCGACAGGTCCTGTGTCTTGCTGTAATTGGATTTATAGCGCTCGGCTATTGATTGTTGGTAATATGAGAAACCATGCAAGGGGTCTCGCTTTAACTCAATACTCGTATTTAACCTTTCTATTCTTCATTTGGCCTCAGTACTATTGCTTCTTATGAACTAAGTTCTACGCGGGGTCTTCACTTAAAAAGTCTGGGTTCGCTTTTGTTAAACATTATAAATATGAACTATATTGTAACAGTAGCCATAAATATTAACCAATCTGAATGACTATAAAACAGGTGATTGTTTAGTCGAATGTTAATGTTTTTATCAGGTGAAACTTGGCACGCGTAGCTTGTATTTTACAAGAGAGATGTAACTATAAACTCTCAACTCCTGGTTAATATTTTAGTTAACTTTGAACGTATTAGCGAAATAGAATAAAAAACTGACAGTCCCAAACATGGTCTCAGTACCAAAGTTAACTGCTATAATCCTATTAATCAGATTTATAAAAAAACAAACTACGTAAATGAGAGGTAACCAAATAGGTCGAAATTTATGTTAATTTAGCCATCAAGTCTATAGGATTCCATAGAATTATCCCCAACGTGCGATTATGTTTTTTTGCGCTACCCCATTATGGTATGTTTGTTTTGTGTAATTTTTAGAGATCCTCAACTTATTAACGATATTTATAAGTAGACTTATGACTTCGCTCCCATACATATTCGATATACTTCAAATATTTATATAAAAAAACTTTTTTCTATAAATAGAAAGACAGACAAACCAACAATTATTCTTACGCAATTATGTTAATCATCATAGTTAAATCAATGCTGGGCATAAGCCTCCTATTGTCTCTGCCACTGCTTAATGTGATACGCTAGTTATAATCAGGTTAAACTGGTCGTAAGTAGAAATCAAAAATTGCAAAATAGTATCGCTCTAGGTACGTATCATTTTATTACTAATAAAATACAACTGTAAATTAATTTATATGACCTTTATTAACCGCGAGAAATCTTTTTATAAGCTCCATAGAAACAATGTAAATAAAAGAATCAACACACACACGAGCAGACACAAATAGGTTTACTTAATTCCAAAAGATTCCCGCAAACAGGAAAGTGCACAACAGGGAGATGTTAACTGCTACTTTTAAGGATGTACGTAAAGCCAGAATCAAAACCGATGATCACTACGAAATAATAAGAAATAAATAAATCGGTTGAAATACAAACAAAGTGGCTCTTTATTTTAGTAAAACAGATGATGAGAACTAACACGAACCTCTCAAGTCGGAAAAGATTCCTCCGAATTTTTTTTATTTATTGCACCAATTATGTAGACCGAGTTTGGCTTGCTGATGGCTCTATCGCCTAAATTGCTACGTTGCCTAATTGTAGCTCATTTACATCTTTTATTCATACGTCGGTTAATATAAATAATAATCTTCATCATTCTTTTGCTAAATAAATATATTCTCGTTGGGTGGTTCGTCGGTTCGATTAATCTAGTCTTTTTTGCCATTCTATTAGAACAAAATGTTCTTCCATTTAAAGTGCGGTACTTTATGTTTTTATTTATTTTGAATATTGTTTCCGCCTGTGTAGTTATGATCTCATTATTATAATCAAATTGAGCACAAAATTTATTGAAAGATTTAAATTTAACATAAATGATTAATTGAGTCCGAATAATTTGAGTATTGTACAGAAAAAATTAGTGGAATGGATATTTAAATTTTTGTTTAACGTCTTGCAGCAACGTTATTCATTAAATTATACAGAAGTGTAATATCCTCCTGACCGAATTTCATCTACAACGGCTATACTACAATACTAGTCATCTGCACCAACAGAGCTACACCGACAGTCTCCTCCTGAGAAAAACTCCATAACTATCAATGGTCTCAAGGAATAGCGATCTGCAGACTTATAGCGACCAAATGTTGAACGACCCATTGAGATAAACGAAATTTGTTTACACTAGAATTTAAAATAATCTTCAGCAAAATAAAACTTGAGCCAAAAAAAATGATACCAAAATTACACGTACTTTTTAACAGTTAGAAAATTAGAATTAGTCAAGCTTTAAAATTAGTTAAACTTAAAGTATAATTATCTTTACAGCTTTATATTTGATATTTTGTTGATTAGTGCACAATGCTGAGCCATTTACAGGCGGTAACTTTTTTGTGTCTTTGAAAGACGGTAAGATTCGAGCTTATTATATAAGTTAAGTTTATTTAGTAATAACTTAAAAACGTGCATTGCGAACAATCGCTAGTATACTCAGATGTAGTTTATGTCCGGTAACCGATTCATCCATCCTCGTTAATTATGCCATTAACTTTTTTACAAAACGTATTGGCAATGGAGTAGGCATAACTATCGAACCAGCAAAAAATTGCAATAACCATCGCGCTGATATAGTTAACAATGCCTAAAGCAAAAAAAATATACGTAAAACTTAATTTAGAGGAATATTCCAATTAGCGGTTTCGCTCGGGGCGTTAAATATCAAAATGGCGTGCGTAGTTTGAATTCTTGCTTTACGTTTCATGGATTTAAATCAATTTGTCCGTGAACTCCATTTTTACGAGGCCGTAAATCTTTATGAATATAAATTAGATTTTTAATAGATGGGTCCTTGACGGTGAGATGAATTCTATCATGAGTTACGGTGATTTGTTCAATTTTACTAGAATTATGATTTATGAAAATTTTCAATATGTTCGATAATAATTATAGTGTTCTAACAAAACTTCTTATATATACATAGTAATTAAAAAACAAACCTACAAAAACATGTTTGTTTTGAAAATAAAATCAATGTTAATTTTAATTTTTTATTAGACAGGTATGCAAAATTGATCATTTTGAAAATTGTTTATTTAAATAGATATTAGGTAATTTCTAGGAGCTAAATTCGAACGTGCTAATTAATGGTTTTGTTTTGGTTTTTTATGTCATTAGTTCCACAAAGATTTATAATAGTTTATTCTATAAGGTGGCTATAAAATAAATCCTTGTAATACCTATTTCGCTTATCACTGAAGCTTATTTTTAAATATTATCGCCAGTGTTCATGCCTCTCATAACATCCTTTGGTAATGACTTTCCTTTATGTTTTGATGTCTCCTTGTTCTTTACTCAAATCCCCAAGATTTTCCGAAAAGAGTTCCGAGAATAACAAAACAAAAATATAATCAATTTACAATTTAAAAAATTTATTAAGGCAAAATTAATTAATAAATCTTATTATTGATTAGAAGAATACTTTTTAGAAAAAAAAACGCCTGGATTGAGGCCCAGGTTCCATCACAGGACTGATTGCACTAATTGTGAATAACTGTAAACTGTGAATAATTGTAAATCTATTTATTTGAAAAGAGCTATGACAAGAACTATGCGAGTTTCTTGCCGTTTCTTCTCGCAGGCTGCTTTCCGAAACGGTGGTAGTGTTTAAATATTGACGATTTAAAAACGCTTCATTGTGAAGTTTACTTGAATACAATTATGTCCAAACATTTGATTTCATTTATACCCCAATTTTTCTAACACGTTTTAAACTAATATCTCGAAAGAAACCCATGAGTCTTTTTCTTCAGAGTTCGTAGTTTATTAGTTCCATAAGTTTTCTTTAAGCTTGGTTTCTGCAACTGATGGAAACTTATAACAGAGAGTTATTCGAGATACTCTCCTTGTTTTGATGTGCTTTCACAACTAATTTCACGAGTCCTAATTTTATATGTGGCTAGATCGACCAAATTTTCTTTCAATATATTCTAGGTTTCAATGAATCTATCAAAAAACGATCCTTTCTTATCCAGCGCAAATATTTGTGGCGGCTATCTCACTCACACTAAATACATGGAAATTTTTTGCAGCCCCGTTGCTCTTACAAGCAATTTTAAGCATTTTTAATTTCAAGTTACGATAGACTCGAAGTATAGATTCTGCCGAGAAGAACCGGCAAATAACTCAGTAGATACTTTTTACCGAAAATTAGTTAGACTGATTTGTACATTATATACAATTAATTATTTATTCTGCTTAAAACCAACGAATGCTTAAAGCTATAGAACTTATATTAAGTAATGGATACACTCGACGGTACTTCCAGTGAATCTATGTCTTCGTGATTTCCAATTATGTGAATTTTTGCTCCACTTTTCCCGGAGGCTGATAGTTTATACATTGCAAACAAATCGTGTGTCACAGTAAGTTGATAAATGATAAATGGTGAGGAGTAATGGGCTGGGGATTCGATCTGAGCTGAGTGTCAAAACTGATTACATTAGATACCCCCTTAGAGAGCGCGTTCAGTTTCCTCCGTCGTATAATGTATCGCTGCTCCCATTTCTACGAAAGACTGTCTCAACTTATTTGTTGCTGCTGTTATCGATTATTGATTGATTTTCGTTTTTCCTGAATGAGACATCTTGAAAGAGCTTCCACGCCCCTGATAGAGATCATTTCGATATAGTTTTAGAAATTGGAGAAATGTGCTCCACCCTGGACGACAGCAATGTGAGATCAAAATTGATGGTTATGGAAATTATTTATACATAAGTACAATAAAGTAAATAAAACAGAGCTTAGTTAATATTATAGCAATGCAATATATAGTTGCATGACGACATAAGAAAGCATTATGTTGTTTGCCGTGACGGCATAAGAGTCAGTCTATTCTATTCCAAGGCGCGCCAATAAATATTTCAAATCATTTAGAAAAAAATGCAAATAGATGCTAATTCATAACCATAAATACGGAACGCCAGTACAATATTGTATCCTATATATATATATATATATATATCCTTAAAGTAATATCAATATATTAAAATATACAAAACCAGTTTGAGATACTATCTATATGAGATATATTCTATTAGATGTAGAAAAGAAGCGAAACTTTATGATGTGCGATCGAAAATATGTCGATGATCACAAAATACAATAAACTTAATAGATTTAGCAGGATCTAATGAGGCGCTGGCCGACACTGGCCGACACTGGCCGACACTGGCCGACAATGGCTCGTTTGGAATGTTTTACGATCAACGTTAAATTCGCATTGACAGCGCCAATAACAACTATTCGGTGATGAGCGCTGATTGAGATTTATGTCCCAGAAACTGAACCTGAGTGTTTGTGTGTGTTTGTTTGATTAATGTATTACTAATAGAATCATTAAATTGCTGACTTACATATAAGTTTAATTTTACTTCTTCTTGATGTTATTGTTTAGATGTTTTTATTATTTATGCGTTTTTAATTTAGAAGATGTCAGCGAACGAACTTACAAAGCCGAAAGGCGACTTTGATCGAACCCATTTAACCATATTGTTATAATGAAAAGCAACATGTATCTATCACGATAATACTATCACTAACAGCTACTTAAGGGCTCGAACAATGTTAGTCAGATAAGAAGTTTATTGGTGCGATACGATAATGAGTGCTCGTCGCTTAGACTTGTGCAACTCAACATTTTAACATTTAGCGATCTCATTCGTTATTTTGTAAACTGTCACCGAGATATAATTACGACTACCGCGTTGAATTTATCAAATGACAAAACCCATGTTCTTGTACGGAGCTGGAAACTAGAATGCCCGAACACGGCTGACGCATTAAGATAACGAGGCGTGGATTTATTAATCAGGATATGATAGACGCCACATCATAATACCCAAAGGTAAACCTAGAAGTAACATTATTGGAGCGCGTTTTGTTGGAACCACTTTTACAAAATGCGAAGATAAGATCAGTAGGTACTTCAGGCAGGAATTGCTATTACAACAGTTTCATACTAATCTAGTCTACCTACATGATATCACCATGTTCATTTTATTAATAGATATCTTTTTTTCATATTTGAGATGCTTGAATTTTCTGTCCTCGGCTTCGCTCGCGTTTGGGAAGAGTGGGTGATTCAGATGTTAGGTATCCTATGATTTTATTATAATCGGTCGGTACATTTGGTAGCGTAACAAACGAACTAAAAAAAAACAATCAGATTTTTTTATTTATAATATTTGTTTGAATTAGCAATAACATTTTGTATGTTTTTGTAGTTGTTACTAAAACATTTTTACCGTCCAATAAAATGAAATAACTATCAAATGCACTTGATCGTAAGCTTTGAACATTTCCATATATTTCTGTGTATGTTCATTCGACATACAATGTTAGCGTTATACGAGATGCTGAGGCGATTTCATTTCGAGCAAGTCGTCAGTCTTACGGGTGCCTTCCTAAAAGCATTATCGTGACAGATAGCGGCGGCGATCGCTTGTGAGAAATGACTTGTTACTCTATCGAAATAAAGCAATAGATTACAGTTTAAAGCTCCTCGAACCAGTCTGGCTTGGATTTATTAGACGGATATTTAAATAAACTGAAAACTTTAGAAAAAAAAACGTATTGCTATTCAAATTTGCAGACACAATATATAAACAAGGAAAGGCTCCTAAAAATGGTGAATATTTGATGGTTCGATTCGGCGGATATTCTATCCATAGATAAGCGACTCAGGCTATTTTTAAATCACACTGTGAGGTCTGCTAGGTGTCGCATAAATCTAAAACGGAAACGCGGCGAGCGATCCTAAAATCCTCGCTAATAATTGCAAGACGAATGGCGACCAAGTCGTTTCCAGAAACTATCGAGCTCGGTAACCGTTATTCGTGTTATTTGTTGGAACTGTGTGGTCTGCCGCCCACGGCCGTCACAGATGATATATAGAGCACCAGGATCCTTAATTAGCGGTTCGCGTGGACGGCTCATTAGCAACAGATAAAATAACTGATTTCGTTTCTCGATTGTAAAAGGGATTATGTGTTGCCAATAACGTAGATTATCTTGATGTTATTTATCGAGGACTTTGGAGAGAGTATTTGGACAAACGTGAATACTGTGCCTAATTATTTCAGTAAGATTCGCAGTGGAATCTATATCACGTTGGTATTTATTCAGTCCAATAACAATGTCTTTCCTGAATGGGTATTTTCTGTATGTCTACAACATTTATTGTGTTTAGAAAGTAGGAAGCGATCCAGTGAAGAGCCACCTTGTGTGAAGGTCACCTTCATTTGTACTCAGGGAGAAAAAGGTCCGACTCTTCACATACCTAAATCAAAATATTATTTATTCATGCATTTTTGAATCGTCATTTTAATTTTTTTTGTAGTCCACATTACTCAGAGAAACGGGCAAGAAACTCAGTCCTTCATTTTCATCAAACATACAATCAACATTTTCAACTAAATGTACCCAATATGAATTTCACGGATTTTTTATTCTGTATAATCCTGTACAGTGTAAAAAACCCATTTTTTTATTGCCTAATGTAAATAATGTCTGGCAGTTTTCTTCAAAAGAAATATACCATTTTATTAAACAAATGATTTGAATGCAAAGTAAAACTCAAGTACTTTTTAGTTTTATTTGTATTTGATTAAGGCCTCAATGTTTTAAATAGAAATGCATTTTATACACAAAAAAGTTGTAGATACCATTTTGCTAATTGATAAATGATATGTATAGTGGCAATCCACAGTTTTCGTTGGTGGTGGTTTTACTCTGCACCTCATACGATCCGATCCGATCCGATCCGATCTCACTGCAGACAAAATAAAATAAAGATAAATTATAAATAATGATAGAGATCTCATGTTCAGCATTAACGGTTATAAGCGGGCTTTCCATGTATTACACTCTCTTTAAAATAAATTAAATTGGCGGTTAACTGTGCTAACCGCGAATATTAAGATCACTCATGGTTTTTCACTTTAAACCAAGGACTTATCCTTGTTATTATTTACATTAATATAAGGAGCTGCTACTATATATATATATATATATACTATAATGGTATAAATATATATATTTTTTTTATGTTATGTAATGCATTTTGCTATTCTAGGAACAAAATAGCAGCAAAATTTTATCTCAATCGATTGCGAGGAATTAGTTTAAAATTCAGTCACAATATTTGACCCACACAAATAAAAGCTTGTAGCAATATGTTATGAAGAAATCAGATCGAATTAGAGAACCATCTAATCCGACTTATCTAAGAGAGAATAAAATCTACGAGAGCAATTAACGAGATAAAATAAATCGAACACAATATCCAAGTGTCCGAACTCAGCGTGTTCCTACAGAAAGTAAAACTCCAATAGAGATATGAGTCTATTTAAAATTAACATAGTAATGTAATGGATTCTCGCGTGCTCTTCGATACCAACGAGCTGCAATCACGCCCCGGGGGATGATTTGACACGACACGACGAAACAAAAAACGTAAAAGGTGATGTCTCAATCATTTTAATGAAACGTATTAACACAATACGCGCTCATTCGAAGCTCCATGAATGTCATATTTGTGTGTCTGTCGCTTGGGATGAGGTGTATAAATATGTGATCTTTTTAAATTACATCCACGGTGTTTGCTGCTTTTTATAACTAGCTGTTTCTTGCGACTTTGCCCGCGTCAAATTTATTTTTACCATTATTTATTTGTTTTGCCTATCGAGGTCTGTGGCTAACTCTCGGTCATATTTTATTACGATCGGTTAAGTGTTTTAGTCATGATAAGATTACAAACAGACAATATTTTAGAATATTAGTGTGATTATATTTTCCGAGAATACAGAAAATTGTATGTACTTCATTTAGATTAAACCCTCCTACAGACTTCAGTGGGTAACTTTCAAAAATATGGCGACATGGTAGTTAGTGGCTGGTTTCACCCACACTAAAAACTTACTAAATGATTGCACAATTAACTTTGCTTAGTGCTGTAACACAAAGATAATTACAACAACTTTTTAGGTCGTATAACTTTTTTTTTCAAATTGGTAAGAGAGCACAAATATAATTTCTAGCTATTGCACTCTGACAACCTCACTTCAAACCAGAACATAAGTAGAGACTATTGTTCTCTCTCTCGGGTAGAACAAGTGACAATTACGTTAAAAGAAATATGGTCTCAGGTAAAAATTAATCGAAAGAAATACATTTTAGTTACATTAACCCAATTATCACATTGAATATAAAATCGAATAACATAAAGAGATTTCTATAAACACTTATTAACACGTACTCTATTTTATTTATAAACGTCGAGTTATAAAATATCTTCAGAGAACCGACTAGCCGTGCCCGTGGCTGAGCGTGATAATCGATTTAATCGTTTTAATTTTATCAACATTTATTTACCGTTGATTTACTATCGTATCTCAATACTGGGCTCGGAGCTATTACTATCATACCATACATGTATGTATTTATTATATATTAATAAGAAATAAATAAGGTCAAATGAAAAGGGAGGAAGGTGGATCTATCATGATATACACTGACAGAATACATAATGCAAATTCCACAGCTAAGTAAAAACCTCCTACCCACCTAAGAAAAAAAAGCTTGAAGCTTATTCCGACGGCTTTTTTCGACCAGCTTCTCCAATTGGAAGTCTCATATATGACGGAATATATCCGACAATACAAGTGGCAAGTGCGGAGG
The DNA here is from genome assembly GCF_905147765.1 of Vanessa atalanta. NCBI lineage: Eukaryota > Metazoa > Arthropoda > Insecta > Lepidoptera > Nymphalidae > Vanessa > Vanessa atalanta. Next base: position 10,532,975 of record NC_061889.1, on the reverse strand, counting down.
ACGAGATCGATCTTATCTCGCTAATCCACGTCGACCGAGATCGCAAGGATTTTACTGGATAAGAATCCCGTATAACCCGACTCCTCACGGAACATATAAAAAATTTGAAACCATAATCATTAGCTAAAATCGAATTAGTCGAGGAATGGGCAACGAGTTGCCTTTAAGTGACAGATTTGCTCATCCGCCATCTCCTAACAATTACAACTTGTATGTCGTTCTTATCCCTAAACATTTATCCCAGAACCCATTTGATCCCAACCGATCGATGGGCAACTCACAACATCTAAATATTAAGATTATTAAAATCGGTTCGACTATGTATCACAGATTATGCAACATTAATTTAGATTCCATTACCAATTATAGTAAAACTATCGAGCCGACATAAATCGTTTCACCGATAGTAACAAGTGTGGGCGTCGCCTTGTCTGTCCTGATGTTATGTAACGCGAACGAGAGATGACGCTTATGAGCGATTTAGGTACTTGTTATATTTAAATAGCGGTTTTATCAAAGCCTGTTCGATGTTGATACGACTTGGAATGGATACAGCTTGACGTATTGTTGTGTTTGGGATGCACTTAGGCTGAGGCGTCGTTGTTACTGAGATGATTTTTGCAACTGCTAGTTAGTTCGGTCAGAATTGTTTTAGGATTAAATTAATATAAAAAATTACTTTATTTAAGAAAACACGTTACATAACTGACACTTTTAACTCGTTGTATTAAAAAAGAAAAGAGTTGGTAAAAAAAATAAAATTGTAAACAAATAAGTAGGTATTTAATTCCTTGTTATCAATCATATGGGTATATTTAATCATTATATTACCTTTATAACCTCAATTAAATACACACAATATAATATATTTTCATTATTTTTTTTAAACAAGATCTTGTATCTTGGCGATGCTGGTTGCGTTGTCATATCGTCCTACTTACTTAATGGTAAAAAATTTTGCAAAAACATGTAATTAAGATTATATGGCATATAATTAAAATTTTGTATTAGGACCAATTAAGCTTAACCTAGATAAGTATTCATTCGCAGCCTGGAAATAAAAATATGTGGCTACAAAGAAGACACAGACAACACGCCTGTGAATACGATTTGCACCACCATCATCTCCAGAGTGGTCTGATCCAGCTTCCTCCAAAGTACTGAGAATATAAACTTTATAGCAAATTCACGCATCATCGCATAGAAGTCATACACAAGTTTAAAGCAACGTTACTGCTTTTAAAAGTATTATTGATATTATTAAATACTACATATGTATATATGTCTTACATGAAAACCAATAAATACTAACCCCACGCTATAATACATATATGTAAGTTCTAAAATTGACTTAAGCTATTTTTTATTATGTACTTAAATAAGTTATTATCGTAGGCTTAAAAAAAACTTGTTCAGCCTAATTTGACTTCTTCAAATACGGTATAACATGTATCATAAAGTATGTAACGACATAGCTTTACCAAAATGGATCAAACCGCACAGAAAATCTAACGTTTAGTATAATATAGCGACCTATTTAATTCACTAAGTATCCATAAATCTTTATTTATGAAATTAAACAACGATAATTCGACGTAATCTCATTCAACGTGAAATTACTTTAAAAAATGACGGCACTTACCCCGTACATCACGAAACCATGTAATTTGCAATAACAAAGTACCTCGTATAGAGACGTCTTTACCATAAAGGGTACAAAAACACCATTAATTGGTCACGAGGCATCGTTAATGCCACTTGAGTATAATTTCTCGTCGCATTTATTCTAGTTACGTCATATTGAGGAGTATAACTTACCACTTCTCTGAATTGTGGTGAAGTTCTGAAATGAAAAGAGCCGAGGTGGAACAGGACGCGTATATTTTAACCGATTATCGAAGATTTAAATGAGACAGCGCAACTGATTTAATTCATCTGGTGCACAAAGATGGATCCTTCGCTCATCTAGTGTCTGAAATTCTGACACACGTGTATCAACCAATCCTCATTGGAACAGTGTTGTAAATTCATTTTAAGGCCTTCTCCTTCAGTGGAAAGAGATCTTTTCCCACATATACAATAAATAAGCTTTTATTTTTTGAAATTATATTATGTTTGATTATTTTCAATTGCCAAAGCAACTAGAACCGTCTGCTAAATATATGTATATAAGACCAAAGAATGTTCCTAGAGTTGAGATTGGGTTGAAAATTTTAGGACTATGTAGTTATTTAATCTCTTATTAAAACAAGTCAAAACATTTTTCAGATCGAAAATAATATTTAGGTATTATCTCAACAACCGTGCCATTCTTTGCATCTCGATATCGTGTTACACTAATTTTATCTGGAGTTTAATATTATATGAATACATATATATGTATATACTTGTATGTTTTACATTAAAATATATATATATAATTACATGAATCCTTAAAGGATAATGTGCCGAAATAAAGTGTAACAGTTGTTCATTCGATCAGTTTATTAATTCTATAAAACACATTGAAGCAGAGATAACAAGAGTCGGAACTGTGGGACGGAAATTAATGGACCATATATTTTCTTAAACACCAAAGTTTCATGTTATTAAACCTCATTTCAATAATGTTGACTTACTTTAAACGAGAACATGAAATTCACTCTTGTCTAGAAATTTAAAGCGGGAGAAATTGCGAATCCCAGTTTTTTATATAATACTAAAACCTCCGATACGCGCTTGATTTGTTCAAAATATTAGTTAAGTTTGTTGAACCTAGAGACGTAACCGTAAGCCAGGGTTAGAGAGTAACGTATGCCGTTCGAGGCGGATAATCTCTACCCCAACGAGAATTATCCATAACTCAATTGGACTATGAGAGTGAGGTAATAAAGACTGCACCGCAAAGTTGGCCAGCCTCCATTGGAAATGGGCGCTGTTGCCAAAATTCCGTCAGGAGGTCATTATTTATTGCATGTTATCGTAAAACAACTCGAATGATTTGTAATATTTTGATTAATGGTGGCCAATGAGTTATATAGGCCAATAAATGTATTGTGTTAAAAATTAATATAAAGTGGAGGGGCGAGCCATCGTGAATGCATAGATCTATACTGACGATTCATGAATTAATCATGTCCATTTTATAATATAATATTATTTTTTTTAAACTTTTGTAGGCGGTGAGATTTTCAAATGACACCTGGTAAGTAGTCACCCCCATGAACATTAGTAAAATTAATCATTTGTTACATGTCAACTCGCCACCACCCTTGGGAACCAAGATGCTACGTATACTTGTTGCTTGTTTTAAAAGTTCAAAGGTTAAGAAGCCTTTTTTATCGGTGCTTTTTTGATTTGACGCCTATTTCAAGCAAAACATATAGATTTTTAAATAAAGTAATAAGACGCGTACTATTTATCGTTAAATTTAATTACTCTTATCAATTCCAAATCGGGTCACTGTGGCCAAGTACTAGATATATAAATTAACATACGGGACGAAGGCTAACGAACAATTAAACATATAAATGCACAGCGAGACGCGTGACGAATAGAGTCATAGCGTGCAGCACCACGTCCACTCTAGATGGATGTATAACTGGATGCTGGTGGAATCTGATACGTTACAATAACATAACGAAGAGTTAATGACCAGACCAGACCAGACGCGTGATCTCCGAAGCTTGTCTTCTTCCCATTTAGCATGTAAATGATTTCGGGCCGAATTATAGACACCAGTACCGTAATTATTGACATATCGTCCTCTTATAAAGTTGACTTCACAATATTTTTTTAAGAAGAAATTTAAACAAAGGTCATAGAACATTTTGAATTGTTCTAAAATTAGAACAATTCAAAATGTTCTATATTATAGATAATGAAGACAAATTCAGTTGAACTCTAAAAAATACTTTTGGTATAATTTTGTTCATTATTATCGTAGGGTCATGATTTATTATTAACATCTTATTCTCACAGTATCCATGAAATTGAAAATAATTATTAAGTCAATTAAAAAATATTTGGTTGGTTCGGATTATTTTGACGTCTTAAAGCCATTTATATATTTAAACATTGAATGAGGCTTACCAACTAGAGTACAAACACAAACTTAATTACTAAAGTAACGAATACTAAAACGTGAATGGAAAATAGTTGCCATGGAAAAAAGCTACTAATACATAATAATATATTTTGTAATAAAAAAGTGGGTCAGTGTTATATGTGCGTCGGTGTATAGTCAAGAGGAAAAGACGGCGCTCATAATGTAGGTCCTTGATTGACTTCAATTAATACTCAATCTGAAGTGCGAAGTAAGGTTATACCAATAGCTGTTACATTGACGACGTTTAACGGTGGGGTTGACCAATTGCCATCAAATAGAGTGTACATTCTACTTCATAGAACTAAATATCTTAAATTAAAGCCATTCATATCTTTATCGAAGTAGGCTTATGAATCGTCATATACCGTATTAAATTTAATTGTACGACTGCGGCGTTTCGTAATGTAGAACCAGTAAGAATCTCAGAAGTTATATCCTCCACCAATTGACTCATGTATGTTAAATAGTGTACTTAGTTATTCGTATATTATATTATATTATTTTTGTATAGATAAAACGATCCACGGTTCCGTTCAAACATCATCTCGTCGCTGAGATCAAAACGCCGTAATATGTCAAGTATATTGAAGTATTTCACGCTAAACATCACCGAGTGGTCCTCTACATTGTCTCCTAAAGCGTGATCGTTTTACGTCGCTATAAAACAGACATGAAGCGAACAGATCGCCTCTTTCCGGGTCAACAACATTTCTACGGAATAATTCATGCAAAACATTTGATATTTCCTTGTGATATTTTCATCGGTCGTAATAGTGAGTATTAAAGCTTTACACAACACGAGCACTTCGGTGGACGGGTTACGAAAAAATAAAACAATCGTAAGAAGTATTATGTCTGTGAGATTTGAAATTCTAATTTAATGGCATTTTTATGTGTGTGACGAGATCTTGTGTGAGGCTTAGTCTGATAGCTGTCTTTGTGTGAACTATGAACTTGATATGAATATGCAACTTGGTGCGCGGCGCACTGCTTTTTTTATTCGTTTGGAGACCACGCATATATGATCAAAATACTGAAAATTTGGCTGCTATAATTAGAAATATGGCTCTTTGTCAAAAACATGAAAATTCTACGGTACTTGCTTGAATCCGCAATCTTCGGTTAAAATCACGCGTTCTAACCACTGGGCGACCTCGACCGTCTAAGCAGGAGTATTAGAGTTTATATTTAATTATTAAAATAATAAGATAAAATAGGTATGCGCCACAAACTTTGAGAGCGAAGATGTAATGACCCTTGTGCTTGCAGTTACTGTCTCAATTTCCCTTAAAACCGGAATACAACAAAACAGTATTGCTGTTCAGCGGTAAAGTATCTGACAAATCAGCGATACCTATCCCGAAGGGCTTGCACAAATGCCACCACCGAGAGCCATAAACACGTGTTCTAATCTGGGCTCCATCCACTTAGATATAAAAATGTGATACTAAACCCAGTACAGTTCGAGTATACCCATGAACAAGTACACTATTACATATGAACAGTCGGCGCGCAGGTTTTGTAGCAACTTCATCGCATCCTCGCAGTACAAAGGTTTTCGGACAATACAGTCTCAATTCGCATCAAAATCCGAGATCATTTGCTAAAGTCATACAATCGGACGGCGATCCCTTTGTCCCACGAGTGAAGTGAGCATTCCAGGGCCGCGAGGAGCCGATGCGGAAACAGAAACGATAAGAAACACATAATGCTGGAGTAATTTTAATATTAAATAGCTTCGCTCGGACACTGCGGGCTATCTGCAGCGCCGTTGGAATAGACGCCATTCTTTAAGTCCGGAGGAGGGAGATAACCTCCCGTATCGTTTCCATGAATGTAAATTTAGCGAGGTTCCGTGTGGTGCGACCCTTCAAGCTGATTACGTTTTATCTCAAGGTCAATAAGGGCTTTTCGTTGGGAGTGAATTATTATAGCAAACATTCAGTTCATAAGCCTTTGTTTATTGATATTTCAACATTATGAGCTGCGTGTTTCGTCTGAGAACATTTATCTTCTCGAAATTGTTTATTTAATATTGCTTTTCCGCCTTTGCAAACTTAAGAGTAATAAAACGTTCTTATGTTCCGAATATCGTCGTACGTATTCGAAAGCGGAAAGGAAGCAGTTCGAAATGTTTCCATACGAAGAGTTGACCTAAATCTGGCTACTTTATGCCACTCCGGGCACCCGAGAACATGGCAGCCGAGTGAACAATTTGACGTGTTATCGTTTCAATATCTCAGGACTATAATACGACATCGCCTGTTCTCGCGCCGTCAGTGTTCACGGCTCAATCCGGTGGACACGCGCCCACGTCCGTTATCTGACTTACGAGTTCGGTCCAGTGTTCGTCGTGTTGACTGCGTGTGCTTCGCGTGGAGCTACCTTAGAATCTGGATACGCTATTTTATTTGTATATCTGACTATAATGACATTAAAATATACATTTCTACTCAACCTGATTTTATCCAACACAATGTTTGAACCTTCGAATAATTAGGACTAATGAAAATAATTTATTAAGAACTTAGTTGTATTTTAATGTACAAAAGTAAATTAACCAATAGATGGGCTTACCCTGTGGCTATTGTCTACTTGCAATATATTAATTCCTTAATTACATTCCAAAATTAAATCATCGTCTAAGAATAAATTAAAAAGCTTTCGTCATTCGATGCCTTCTCCGTAAACTCATGCCTCGGTTAGATCTGTAAGTGCGAGTTCCGTGCGAGCCGAACCTCTTTATTTAGTTAATCGTGAGATGTTTACTCAGATCGTGTCTCTGTCTTTGTCTGTGATTCCGAGAATGACTTTATTTTTTGCATTTTATCAATATATTTTATTATTTTCATGTTTCGTAGTATTCATAGTAGTTATATTATGCATATGGCATTTAATTCATTACTTATTTTAATTTGAATAAAATTCCTTCTTCTAATTAGGGTTAGTGACTGAAAAAAATAAAACTTACGTATATTTAATAATTTATCAAAGAAAAGATTAACAACTGTATATATTTTCCGATATTTTTTTATAAAAAGTTTCTACTTATGTGAATCTAAATTAAGGATGTACACAACATTTCAGAATTTCTCCCGTTGTAAATTCGAAAGGCTTTAGGGATGTATTTACATAGTATAAAACAAAGCCGCTACCTGCTCTCTGTACGGTTAGGCATTTTAAAATACGAAACGGATTTTAATGCAGTTTTCTTGAATATACAGAGTAATTCCAGAGCAGAGACCAATTATGTACAATACAAGCATATTATATGAGAAAAGCCCAAATATTTCACTTTCTTAAACGGAAAAAATAAGTTTTTTTATGTCTGTTCTTTAATATATCAAAATTAACAAGAGTTCGGCTAAAATGAGCAACAATAGAACTACGAGATCATGTGACGTCACAAGATAAAAGCATGAAGGGTCAAGTTATCACTTTGAGAAGAAATATTTGTCTTCCAGCACTAGACTCGTATTAAATTGTCACAATCAAACAAAATTATGTTATCTTACGTCAGTTTTTCATATAATTAAACTCATATTTCTATCACACGAGTCGGATAGCTAATAACTTAATGCCTTTTGAATATTCATTTAAAATAACAGCTAATTGCGAGGCGTTTAACCAAACAGTATTTATGGTTATTTCGTTTAATCGTTGATTAATAATTTCTAATTAGTTATTTATTTTGAATATTACTAGATATTTTATATATGTAAAATAAAAACCATTGGTTGTTTAAATGAAAAATAATTATCTCTTTTTTTAAATACTTTATCATAATGGACGCATTTTATGTACACTTAATAATATTTTAAACGATAGTGTTTGTTAGTTTGTCCGATTCTAGTAGAGGGTAACAAAGGCTATATTATATATTGAAAAATTCAATGGCAACACCACCATGGGTAATACTTTTTGTTATAAATTAATAAAGCGCACTACGAACGTGTAGCTCGTCATAATGTAAACACCTATATGATCTTTCTATTAAGACAACATAAAATCAAACAACACCCTGTTATAATAATCCATATCGAGCGAAGAGATTATAAAACTTTTAATACGTATAAATAACCGTAGCTTTATTGTTAATCTGTTTATGACGCTTTAATTCCTATCTTCGCTCTCCTGCGAGTTGTACCGCGTCAAGTCTGAAGGGCCCTTTATTAAATATTTATAGTGTTATAAATATTAATGAACATTAATATAAGAGTCTATAAAACGCAATAAATTTGTTTAAGTTGTAATAGATCCTTTCAAGTATTCGATTTGACTATAACGTGTATTGAGAAGTGGATATCCAAATTAACTGCATTTATTTTTATGACTTTATATGTTTTGGTATTTGTGATATAGACAGCAGTAATTATCCTACACAGATTTTATTCTACTAGACTAAATAAATATTTCAAAGCTACAAAATAGTTGAAATGAGTTGAGTAAGAATCTTAGAAGGGTTGCTTCGAAAATGTTTAAATGAATAATTATTGATCTTGATAAAATGTTTGAAGTCGATCATTCATTGTGTCATACACGCGAATCATAATCGAAACGAACGTTAACTGACATACAGTTTTAATTCATTTTGTAAAGAAAACATTGCGTTAAAGCTTTGCATGAAGTTTGACTGCGTCGCTAGTTCAGTGCCCAGCCTGTACGGCAGTAAAAATATTGATATTGCAATAAATTATGAGTGCCTCTACTATTGTGCCTCAGATAACATCTCTGCACCTGTTCTGTCCCAGTCGTATCGGGTTGCCTTCCTATCGCCTGTTACTCTGGACTATAATTTTACCTACGTAATTAGCTTTCATTGACATTTGCCACCATTGTTATAACTCGGTCAAAAGACACGCGTAAAAATATGATTAATTCGAAAATATCTAACAATATGTATGGAATGTGTTAAAATAAATCGAAGTGTAAAGACGTAAGGTTGCGCAGTGTATTCTCGGATAAATTGAAAACGTAGTGAGTGCAAATCGTGATTACAGCATCACCGCTTCGTTATCAGTCGTCGTTATCTCGATAGCGGCCGTCCGGCGCCGGGGAGCTCTCAGCAGGCTTCACCCTTCAACGGAAGAACTTAGATAATGCGCTGAGGAGATACGCGCGCCGTTAGACGAGTTACATTGTTCGTGTATATTTATCTCACTCGTAACACATGAACATAGCTTATGTATTTATAAGGAAAGCACCCTTTAAGTCCTTTCTTTCTTTGGAGGAACGTGTGAAGTACCTTTAATAGAACATAATTACTAGACCTCTCTTTTCATTGACAATAGACAGCCGTGGGATTGAAGCTGTTGAGATATAAGCCTGTGTTATAATGATTTCACTGGTACATTTAATCAATTTAAGCCAAAATATTGCAATTCTAAAATATTTACTGTTTGGGTAACTAACTGCCTTACATCAGTAACAATTTGATATAACGCGGAGTCTCTATTCGTTCTTATTCAAACGTAAACTCAAAAAAGATTTACCTGTTCCTTGTCACCAAACAAACATTCGATTGAGTTACTTTTTAAATAACTCGTACGGTCGGTACAAGAGATTCGGAACGAGTCTGTGCGTTTTAAAACCGTCCTGTTTGTACTCTTGTTCCCTCGTGTACAGCTTTCACTTGTTTCAAATTCCGGAGTATGTTAATCGTTGATTATTAAATATGCACATGATATTAAGTGCAATCAGTTACTAAAGTGTTTCGAGAAAATAAACATCTAAAATGTATGGAAAATGTAGAGTACAAGTACTTTTTAATTATAAATATATGCTTATGTTTTCGCCATTCATTTCTCTATATATTCTTCTGTTACAAATATTGGATGATTGTACTATGTACTACAATAGGGTAATAATAAAGGTACACACCTGCTTCCCTTACTTTCGTCATCCGATGGGAGTGCACTCCGTCACGACAGGAGATACTTCAGTCGTGGAATCAATGGCTTTACGACCTATCCTAGGCTCTGCTATGCAAGCTACCCATTGGCAGCCTGTACTAATTATCATTATAATTTCTTGGTTTATTGTCTGGATTTGGAAAACGAACCCTCGTGATCGTATAGTTTTATAAACCACTACATTAACGAAGCAGTTGAAACATCGAAATTAATAAAGTATCAAAATAGTTCAAATTACTTAACGATAACATTTATAAGAAATAATTTTCTACAATTATTTCCTATTTTATTAAATTGATAATATTTAAACTTTCTAAGTAATACTATATGCATACTTTGCCTTATGAAAGTGTATATACAGTATACGCTCACAGTTTACTTCATTTCGCTGCCTCGGCTTTGTCTGCTTGTCATTCGTCAGTCGACTTGCCTGTTCACGCATTGCTACTTACTGGGCCCGACTACTAAAAATAGGTTTAAACTTAACTGGACTTTAAATTAGTATTATATATTCCAACTATCTATTTTTAATAATGCACAACGTATATTTACGATCGGAGGATAATTTAAACACACACACACACATAAACAGATACTGCGTTTACCGGCGACTTCCCTCATAAATAGTAACTATTGTAATATTGCGTATGATGATCGCATCTTTCTAGGACTTGTATATAACATGGTATAAACAAACTAGAGGAATGTTTCATCAAAATTGACTGAGAAGTTTCATTGTACAGAATGACTCCTGCCGTATTAATACAGGGCGGTATGTTGTGTACACAAAGCTTTATAAAAATACGAAATTCAAACGGATCTCACAAGTGCCTTCCAATGCCGCGCGCCCGTCAGCTGACGTCGGATCGAGCGCGAGATGAAATTCACAAAGTATTGTTTAATTACAACTGGACAGTTACGAATGGCTGTGTTTGCTCGTCTAAATCACTCATGCGTCCGACGACGGCGCGCCGCGTGCGGGATAAACTAATGTTACTTCAAAATCCATACGTAAACGTTGCCGAGGCGGCCCAGCGGTTAGAACTGATGAATATTAACCGATGTTCGCGGGTTCCAATGTTATCAACCAAACTGCATTGGAGCAGTGAGGTAAAGTGATCTTAAATCATCAAAATGAGAGAAGCCCTTAGCCCAGCAGTTTGACAATGACACTCTGTCTCACTGGTGACTAAATTAAATCGGATATATATTATAAATAGTCACGGAAGCCATTTTTGAAAAAACTTAATCTTACTATAATCTTACCCCTTGTAATGTCACAACATGTGCTGGTAACATTCTTTGTTATAATGCTTTACATTTTTAGAAGTTCATAGTTGAATGATTTTATATAAATTTAATATAATCTTATTCAATTATGCAAAAATAAAGTTTCTTTCACTTGGGTGACAATTTTGAAAAATCTACATCGTTAGTGAACTAGATTTACCGGCGCCAAAAGAATATGCTAAATTTGAGCTCAATTGCTGCTGTTTTAAAATTCAGTTGCAAGATTGAACCCACTTAATCTAAAATCCAAGTGCTGGCAGATCCAATCGCACACAACTTAGAGGACTAATGAGACTGGGGACCAAAAATAATTACTGTTTTAATTATTTCATACACTTTCGATAATTAAGCTATCATCATCATTTACATTTTGAACATAATTGGGATACGGCCTGTTGATATCGAACATCTTCAGATACTTGGTAGATGTAAGTTTAATACAGTTTTGTTAAATGATGATTTAAAAGTGCTTCTAAAAGCCTTCTTAAATAAAGTTTTTTTTTATTTTAATTTTAAAAATGATATACAACAAAAATATATGTTGATGATGTACTGCTCATTACCGCTATTTTTATTTTATTTTATGATATCGGTTGGCGGACGGAATGGGCCACCGGACGGTAAGTAAGGCCATCGCCCAAAGACATTGGCGCTGTAAGAAATATTAACTATTCCTTATATCGCCAATCTGCCACCAACCTTGGGAACTAAGATGTCCTCAGTGCCTGTAGTTACACTGGCTCACTCATCCTTCAAACCGGAACACAACAATACTGAGTACTGATGTTTGGCGGTAGAATATCTGATGAGTGCGTGGTACCTACCCAGACGGGCTTGCAAAGCCCTACCACCAGGGTACTTGCCCAGGGTGCCCCACTAGTGCACTTTTCCCTTAGTCTTACAATCAGATGTGCTAATAGGGCAATCATCCGAGCTTAGCCATTGGAAAACAGCTTTACGTGCCGAGGCGTAGCAATGTTAACACCAGAAAACGTCAATGATTTTTGATTGGCCCAGGGTTTAAACCTAGGACGTCAAGATCTAAAACCTTAGAAACTAGCGACCGGAACAACGATACAGTCAAATGTTATATGTGTGAACGCACAACTGAGATATAGACTAACCCTCTTTGAGTAAGCTATAGTAGGTTCAAAAATAGAATCGACACTGTTTAAAATTACATAGGTACGTTATGTGTTTAACTTAATACTTGTGCGTATGTTTTTGAATCTGAACGGAACCGGTCACAGTTTAAACAAATATTTAACTCCGGTCATCGTTTCGAATCATTCGTTTCGCCATTAGCGTAAATTATTATCAAAAAAACATACATGACATATGTAAAACTAAAAGGCGGCGCATACACTTGGGAATTCGGTAATGGTTTTTTTAAACTTCTTCCGGCTCCGACTTGACATGTTACTCGAAGTTCCAGATTCTTATTAATAAATTCATTCTATAATAGTCTTCATGTCTCTTAATCAAAATATACTTTATTTAAGTAGGCCCTTGGATGAACTTTTGAATCGTAATTTTTCAATTAAATATTGGATAAAGCTTCTACCGATTCGGAATGTAGATTCTACACTAAAAAACCGGTAAAAAAACTCAGTAATTATTATTTTTAATCCATCGTACACATTAATTTAGCAAACATATATAATTAAATTTAAGTGTCTTGTGTGAAAATTAACGAATTCTAATTCCAAGCTCTTTATCGTCTATGCAATCTTGTACGGTATAATATGCCTGATTTAGTAATATTTTTTTTATAAAGAATGTTTGAAAGCAGTCTCAGTGTGAAACGGGCTTTAAGGGAAGGTGTATTAATAGCGTTTAATGGTAACACCCGAGGTGCCATAATAGTTGAACCGGTGGGCGGCGGGCGGCGGATGGAAGAATTTTGATTGAGTTCGTAACAAACGACACACGAAGATTTATCGATTCTACAGTGTGACGTAACTACGCGTAACTGCTGGGAATTATGTAACCCTCAGGCCTCAGTTAACTAGTGCTTGGTGCACGCGACTTTGTTCACATAGAGTCGAAATTAATTATTAATCTTTTCTTAAATCTATACATTTAAGATCGAAAATGTTATTCAGGTATGTAGTGGGTGAAGTGAACCTATGTGTCGTGGATTGTCGTAAACATTTAGTTGTCAGACCATGGATTTAAAGTCAGAGAGCCTAACACACATGGCCTTTATCGTTTTCGTTTGGAGACAAGGCCAATGTGTATTTGATTTGACAAGAATTGATCAATATATCTAAAGAATTGAATAAAATTTAGACAAAAGCAAAGTTTCAAATCGCATCAACAATTAACACAAATGCACTTTGTGTAAGCCCGGGTTTGTGTGTGTGCGAAAGATCGGGGGATTCGGTTACTGAATTACGCCTAGAATTCTAGAATCCGTATCGAAATCGAATCGTTTCTTGAACGTAGTAACCGAATCGCCACAAAGGCTGGCACGAGCTTCGAAGATTATTTTTCATCTGTTTCCGCAATGTCAGAAACGAATTAAACTCACCCGTCAGGCGGCGCGTTGTTTTGACGTCAGCCTCGCTTTCAGATGTTACAGCGACACAAAAGAAATAATTAACATGTTATGAAATATCTCCTAAAATCTGTTACTCGAAATTAATTATGTTTTGAATACAATTAGTGAAAACAAATTAATATAATTAGAAAACTGATTGACAATGTAGTACACCACGCTGACGATGGAAGTGACGCCGCTTAATTAAACGAATCATCCATAGCGACTGAGATAAAGATTTACACCATCAAAATGCGCGGCACTACGTGGAGATTGGAGCGCGATTGAAGCGCTTCCTGCAGCCGGCGGAATCGAATTTGAACTGTGAAGCTGCCCAACTAACAGTGCGGCATCCACATCGACGATTTTTTACCAATATGCAGTGTTTACACTTATAGGCACAACATTATTGTCAGTATTGGCAATGTATGTGTCTGAATACAATTTATAAAACGGTTATTCAAGGACCCCTTATACAAAAAAAATCAAAACATAATCAAGATTCGTGGTTACAAAGCTTCAAGACTGTCATAGGATGTCAATTTCTCGATTAAAAAGCCAATATTTTTTTAATTATTTGTTTTCTTATTTTTCTGATAACACCCATCAATTGCCCTACCGCCCATTGCCGGCTTGACGTTGATTTCTGGGACACTGTATAATAGTACGTAGTTTGTCAAAACAAAAATTAATATATTTTGTATCGAAAATTAAATTGATCAAGGATACGGGTTTTATGCCTTTAGAGCAGTGGACCGTTTTGGCAATTTTCGTCTGATAGCGCACTGGTGGGCTACATTTTAATACACTAACAAATTGACCGTAAGTTAACCGTTAATAAACGTTAATATAAATATTGTTAGCGACACTACCGCGCGAGGTATTAAATATTGTATCTGTATTATGTGTGTATAAATAATTGCAGCACTCGCCCTAATGTTTTCTTTACTCAATTTTCGATTATCCTAACTCAAAGGTTGTCTGCGAGAAACCGCTAGGAAGCGATAGCGCCGGATTATGTACTGCGTATTATGTTTCTATGACTCTACTAGTTATGGGATGAGGATTATAGATGATTATTATCTTAGCAATTTAAGATTCGCGCAGGTTTTAATAAGAAAAATTTAATTTTAATATAAATATTTGCGATCTGTTTTTTGGTATAAAGATAAAAAGTATTGTATCAAGTGGTATAGTATAGTGAGCTATCGCCGTGCGTGGTTTCATAAAAGCCATTGAATTGTGTTTTATAATTGAATGTTCCCGGGGGGGATAATCAAGACTATGGTCAAGTAAAATCGGATAAATCAAAAACGAACGTTTTCATTTGTAACAGGAAGGCGAACTAATTGACCACCTGATCACCACCGCTTATACGCACTCGATCCTCAATCAATGTAACCAGTGCTGCAATCAATGCGCCGCCAGCATGCGATGTAAGTTCCCCTGTATCGTTCCACTGGCTCACTTTACTAAAGTCTATTTTAATTTTTTTATTTAATTTTAAAAAATATCTACCAGCCCGCGTTAGACCTTTTCGTTGAGGAGGCTTTTGAAAACACCAGATAGCAAGATCATAAATGGATCACATTCATGCGCCCATAGCGTTTGACGATTATTATATGCCGTGCGAGGTGAAATACAAATGAAAAATGGAATCGTATCCGTGCGGCTGTCCCGCCAACACGCCGAGTGACCTAGAGTGCGTACGTGACGGATTTCTAGTGCGAGCGTATGATTGTTCGTAGTTTCACAGTAAGTCATTGTTTCGAGCCTATAAAAAACTAGTTGCTTATTCGTTATGATATATTCGCTAATTGCACTTAAAAGGATCACAAACACTTGAGTCAGGAGTTATATCTGCGAGGCTAATGGCTTGTGTGTATGTTGTATGATGCGTAATCTCGTTAAACTTGTTAGTTTCGTTTTAGACACATTTTTAATGCACTTACGTAATACTTAAGATGTATATTAATGAGTGAATTGGTTTACTATATTCTTTTTGTATGTTTCTTAGCGCAAAAACCAAATATTAAATTAAATCTTTTAAGAAGTTATATGACCACGCTGTTCCAAGGTGGATTGGTGAATTCACATTAATCGGATTTAAGCCCAAACCACCAAACTACCTCTACTTTTAGTCTCTCAGATTCGAAAGCTTTATTTGACTGTCGAACGTGCAGTAGTTGCAGTTCAGACACTGTGTCTGTGTGTGTGTGTGTGTGTCTTTATATCAACAGAGTTGCTAATTAGCGTTGGTTCTTTTAAAACTTGAGTTCATTTATTCAAGTTTACTACTTACACGTGTGTAAACATTATATTAGTGTTAATGTAAATCTTACATTTATAACTATGTTGGTCTATAGACGACAAAAGTAAAAAAAAATAATTGTGTACTTTATAGACACGCTAGACCTTACCGACGATTAGAAACACTATTTTTTATTCCTGTGAAAAATTTATTTTTATCATGTTCTTCTTACAATAATCCTGATATAGTCATTATACAGTCAGTCTCAATACTTTCTCTCTAATTGAATATACATTTTAATAATATCGTCGTCAGTGTTGATAACAACAAAAATGGTGGAAACAACAACAATAACACAACACCACGTTGTAATACTGTGCTATGGCATATTCCTTCCCAATCAATCTTTTTAATAGGAATAATATTTATTGGATGAAAATAAATAACGAAAAACAATTACAAACACGCTCCATTTAAGTAGATGTTTACATACGAGTAAGTATAAAGAGTTCCCAAAATGATCCACCAGACAGTACCAGCATTCTTCATGCAGTCAAATAGATAAATAAATAAGCATATTATGATGTGAACATATTTATTACAAGTGAAGTAAATTACGCTGCACGTTATCTTGCGCCGAACGCGACAGACGCAGTTACTTTAAAACATCCATCTAAACTTATTACCCCAAAGTTCAAAGGTGAACTAGATTACTTGAAATACAGTAAGAGCCATTACGGCTATGTCCCGGATTATTTATAGTCTCCCTGGAATCCCACGGGATCATCGGTTTAGCGGTTAGGAGTTCACTAACAGTAACGCTCTCCGAGGTCTCGTTAATAGCCATTACCACTTAATGTGGAGGGCAATCGCTAATAGATTTGCCACTTCGTTGACGTGCGTCTTAGAATCGAGATTCTGGTGTAAGTTTATCTTCGGCTCGTATATTTAGGCTAAGGTGACAAACTCTGTATTAGAGGTTACCATCTTATAGTCATTAATTCAACCGCCAAATATATATATGCGCTGATATATATATGTATATATATATATCATTGGGCGAAATAAATAAACGATTACTTAGAAAAATGCAACGAACGTATATTGTTAGTACAAAAAGTTACAAGCTTACATGTCAATCACCGATTAAGAAAAAGAAATAAAATAAAAGTTGTCAACTAATAACGACAACAAATAAGGTTGCGTTCTTATATGCAACCACTCGAAGGTGACGTCTTCCCAATAGCAGCAAAAAAATGTTCAGAGTTACACAACAGCAGCGAATCTTCACACGTCTCGACCTGACATACCACCTGGATTGGGGTCTATAGATGGTCACAACTCGAAAACATCTGTATTATCTTCATGATATTTTTTTCCGTAAAGCTCAAAGCTTAATCTTTAAAGCGACCAGTGCTGACCTCCAGTTAATAGCCGATATTGAAATAAAACTATTTTTAATGGATTTAACCGGCGTACAACTTTCTTCTTCGTTTTAAATGGTAGCGATACACGGTCCGCGTAACCTGTATTTAAATGTGACGACATCGATCCAAATCAAAATAAATTGTATTCAAACAAACTCTTACGAGAAAGTCTGAATCGACATTTGACAAGCCATCGTAAGCTACCTTCAGCTATCGAGTTGATATATCGTACATTGCTCGAAAGAACCTAAAAACTACATTGATAATAATTAATTTTGCGATTCTGTATTTAATAACAAAACGGCTCGCAGAAAGATAAATCTCTGACTGTTTACTGTCCGCGGAGTAACTCACTGTGACAGTAAACATGTAACTAACGCTACTAGAGTTACAGAGAAAGTCTGATTATTGTACAGTCGGACGCAATACTTGTATTACAATGCGCATTCAATTAATTTATGCTTCATGTTTGAAAAAATTGAGCCGAGATGGCCCAGTCATTAGAAGGCGTGCATCTTAACCGATGATTGCGGGTTCAAACCCAGGCAAGCACCACTAAATTTTTGACGTGCTTAATTTGGGCTTATAATTCATCGTGCTCGGCGCCGATCGTAAGGAAACCTGCATGTGTCTACTTTCAATGAAATTCTGCCACATGTGTATCCGCCAACCCGCATTGTAGCAGCGTGATGGAATATGCTCCAAACCTTCTCCTCGAAGGGAGGGGAGACCTTAATGTTTTATAAAAAGTGCTACATGTTCAAGACACGTGTTATGTATGTTATGGTGATCAATCCAATCAAATACAATCACCACGATACCACTTCAATTTTCATCTCTTTCCTCTTTGTAACTTTTTCTATTCAAATTCATGTAAACTCAGTTGAAAAACACTGACTTTCATGTGACTTTCGTTAGACTTCACATCGTTTATCGATGATGATCACATGCCATGCGTCGAATGAAATGATCTGCCATCTATTCGATGGAGACAGCATCATAGAATAGAACTCAGACGTTCGCAAGTGAGACATTTTATATAAGGCTTAAAGTATGATATAAGCCCATTGAACACATACACATACCAAACCTCATATATCGGTACACACGAACAAGTACTACGAACTACTTCTACTTACTTCTTTAAAGACATTAATGGGTGCGCATATACAAGTATACGTGTGTTCGTTAGTAAACAAGCTTACATTCAATACGAGAGTGCTTAACGCGCTCACAGTTCATAATCTAGGGCATTAAACGTTATAATTACGCAGTAAATAACATGTAAATACTCTTAGCTCTGGAGTCGATTGCACTTTCGTATTTATAACGTAAGTGGGATCTAAATCTCGTATCGACTGTCCGCCGTGACACACAGACACAGTGACTAACCCCAGTTACAAACAGTACGGCTCGCGATATCGCGTTACGACGGCATCGACTGAGCTCTGACCACTGAGCACCGAGCACCGACACTCGACTTATTATATATTATTCGATTGACTGTTTATCTACAAACCTTTATTAAGTTTTGGAGATCACCGATCAGAATCACTCGTATATTCTTGTAGATAATTGCTCGATAATAACACGAACTATTATTTACCGTGCCAATGTAATCCATCAGCTACTAACAAATATGAAATTATAAGCATTGGCTATCTATAATTATGACCTAAGATCAGTATTTTGTTGATAGCGAGTGTCATTTAATTAGTTCGAAAATGTACCACTAGATGGCGTTGTATCGTATAACAGCGAATCTGAATCGCGCTGGCCAGATTTTCGTGCGGCGAATGACATCGGCCCGTCGCACCGGACCGAGCTAAGACCTTACTTCATAGGATCATTTCTATAGTAAGCTCTTCACGAGATCAACACACTACGTGTGATCGTACCAGCCGCGAAGATGAGACGTGGCGCGGCGTCCTGAGCGTGAGGCGGGCGACGGCTTCGGTCGTCAGCCCTCGATGATCGTTCACTCCTCTCTCTCGGGAGAGGAGCGTGGGGCGCTGTCGCTGTCTGAGCGGCTTATATAAAATCATATCATAATCTAAAACTAAGTAACAATAGTCGTCAGTCGCAAGAGTGTAATAACTTGTACTATTTGTTCTATGATATAAAAAATCAGTAGCAACTACCAACGCAACATCTTAGACGTCTTCGAATATATTCTACTGTAAATTGTAATGTATAATTATTGTATACCTTGATAACATATACTCTATAGGAATATGTCACTCACCAGAGAGTACTTCATATTTTTACCTTTAAATCTGAAAATTCAACATATTGGAATTACATAAATAAAACCTACTTAATTTTTTTTAAGATTATTCTTCTCTTGCCTTTCTCTATGTTCCAAGTTATCCTTGACAGCGTGCGCTTAAGCATGGTGGTGACACTGTCGCTCATCAAAAAAATCACTGCTTTTTTGTAGGCGCATGTACATTATCTTCAGCTAGTTTCACAGATAGTTTTTGGCTACTAATTATCATGTACTACAATCAACGTGTTACATACAGCCACGTCAGCCTATCATCATCATCATAAGCAGCCTGTAAATTTCCCACTTCTGGGCTAAGGCCTCCTCTCCCTCTGAGGAGAAGGTTTGGAACATATTCCACCACGCTGCTCCAATGCGGGTTGGTGGAATACACATGTGGCAGAATTTCGTTGAAATTAGAAACATGCAGGTTTTCTCACGACGTTTTCCTTCACGGCCGAGCACGAGATGAATTATAAACACAAATTAAGCACATGAAAATTCAGTGGTGTTTGCCTGGGCTTGAACTCGAAATCATCGGTTAAGTTGCACGCGTTCACCACTGGGCCATCTCGGCTCTGTCAAGCTGCTAGTTCACTTTATAACATGTTTTAGAATTATCTTCTTACAACATCCGAAAGCCCTTAAATTCCCAGTCAAGTAGTCCTACTGCGTATATATACCGATTGTCTTGGTTCGGTTAAGCAGAATAGAAGCTAAAGTGTCGCATCCATCCATTTTAAATTACATCAAATTTCATAAAAACTCTATGATAAAATGTTAACTTAACGGTGATCTGTACAAGTATGTCGAAGTAAATTAACCTCAAATGGATACATGAAATAAATTTTTATGTATAACACTAATTTAATGAACACTAATAATAATAATACTATTACGTAATTTATCGTTATAATTTAATCATATGTTGTTATGATTAGATATAAATTAGACGAACTGTGTACAATTCCAACATCGAAATCCGGACGCCGACTCGTCCGGTGAGAAACCGAAGAAGCCATCACTTAATGAGATGCAAAACAAACAACTATCGAGCTGGTTCTTATCACAGACACCAGATTCATATGATTGTCATTCTAGTTCAATGAGTCCCTTGACCCTGTAGAATTAATGTGTCGTTAACGGGTCCACGAATCATGAAATTTTCCGATACTAAATAATTTTGGAAAGCCAAGAAAAGAGGGCACATTTCGAACTTGTTTAACGATGACAAGTCAGTTTTAAAAATGCTTTGTAAACTGTAATTCTCGATAATATTAACTTCTTTAAAGTTTATAAAGACAGTCGAAAATAATATGAAAATTACATAACATCTACTTTTGAATAAGTTTAATGGCAATATCCAATGAGGTAATATAAAGTAAACGATGATATCTTTGTGTCTTTATGTTTCAATACCTAGATATACACTTTAAAATTGTCTATTATTGTTAGCGAACTGCTGAGCGTGGTCACCTGCATGGATCTTGGAATAATTTTCTGTGAATTCGTGAATACTAACTAATTCTGGAATATTTTGATTTTTTCCAAGATTAAATCTGTACATGTTTATTTAAAAGGTGCACTGCTTTAATCTCATTTGTAGATATTTAATTAAGTCACTCAACCGTAAAATTAATTACGACACAGCAGAGCTTTAAGCTCCACAGTTTTACGCCAAGTTTTTAGATGATGGTCGTAATACAACTCGCATATTGCTCTCAAATTGTTCCTCCCATTAAAGTTTTAGAAAATTCACCGTTTACAACGATTCCCGAATAACACAATTTAATTAAATTACGAATTAAATTTTTAATGTAATCAATCAAAACAGTACAAAATGATTCGTCATTTTTTCATTATTTCTATTACCAATTAAAGTCACATTTTTGATAAGATCTCCTAAACGATGTACATACATATAAATGCTAGTTGTACGTACGTTCACACACTCAGAGCCTAGCTGCCCCCCATATATTACGGCTCGTTAAACTGTTACTCCTGACCAAGATATCCTAATGACAACTGTTATCTGAATGGTGATTATGGCCGTCGGTCGGATGTTACTCTTGTAACTCGATCAATTCCCACTCCCAAATATTCGTCCGTTTTGTAATTTGTCACTTGAAAATAATGAGGAACTTAAGTTTATAGGGCAGGTGGTGATTCAAGTTTTTGGAATACGTTTATAATTGATTCAGATTAAAAGATTATCAATTTACTTTACAACGCGAATGATCTAAGCACATAATATAATATTTAACTTAAGTAAACATTACACGTTAATTTAAATTTAATTAAGATTTTCTATTCAAAACTTAATCGACTATTATTTGAACAAGAAAATGAACGTCATTATTAATGCAGTCGTTGAAAATTTACAATAATAAGCTGTCGCGGTATTGTAAATGAGGTGTTTTAGGTACAGTTAAATAAAACACGTGTGAAATTATAAATATTTCCAGAAATAATAGTTTATAAAAAATGCCATAAACAAAGGACTCTTTTGGCCGTAACATTTCGTAAACAAGGGAAGTAATTAATTAAATTTCTCAAGTAGTACAATTCGTAACGTTCCAATATTTAACGGTAGCTTGTCTGAATGTATTTTTATTTCGTCATTCACTTGTCAGCGTTGGGTATTAGCATGATATTAATCTAGACTGCAGTGCTCATTGGCCTAGAAACTAGTCAGGTGCGAGTGGCAAAAATACCAAGTTGACTGGCGCTAGGCCAATGTCCGACATCGATCCTGTCCCAGAATGTTCATTGTTCAGTAGTTAGTTGGGTAACATTGGAAATACCAGTTACGGCACGCGGGTAAGCTTACGTAAAGTAATTAGACTCGTACTTAAGATAAGTTCTTAAGTCGGATTCAGATTTCAACTTAATACTGTGGTATCTCATGATCTTCTTACTCGATGGCTTAATTAAGATTTAAGATTTTCATAATGATATATTTCTAAATTTGGAAGAAAGTTAAGTTTTAGCTAATTATGAACAGCATTGAAACACACATACGGTTAAATATACAATAAAAAAATCATATCATATTACTGGTTCAAGTTTACTTAAAGTTTAACTTAGATTGCTTTGGTACAGATCTAATTAAGTTACAAACAATATGGTTATATTTTGATATAGTAAAACATAATCTTCCAAACTTAACGCGGAACCCAATATAAGAGAGTAATAAAGTTATTAATTTAAATCAATTCAATGAATGTCAAGAAATTCATATATTGTTAAACCACCCAAAGATCTGTAACTATTTAGACGATATAATCGCCGTGAGTTAGGGGACAGTGGTAGTGGAGCCGATAAATGCTAGGCGGTGGAGTAAGCGTGCTGAATGGAGTTACGTGATTGATTGTGATACCTGCTTACGAGTCGCAAATAATGTGCAAATAATAGAGTGTGAACTGCCCGTGGTTGGCGGAGAGGCGGATTGTCTATTTGCACAAAAACATACGTTGTGCGGTTAGCGACTCAAAGGCGGAGTTTGATTTATTGAGTGGTGAACACTACGAGCGGAATAACCTTTTAACGAGAAGACGAATGCCGTTTTTTCGAATAAATGGGAAAAAAAATTCAAGATAGAACGTGCATACTTTACTCCTATTACTTAAGCTTACTAGCATATACAATACATATAGACTGGCTCGACACAATCTGGATAATGTTCTTAACCTAGATTACATACCTGAAATGCCAAGCTAGGTTGATTAAAGAAATGTATAATATTAAATATATAGCTCATAGTTGTGATACCGTCCGCTAAGTTCTTTAACCATACACTGAGCCCTACGACTAGAACTGACTAATAGCATCCTAACCAACATAGTGGTTACCGTCTGTCGACTAATACGAACATTTACAAGGTCTCGTTCGCACTAGGAGCGGAGGTCTCTGATTGCGTCTGATTTGTCATGATAACGGCATTAGAACACGGAGTATCCGTAATTACTGTAACGAAGTGCGATAATTGATCAGCTTTGTGGGTCAGTCCTAACGAGTTGACTTTCACGAGAAAAATATGGAAATATAAGGGCAGAGTTAGTCTAAGCAGGTAATTAAATTTTGATAAGTGATAACAATATGGAGTTAACCAACCAAAGTTTAAATCTAAATCAAAATCTATATTTAATATAGAAGCGTTAAATTCGCTTATTGTTAGTCAAAAATCTATCTGGTATAACCGATGTAACTGGTGGTAGGGACCACTCATGAGATATTCTACCGCCAAACAACAGTACTCAGTATTGTTGTGTTCCAGTTTGAAGGTTGAGTGAGCCAGTGTAACTAAAGGCATAAGGGACGTAACATAACTTAGTTCCCATGATTGGCCATGTAAGGAATGGGTAATATTTCTTGTCATTCTCTATGGACGGTAGTGACCACTTACCATCAGGTTTCCCATATGCTCGTTCGCCAACATATGCCATAAAAAAAAATCTACAATCAGTTCGGAAAACACCTTCAGGCTTGAGAAGAACCCGGGAAAGAAGCACAACCAGGCTTATAAAAAGGCTTTACATCTAGATGTTGCATGTATAATAAAATCTTGTATTGAGTAATATTAAAGGAACCGCAAACCAGAAATCCGCAGACCTCCCACTGACTGTTTTTGAAAACAATCCAAAATTGGAACAAAACCTCGGCATGCAATGTGAGACGAAAACTTTTCCGCGTTCAAATTATCCGGAAGGAAGAACCGGTGACAGTTGAAGCGATCTATTAATAACTTATTACTAATTCCACGCTTTTTTATCATTAATATAATCTTGTATTGAGTAATATTCGTTATCAATGTTTAATTCGACATGAGATTTAGTTTTTTTAATAGACCAAGTTAAAAAAATACCTGAGATACGAATGCCGTACCCCAAGATGGATGTATTAGTAAGTCGGAAACTAGGTGTTATAGCTTACCTTTGTTCCCCGTGTCTGTACAATAATTTTGACCATTTTCACATGATAAACATATTTCTGAACGGAGATAAATATTAATCATAGAAAGAACTTCTGAGTGATTGTAGTCAAGCGAGGAAGATCAGATATTTGTGAAAACAATGCAATAAGTTTCATAGTAAGTGGAGATAATTTGTATCTCCTTTAAGATATTTCTTACTGAAACAATGCAACTAATTATAATACTATCGTATATTAATGATCTTTATTACTTGTTATTTAAGGCCGGTTTTCGCTTCCACTTATATTATGATTGGATTACCGTACAGGGCATACGGCACTCGACGCGTGTGTATCACAAGTTTTATATACTGCGCCTCGTTGCTCGTAAACTCTGTCCGCTCTCAGGAAATGTAATAACGTTGTAATTATTATTCGTTTCTTCTCGACCAGGTAATGGAGATCGCTGGTGTTGATGAAAAACACAGCATGAATTAATTTAAAGGTTTATATCCTGAACCTTACATGAACATAAAATCATTACTAATTCTTTTTTGTATAGGTTTGCAATTGTGCTTTTTGAGAGACCTGTCAAATAACAGAGGACTATTTTTTCACATAACTGTAAATTTTTATATGACTTTCGGACATTATGGAACATTATTTTAAGTTTATTCTCCGAATCAATTTTTTCGCTTCGTCAGGAGTGAAAATGAATTAAATTGATGCAATTGATTGACTTTCATAAGTAAAATACATAAGCAAATATACTTAACCCAATACGAATTATTCGATGCTATTTAAAGACGTACAATCTTGTTACCTGATCACATCTTGCGCTTAGGCAGCATTATAAATACTATTATTTTACTCTCATTTGTAATGGCCGCCGCACCAATAAATCTAAGCGACGGTTGAACAGTGCCCTTTGTACAAATATTTGTAACGTATTAGTTGAACATGTCGCGATATGGTTAATGGCGGCCGCGTTGATTTACTGAGCCATCGGCCGCTACCTCTGACGTGTTTGTGGGACGATCCGGAGTTCGGGTCGTATCGTTTAATGGCTGATCAATTTGTGAGTTGGTTCTTTAGCCAGACTTTGCTGCGTCTATTTCTTTCTTTGGTTTCATAGTTTTAAAGATTCAATTTTCAAAGATTATTTATTTAGGACACCTATCAATTTTAGGTCACAATTTGTATACTGTTCATGTCAGTAAAGACATGATTATATAACGACACCGTATACCATAAAGCCAGCTGCAGTTAATATCTTAACTTTTCGAATATTAAGACAACAACAATGATTTAATTATTTAGATGTGAAAAACTTAAATATAAAGTTTTATACACAGATGACAAATCGGAGTTTTTACGCTTTGCCACATATTACCAGTGAATAAAATCTATATAATTATGTAAAAGGTAAAGTCCAGATTGACTAATTATTTATTAACACACGATTTAAACTATACGAAATAGAGATTTGAAATTTGCAAAAGAACTTCGTTTTGCAAGACTAAGTCTAAGAAATGATAATGCGAAATTTTGATCTAAATTTTTTTTTTCATTTAGTCAATCCGCTTAAATATACTTTAGGATTAAGACATAATTTGACATGATTTTAGGTTTCGATAAACGTGTCACGAAAATAATTACTTTTTTTTTTGTTAATTCTTAAATTCGCGTTAAAAACGCGAGAGAATTTTCTTTTCTTTATTTACTGCTTATGTTCAGAATACAAAATCCTGACACTGACCATCTTGAACAGTTAGACAGATGATCCGTTTACTTGCTTGTATACTTACCATTTATATACGATTTAAGGGTCTCTTAAATATTTAATAACGCCAATGCGCCGTTAGACACATAAATTATGTTTATATATTCAACAAACATTTCTATAAAGCAACATCTATTTCATTGATTGTAAGTTCAATTGATAAACGCATCGAAACAGATTACATCCTACCTAACGGGTTGTCTCAGATGAAATATGGACCACGATGCTGCGCACTAAAGGGTTATAAACGATTATCAATCAGACATGTTTAGGTCGAGAATTATCTTGTAATGAAAACGGGTCGGAATTGGCATCGAATATAATATAAACATTTTTAAAACTAGTTATACTTTCTACATTGCGACCATTGCCATCGAACTAGGCGTTAATTTGACTGGTGTTCTTCTACCAAATTTGGAAGGGATCTGAAACCTAAATAGCCACAGACCACTGAAGTAGTTTACTTAATTAGTAGACAAACAGACTGATATTATAAAAAAAAAGAAAACTACTGTTTTCAACGTTAATGTACACAGCATCAGTTGCAATGTAAACGAATGTACAGCACGATTGCAGTATGAATTATATTAACAGTATCGGTAGGAACTATCGAGTTTTACATTTTTCCGTCGCAAAAGCATATCACTGGCACCAGAGCCCCGAGCTTCAGAATTGAGTTCGCGTCCCCCGAGTGCGGCGCCAAGACACGTAAATACAAGTTACCATGTACAATATTATTACGACGACACCGTCGTTCATCAAAGGCCTCTGCCTCATCTATTATAGTTATTAAGCCCGCCTGTAACCTGGCTCAGCCGCTACCGGTTGTAAACGACAGCCACTACTCATAAATGTATGAACTACGAGCCGGTCATGTGAAACGTTTGTAGGTACTTTTATAAGAGTTATGTTAAATACGGAAAATGTTTAGAGATCCGTCGAACGTTGATTATTTTATTTTCAGTTTCTACTGTTAAGAAATCGCCATAATCATTGGGTACAAAGTACAAATAATTCGATACGACATTCTACCTAGGACATCAAGTGCAGCTTAAATTAATTAGTTTTTTGTTTTCAATTCCTTTAATGCATCTTGATTTATGATTTATTTTCAATTTATTTATACGTTTTAACATACTCTAAGTCTTTCAGATTGGGATGTAGGAAACTGGCTGCTCCAATGCGGGTTTTTGGACGTTTGTCAGAATTTCGTCCGACACATGCATGTTTCCTACACCGAGCTCGCGATGAATTGTTAACACAAATTAAGTACTTGAAAACATGTGAGTGCTTGCCCAGATTAAAACACGCAATACAATTCAGATACATGTCTTCTAACCACGGAGCCACCACGCCCCACATTTTTGTTTATGCTTTAACAATTCGACTAATTTCCACAAAATGTCACTACAAGTAGTTCAGATGCCTCAATTTAATTTGTTGAATTTTTTTACAATTTTGAATGTAATAACGACTTATCTGTTAAAATCAAAATGCCAAATGTGCGGAACCCGACAGACGAGGCGAGCTATTCCTCGACATAACTTCACACGAACTAAACTCATAAATATCAGTTACATTGGATTCCGATGCTTTAACGACCTATTAAGTTTTAAATTAAATAATTTTTCGCTTCTTAATGTTTATTATTTCTAAATATAATAATGTGGACATTAATATATTGATGGACGCCGGTGTATGTTACGGTGCGAGTATTTATCGATTAAACTTTAATTAACGGTTTCAGTGATATATATATTTAATAACGTAATATATTTAAGACTTTAGATTGCGTTAGATATGTTTATTATATTCGATGCTATATCCGTTTGTTATTTTAACGCATCGATATAGACATATGGGTTATATGTTTTGTATAAATTAATGGAAAAGTTATGTTGAATGAAATAATTTAATCGGAATTCTAAGATTTGTTCCAACGTTTCTTGTTAAAATCATATTATTCCATAAGTCAATGCTGTGGATGGCTGTATTCCTATCGGAAAAGTTATTTAGTCATTGTAATTACAGGCACAAGAGACGAAACATTCTCTTTCCCGTAGTTTATTTTATGCAATGTTACTGTCTGGACCGGGGTGATCATTTACCATAAAGAGGCCTAAATAAATTTGGAAAAAAAATCTTCAGAGATACTCTCGGTAAATCAATAATCCCATGAATTCTAATTGTAAGCGTCACTGTTCCGCGGCCACAAAGAGTCATTAGTCTGTCCGAATCGCCAGTGCCGTCTTCTGATAGGTCGGAGTGCGTCCAGACAGGTAAAACGATAAATATAAAAAACATACATCACACTATAAAGCAACCCCTTCGTAATTTAGCCGACTCCCTTATCGGGTCAATAAATTAGACTAATAAAATCGCACCGACATTGTCTGTTTAATAGCCGTTTTGTCACAAATATAGTGATAAATCAAGCGGCCGCCACCCCCGGCTGTAAATCTAAATAAAAGTATGTCCACGACCGGCCCGCGGTGCCGCGCCGGTGGTGCGCCAACCGGCTCGTTTGAAGTGCGGCCGTACGCGGTGCGTACCGTCAGACAGTGTGATTATTCACGTTTCGAATGTACTGCCAGTAAATTTGCGATAATTGTGACATCACTATTAAGTGGTGGTCTGGAGCACGCATGAAACAAATTTGCGAATGAGATGTGAAACGGCGATATTAGCGATGTTATCTTAAAGAGAAACCGATAATAATCGTTAATGTTTCTTCAAAATTATGACCAGCTGATCACATGAAATGATGCAATGAATATTTTATTAATATAAGCATAAATATTTATAGTATTAATGGTATTATGTCTTTGGGCACGTTACGTAGAAAGTTAGAAGAGTTGAGATTAATGACACTCGGCGTAATGATGTCTTGCGGATTTGGGCTTATAGTGTACTTTTATTTTCCCTAAATTTGTAAAGGCCTTTGGATATTCAAAATCAACTAATTTATCCAACTCGCAAGCACGACGGTCGCATTTAAACTCGTGGAGCTTACTCGAATTCACGGTCTGTGAAAATGCAACCGCACAACAGAAATACTCCGCAGACCTCCCACTGACTGTTTTTGAAAACAATCCAAAATTGGAACAAAAACCTCGGCATGCAACGTGAGACGAAAACTTTTCCGCGTTCAAATTATCCGGAAGGAAGAACCGGCGACAGTTGAAGCGATCTATTAATAACCTTTTGTCTGAGCTAAGAATAAAGCCGGCAACTCAGTCCTCCATGTCGATATAGTTTTATAGTTATGAATGATTGGAAACGAACATTCATTTGTTCCACTAGTAAGGCTTTGCTCTGTGCAAATCCTCGCGTCTTGAACATTATATGAACTTCTAGTCTCAAATATTGTAAAATAGTTTTTTAGAATAAGGGGGCAAGTGCGCCAGTTATTACAAGCACAATGGACATAAAATCTTAGATCTCAAGGTTGACGGCCGTGGACCGTGTGAGAGATGGTTTACTGAAGGCCAAGGTGGTAACTAATCACCAGCTCTAATATTTGTTCGTTATATGAAAATACTGTATTATAGAAATTGTTCTCAAAAAGTAAATTGTGTGTTAAAAACGCTGTTCAATGTCGATATCACAGCGAAGCCGGCTCAATCGCAGCTAAATTGTTTTAAAGTTTAATATCTACCGATTAAAAATTTTCGTTTACTACAGCTGATAAAAAAATAACCTCACTGTTAATATTGATGCTGCTTACAATAAACGTGACTACGAGCGCAACAATTTGTGAAATTAAATATGAAATGTTAGTGCTAGCTTCACCCGGTACAGTCGTGAATATTCAATTAGAGATTCCAATTAAGAGCTGAGTTATTACACGAGGGGTGTTCACGAAACGACCGTAGTCACCTCTACAAGGACTGTTTAGTTTGTAAAGTGTTACAAGCATACGATACTTTTACAAGCGGTAGATTTAGAGTTTCTTCGTCAATGGGTCAAGTTGCTGGTGCCGACTCCGTGAAAGTCGTGTGTCTAATCCTATCCCCTGGTTTATTGTCGTTCCCAATCCTACCACAGGTTATACGTTTAATTTAAACAAACATTAATATTGAATATTATAAATTGAACAAATTATTTCTGCTAAAAATTATGTAATTTGTTTATAAAATTATTTTAGAAGTTAAATGAGTTGTATTAAAACCATCGCTGTTACCATTTCAGCAACCAGAAGAACTGATGAAGGCCGTGAAGCTCACGTCTCGTGAGCG
The DNA here is from genome assembly GCF_905147765.1 of Vanessa atalanta. Classification (NCBI taxonomy): domain Eukaryota; kingdom Metazoa; phylum Arthropoda; class Insecta; order Lepidoptera; family Nymphalidae; genus Vanessa; species Vanessa atalanta. Next base: position 10,502,268 of record NC_061889.1, on the reverse strand, counting down.
TCGCTTCATCAAGTTCGCGAGCGTGGAGTACGGAGGCCAACTGTACATGACGCCACAGGATTTCCTGGAGTCCGTTGTGGAGCAAGAGCCGAGACGTAAGTCTTTCCTATTCATTTAATAAAGCTGTGATTATACAACAATTTGTCATTTGTCAAATTCACCTGTCTCTGTTCACTTTTCAAAGTCACGCGGAATGCATTTGCCGGTAGAATTTCTCGCTACCATACGGAATGTTGAGTAGTTAACTGCTGATAGTATTGATAGATAGTGCTTAACGCAGACATTTTCTTAGTTCGCTGTTATGTACACGCCGGTTTTCTGATTTTGTTAAATATTATCTATAAAAATAAAAACAAGATAATTAATTGTACACCGAAGGTTAAAGTCAATATTTGTTACTCCAAAAAATAAAAATATATTTATTTTTTCATGCTGGTAGCACTTAACATTAAACGTGTTCAGGAAATCATACCACTCTGCATTTAGAACATATCACTTGACCTTTTGATTTCTTCTATTAGTAATAGAATTAAAAAACCGTAAAACAACGAAAAACTGAAATCACTCTTGAATTGAACTGCATGTCTCCTTCTTCCGTAACAATCTCAGTGTTATATAAACTTATTCCAGCACGTTTGAAGCGGCGCGTCCTCACGACCAAGGAGATCGAGCAACTGCGAGACCAGGTACCTCCTTTGAAGAAAGGCTCCTCGCAGATGTTCCGCAGCATGAGGGATAGAGGTGAGCTATTTGTCTATTAAAATACCTTACGAATAATAGATAGTAAGTATTTCTGGAAGCTTATCAGGGCCTCATTCTACTGCCAAACACCAATATGTCACTCTGTTGAGATTCAGAATTCTATAAGAAGCTGTATGCTAGTGTAATGTACTTTGCTTCGTACTTGGCATATTAGGAGAGTTACATTGTTATATCGCCAGAGTCTGTGAGCGATGGTCATTTACATATAAGTACTCGTATATAAAAACACTGGCTTATGTACAAAGATATTCATACAGATAACTAAAGAACCTCTATAATATTTTTTTGTGTTCATTTAGGAATCATCTCGTACACCGAATACCTCTTCCTGCTCTCCATTCTCACGAGTAAGTTACATTTATCTTTAAAAGAGCCGGAATGGCCCATTGGTCTAAATACGTGAAACTTTACCAAAGTTTACAAGATTAATTTATACTGTCGGATGAAACTGCATATCCTCGAACCCCCATAGCAGCAGCGAGCTACTTATTGATCAAATTAACTCCAAGCTTTCTCAACAATAAATATGGCATTTACCCCGTGGGGCGTTGACAGGACATGTTACATTACTTTACTTTTACATTTTTTCGCAATAATTTACATTCAATAACTGATGGCGCAGAATAGTTCATTTAGGACATTGGGCCCATTCAAATGCGTGCTAAGTAAGCGTAAAAAGTCCTTAATTTATGGGGACAACATTTATGCATCCTTTGATCTGATCTCTAAGTTTCTAATTTCTACTCCATTAATCATTTCCAGAACCAGCTTCAGGGTTCGAGATAGCGTTCAACATGTTCGACACGGACGGCAACCAGAGAGTCGACAAAAATGAATTCTTAGTCGTAAGTACTAAGCCGAATACAACCAAATATAAATATAAGAAAATATTATTTATGCATTGTATGAGGGTTTCAGCCGCGATCATACTATGTATTATTTTGGCGGACATTTCGACGAGTTACCCCTGTCGTGGTGGAGCTGACTACCCCGCCGTTATCATCGACAGCCCGAATTTTCTTCGCCTGATCTTGTTCACAAAAACCGTAAAAACTCTTGCAATCGACGTCAAATAGCGCTCAGAGTTCCATTCTGCTCGTGTTGGCCACGTGACGCCACAGATGTACAGATTTAATATATTGTGATCATGCATGGTCATACACCGTGAAAGTTTTAAGAGTAAAATGTTGTTCACATTGACAGCGAAAGGGAAAAGTATATTTTGTAAACAATGATGAATGTTTCTGTAGATAAGTAAGTGTTGCAATATAAATGAGCATTTATGTACGATATAAAAGCAAATTGATTTATTAATATAACTGTAATAAAGCGTACTATATTTGCACAATTAGCTGATGCTTGAACACCGATTAACTAAGATCTCATAACCGGACGAAACCGGAACGGCCATGTTGTTTTTTCGTTATTATTTAAATATAGCAATATTGCACTTTTTCGCACAATATTTTATTATAGAATTCAAATAGAACCTATATACCTATATTTTAAGATTTATTTTTAATTCTTTTAGTACGTACGTATATATTTAATTTTATATATTATTATTTTATACAATTTGCATTCGATTTGCACCGCCATTGTTAGATACAGCGCCTGCTCGGCGGCACGCTGAAGGAACGAAAGGATATTGACGCCGACACCGAGAAGGCGGTAAGTTCTGTGTTCTGCTTCTCTTACACGTGGCGAGAAATTTCACTGACTGATGTGACAAATAATTACATAACAAATAAAATATCAATCGCCAATCTCTAACTGCTCTCGTAACTTTGTTTTAATTGTATCGTTTTTGAATCGAATAGTTATATCGATACAATGTGACGTCTGTTTACGAGTCGATTAATTTATAAAAATTAATAATCGATCTCGATTCCGAAGTAATAATTAATTATTACTTCGGAACTATTTTGACGACCTCCGTGGTCGAGTAGTGTGTACACCGGTTTTCATGGGTACGCCACTCCGAGGTCCCGGGTTCGATTCCCGGCCGAGTCGATGTAGAAAAAATCATTAGTTTTCTATGTTGTCTTGGGTCTGGGTGTTTGTGGTACCGTCGTTACTTCTGATTTCCATAACACAAGTGCTTTAGCTACTTACATTGGGATCAGAGTAATGTATGTGATGTTGTCCAATATTTATTTATTATTTATTTATTTAATTATTAAATTAAACAAAAAAGTTAAATAAATTTGTGAATATTTTTGTGCATTTGTATTAAATGCTTGCGTATTCAGCTGCAATATTTTTTTTTATGTGAAATTTAAGCCACGTGTGAAAGAAAGACTGTTTTTCAGCGCATAAAGCGATGTGTCTTATTGTGAAACTGTGACAGCTTCATATTACATAAAACATACGACAGATTATAGTAAACAAACTCACCACAGATTGGTAATTTATTTACATAACACACATCACAAACACGCTCGAATTAGGGTTTAACTTCGAAAAAATTATTAGTAGAAATTTTCTTTCCGTTATCGTTTATACGAAACAATCAATAATGACGGTGTTAATAGAATATATATGATGACCTCCGCCTTATTTCGGGTCTAAATCGAAAATAACGTGTATTTGAAAATAAACGGCTTAAATAAACAGAAATTGGCGTTAAAGTTCAAGATGGTGGATGACGCAACGTGGTGCAACTCCCGAAAACCAAAAAGTAGACTTCCAGGGGAAGGAAAATTTCTAATTATAATTTTTTTTAGCCCCGTTTTTTATCTTACCTGAGTAGGTTAACATTTATTTTGTTGTTGGTACATAAAATGCGTTTCTTATATTATATACGAACTTATAACGATTACATTATTATGAATGTTGTCTCTAATTGTAGTCCCAACATGAAGTAAATAACTATTAATTTTTGGAGACAAATTTTTATTATAATTTTCAATATTTTTTTTTCAGAAATGTTCAGTAATTAATTAATTTAACAAGAATCTAATTTTTAATCCGATATGACTTTACGACGTCACTAAAAATTAAAGCGTGTGCATCGTCAGATAAACCGTTTTTGGTCGGAACTTTAAATTCGACCTTGAACCTTCAATAACTTGTGTTAGGAAAACATTAATTATTATTCTTGTTTGTCTTGGATATTGTTCTGAAAGGGACTCTCAAAATTAGGGATTCTCCACGTAACATGCTAAAAGTTGATAAAAAAGAAACTTTTAAAGAAATTTTGAGGGAGTTTTCTGTAACTCCCTTTTGAAGCTGCGAACCTAAATCTAATTTTCCCTTTCAGAACAACAGCTCAGATTTTTAAGTTAAAAAAGATAAGTGAATGAAAATTTTCATCTCACAAAAACCAATAAATGTACATATTTCATTTTGAGTGGCTTTCCCTGTGTCCAATTTTATTTTACTGGATAGGTACTGAAAAAAACGATAAATTTATTTTGTATGTATGTATATTATACTTATTTAAGTATACAGTATGTATTATATGCGTGTATTGTAGCTGCTTACTCTAGTGTCGTCCAGCGTGCTCAAGCAAAAGGTGGAGCAAGCTGAAAGAAACCAAGAGTGTAGTCCAAAGCCGTCTGTAGTAAGTTTAATATTTAATGTGTTGGCGTTTACGTACGATTGTTGCTCGCTTTTGCTTTTTAAGGGTTCAAATTATCCTTTTTTGTGTTATTTCATTTTGTACGTTTGTGTTTACGGACATTTTTGTTGTAAATTGTGATATACACCTGTTGTTGAACGTTCCGTGCTTAACGGCGACATGGCTCACGTTATCTGTTATCTGTGGGCAGAGAGTTTGTAATTTTGGTGATGCGCAGGACTCGCAATCTAAGACGATCAGCCAGAAATTGGGTTCTATGAGACGTCGACAACGGGAAAAAAGAACGATAATCGGCAATTTACGTAATTTCAGTTTGCGTATTCGTATCTGTAGCCTAAATGACAGACTGCGCTTTCCGTGTTTACATATACCGAAAGACTGCTTTCGCCGTGTCTGCACAGACACGCGCGACTGATTTCTGACCGGCGTCCTTAGATTGCGCGTGCTGTAAAGATATCTGATAATTAATTACTCAAAATATTTGATTATTATCAGAATCAGTATTTTATGAAAGAAAGTTTCTTTCATATTTCCAACGATTTTCCTCCGTATTTTACATTTCTTCCAACAAGTTATTAACAAGTGCCAGGCGTGTTTGTAGTTTGATTTAACGATGAAAAACAAAAGAGAAATTGTTATTTTTTGTTTGAAATTTTCGTTTTGATATTTTGTTATTAATTACGTATTTGTACGAGGTAAATATTACTTCCTCATTAAGAGCAATAATGAGTGATAATACAATTTGAATTCTAATTATTCGTAAATCTATTTTTTCGTGTTTGCTACTCGTTCGGTATATTTGTTTATTGTCAATTTAAACTTTCTACTGTTCTTAGACGGTTGAGTTAAGTTGAAACTGTTACCGTTTCAGATGGAGAAGATCTTCAGTTACGCGTGGAAAGGTAAGCGCGGCATGAACTTGGAGGGAGCGGAGGAGGGCAAAGGACCGCAGGAGAACTACATCAATGACGACCAGGGGCTGCAGAGACGACACAACGTCGACACCCTCTTACAGGTAAACTCTATACATACATAATAAAATATAGATTTTGATGGTGGAAATAAAAAGATGCCGGATATGTGGATAATAATAAAGATTCACGATAAAAACTGTCAGTACTATTTGGCTACTATTATACTATTTAGCTGAAAGAAGCCCAGTACATATACATACTTCTTGGTCAAATCCGGTTCAAATTTATGTAACACAATTTGAATACTGCTACGACTGAGACTGGCGCAAGCACATAAGGATAATTATTCGCTCGTGTCATACCATGAAATTTTCTTTTAATTATTTTTTTTGAGGCCCAAATACACGATTATTAAATCTTGTGTATGACTTTTATATAATTGTGATTTTAGGTCCACTTCTTCGGCAAGAAGGGTACAAACGACTTGAAGTTCGAGGGATTCAGGCAGTTCATGGAGAACTTGCAGACCGAGGTATTGGAGCTGGAGTTCCACGAGTTCGCGAAGGGTAATCGCCGCTTGCACTGTTATTATTATTGCTTACAAATAATATCGATTTTATTTAGACAACTTTTCACTAACATAACTCAAGAAAAAATGTTCAAGATGCGCATTTGCTATTTATTATAAGAAAACAGGCGCGTATCTGTCACGATCCCTATGGGCACCACTGGTTACTTTCACCCAGAGACACCGGCCCGGCCCCGGGAAAAGTTGGAATATCTTCTGATTAATTCTAAAACGAGACTAGCTAAAATTACGGTACAGGTACTCTTCTTACCTAGAGTAGGTCAGGAGAGTTCACCTGCATACATGCATGTCACCATCCGATGGGTTGGCAAGTTTGACATGACTAAAAATAATGCACGTACAAGGTTTACAGAAATTAGAATAAAAGTTTAGTTTGTTTAGCGGTAGATTAGCCGGTAAGGGAGCGGCACCCGTTCGGAAGGGCCCGCTGAGTCGAATTCCGAGTCATTTCCAGGACACGAGACGATATCCGAGGTGGACTTCGCGAAGATCCTGCTGCGCTACACGTACCTGGACACGGACGAGTACGACATGTACCTGGACCGGCTGCTGGACCGCGTCAAGGACGAGCGCGGCATCACGTTCGAGGAGTTCAAGACGTTCTGCCAGTTCCTCAACAACCTGGAGGACTTCACCATCGCCATGCGCATGTACACGCTGGCCGACCACCCCATCTCCAAGGAGGAGTTCCAGCGCGCCGTGCGGGTGTGCACGGGGCAGGAGCACTCGCCGCGCCTCGTGGCCACCGTCTTCGCCATCTTCGACGCCGACGGCGACGGCCGCCTCAGCTACAAGGAGTTCATCGCCATCATGAAGGACCGCCTGCACCGCGGGTTCAAGGTGCTCCCCGATACCGACCCACACCCCCCCCCCTCCCCCACTCTATAGTGGCGATGTCTTCACCGAGTTTTGTTTGGTTTCAGTCGTACGCGAAGAACGAGGGCTGGGACGCCTTCAAGTCCTGCGTCAAGCAAGAGATGAAGAGCGCCGTGTGAGCGCCCGCCGGCCCCGAGCAGTTACTGTTGCACTCTCTAGATGTACTCTCTTTAATGAGCTTCATGCGAGTTAAGAAAAGATCAAACACGACCCTCGTTAGATAGAAACCAAATGGAAACAAAAATCCTACTAAATATACATAATGACAGTATTCATAAAATAAAAATGTTACCACGAGTATAAATCACTATTCACTAGCACTTTTCATTCAACGTGATAATTCTCACATTAAAAATACTTTATTCCAAAGTTAGGTGGAAGGAAAAATAGGCTTTTAGTTCGAAGTGACGCGGTTGAACCAGAAGAATCATTGACAATTTGACATTAATTATTAATTTACTCGAAACCTAAACCAAACACAAAATAAATAACCATGTTGACTTATAAAAATGTGTCATAAGTATAAATAATAATTTATTTCTTTATTTTATGTCTTCGCTTGAGATTACTAACCTAGACTAAGTATTACGTACTTAATCGCTTGTGATATTTGAGTAAATTGCCGGTGTCAGTGTCGGTACGTTTAAAAGTTATGTTGTGATGTCTCGTTTAAGTATGGTTGTACTTTGCTTTATATACTATGTTAATGTTAATTTAATTTAGTATCAAACGTAACACGCTAGCAAACAAATGTGGTAATTTCAGAACCTTTTGCTTTTATCTTGCTCAGATGTTGTAACTAAAAGTATTACCTTTGAACTAAGATTCTAATTTAATGTATCCTCCAATGTATCATAACCAGTAAACATTCAGTGTGAAAACAAAACTTACGAACTGAGAGTTGTTTTTCCGAATGAACTTGTACCGCGACAATGTTCGACTTAAAAAATGTCTCGGAGCGGCCGCCGGGCGTTTGGTCAGTTTCGTTCCTAAATATTTAAGAGCCGTAGGTTACGCTACACGTGCACAATATGAAGTGATTTCATTGGCTAGTCATATGCAAGTAAGGCGCACATTAGATTATTATTTATTGTGGATTAATCAATATTAGTGAAATTATATAAAGGTTGTAAATTATGCTTTTTATTGTAATAAAATGTCAACGACAAAAATGTTTTTTTATACCCATATTTTCAAAATATTTTCTCACAAACGTTTTGAAACATTTAACAAGATTGTCCCAAGGTCCTTTCGATAGTAAATGTACTTTTAACTCGCACACTTTTGTATCAATCGAAATTTTCTTCTTTTCCCTTTACGCGTCCCGCGCCACGAGGGTTTCCCTTCCATTCCATATCTTTCGTCATCTGATCGTTCACATCCGTCCTCACACCCTAGTTGTACCGATTGTACCAACCAAACTACGCTTTAATTATAGCTTATTAAATCTACTAATAAAACACACGATTATCTGTTTAAAAAGATTTCTTTATTTTAAAATGTAGTACAGACATTTACAAAGCTTGTTGTTGGCGGAATGAGTACTGCCGACGGAGCGCTACGGACTCTGCTCAAGTTACCTAACTGCTTCAAATTATAAACGAACTTATTCGTAATTTCAACTTGTCACTTTTAACAACAGCTAGCTTTAATGCTTTTTTTCGTTGAATAACTTTAACGTAAATGTTTTTTTAGCCTAACTACATTGACGGTAAATAAGTGGCTATCCGTCCCAATACATTTACATTTACAACAGAATACACTAAAAACTATAACAAAAAATAAGGTTTTCTCAATGTCTACATATATTTCGATGAACTTTCCTTCGTGCTTTGCAGGGCTGTCTCAATAATCGTATTATTTATCTAAATTACTTTAGCGATGTGCTTATAATATAGCGATAGTTTACCGCGTCACTGCAGTGATGACATAATTAAGAAAATTATAAAGTCGATATAGGTATCAGCTGTGTAAAGAAAGTCAAGAACCCAAATTTAGTTCTTACTGGCTCTACAGACAGAGCGTCCAATGTAATAGTGGGTTCGGGTGGAAAACTCACAGTCGCCACCCCGAAAGCCAAGTCACTCCTCAAGATGATCGGGGTATCACACGACCTTGATAATAAAAAAATAGTAGAAGCCTTATTCAAGCAGAATGGACACATTTTACCGGACGACCTTAAATCAGATGAAAAATCTGCTAAGGTCATCAGGAATCAAAAGGGTCGACACTCTGCTATAAACAACAGCATGTGTCCCAGCATCTGGAACTGCTTGAAAGACAGAAAGATCAAACTGAGCTACCAGATGATCCTAGTGGTGGACCAGACCCAACGCTTTAAATGCATGTGTTTTAGCCACAGGGTCTCGAAGTGCAGAAACGCAATAAAGTTTGGATTCTGGTCCAACACTATTAACTACTTAACAGACATCTCTCCCTCGGCTCGGTCGAAGCTGTTATCAAATAAGCCTCACGTAAACTCGGGGTCCTGAAGGTGAGGCGTTTTTTCACGGCACAACAACACGTAGAATATTACTCGCACCTTTGGGATGGCTCCGCTAATGTACTCAATGGAGGCCTTGGATCGGTTCCAAGGACGTGCGGTCCGTATTATTGGGGATGTAAAGGTCACAAAAAAAAATAACGAAAAGTGCTTAGAAATATCTGTTAAATGCTTATCGCTTAAACGCCCGTCTCTTCACTCGGCTTGCGACGGAGGAAGATTTTATGAAATCAGAGTGTTTCCATCTATAGTAGGTATATTTCGTAAAAAGTGAGTAAAACACGTAATTCTTCATAGATTTTTATTGATAAGATCTTAATAAACAAACAAACATTTCATACATTATAGTAACAACATTTGAAGGATACAATCGACTCTAACGACTACAGAGATACAGTCAGCAGTCAGCACTCCTCGCGAGTGACGTCATCCCACGACATGTGACGCTCGGCGCGGGGAATACATGTACATGTGCTTCTACTCAATGTTTTATAATAATCGCAAGAAACATTTTAAACTAATCATTGTTGAATTTACAAAAATAAACTTAAGAGTACGTTATTACTTCCGCTTAAATCAATTATTTTAAGTGTAAGTGTAATTATTAAACAAAGTGGACGGAAAACGTAAAACAAAACGTGTTTTTCTAATCACAGAAAACGCTGCGAGCGTTTATAACTATTGAGTGTTTAAGATCTACGACTGCGTGCTAATTGTTGTATTGGTTGTAACGCGAGATCCGACTACGGATTATCTTTACAAGATTACAAGGGCGAGTCGAGCCGATTATACTGTACACAAATTATCTATCTAGATGATTAATGAGATAGCTATCTCTGCCTTGTGTGCGATTAAATATGACAGCAAATGGCTTAGTCATGTAATGCAATAACGATACACCAATGAAAGCTCGGCTACAGACAAGTCGGCAGTTTAACCGTCACTGGAAGGTTTCGACCGCGCCCACCGCCGACTTTGAACACGACACTTAATTTAGAAGTCGACACTTCATATTTATAATGTATATAAAATCTTTCATAAAACATTAAATTTGTTTTTAAGTTTATAAAATTTCGAGATGAAGATATAAAAAATATTGAAAATCGATAGCTTTTACTTTTGAAATCGTACAACCGCGCACGCACGCACGCACGCACGCACGCACGCACACACGCACGTGCGTGAGTGTGTGTATTTCCATTTTTAATTTTAACCTTAGAACGTTGATAAATAGTTTATATAAGTTTTTGCTTAATGACTTGAGTCCCACGTAAGCACGCGTATGATATAATAAACTCTGAGCGCCGACAAGTGGCGACACGTGTCGGAATATGATTTCTTTGAACTTTCGATTAACCACTTCATACACACTTCCGGATGTCGTCCGTCTCCTTGAATAATGAATTTAAATAGTGAAGTGATCTAAATATACACACGAACGTTTCCTATTCTACACGATACGTACTTACGAGCAAATAGCGGAGGAGGCGTACTCGAGTTTTACGTAAGCAACGTTATTGGGTTTTACAATCTCCGACCGCCTCCATCGCTTAAAGGAAATTAAGAAAAACGTTTTCACCTTATTCCAAATTTCAATCGTTTTCACCAAATTCATATCGTTACAAGAAAATAAATCAGGAAACAGTAAAAAAACAATTATTTCTAAATAAATAATCTAAATCTTAAAAGTAAAAGTATACCCCCCGCCCGGAAGCTCGCTTACGTATCGGCTGGCCGCCCCCTCTTAGAATAGAATAAATTTCACTCCGTCTATAACATTTAACAAATTATTACTTTAATTAATAATACGACATTCGATATTATATTATAGGTGTACATAAAGAAAATAATTACATTAACATGGAATCAAATCTACACAACCAAGTTTCCTCGCCTCAGGCGTCATGTAGTCCTTCCTTAAGTTTAGTTTCGATGGTGTCACTTAAATTTACATTACGACGACGTTTAGCGAGACCGAAGGCGATCCCGAATACATACACATTAACTAAAGTAGACCGGACGACGTTAGGTCGATTATAACATTGATACGGGGATCTGAAATGTGGACTAATTTCAGTGGAAAAATTATCATCGAACAACTTTGAAGTTGAATTAGTATAAATAATTAATAAGAGAACGTTTTATACGCGGGCGGTCCCCATGGCAGGCGTATAGATAAATTGACATCACTGGTCGAGATCAAAATCATTTGTAATATTAATATGGATTATCGATTTTATACATATAGTTATACACATATATATATATATATTGGCGAATACTGGCGTGTTGCGTAGTAAATGAATATATGTATTTTAATCAAGAACCGTAAGTAACTAACACAACAGAGCTATTGCTTTATGTCGCAAGGAACGTGGTAATTTAAGATTAGTTAGTCAATCCGCACGCCTCCCGCCATCGGAATGCAGGACAGTTTCGCTTAAATAAAGTGTTACAAAAGAACCTATCGGACTAAAAAAGGGGTTCGAAGAGAGTATTATATCTTGCCACGTCCATCAGTCGCCGTTCGAGGGGGGGTGGGGGTGCGGTTACAGGAAGTGCTCGTCCCAGTGCGTGCTCTCGGTGAGGCGGTGCCGCAGCGCGAACGCCGCCAGCACGCGCGCCACCTGCGCACACACACACACACCATAAGGTCGATTACTCGTGGCGAAGCCCCGCTATAAGTTAAAGATTTATTCAGGAGCGGAAAGTGGTTGGTGGTGGTGTTTCAGGCGCCTGTGTCATTTGTACCATACCGGACAGACTACATACATATTTAACAATATTTGAAATCTTGTTGAATATTAGTGTGTCGATAGTGATGAGAAATAGTTTGCAATACATACGTAACGTAATGCGGCTGTGTCCAAATTACTTAGAGTACTCATATCAAAGATTTCACTACCTTTTTCTCCTCCTCTCGCATCGACCGATACGATTGTACAAACTATTGTAATTTATTATATGTATCTAATCTGCGGCGCCCAGCGTGTGGCGCGCGGTGTGTGCGCGTTACCTCTGCGGGCGAGTCCTCGTGCACGGCGTGTCCGCAGCGCGTCAGCACTTGCATCTGGAAGCGCCCTGCGAACAGACGGGGCTGTAGTGCCGTGCGTGTGGGGGGGGGGGCGTTGGTGTGGGGGTGGGGCGTGTGGGGGGCGCACCCTGCATCTGGCCGACGGTGAGGTCGCGGTCGAGCCCGTCGAGCGAGGCGAGCAGCAGCAGGCGCGGCGCCCGCGCGGACAGGAAGGCGGCCGACAGCCCGCGGAACCAGCCCGCCCAGTGGCGCTCCGACTCCGCCAGCCGCACCCGCCAGCCGTACCTGCCGCCAGGCTCGTTACTTGCTACTGGCTGACGCACCAGCGGTTACATGCGTGCGTATAAGCCGCCTGTGCTGAGCGTAAATGTTCAGTACGCTTGTTATGGATTTATAACAATAATCATTGTGAAATATATCGTTTTTGCACATTTATATGTGTTTTATTACAATAGATAAAAAACGCATTCACTTCATCCCCCTGTCCTCGTCGAGCGGCTTGACGAAGTGCGCGACGTCCCCCTCGCCCTCGCCCTCGGCCTCCCCCTCCTCGCCCTCCTCGGCGATGACGTCGCCGCGCGGCGCGGGGGCGAGCGGCTCCGTGGGAGTGAGCTCGCTCTGGTAGTCCTCCACCTCATTCGTGGCCAGCTGGCCCGTCGAGCAACTGTGGATTCAGTTATGCCTTAGATTTTAAAAATCGTACATATTATTATATTAACTTTCAGATCAGACAATGTCAGAGCACCGCTGTGTGTGTTGGATGACAAAAACTCACTTAATGATTTGACTGGGCATGGACACTCTGGCTGAAGCAACATTTCGCACTTGACCACTTCTCACACTGAAAAACAAATTCATAAATTAAGTTAACAGGTGTTTTGATAACAATGATGACTTTCTGACCAATTTCTGACAAAGACTAACTAAACAGTCATACAAAAATTTCTGGTGATGTACATATCAGTTTGAAACATGGGACACATCAAATTCCTCCAATGATCTTTCTTTTTTTTAAATACAACAATACCTGCTTAAAGAAATCACTGATAATATTTGTTGGAAGAAGTTAAACAACGCCTAATAGCTTAAATACTTTTTTGCTATCTCTTAACTTTTCCTAGTGTCTGTCAATGTGTTATGTCACTTGCACTTGTTTTCAATAAACCGTTTTTAATGCTTATATTCTAAATCTTATTATTTCTACAGGTTATGGGCCCAGACTCGTATACCTAATTTAGAGTAAACATTAAAATATTTACCGTTAAAATAAGTCATAGTAAAGTATTGCGCGATATATTGTACTTTGCCGGTCCCGTAAAGAATGGCCATGAATAACATACAAATTGAGAAATTGGTCGGACGGGAGAATTACTCCACATGGAAGTTTGCAGTAATGTCATATTTACAATTGGAAGAATTGTGGGAAAATATTGAACCTGGTACCGATGTCGATTTTAAGAAAGATGTCAAAGCAAAGTCGAAGATAATTTTGTTGGTTGAACCTATGAACTACGTACATATCGAAAATGCAAAAACAGCGAAAGAAGTCTGGAAAAACCTACAAAATGCGTTCGAAGACTCCGGGCTTTCGAGAAAAGTCGGCTTACTTAAGGATTTGGTCAATACTTCGTTGGACAACTGTTGTGGTATCGAAGAATATGTGAATAAAGTTATGAGTACAGCGCATAAGTTGCGGAACATTGGTTTCGAAGTAGATGATGAATGGTTGGGAACACTCATGCTGGCAGGTTTAACGGATAATTATAAACCAATGATCATGGGTCTGGAAAGTTCCGGTATCAAAATATCATCAGATTTTATTAAAACAAAGCTCTTACAGGAAGTGAAAGTTTCCGAAACTTCTGTATTTTTTACAAAGCATAAAAATACCTCTCACGACAATAAAAAGCCAAAAGGGAAGGGGCCTCGTTGCTATAACTGCAATAAATATGGACATTTTAAAAATCAGTGTACAGTACAAGTACAGAAAAGTAATCAAAAAACCTTTGCAGCAGTTTTTTCAGCTTACAGCACACTGAACCAGGATGACTGGTATATTGACTCTGGAGCAACAATGCACATGACAAGGCGCTCAGACTGGATGTATGATGAACAGACACCTCCGGTTCATAGAATAAAGGTGGCAAACAGTGAAGCGATCCCTGTGCAGAGTATGGGTAAAGTAAATATTCAAACCAAATTAAACAAAGATGAACATCTAATACAGGTGAGAAATGTTCTGTTTATTCCTGAATTAACAACAAACCTATTATCTGTCAGTCAATTGAAAAAGAATGGCTGTAAAGTGGAATTTACTAATACTGGTTGTAACATTTACAATGGCAATAAGAATTTAGTAGCAACAGCGAAGCTAATTGACAATATGTACAAACTTAACGTTGTAAGTGGAAATGCATATGCTATGACAGATTTAATTACATGGCATAAAAGAATGGGTCACTTAAATATGGTCGATGTAAAGAGGTTACCTCTATGTACTGAGGGTGTAACTATTTCTGGTAAAGAAGTAAATACTGTTTGTATACCCTGTTGCGAAGCAAAACAAACACGATTATCATTTCCAAATTCGGGTTCTAGAGCAAATGCATTACTTGACATTATTCATACTGATCTGTGTGGTCCGATGGAGACTCCATCTTTAGGTGGATGGAAGTATTTCATAACCTTCATAGATGATTATTCTCGTAAAGTATATGTTTATTTTCTAAAGAACAAATTGGATATTACATCAGTGTTTAAGAAATTTAAAAATGAAGTAGAAAATGAGCTAGAAAGAAAAATAAAAATATTAAGAAGTGACAACGGAAAAGAGTTCTGTAATAATGATTTTTCTGATTTTCTGACAGCTTCTGGAATCAAACATCAGACCAGCACTCCATATACGCCCGAGCAAAATGGTGTAGCAGAGAGGATGAATCGGACGCTGGTAGAACGTGCAAAGTGCATGTTGTTTGAAGCAAAACTGCAAAAAACATTCTGGGCAGAGGCAGTCGCCACAGCCGCATATATCATAAACAGATCCCCATCACGTGTACTGGCTGAAACAACACCATATGAGAATTGGTCTGGAAAGAAACCACACATTTCTCATTTAAAGATATTTGGTTCTAAGGCCATGGTACATGTTCCTAAGCAAAATCGTCGTAAGTGGGATAGCAAATCACGAGAATTAATCTTTGTAGGATATTGTGTGAATACGAAGGGATACAGGCTTTATGATAAAGTTAGTAAAAAGATTGTAATTAGTAGAGATGTGGTATTTATTGAAAATTGTAACGTTTTGGAAAATGTTGCTCCGAAAACTGTGTCAGTACCACAGCAGATTACACTTCCTCTGAGTAGGACAGAGATTGATTGTTTAGACTCAGAGAATCAGACAGAAGAAACAAGTATCAATGAAAGCTCACAAAATGAAACATCTTCAAGTAATGAGAATTCATCTGATAGTAGTATCTCGAATAGACAAACTGATGAGACTTATTATCCTGATACAGATGATTATGATGATTGTAATGATGAATATATACAAAGTAGAATTACATTGAGGTCACATCAGAGAAAAAACATGGAAGGCAATAATTTCATGGGTTTTATGGAAGTTACAGATCCAATAACTGTTGAAGAAGCATTAACAGGTTCAAATGCAAGGCAATGGAATAAGAAGCTTGATTCTACGCTGAAAGAGATAGGTTATCATTCCAGGACGAAGCACATTGATGTGAGGCATCATTTTGTTCGTGACAAGGTGCTTGGTGGGGCTATTGACGTTCGCTACGTTCAGACGGACATGATGGTCGCAGATGCCCTAACGAAAGCCACGACGCACTCAAAATTGGTATTCTGTGCCTCCAAGATGGGCTTATGTTTAAGAGAGGATGTTGGAAGAAGTTAAACAACGCCTAATAGCTTAAATACTTTTTTGCTATCTCTTAACTTTTCCTAGTGTCTGTCAATGTGTTATGTCACTTGCACTTGTTTTCAATAAACCGTTTTTAATGCTTATATTCTAAATCTTATTATTTCTACAATATTGAATGTATGAACTTACCACCACTCTATAGCATGCTCTATACTTTTGAAATGAGTTGGCCGACTGCGTAGGAAGCTTTGCATGCTGGCGAGAGCTTCCATTGCTGTGCCTGAAAGAGATATTTTAAATACTAATAACAAAAGGTAAATTTACTATATTATTATTGTTTCTAATTGTTTATGGTTCTGCATATATAATGTTGAGTGATTTTGTATTCATTTATATGAAATAAATATTACGATACTTACCCTCCACCACATCAATAACTGCCACTCCTTGCACAAAAGGCTCCAGAGATGGGACATGGGCCGCACGCACAGCTATAGCACCACCCATTGAGTGACCCAATAGAATTATTGGAGGCATCTCCTGTCCGTACAACTTATGAAGGACTTGTTCCACATCTCTGTAATTTCATTTCACATAAATAGACTTCAAACTTTTCTTATATAGGACCAATATTAAAGAATTTTATAATTGGCATACTAGGAGTTTTATGCAGTTTAAATATCTAGTAGAACTCAATGGATTCATGAGATTGTGTTTTAAATTACAACCAAGTTTATAGTATGGATTCAATTAGACTTTAAATAATAATTCTACAAGATCAAATGAAATCTAAAGTAAAAAAATGGCATTTGGTACAAATTAAAAGCTAGAGTTTGGCAAATATCATACATTAAAAGTAATTTACTAAAAAAATCATAAAACCAGATGAACATCAATCGATACTAATTATTGTATATAAAACAAAAAGTGCTTTATAGATCTACTTTCATTGGAGATAGATAGATATGAATGATATGAAAAAAAATATGAAATAGAAAGAGCTGGCCAAATTTTATATTACATGTTACTGATGTTTTTTAAAATATTTTACTTATTAATTAAGCTTTCCAGGCAAGTTTAAATGTACAGATGCTAGGAGACTAGTAAAACATAGTTAATTTCTACAATGTTATAAAGTGGTAAAACTCACTTGACTAAAGTGTCTATATTCAGATCATCTGGGTCCTTAGCTTGAGTCTCTCCGTGAGCTCGCACATCCAAGGAGACCACTTGACAGTGTATCATGTTGGTTATTTCTTCCTAAAATCATTGTAGTATATTATTATTCATCATTTATAACACTAATTACTTTCAGTTTAAAGAAACTTGATCAATTGTATATTGGTAATTGGTAATATTATTTGGTTAACATATAAATGTCTACAGAAGAGTATTAAGACAATTGCTATACCTACTGTAAATAACGCCCAGCTTAAAGCTGAGTAGCCTCCTCCGTGCAACGTCACGATCCTCGGGCGCTGAGGAATGTCGGGCTCTGGCGACAGATAGACTCTGAAGATGCCTCCTTCCGTCTCTAAGTCAAGAAATTTCTCAAAGTAGTTTCTCCAAGAAACCGGTGTGTAATCTTTGCGTCGTCCCCCGCTGAAGGGCGCTAGCCTGTAAGTTAATAATATGAGAACAATATTTAGTAAGTCCATTAATATGGTCGGTAATAGAATATATACGCTTTATTTGATATTTCTTGTATTTATCCAGATTAATAATATTATAACATAAGCAAAAATGAAATAAATTTTATTTCCTTACTTTGAACCCGACGTTCTTGGCACCTTTGGTGGCAGTTTATTTTTCATAATAGTCTTTTGTAATGCTGACATTTTGTATTCTTTATTTATAACTCGTCTCGATATTAGCTAAAGCGTTACAGACCTATATTAGCAATGCAAACAATAACATCAACGTGCCGACATTTTACTTTTAATTGTCAGTGTCATAATTTTACAATAGGTATTGCCAGTTATTTATAAAGTGTGAAAAAAATCGAATAAGCTTAAGTGAATCAAAACGAGCCATCGGTATTTTCTTTGAAATAGCATGGGTCCTATCTACCTAGCAACTCCAAAGAGTGTTGGCTGTCAAATTGACACAAAAACATTTACAAATCAACGACAAACTAAAATCGGCTTCAGTGCATGTTATTGCATCGTTTTTAGCTATCAAATATTTATTTCATTGTAAATTAGAGAACAATATTAAAGCCTGAATAAGTTAATTCTTAGTCTATAGGTATAATATCACGTTGTGAGAATAGAAAGGTCTCCGATGAAGTCAATGGATTTTAAAAACATATGCCGTATTTGTCTCGAATCAAATAAACAAACTTTCGATATTTATAATAGTTATTATGCTAAAAAAAAGGTTTTATACTGCGAGATGTTATCAAATTGCACTAAACTAAGAGTATGTTGTGTGATAAATATTACACTATCTTCATTTTCATAAAATAACTATTTTTTATTGATAAGTCATATATTTTTCAGCCTTTGGAAAGAGATGGTCTACCGCGCCTTATATGTAAAGATTGTAGTCGCCAATTAAAGCGAACATATGCCTTTAACAAACAATGTGAAAACAGTGAAAAAACATTAAGATCCTATTTAAAAAATCCATTGTACCACACATCAGTCAATGAAAATCTCATAGAAATTAATATTGATGATATAAAGACGGAAAATATTGATGTCAAAGAGGAGAATACAGAATTAACACTCAAACACAATCGAGCAACATTTGATCTCAAAGAAGGTATATGTTTTTTACTTATTAATATTTAAAGTATAAAAATTATAGGGATTAATATCCTTCAGTGAGGAAATCTGACATTTAAAGACTATTAATATTACATATTTATTTATTTCTATATAGAAGAAAAACACAATCTGTACTTGGATGTTAATTTAAGCCTAACTCATTGTGGTGATTTTAAATTCATATTTATTTTTATATTCTCAACTGTTAGTGTGTATTATATTTTTTTTAATCACATTATTCAGAAGATAACTTACAAGTTGTAAGCTTAAACTTATTATCTATAAAGCTTTTTATCGCTATTTCAAAGTTAAAGTACAAAATATACTGCAAATTTAATTCATAGTTCTGTGACATATGTGACAATTTCTAGAATATTACAAGAATGAAATGTACAGTCTACATAAAATCTCTATTTATTACTTATTACTATTTATTATCTGCAGAAAAAATAAATGATGATGGAGATGATAGTGGTTGGGACGCTGATGACGACAATGTTATACTCGGACAGATTAAACAGAAAAAAAGTTTAACGGGTAATTGATTTTCACAACATTATAAATACAGTTACTTCTTTCTCTAGGTATATTTAAAACTATCATTATCTATAAATAATTTTATGCTGCTGATATGTGGCCATAACTGGTCAATTTATTATAGCATTAGTTTTTGTCCACTTAATTTTTTATATGAAAGTTTGATGATATCCTGGTTTTGACATTTGTAGCTAATCTGTATGAAGACAGAGCAATGGAGCAGAGTATATCACAGGATGCAAGTGTTTACAGGAACAGAAGCACTAATAGAATGGCAACCTTGTCTATATAAATCCAGGCCAAATAGTTTTTCACAGAACTAGCTTTTATTGGCCTAACCTGAGATTAAATTCTGTTTTTTCATTTCATACAATCATACAAGTCAGCTCCTTGTGAATAAACCAATAGGTACATACTTACTTAAACCATAATTTATATATTATGCAACTTAAATACTACTCTTTGTCTTGTTACAGAATCACTTGAACACAATGATAACATTATAGAACCAAGAACGTGGGGTATAGAACTAGAAAACTCTCGAGTCCTAGAGAAACCAAAAAAAAATGTAGATGGTAAATATAAAAGCAAATTATTTTTAAAGTTTAATTAATCATTTGGATTTATATACACTAATTTTATTTTCAATTCAATATGAAATTTATTATTTCAGATATATTGGTTGAAAGAAAAAAATTATGCAAAAGTAAAATCAGGGAAAAAATAGGTAATAAATATGTTAAGTAAACAATTTGTATTGATGCTGTGTATTGGCTCAATTAGAGCTCATCTCGGCTCAAATCTCTCTTTTCTAAAACCAGAAATGAGAAATATTGAATTAGATCAGAGATTGTACAGCAGGGTTTTCACCATGTAACCAGTAGGTCCTTGTGTGCAGAGCCCGTGGTGCACCAGTGCGACGTGTGCGGCAAGTGTCTCAGCACCAAGAGCAACCTGAAGGCGCATAAGATCTGCCACACCAACCTCCGGCCCTTCCGCTGCGACGACTGTCCCGCCACATTCAGGTCTGTAAGCGTCTTCGTTTTAATATCTTCAACAGCTGGAGTCCAAAACTTTCGAAGTCACGAAACGCCCCGTTTAGTTCAGCAGCTCAGCAGCAGCTTTGTTTAAACTGCCATCTTTCATTTGTCATAACTCCACCTTACCTGAAGACTGATCTCTCAAGGTCTCATCTATTACTGATTATCGGTACTTCAGATGTGACCACCGCCAGTTTACTTTCTTGATGCTTAGAATTTACGGAATAGAATGATAAAATCTGACTAAATGTCTAGCCATGACTATCCAAAATGAGCCCTTTTTTTCGGCATTATTTTTACAACTGCAACGTCCGCCCGACGCAAAAGCTTGAAGTGAGAATGTCGTCGGACGAACACGGGCCTACTGCCTAACTAGTGGTAATTGATTTGAAACCTGTTGGTAACCGAGACATCACCGACCGTTGCAGAGGCTACAGCGCCCTGTTCCAGCACCGCAAGGTGCACTCGGGCGCGCAGTCCTACCACTGCGAGTACTGCTCCAAGCCCTTCCGACGTCGCACGGGACTCATCAACCACATCCGCGCACACACAGGTTCCTCGCTTCATGTTATATCGATCGACTATATTTTATTACCCTTTTATGGTCGATTATACTTCATTCTATGACATCAATAGAATTATTATTTGCTCATTGAGATTTTTTAACATTTTGCTTTATAACATATTACTAGGAGAAAAGTTGCACAGCTGTACCATCTGCTTCAAGAACTTCGTGCAGAAGGCGCAGCTGTCGACGCACATGAAGCGACACAAGGGAGACAAGAGCTACCTCTGCCAGGAGTGCGGGAAAGGTAATCACAGACCGCCCCCCTCCGTCGACGGGAACTCGGCAGGTCCTCTTTGGAATCTGGAGTAACTTGAAGATATAATATTTGTATAAACTTAATCTCCAATCAGGTTTCTCCGTAAAGTCCGACTTGACGGTCCACCAACGGACACACAACGGGGAGAAACCCTACGCCTGCCACCTCTGCGAGAAGACCTTCGCGACCTCCGGCAACCTCTCCATACACGTGCGGATACACAACAAGGAAGTCAAGTGAGTGAGCGGCAACGATCAGTACAGCGGGGTCCGCCACAGGCACCGGCTACTGTACCGCGCCCCCCCACAGGTACACGTGCCCCGAGTGCCAGCGCGGCTTCGTGACGTACAGCTCGTACACCGTGCACGTGAAGCGGCACCGCGGCCAGCGCGACTACCGCTGCGACTGCGGCAAGACCTTCTACACGTCGTCCGCGCTCAAGCAGCACCGCGTCGTGCACAGCGGCCTCAAGCGCTACCAGTGCAAGCTGTGCGAGCGCCGCTTCGCGCA
This sequence comes from Vanessa atalanta, assembly GCF_905147765.1. NCBI lineage: Eukaryota > Metazoa > Arthropoda > Insecta > Lepidoptera > Nymphalidae > Vanessa > Vanessa atalanta. Next base: position 10,480,445 of record NC_061889.1, on the reverse strand, counting down.
GCCCAGCCACCTCACGCGCCACTTCCGGCGCGACCACGCGCCGCCCGACGCGCCGCTGCCGCCCCCCCACCACTTCCGGCGCGTGCTGACCGACGCCGACCTGGCGCCCGCCGCGCTGCGCCCGGACCCGCCCGCGCCCTAGCCGCCACCTACCTCACCCGCTGACTATTATTGTTTATTTATTGCGACTCGAATGATAAATTAAGTATTATATTAAGATTTAACAGAGAATGACTAAAAAATTTATACAATATTTAAGAGAAATAAAATTTTTACGAACTTTTCCAGTGTCGTTTTATTTTAAATAAGTATTTGTTCATCTCGACATTTCATCCACCCGGTACTCGGTTGCATATCACCAGAATCATAAACTGAGTCATCCAATAAGAGTTCGATACTGTTTAAAAAAACACAATTTATATTTTTGAATAACAGTGAAATTAAATTACATTAATATTTGCTCAATGTATATGGACGAAAGAGAACGAAGCATCCATTCCATATGACGCAGTGCTTTTTTAACTCGTATATAAAATAAATTAATAAAACACCTTTTCATTCTACCAATGGTAATTACTATATCTATCACGGGGATAGAAACTATCACATTCTATGAATAAAAATTTACTAGAATTTAATTCGATTAAAATCAATTTCATTTTTAGGTAAGATGTTATATTTTTATCATGTATCCCACTAAAAACGTTTATTGACAAAATAATTAATGTAATAAAAATTAGGACAAGTATTTTATCATGATAATATTACTTTTTTAAAATTAACATTAAAATAAATTTTTATTGATTTATTTTCCCTATGTTATCTGTAACTTTGTTTCTATCTGTTCTTGACGTCAGTGTCGTATTAAGTTTGGTGATTGTAATTTTCTCTCGAATTTATGTTCATGTTTTCTTTTGTTTTCAATTAATTTTTTTAGTTATAATTAATGTTTTTTACTTAGTTGTTGTATTAGAATGACAATGGAAAGGAGGATAAAGCTAAAAACACTAAACAGCCACATAACTTGCAAGATTTGCCGCGGATACTTCATTGACGCGACCACGGTCACCGAGTGTCTACATACGTGTTAGTATTTTTGTTTGTGTTTACTAAACTTCGACATTAACTTTATTAATGAATAAACACCAACTCAAATGCATTGTAATAAGGAAATGAAATATAACCCTAAATAATTGGCTAACCCCAGCGAAGGTAATTGTGTCAAAATTATTTGCTATCGTAAGATTAAACGAAAGTTTACGCTGACAATTTCAGTTTGCAAGAGCTGTTTAGTGAAACACCTGGAAGAGAACAACACTTGTCCGACATGCAATATAGTCATACATCAATCCCATCCTTTGCAATACATCAGCTTCGACCGAACCATGCAAGATATTGTGTATAAGCTGGTGCCGGACTTACAAGACAGTGCGTATTTAACAATTTTAACTTATTTATAACTTCTCTAGTTTTGTATCATATCCTATCAATATAAATAGTGTATACATGTCCTAGATATTTGTCGACAGACTTCATACTATTTAAAGATAAACAAGAGCTGCCATTAAAACAAGCAATGTAACAAAATATGTCTGTTGTAAAAAGATTTTAATATCTACTGAATATTGTAACTACTCAGACACTCTCAACACTTTCTGGGACAGTGAAGGCTTATAGACATAATATCAGTTGCTTAAATATTGTGATTGTTAAAGTATTAAAAGAATGATTGTGGCTATATCCGATAATATCTCTAACATCCAAAATGCAATTTTTTAAGAATTTATAATGATGACCATTGATTATTTGTGATTTTCTTCAATGATGTAAATTCAATGTTAAAGTGCTTTATTTGTCTTTATTCCTGTGATTAGAATAGTCTACTTGTGTTATATGAATATCATATAGAAAAGTATCTAAAATGGAGAAACACTTTGATAAATATGAATCGCATTATTTCAGATGAACTGAAACGTGAGAGAGACTTCTATAGAGCAAGAGGTCTGCCATGTCCCAAGGATGCAGCATTGGCTGCTGATAAACCAGGAGGTGGTGATGAACTAGAACAACCAGATAATACTGACTGTCATAGGAAGGATGAACAGGTAATAAATGTAGTAAAGTTTGCCATTAACTAACATAATAGGTTAAACATAAACTCTAAAGAAACAGTTACCTGGTTATTTTATATAAAACTTTTTTGTTTTATAAAAAGACCAGTAAATGACAATATTCTAATAACAAACAAAATAAAATTTTCTCAGAATCTTCATGGATAGAATAGAATAGTAAAATAAATAATTAAGTAAACAAAACAATATCTACTAGGTTATAATAAGGTAAACTGCCTCAAGTAATCCATCAACTACCACAGCTCACCGGTTAGTCTTGAACGGGTTAAATTCAAATTCCATGCTTATTAATGTTAATAATGTCAGTAACTCATAATCTAACCTAATCTGAGTGACTTCACACATTGTTGACTCTATTGCTTAATGGCTAGGTTATGCAGCTGTGAATCACAAGGTGCCCGGGCAAGCACGGCAATGTACGCTGTCTGGTTGCAATACTAAAATATATTCCAGAGTAAAATATAAATTTATTTTCCATTTCAGTGATATCTTACTATCTGTAACTTTGAAATTAACAACAGCAACACTTGTTTGTTTTACAGGTCAATGTGTGTTTAGAATGCATATCAACGTCGCTACGTACACTCAAGCGGAGCTTCATTAGGTGTTCGGCTCAAGCCACGATAACACATCTTAAAAAATTCGTAGCTAAAAAAGCATTGAATGGAATGGAGAAATATAGAGAAGTGAGTATATATATAATAGTTTATTGCAAGGGTGGTTTTAAAAAGAGTAACTACTGAGTTTTATGCTGGTTCTTCTCAGTAGTAGCTAATTTGCAAACCAGTAGCTTTATGTTTAATTTAACACTGACATGATAATTCATTTTATGAGCCTACTTCAATAAAGAATATTTTGATTTTAAAGTTATGCATTACATTGTTATCAAACTAAATCTTTTAATATATATTTTCCAACTTATTTGTTATTTCCTTTTAAAATGTTAAATTAAGTTCATTATTTTAAGTATTAATGATATTTTTTTTGCTCAGAATTATTATACCAATTGCGTAATAATTGAATTTTGCTTGTTTACAGATTGACATTTTATGCAACGACGAGTTACTAGGCAAAGATCACACACTTAAGTTTGTTTACGTCACCCGATGGAGGTTTAGAGATCCACCGCTTCGATTACAATATAGGCCTAAGATTGATTTGTAGGTTACCTCTTAGATATTAATATTCCTATGGATATCCTAATTCTTATTATTATTACCAGATATCATTTGAGTGTCGTAAGCAATGGTCATCAGCACTTTTTGAGATCTTTAAAATTATTTTATTTCTCCCATATAACTGAATGTGAATTTAATTTTATTTTTGTGTAAAATTTTTATGTTAAAACAGCAACACTGCTGGCCTCCTCTGCACTTAGCTATTTGCAGTATATTCCATCAAGCATGCTCCAGTGCGAGTTGGAGGCAGGAAGTCTTTCACCACATGCCAGATGCCTCATTGTGCTCCTTCACTGTCAGATTTTTGAACATAAAGCAAGCAAATACTCAAAATTCAGGGGTGCTTGCTCTTACTGGAAGCTGTAATCAAGTACTAAGATGCGCGGATTCCATCCATTAGATCATTTAAATTTATCCTCATTATGCCTTGTTTCTTCTGGAAACTCAATCCTTGCTGATCACTATTGCTTTGAAACTAATAAATTTTTCTCACCTTCAAACCACGGTTGGTTGCTTTTCACATAAAATTAAGAAATTATTTAGTTATATTTTATTAACCATTAGGTAAAAGCAGGTCATTCGAATTAAACATATAATTTATGCTTTTTTAAGGGATATCGGACTAACAAGAGTATATATTATTTATCTTCACTGGGGATTAAAAGTGTTTGCACTTAAACACAATAACATACATGTACATGTGTAAACAACACAACATACATGTTTTACAACCATCAAATACAGATATATATATCTTAATATGATTTCAAACGAAATGCAAAAAATATTGAAATACTTAGGTAATATATGGAAAGTAATATCATTAAAATAATAATAAACTATAATGAAATTATAGTTGGCAGCTAAATTGCGGTAATATTATTTGTCCACTTGTTCTTACTATTCAAAGATCATTCCATAAAATGTGTACAATCTGCATGTTATATACATATACGCAGTTAACTCCTTGTTTATAAATGTGCTCTCAATTTAATTTGTTAGGACTATGTTGCCAACATTCTCTTAACAAATATGACAATAAAAAGTAATACTTTCTCTTTCTTATGTTACAGTAGAAAAGGATAGCAAGTTTATTTTTTCGAAATAGAGATTCTACAGCCAGCAACAGTAGTATACTTATGTATAAATTACATTAAGAGAATAGCAACCTTTTACTTTATACAAAAATGCACTATTTGTTATTATTTTAATAACAAAAGCAATAGCACAAGTATATTGTAATAGTACAATGCTTATCTGAAAAAGTTTAATTCCAATGTTGGTACTCTCTTATATTTTTTCTTTTCCCTTGTATCGTAGATACACGACTATACCCTTAGTTGCGCACAAAATCTTATAATTGAATCAATGATTATAAAAATATACAATTTTTTTAATTAACCTCGCCAGTTGTACACATTCTATTGAAATCGATTTGATAGTAATCTAATGGTGCATTTCACAGTAAATAATTATTATTAATGTGGACGTGGACATACGTCTATAAAACTAATATAGCTAATAAAATTAATATTTGTAGACTTTTATACTTGAAGAAACATAGAATTATAATGTATATTTTAACTAGTATTTTATTTGTTTCATATATTTAGGGTGTATTTTATTTTGTACTTTAAATCCGGCTGAAGTATTTTCATTAAGAGAGATTTTAGTTAATTTGTTGTTTTGTTTTAATTTTTTTTTTTTTTGTTATTACGTCATAAGCCTACTTGTATATATATCAGTTAGACAATTTTAAATTAATGATACGTATGGATCGACTCAAATTATTTTAATGACTAAATGTGAAATATATTATTTGACTACTTTCTGTTTTTTATTTCTACATTGATGATTCATTTGTATCCAAAAATATATGATCTCTTCATATTTTTCCCTTATCGCTGCTATGGGCAAAAATTATTGAAAACATCGCGAGAACTGTCATTTTCCCGGAATTTAAACTAAGTTCTTTTGCAAGTTTGAACAATGATATCTTCTTTCAATATTAAAGCATTAGCCTAACTAAACACATACGAAACAACATTTATAACAATAAAAGCTGTTTGTCTTAAATTCCAAAAACTAAATAATTATTTTAAAACAAATTTGTGTTGAAAATAAGATTAATAGAAAATAAATTGATCTTTCAAAACAATCAAAGTTATACTATTCTTAAACTAACCTCCTCACAGTATTTACAAAATATTCAGAAACGATTAATAATATTTTGAGGTATATCAAGAAAAAATAATATATAATTAATAATAAAACGGAAAAATATTTTGTAATGCATATAAGCCGCCTCTAGTGGTCACATGTCTTTGATTTCTTAATTATAATATTTCTGAAACAAACAAAATTACTTTATTCCCATTAATTACATTAAATTTTTCGATAACTTTTAATTACGACATTTTATATTTCTGAATATTATTAAAAATCTATTAGACTATCTTAAAATACTTACATATAGTAGTATATACTCTGTATTGCGTTGACAGTTGTTTGTTTATAATCTGTAAAAGTTTTGATTGTGTGCAAAATCAAATGTCAATTTTTATTATATAGTGTTTGAGTGTTTGTTCATATGTCAAACACAAGCGTGATGAAAAACTGAAAATGGACGACCGATAGTTTTTCTTTTGGCACGTGAACTAAATAATTACTTTTCGTTTATTTAGAACGAACGGTTCACCGTCAAACTGGGGACCAAAACGGTGGAAAGGTTCCTACACCTAGCGGACGACAATTTCGTCGAAGATGTCAACGAAGACTTGAAATGTTTTCTAGCCGAAAAAAAAGTTGACAGGTAAACATTAATTATAAGTTAATTTATTGTTTTAAGGTGCGTGCTCAATTAGACCACGCGATTTTTAAAGTTTTCGAAATATCTGTAATTGTTTCGCGATAGTTGTGTACAAGTTGTTCAAGGTTATGAATTCGTTATAGAGTCAAACATACGTAGGACGCGGTCAAATAGAGCGTCCAGACGACACCTTGGACGGTAATAACTGTACTCGGTATAAAAACACTGCAGCTGTAACCTGTTATTAATCATCAACTCCGGTTTATAAGATATCGTTAAACCATTTTAAATATTTTTTATAATCTATTTTAAATACACGAGTACAAAGGCGCCGTGGAACAGTTTATATTTATTATTATTATATAGAGAAGATATTTAATAATTGGTAGATAAATAATGTACGATAAAAATAGTGTGGTCACTAAATTAGATTTTATTCAAGTTAGAATTGGTAGTAAAATAAATCGTCGATTTTTTTTGTTCATGTATAATATATATATCAGAGTATCTATACTCTTAAACCAATGAATACATATTATTTTCGTTTGTTCCATTAAATACATGCAATTCTATTAATAGATTCATGATGTGAATAATTAATTAAGATTTATGATATAAAAAATACAATGTTTTTTAATGAGTAATAAATTTTAATTTAATGCAATAAATACATTGTTTATATTAAAAATACTTTTAAAACATTCTGTACGATTTTAATTGATAGAACTACATTGCAATACATTTAATACTATTGTTTCGGCTTGTTTATGTAGGAACCATATACTATCTGGTACAAACTAATCAGTATAAATATATCGTATTAGAGATAACACTTTGCCAATGTATGAAATAGCTACTGGCATATTTATGTTTGCTCTGATTCGGTCCGACAGTGTGCTGGTGTTTCCGCCGGTGAGCAACTACCGTCGCTTCCTGATCCACCGCTGCGTGGAGCAGTTGTCACGGTCGGACCTCACCACCTTCTCCATCGGCGTCAGCGACGAGCGGCGCACTGTTGTTTGCTACCGGGAGAAATTATTAAGGTTATTATTATTAGAAATGTGCTTTGTTGTCCCAGTAGAGTAGAATATGACACGCCATTTTAAACCGTGCGCGTAAGAACCACTAAAATATTGTTTTTTGCTAAGCGCATCTAATATCATTATACAAAGCCTCAAGAACCTACCCAAACACCAAAAGCACTAACTTTGTCCCAAGCAGTGCTACGTCAACGCCGACATTCAATAAATGGATTAAAAACAAGCGAATGATTATAACAATTACTAAGCGTGCTGAACTAAACGAAAGATGTCCGCGACGCGTATTCGTGACTCACTCACTAATATTATAAATGTGAAACTGCATTTGGATCTTTCTTGTCTTGTTTGATGGATTACTGAAACCGAACGAAGCGGTCGCGTAATAATATTCGCAAATTTGTATCGATATCTAACGATCGACCCATCTCTATATTAGTACGATTTAAAAGATGGTTCGAAGTAAATTGTTCTCGTGTTTAAACATTTTTGCTCTACAATCATGCCACGGACAATGCTAGCTGGTTCCGTCGGTTGATAAACAAAATGACAGCTTCTATGTTCCACATTTATCGTCAGTGCCGCCAACCCTCGAGGAGTTCCACTATCTAGAGCCAACCCTGAGCGTATAGTCGAGTCGTGCTCATCGCGAAGTGCATCGTGATCGGAATTTAACTCAGTCGCAGGATAATAGGATGCTCCGATGCGTCGATGCTGCTCACCTCCCAACGATACCGTAAATATCCCGCTGAGTTTCTTTCGCCGGTTTTTCTCAGGTCCGAGGTGCTAAATTCCGAACCGATGGTAGATTTTTGACTACCAATAAGCAAGTGTAAACACTTCTATATTGAATAAAGATTTTTGTCTTTGACTTTGAATGCAGGTAGAAATGTCGTTTTGTAATTTGCAGTGATGAGGCTTGCGCGCGGCCAGCCATGGGCCTGACGCGCGCCGCGCCCGACGCGCGCCCCGCGCACCCCGCGCACCCCGCGCACCCCGCGCACCCCGCGCCCGCCGCGCCCGGTGAGTCCTCGCACACTGAGTGCCGCCTAGATTAAGTGGACTACCAATTCTAGAAGTAAAGAGTAACAAAACGTACATTTATATTATGCTCTGCTGTATTATGTACTACAAAGAGTCGAATTAATAATGCGACTAGTCCGCTTACCTAATTATATCAATTTAACCGATACCAAAATTGTCAACGTCGACGTTCAAAACGCTTAATATTTTGGAAAATAACAAATGGGAATCGATTGCACGTCCATCGGACTCGTATGCTCCGTGCGGACTCACCAGGATGGATCGTGTTCTCGATTTTATATTTCTGTGTTATTTAGTCTGATGGTAATAATGTAAACGCACAAAAACCGTAATATTGCCATCGTATAGCGTGGTTTAAACTTCATACATCATTCTTGACTATTCTACTTAAGAATTTATCAAATTTAACTGCTGACTTTCTTGGCGGTTCTTCTCGGTAGACTCTATTTTTCGAACCGGTGCAGCAGATTTACATTCAATTAAATCCCGCATCATTATGATCCAAAAGCTTATATGAACGTTATCGATTGAAAAATAATAAGATTTTATGTGTTTTGGGTGTAGACCACTGGCCCACGTCACCAGGTCTGATAACCTTGTGACCATGGAATCTTGGCCGATGTCCGAGGATAACCGAGGTTAAATCCCGGGTTTGTGTTTATAACACAGGTATATGGTAATAAAATCAAAAGTGCAAATGCAAAAAAAAAATGTCGCGTATGTTTGCAAAATTTCGCACGTATGCTTCAGTAATCACGATAGACACGTGTCGGGTAGACACGTTACTGAGATTTCTCAAGGTCATTGTGTGTTGAACTAGTTCACTTTTAATTCCATTCATTTGGAAAAGTGGACAAGGAAATGACTCAACTAATAGAAGATCCTGTAAGATATATAAACCACTTCTAGTTTATAAATTAGCCTATTCCGAGAGGTTCCACTTCTAGTCAGTGGTATCTCATCTATATCATCTATAAAATAAGGCAGATATCATCGCTCGATATTGACATTTGCGATGATCTCATCGCTCCACTTAACTTCATTTATATTTATTATGTGAAGATAAATTGTCTAATTGGCCTGTGATTATAGATCCTAAGTTTGCGCTTCGTATTCACAACCATGTAACCACTAAATAAATTTGTATTTGTGGTAAAATGATGATCTGACTTTCGTCTCGAATATAATATTTAAATACAGGAATTGTTTTTTTTTTTAGTATTTATTTTTAATCTATTTATTAAAACGAAAGAAGAAAAAACCGCGAAAATTTGCATTTCCTGTTTTTCTTTAATCACAGTAGTTCTGATTTTTAATATTAATTAGACTAATTTTTTTTAAGTACCATTGATGCTTAAACAGTCAACTCTAGACCATAATAAAAATTCAAATGGCTATGTACAGATTATATATCTATAAATATCCAAATGCTTTTTTTAAATATGTAGTAGTATCTCTTCTCGTCGCAGAAGAAAGTCTCCTCGTTGTGGTCACGTTAACTAATAAGAGATAAAGTCAAACGGATGCCGTACATACTTAACAGAGAGATTTAGAGATTGTTTTTAATGAACTATATTTCTGCTCATAATTAATCTGCTCGGTTTTGAAGGAAAATCTTAAGAGAATCGTTGAGCCGTGTCTATCTAACAATACGCAGTTGAGAAGTGCTAGGATAAATTGCAATCCATTTTCCTTGGCAGACAGGTAGTTACTTTAACTGTTCTAGTTAGCCTTTTTCAGAATATTGTAGCGATCTCCGAGTTACAAAACTTGGATAATACGCATTACAGCAATTTTCGCAAGGCGTAAATCGTTTTATTATAGCACGCTGTGTGGTCAACCGTGCGTTTCGTAATCTTCAGCAAAAACAGTGCGTCGATATACATAATCGTATTATGCAAATGGTTCTCGTGAGTGGCGCTTCATTGTTTTGGACGATGGGAACATCTTGGCTTGGTAATTTTTGTAGTATAATTATGTGGAAAATCTTGTAGATAAGTGCTCGCCCCAGATGATTTTAAAAATTAGTGAGGATGTTAAAAAATGCTGATCATTTCTGATGTCGTTTACGAGTACTCGTTTGTTTCGTACATTTGTTATTTAGATAAATTGTTTTGGATTATGTCAAATAATAATCTAACGAGTGACGTTAAATTATAAAGTTTCAAAAATATTCTTATTGTAAACTTGCTTAAAATTACATTTTACAATCCATATTACAATTATTAACAGTATTTAAAACGGGATATTTACCATGTTTTTTTATTTTATTTGGTGGAGCTCGATATTTTGACATTATCTACGAATATCTTGTTCACGAGACTCTGTAAACGAATTTAAAATCTTACATATTACAATTATTATGAATTCAAAAATGGCATCCAAGTAGGTTGGGTTAAATTGGTCTCAAATTCGTTTGCGAGATTGGCCATCTAATTATCGAAGGTGTATAAAAGCTTGTAGAATGGCACAATTGCTTGGATTTGCTTAAAACTTCCATCTCAAATAGAGCATCAGATCTCGAGCCCCGAAAGAAAGCACTTGTCAAATTTTATGTTCGAGTGTGGTATCGAAGTCCTTGACACACAATCACGCGTAATTAATTTGAAAACCATCGACAAAATTCGTCCTTCAGAATGCCGGTACACGAGACCATCGTCAGTGACATAATCGGCTAATGTTGCAAGTCGTAATAAAGCGGTGCCCGACGGGGCCGCGGATGTGGGTCGCCGAGAGTGAAAGTGGCACGCCCGAGCGGCCGGTGAACACGGCTCGGATAGCTATGGAAATATTCCGAGAGTCGACCCTGGGTGAACCGATTAACGGCGGTTGGGTCATGACAGTTGAGCACTGTTCAGTTCCTTAATCTATATTTTCAGCAGATAATCTCTAACCACCATTAGAGCAGCACACTTCAGGCCAGTAGTGAGTAGCAAAGCCAGCAGTATTTAAAGACCGTTACTTTATTTATATATATGTATATCATCACTACACACGTTGCCAATCAGATGATGTAATACGTAACGTCCTACGTGTCCTTATTTAAAGGAAAAACTTATAGTATTCTTTTGTGGTCCTATCCCTTTGAGAAGGTTTGGAGCATATTCCACTACCAGATGACGGTTGGTGTAAGAGCAATCGACTGCATATTTACAACACTATTAAATTAAACCTTAAGTATTAAAAATCTTAAATATTAAATGATGTTTTGTAACTGACTTGAGTTTCATTCAACTTCACTAATCGTCATTGCTTTGCGACAACGACGCGACGCCTTTGATCAGTTGTATGTATAACTGACTGTCAAAGCTGAACGCGTCGAAAGAAATATCAAAAGTAGTATGATGATGATGATGGCGAGAGTCAAGCAGCTGTCACGCACTGCAAGATCGTAACGTTGGCTCGTTTGTTTTAGTTCTTTTGTTATGCGACCCTCTATCTAGATATATATACATGTTCTAAGACTGACGTATCATTTGGATTCGATAAGTAGCATCTCTTTTTGGCAAGTGTGTATCATGTAGACATTCAAAAAACTGCTTACACGGTATACAGGTTTATATGTAACGCAATGTTATAAATATAACATATATAATAGTATGACTATCTCCGTTTAAAAGTATGAAAGCTTCGAATAGCTTTAAACCAATTTTGGTATAATTGCCCTTGATGTATTCTTTGTTTATTGTTTAACTGTAATAAGTAAAAAAGTTTTCCCACGCCCTACGTCTGAATCTACAGTCACTTGATATAGTAACATACGCTTACTATCTGTGTATCTGATTATATAACAAAAACTCTTTTATAAAACAAGAACACGACAACCAATTATGAATAAAAGGTGTAATTATCAAAATTTGTGATAAGTTCTACCTGACACGGGTTATATTTCCGTATTCAGTAAAAAAGTAACAATCTTTTTTTTTTTACTCTCACTTAGACTTGTATCAAAATGTCAGAACCCATTCTTTCCGGAAATTTGCAGCTTGAAACTCAAAATAATATCGGTTTATTATCGTGTGATATGAGAAATGAGAGCTGTGGTGGCCCAGTGGTTAGAACGCATGCATCTTAACCGATGATTTCGGGTTAAAACCCAGGCAAACACCACTGAATTTTTATGTGCTTAATTTGTGTTTATAATTCATCTCGTGCGCGGCGGTGAAGGAAAACATCGTGAAGAAACCTGCATGTGTCTAATTTTAACGAAATTCTGCCACATGTGTATTCCACCAACCCGCATTGGAGCACCGTGATGGAAAATGCTCCAAACCTTTTCCTCAAAGGGAGAGGAGGTCTTAATCCAGCATTGGGAAATTTACAGGCTGTACTGATTAATATTTGCCACAGTACCAATGACATTTGACAGTGGTCACCACTTACCCTCAGGATCCCCATTTGTCAATCCGCGTATATGACATAAAAAATACGTTCAAATTATCTCTGTAAGTCTTGGACCGAGATATCGAGCACATGAGCGCATTTCACACTTGACCGGTTCGACGCACGCTTCCTACTTCGTGTTGCTCGCTACTGGTTTAAAGCTTTCAACTCACGTGCGTGTCGCGTATGTGCAAACAAAATGTTTGCTTAATACTGAATAAAGATTGTTTAAGGGCAGAGTGTAAAGTGATGATGATGGTGTCTTGGCCAATTTTGATCACGGTTTCAATTCTCAGGAGAGACTAGCGAATTGCCAGTGACATCTTGTAGGGCACAACTGTGTGCGCACCAAAGTGTACACACACTTTTTCAATACTTATGTAATCCGATAAGACGGCCAATCCGATACGGCCAAAGAGAGTTCAGTTGCAGGACTATATGATAATTTTCAGATACCGGGCTCCTCAGAATTTCTCGACGGAAAATTTCAAACTTTGTAATGGCCCTCGGGTTTTCAACCGTCAGATCGATCGAAGCAGTTTAATAACATAGTAACATAATCACGTAAATATACCAGAACTGTACAAGTAGGTTCCACCCACTAACAATTCTGATGTCGCGGTTGGAAGCGCACTCACTCTAGCAATATTGGAACAGTAATTCCAACTGAAATATCCTCATACAATATACAAGCATTACATTAAGATATTGATGGTCAGAATAAAAACTACTATCGATATAGAAAACGAAATACTCGAGCAGAACTGGCAAAAATAGAAGTCCGAATTTCCGTAAATTCGCAACAGCGCGATCCAGCTTTCGCCGTTGTTTTTTCCCAATTGATACAACTTCAAGAAAAGAGCCTACATATATCTTAAAGCAGACTGTTGTTGTAGACTTTCGTGGGCGGTGATAGTAGCTCTATCGGTCTATATTATGAGTATCAAATTTACGCACTAATTCTATAAAATTTCAAGAATATGCATACATAGTGAACAATACATCTTATGAACTAAATTTGCATGAATTCGTTACTTCTTGCCATCGAGTAGTTCATTAACTTTGCCAACGTAATATCAATATACAACGAAGCTCAAATCATAAAATAATTGTATACATTTTATGTCATTACGTAAGAGATAATTCGGCCGCAATTAAAAAGAAGTATTATGTGAGCTTACGCGCACCATTTAATGTAAAGAGTTTATATAACGATCGATTTTAATTGTATATTGCGAGTGTTGTTTTGACCTTGCCGTGTGTGAACTTTTAATGTGGTCGGTTAATACTATAAATGTTTGTATCGAATCAAAGTATGCAATAAAACAGTTTATATGGAAGATTTTAGACGAACCGAATCCCAGTTGGTATGGCCGATTATTCAACGTATCTCGTGCTCGACGTTAAACGATAACATTTGGTTGAATTTACTTTTTACGTACTTTTATTTTTTAAATTTCAAACTAATTTTTACTCAACCGAGACATGAATAATTATTTTTTAATGATTTATTTTTTCTAGTGAACTAAATTTCTGAGGTTTACTTCACGAGTTGAATCCCACGTAAAACTATTTGTCTAATTTAGGAGTATCCTGTACAAAAAGTGCAGTTCTTTGACAGTAAAACGTATATTTTTATTTGAAAAAGTTAGGCAGTCCGCGGTCACTACCACCCGAAATATTAATCATCTCTTACATCGTTAATGCGTCTGTACTCAATTCCAACCACAACAGGAGAAAAGCGAAATAAATCAACATTTGACAGCAAATTGACGCGATATCATTGGTCGAGAGCTTGATTAATCTATGATGTTCACTACGGATTTGCCAAAAAATTACTTTTTGAACGTCGACGAAATTGTTATCGGAATTTTGGAAGTAAAATTAACGTGGAAATAAATGGTTAAGTGCAATAGTGTTGTATTATAAATAAATATATATTAATCATGAACTCATAGTAGTGGACAATATAGCTGAATTATTAGCAAATCGCATGAAATATGTATGTAAAAGGTTTGTTTATCGTTTTTCCTACTTCCATTGGAATAGGCTGTACATCATTAGGAACTGATTTTAATCCCTAGTGCCCTTGTCTGGCTCACTCAGTCTTAAAATAACAATACTAAGCAGTTTGACGGTAGCATTAGACGGTAGAAATTTTATCAACATACAGCAAACAAAGACGCGGACATATCAACTCGTATAGACTTGAAATTGGATTTCCTAGCCTTATTTGTGTATGATGATAATTGCATAAGCAGAGGCGATAGTTTGCTACAAATTATGTGGATATTACGTGAGATTTTGTAAGAGTTGTTCGTAAATGTTATACCTACTTCACCTGCTTAGTATATATATATAATATAGGCAGGTTTTGATTAGATATGACACTAGTATTGCCTTGAGTTCAACCTGTTATTAATTGATTTTTAATTTTTCATATTTTTCAAGTGTGGTTTTGTTGAAAATGTTTCTCGGCTTTCGTGTATAGAACCAGTGAGTACCTACGACATATTAAAATATATATATAATAGCAATCTAGTATTGCTCATAAGGAGAGAAGTGAACATGTTACATAAAGTCGTTCTAAACTACATTTTAGTGTTGTTTCTTCGATTGATCAAACACTTGAACAAAACGAATTGTAAAATAATACTTTACACGACTGCATTTCTCGAAGCAATTTTTCAATAGACACTTTAAAAATATATTACGAAATTTGTGAAGTTGCCAAGTAAAGTATGACTAAATATATTCATTGCGATAGATAAAATTATTAATAACAAGTTGTTTATTTAGATATTTTGTAATATCCTGCGACAAAATCAACATGTACAAACTGACATACAATTATATGTATAATCTAGTGAGTGTTAGTGATCGACTCGATAGATTTTTGAGGAGGGTGGGACCTTATTCAGACGGACCACGCGGCTCCGATGCGGATCGGGACGTATGTGGTAGATCCAGATTTTCGTTCGATACATGCAGGTTACCTCGCAATTTTTTAAAAAACACAAGATAAGGAGTTTATTTTCGTCTTCTTTTATACGCATTGAATAAAGTATATTTTGAATTTTGATCAATTCATTGTTTTGTTTATGTTTTTTGAGATTTAACAGAAACAATGGTTAGTCTGTCGTGATATCACACATAATACCTGTAATCAGCGACTTGATACCGGCACGCGGCACGCGGCACGGGGACAATCACTGCACTCGCATGTAACACTGAGGACTGCACACTTTTACAACATGCGAGACACGCTTTGTTGTAGTATACACTTGCTACCTGACAGCGGCCCCGTAGCGTACCGCCATGATGAGAGTACTGCTAGTTTTTTCGTTTTAGTCAGACATTCAATCGGGAGTTCAAATTACTCCTACTTCAAATACTAGTTACCATAGGCCAGGGTGGTGCGGTGCTTCAGCGCCCCCCTAAGCTGAGGAAGATCATATTTATTACAAAACAGTTTCAACATGCGATATTTATTAATCAGGTACTGTTTCAAAAGTAGTTTGATGGCACTCACAGAAATAAAATCTTTACTTTTGGGTACCAACTTTTATTTGAAATGCCAACTTTTAGCGACATCTGTGCAAACATCTGTGCAAACATTAGCGGGCGAATATCTGACGACACTATGAAGAAGAAACTAAAGTACCTAATTAGTTATTTTTCATTTAGTGACCGTAATGAAATTTTTTTTTTACAAAATGTCAATGTCCAACATAAAATGCATCGCCACACAGGGGATCTTATTCGCTCAGCTATGCGAGAGGCTGGTCAAGGTAGCCTGCCTTCGAAGCCGTAATCTTGTCATAGGATTCACGACTTTTCACCTAGACTCATTGTACAAAGTCTTTGTTTCTTAATTCTATAAAAATCCAGAAATAAAAATATATTGAAATAATTTTGAACGCACATGATAAACATCTCACTTATTTTCTGGATGTTTTGTTGTACAGATCCCCCATGAATGTATTATTTACGATATCATTTTGTATATCTTGTAACCGAATTGTATAAAGATATTTACCTATACAGGCACGAAAGACATAACATGGTTGGTGCCCATGTTGTAAAGAATGGTTAAAATTTCTTACAGCGCCATTATCCAAGGGCGGTACCACTTACGATAAAGTGGCCCATTTCTTCGTCCGCCTATAACATAAGCAAAAAAACATGTGGTAATAAATAAAAATTATTCTGATATCGTTCAATTCAGTGCTGTCGTATTGGCCCGATACCGTCCAGATAAAGTTACTAAACGTAAATTTGTTATGACTTATAGATTTTCATTTTGAACTCTAATTTTGAGTGCAAGACTCATAGAGATAATTATTAGCGGACGTTATTTTTGCCAACGTTTTAGGTATAATTATAAATCTCGTTTCGTTTTTGACTCGCGCGCGCTTTACTCTATCTCTTAATGTTTTATGTTTAATTAACTCGATTCAGTTGTTAATTACAAGAACGATGTCCGTCACTGTTTTATTTTTACAGCTTTTTTTCTGTAATTTTCAAATGATTACATAACATTACATATTAATTATGAAATAGTCTGTCTATTTTAACCGAAACTTTTTTTTTTATGTTCAATATTACATAGTCTAAACAAAGATATATATTGTCGAACTAAGCTATGATAGAGTACAAGGAAGTTTTAAAGTCGGTCGCCATTTTTAGTTCTTACTTAATCCAGTATGTCATAAAAATGTCGTGTCCGCATTAACCGTATACCCAGATAATCTAGCCCAAGATTGGTATACATCTAGTTTATTTATAAACGTAAGATGTTTAAAAAACATGACTTTATGGGAATTTTAAGCGAAAGATGATAAGTGTTATTTATGTCGTATTCGATGATTTCCACGCATGTCGTTTAAGTTTACTATTTATTCAATTATTGTAGTAAAAAGTAGTGTGTAAATATGATCTCTAAATAGTACACTATGTGTCCTATACCAATTTTACTTGCGGTCGGCGCAGCATGTCTTCTTCCATACTTCTCAGTCGGACGTCATCTCACAAGTAACATTTTTTTCTAACCATATTGTCTTTCACACAATCATATATACGTACATACTGGAGATTACTTTATAATAAATATAATCCCGCAACGCAACAAATATCACTTTTCAATTACTCGAATAATACAATATACTGATTTTATATGTGAACGACTCAATTGATTTTAAATTTTACACAATTATACTAACGTGAAGTAATATTATTGTTTTTAAAGATAATATATAGGATTAATCTATATCTGTTGTGTAATTATATTTATCATAATACCATCACGACGTGTCTAATCAATAGTGTGATACCCAGTTGACTGAGGATTGTGTTAGATATAGTTATTTAAGAATAATAATACGTTTACAATAGAAAAAAAAATACCAGCAAAAATTGAAAACAAACAAAATACTGAAATATCTGTTTCCGTGATGTGACTCGATTTCAAGAAGGTGTTCATTCCAGTGCCTAGTTGAGTATGGAAACCCACCACAGATATTCAATGGAAAATTGTTGATGTATGTTCAATTTTGACGTATATTATATTTGATATTCATCTGAAATTCTTAGTTTCGTAGACTTCATAATATTCTACTCATTCTATTATAAGTATGTGATTTCTAGTGTACGGTACCTACATAAGTTAAATATTCTAACGTGTAAATGATACGAATCTACACGTTAAGGCCCTAAGCCGTATGTCTAATACCTAATGTATTCCTAGTAGTTAGGAAACCATGGTAACTTTATGTAACAATTCGCAGACGCGGCGGGGGTCTGCAGGGCGGCGCGCGCGCAGCCTCAGGAAAAGATCAGGTGAGTGCATCGCATAGCTTCCTACTTCATTTGTTGCACGACCGTACACGCGAGCGGACGTCACCACGTCACAACTATTAAGTTTTCGATAAAGTATTACAACGAGAACCATAATTGACGTTTGTGTGATAGTGCTGTGATTTTTATTGTTGTTATAATAAAGATGATTATTGAGTGAATTAAATGCTGTATGTCGGCCTTGACGCGGCCCGACGTCGATACCGAGTGAGTTGTTTTGATAAGGGATTTCCTTGTTTCAAGATTATTCGTTTTTTTACACTCTACGTAATAAAGAAACATACTAAACCATGGAAATATTTAAAATATATATGTATTCTTTTAGTCCATTGTTTGTTACGTATCTAAAGTATTAATGACCGATAATGATTAATGATAACAATATTATCATTATTCAGCTTATATGTCGATAATGTAAAGACTACGAATTTAATGATTAAATTATTGCGAAATAAATGTTTTCAACGTCGTCATAAGTAAATTTGAGCGTCAACAGAAACATTAGCGAGTTGTTATTTTGTAAATACGAGTGATAGAACATTGTTCATACAATAATAATGACGTTATTTGTGAGGCGATATACGTATATTCTTCAAACCATTGTATTTGCGAAGTGATATATATATCCTATGTGATATAATCTAACCAAACAATATAATTAAACGTGTATAGATTTTGATATGGTTACCCAGGGCTATGAGAACTTTGTATCGCATTCGTAAAATGTTGAAAACGACTTAAGGTGATACGCCATTCAATGTCGCAAGCACTTCCTGATATCTTACTATCGTGTTCGTCTGTTGTTTCGAGTTTGTTCGTTCGGAATAGCTTTACGTTTAATTCTGGAAACAATAACGTCACGATTTTTCTAATATACATCTCGAACTCATTAGAATTCACAGTGTAGATCGGTCCCCACAGTCTAGTCAACCTGGCTTGCCTAATTTCTTTAACGGCCACATTTCTTGGCCATATAAGTACGTTCTATCATGCGAAGGTTAAGGACTTCTTCTACCATAGTATCGAGATGTGTAACATATTATTTACTAGCGATCCGATCAGGTTTCGCACGGGTGCAATTAGTTATTAAGAAAATGTTATTATGTAGATATAACCTGTGCCCTATCGTACTAAAAAAAATGTACTTTTGCGTCATTAGTTCCGAAGATTACCTCTAACATATAAACCATAGAAAATGTTGAAAAATAGTTGCAACGGTATTTGTGCTGTTCTATAACAACTCATGTCATATTTGAGTTGATGTGCTGTTATGTTTCGCGTATGCTTTAAATGTTATTATTATAATCTAATGACTAATGCGATAATTCGCATATCACTTTGGACGTTTCACGATCGTGTGCGGTGTGTTTCGTGGTCGCTCTTATAGAATAGCTTGACTGCTCAAATTGAAATACGCACAAAAGTTTATTACGCAATGGGAACAGTAAAACTATGCATTAAGAGGGTAGTATTAAATATTGTAAATTCTAGTTCTAAAACTGATTGCAGATTTCAGTGTTACACTTTATACTGGAATTATCAACATATATTATGATTAGTGTTAGCTTTTCTACCGGAGAATACAATGAGATACTATTCATTAAAGACAATTTCAGTGTATTGGGAGGTAAAGGAATATCTCTCCAAATATTTATGCAAAGTTTACGAAATAATTTTGCCCGTGACAGATATATAATCAGCTGTTCCCTGCGACTCAATCCGAGTTGTATATATTTTTATATTACATTACATTAACAGCCTGTAAATTTCCTACTGCGGGACTAAGGCCTCCTCCTTTGTGGAGAAGGTTTGGAGCATATTCCACCTCGCTGTTGGTCGGTGGAATACACATGTGGCAGAATTTCGTTGAAATTAGACACACGCAGGTGTCTAATTCACGATGTCGAGGACGAGACGAATTATAAACACAATTTTCTTTTTTATATATTTTCGCTCGCTTATCGCTCGCGGTTTCGCTCCCGTTTTAGGGGTTGATTCGGTCGTAAAGACAAGAGTAACTTGGGTATACTATGACATTGTCAAATCCCAGTTGTTATCATGAACAATACACGCCGGTCTGTAGCTATCGTTATGCAAAAAATATATTCGTTGCTCACTATTAACCTTATTTACATATAATAAATAATTGGTTACATCAAAGAAAAATAACCAACCAACCACCAAGCGCTAAACCAACGACATACAAGTTATATAAATCTTATTTATACATTTACTTCCAATTATATCTCTTGTCATGGCCTGTTTGTTATTCTTGCAACCTAGGTGCTAACCTACGCGCGCGTCTTGCGACGAAATCGGGTTCCAACTCAGGCAAGCACCAAGTATGGTGGTAGTAGGTTTGTGTTTATAATTGATCTCGCGCTCGCCGGTGAAGCTAAATTAGCTGGACTCGGATTGATTTAAATCCATTTGTTAAAATTATTTTATAATACTGTACAGGCTAGTATTTAATCTAGTACTAAACCCATTGGTGGGAGCTTCGCTGATGTTAGGCAAGTCTTGTATTTACCATCGAAATTGAACCATTGATATTTTTATTAGCGTTGTTTGAGATCCATGCAATACTGCTTGGGCGGCGTGCGCTTGTTGTCCTTGATCATTGAAAACAAAATTTGTTTTCGATGCATTCCAAGCATTTTGAACCAAAATTAGTTTCCGTAAAGATGATGAACGACTCCTCGTAGCACAAATTGTCATACAGCATTAATCTCCGTAGTTGAATAAAGCTATGAAAGTAAAATTAGGTAATTTTATGTTGAGTAACCTTCTTGCGATATTTAACGATGATTAATGTTGACGGCGGCTTAGACAATCGACTGTTTTGTTAACGAAGCGGAAACTAGTCTGGGTAGGTACCGCCCACTCATCACATTCTACCACCACATAGGGACTTGGTGTTGTTGATATAAGGGGCATATCGTCTCAGTTCCCATGGTTGGTGGCGCATTGGTACACCGCTGATCATATTGTACTCGTTATCATCAACATCATCATCATGATCAGCCTATATTAGTCCTCTGCTCGAAATAGGCCTCCCTCAAGGGGCGCTACTGAGTCGAGTTGTACTCATTGCCTTCTTGAAATTCTTGGGATTTAAGCGTTTTCCCCTTTTTTTTACTAACTCTATCTAATCAAAATAGTTTCCTCCGTGTAGGAGCTACCATGGCACAGACATACTGAAAAATACGTTAAACTTATTACAGCCCACTGTGCGTCGGGTGCTAAAAGTAATAAATTCCTAAAATCGAGTTCACGATAACGTCAAATAGATCTCGGCATATTTTTTAATGAGATAGTTTCTTAAGTTTTTATCTTTGTTTTTAATAAATTGTAATCCAAGACGAAACAGTTTGTGTTATATCAGTTATCTGACTTCCCCGGGAAGATGCAACTTGTTCGCGGAATTCTTGTTAAGACCCCTTTCGTCGTGTGTGTACGTACGTCACGTAATAAATAGTGTTGTGTATGTTCGTTGTTCTGTGAAATAATGCGTTGAGTAATAATATATAATCTTTAAAGAACGATAATATTTACAAGGAAGTGAACTCTTAATTTGTTTAAATTTTAAATGTGTTCTAGTTATTTACAGTTATGTAAATTATTTATTTTTTTAATGTTTGTTACAAATATTTGTAAGGTTTTATTTTGGAATTATAATTTTGTTTCGTGCATTCTTATTGCGAAACCTGTGAGCTTTAATTGTTTCTTTTGGATAAATATTATAAATAGTCATGTATGTACTTTATTGTATATTACATATATATTTTTGTTGGTGAAAATATATAAAGTGCTCTTCTTTAGCATTTGATGCCGTTACATTATATTATTCACTGCATAAAAATCAAGCGCAATGAAATTGCTTCGTTAAAAATTCCAACCCTTCCGTAGCTTCAT
This sequence comes from Vanessa atalanta, assembly GCF_905147765.1. Classification (NCBI taxonomy): domain Eukaryota; kingdom Metazoa; phylum Arthropoda; class Insecta; order Lepidoptera; family Nymphalidae; genus Vanessa; species Vanessa atalanta. Next base: position 10,458,091 of record NC_061889.1, on the reverse strand, counting down.
TAAATAGATCCTGTCCTGGTGCTAAGAGGGTCAAAATACGTTTTTAAAATAAACTGTTATTTTGAAATTTGTCAAATCACGTAAAAAATTATGAATTTATTTGTGCTAACGGCATAAGCTTGACCAATGTTAACAATATAACGCCTACATATGTTCTATAAAACTGCCGACGTATGTTCGTTATTTCTATTCCGATTACTAACAGTAAGGGTTATTGAGATTGACCCGGATATAATAAAGTATACTTTAGTTTTTATAAATACACTAGCTCACATCGTGGTTTTACATGGGTACAAAGGCCAATATGAATCTTTTAAATCGTATAACAAACATTTAAAAAAAATATTTTTGTTTGGCTAGGAAAGTTAAAATTGTCGGCTTTTCTCTACTTTAATGTATATATTAGTGCCTCTTGAATCACTACCTATTGATGAAAATTGCTTTTAAATTCGTTGCGTTGTTTAAAAGATCTGAGCGCACAGACGGCGGGAAGCGACTTTTTTTTTTTACTATGTACAGACTATTTCATTGAACATATGTTTGTTTTCATTGAACATTGAAGCCCTTAAAAGAAAACGCCTTGACTCATTTTTCGTTTAACTATTGGGTTAATTAATCCAAATCGGGACACCGAAGCGAAGCAACTATTATTATCCTTGTCTCTTATGTCAATATAAAGAAGTTAATAATTACTGCCTTAAGGTTATTTCAATAGTACTTTTATATGCTCGTATACTTTCGCTGTGGATTTATTATTTTGCGTATTTCAAGAGATCCTTGGAATATCAAGAAGTAGAGTTATAAATGTGTTTCTCCTGGTGGTCGAGGCTTGTGCGAGTATCACGTCACATTCTGCCCTCTCTGCAGTACGTGTTGTACTGCTCCGTCCCCGTGAGTCGTAGTATGATGTTATGTAATCTATGAATTGGCTAACTAACGCAATTTTTGGTCCTTCCGCTGTTTTGTATGTGGCTAAGTTCGTAAACTCCCGTTTTATATTTGAACTTATGTTTTAAACTTAAACTCTTATATGTTTATTGCGGCCCAAAGAATATAACATCTAATCTCGACAATAGAGAGTTCTTTTTCTGGCATTGTCTATGTCTACTATATAATGGTTCATTCATATTGTTTCTAAATATTTGAAAAAAAAGACAGGAACAATTAGTCCATAATCTGTGCGTGTGTGGGTAGCTGAAACATCGAGATTAGATCTCTACAGTAATAATGAGTGATTGTGATTCGTGATATGACCTTTCGGCCGGTTAAAGGTTAACCAGTACCACGAGGTTAGATTCAGTCAAAGGTCAGTATTATGTAGTGATGTAACTGAGCACCAAATTCGCTAAGTCGCTAGTGCTCTTTGAGATATTTATAAATTCTCGTTGGCATTTCAATAAATAATAATGTATGTATCCAACTGTATCGCCCCAATATATTCCCTCTGCTGATGAAATAGTTGCTAAATCAAATCAAAACAAATGTATATATACAAGTAAACTTCACAATGAAGCGTTTTTGATCGTCAATATTTTTGTATCATATCTGATGAGCAGTTCGCTAACTGCTAAGAATGGCCGCCGTAACAGGAAACAAGTTAGGAGAACATCACATATCTAAACGGTGGTGTTACGAACGGCTAGAGTTTAATTAAATCAATTAAAAAATTAAATACACATTCGGTGTATTTTGTTTGTTGTTGCATGATCTGTGCCCGAAACCTCGTTTGCGTAAAGTTCGGTTACGATGACGCGCCGTATTGAATATTTTACAATGGTTTAACATATTTATTTAAGTGGCTAAACTGTGTTTACTGGTTATATTTCGAGGCTGAAGATCCCGAAGTGATGGGTTCTCTGAAATTTTAAGCAAGTAGCCCGGACTGGGCAGTCTTTACACCCCCGTGCCTCTTAAAGCAAGTCATGAGATTGAAGGGTGTTTTAGTTGTATCGGATAATAGATTCCCTTACTCTGTACTTTTATAAATTGCGCTGTTTGAGCATATACTTGTGCAATATAATATGTTCTTCAATTGTTATCCGAAGGGATCTCACTGGGATGATGATGATGATGGGAAACCAGTAGGGTTTCATAAATGTTAGGTTTTGTGAAACCTGATCTGGGCACGATTAATTTTTAACCGTTATGTCGCCACGAAGTTCCGCATAAACAAATAAATAACTGGTTTCTAACAACGAAATTTATTTATTTCTATAAAAACCTTTCTACATAGAAAGGTTTTTATTCCCCTTGAATATTGAAGTTCCATAAATGTGACCCATCTGATTATTACGAATAAACAGAAGCATACTCGTTAATTTGTATATATTTTTTACTATGTCACCAAAAATCACGGATTTTGATTCGAATTTTCATCCCACAAATTTTTAGCCTAATTATTGTTCAAAACACCTTGACCGACGTTTTTTCTCCGACTTCGTAAATAGCGTACAACATATAAACATACAATTAACATTTATGATGTTATATCGAAGCCATTTAACAGTCGACAGTCTCACAATCACTGACGAGATAAATAAACATTAGAATGCAAGCGGCGCGTCGAAAGTGTGCCGAGTGAGAGGCTATTACGAATATCGGCGACCTTGCCCCGCTTTGTGTTACGTGGAGCGGCGGACACGTTCGGTGAGCCAACGGGCCGCCGCGCGCCGTGAGATAACGACGGTAAACGCGAGACAATGCCTCGTTCTGATGCCGGGTGTCGATACCGCGACCAGAAACATACAGTACCCAGTTGGATTAGAGAACAATTTATTTGCTAAATGACCCACACTGATCTACTAACAGGCGAAGTTAAATAAAAAGCAGCATTGACAAATAAATAGAGTCCCAAAAATAAACTCTGGGTGTTAGAAATATTTATTTATGCACTTAAATTAATATTATATATTCAATAAATATATATTTTATTGTTGTAATTTAAGTGTATTTCAGAACGTTGTTCGTATTGCTTTGAAATTAATACAAGATTTTTCCTTTTTAAAATTAAAAATCCAATGATGTCCTTGATTTAATGTATTTCCAACCTCAGGATTTAAAGGTTGATAAAATTAAACAAATAATTAAAAAAAATATTCCGTGTATGGTATCGTGTATGGTATGTATTTATGATTTGGATGGATTGAATGTTTTAAGGCTGGAATGTGTGTGCAACGACATAAAATGGTTCAACTTTTGTTACGTATTTTTGTTAGTAATTGAGAATGCACGAAAACCCACCACGGATTCACATGTTTATTTTACACAACACTAGTTTGTAAGACTGGTGTAATGACCGTACACGCTGCGTCTTAGGTAAATATGAAATAATTCAAAACACAAGGGATAACATTTATTAGTTTCATGATTGTACGATATTTCGAATAATAGTTTTCGCAATTTAGTTACGTCTTGAGGCGTTATGACTTAAGTCTCATACAAAAACGAACAAAATCTGAAAAGTACATAAATTATAAAATACCAAATAACAGGTGAAAGTAAAAGATTTTTTAAACAATTTTAACTTGAAACGACGTATGCGTATGATAATAGCTTTGGTCAGTTTAGTAAGAACTATAAATTAGGAGCGACGCCCACACTTTTAATTTCAAAACATAGCGCAGTGACGTAACACTCTGTAATATCCAATGTGTTCACAGATCCGGATCAACGAAACCGCGACGACCAGACCGGGCCGTGTACGTTCCGAGGGCCCTGCGTGCCAACGAAAGCACGGAGGAGAATCGAACCGAAAGCAAGAAGGCAACTCCCGAAGGGAAGTGTCCGAAATCACCGGCGTCCAAAGATAAATCTGCACACGGCACACCAAAAAAATCTCTCGGCAAACAGTTCTGCAACGTATACACTCCACCGCACCTGAGGAACCAGACGGCAGCGGGCCCCGGAGCAGTCAGTCCGCCGGCCGAGGATAAGCAGGAGCCTGCAGTGCCAAATAGTGATAGTGCAATATCGTTTAGTGATAATAGTTATAACGAAGTAGACGAGGCAGAGAATTTCTATATAGGTGATTATTTCGCAAACGGACAGTTAGGATTTTATAGGCCGAGCTACTACGATTACGAGGGTAACAATTACGAAGACGGCTGGAAATCAAATGAGTCTAACGAACTGAATATGGCCGCTCCAGAAACTCACAGCAATATTATTGATAATGATTATTTATATAAGAAAGACGAGGACGTCGAGGCGAACGAGTTGAAGCGCGCCTCGCAGGAAATAAACAGAAGCAGTAAGAGAATTATTAAGCAGAGCTTCGACTCTGACGTGCTAGTTATATCGGACCCGATCGAGGAGGCGCCCAGTCCGAAAGATGTCAGCGAGAACGAGTCCCCGGCCGTCGAGGAGAAGGAAGAAGAGACTGTTAAGAAGCCGAAACCAAAACTAGAGGCCAAAGTTTCCTTGAAACGAGAGGAGAATGACTGGGACGCAGTTTTCGACGACAGCGGCGAATGCCTAGACCCCTCCTTACTGGAGGAGTTAACGTCGACAGTCGGCAAGGTGCACATTAGCAAAGCGAAGAATAATTACGACCAGTACCAAACGAGGGGTCAGGCTTTGTTCAACGGCCCCTACGACGAGACCTTCGGCCACGTGATCGAGGTGTACGACTTCCCCAGCGAGTTCAAGACGAATGATATATTTTCGTTGTTCAGTGAATACAAGGACACTGGTTTCGAGATTAAGTGGGTGGACGATACGCACGCACTGATCGTGTTCAGCAGCGCCAAAATAGGTGAGTGATACGATGACAGCTAATTTGCAAGATTAATCATATCTATCGAATTAATTATGCTATCTGAATAATTTTTAAATTCGCTTTTTGTTTTGGATTCTTTTTTAATTTATAAGAGATAAAGAATAACGCGAAGTATTAGGACAGGATGCGTAACATGGAACATCTCACCGTGGTAATAAGTAACATTAACATTATGCTCTCAGAAAATCAGTTTGTTGGACTTATCCACACGCGCGCTCATTGGTTGCATCAAATAGCGCGCGCTTCCCTTGTTTCCTGTTACACATTTCCGTCCCTTTTCACGAAATTACTTCCACGGATTGCGAGAAAGATGTACACATCAAATATTTTATAAGTGCGGTTATTGCATAGAACCGTTAGCTGATGCTATTATGTACCTCAGGTGGTGATTGATTTTATATATAAGGATACAATACTATTCCTAATATAGAGAGCTGCCGAGAAGGCAATAGGCTATAAGGCCCAAAATAAACGTAGGCGTACTAAGTATTGTTGCTTGGCGGTAGAATATATGATGCTTGGGTAGTTCCTACCCAGGTGGGTTTGCACAAATCCCTACCATCCGTTAAATACGGTAAGCGAAATCAGATTTTATCAAATATTATCACAAGTACCTGTTGACTCACTGACTTGTTGACTATCAGGGGTAAATCTTATCTTTCAACAACCAAGTTTAAAAATTTGATGCCTTTGTCGGTTACAAAATCATTTGATGTTTTATAAGCCCACGTAAGTATACTTACGTGGGCTTTGGTCTGGGCAAAGACAATTTCCAACGAGTTGTCATCTACTTCATTTTTATTTATAATTCGTCTTGCATTTGGCGGCGAAGAGAAACATCGTGAGCTAATTTTGTCTATAGAAACATTATTTATCTTAAATCACAAATAAATAATATTTACGTAAATACAATTTTAATACATACTAGCGCCCCATCCGACTTCGTCTTCGACTCGACTTCGTCGGCAGAAATAAAGAATTAATTTATTTCCCGATCGCTATACCACTTACCCGGTCCAATCTAAACCATCCCGTAACCGTAATGGGCCCCGCCATTCAAACACAAAAAATAAAATATTCACCATCATCACTTTTGCTGTTAGAGTTCAGTGATGTACACACGTACAGGATGATATATATGTACATATACAAGACACTTGCTTATTGTTAACCGCGTTGTAAATTTTTATGATGAACATTTTATACACTAAGATAAATGATTGTGGTTTCATTACGAATACATCGTAAACATTTAATGATAAGGTCACGCTTGCGTATAAAATCGAAGCTGGATTGATCGCGCTGCGTTATTAATTATAATGTTACGGCCACATCAGTGATAATTCCGAAACAATAAATTCCGAAATAAATAAACAAATAAGTTTTTAGTAAAAACATCGTCGCACTTATTGTAAGAATATATAAATCACCGTATAGGTATGTCGTTACGTTTGGTCGAGTACGAATGTTTGATTCATAAATATATCAAGCGAATAGAAACAGCCAATACAGATTTGCTCTCGTTTTGCTTGATCGCGCATGTGTGTCCGACGCATAATAGTAGCGGTAGAGCGAGTAATCATTTAATGTAATCGACAGATAAGATTAGTATTGACATCTGATTGAAGAGTCATAGTTTTGAAATAACGTTTACAAATACAATGTATAAATAACGTCTTTCTTTAACAAATTAATCTCTGTTCAAGTCATAATTTAACCGATACCACTCCTTCGCGTCTTTTTAATTCTACGTGATATTGAAGAAATCTGATCATTCCACTGAACACAACGATCGATCTCCCCTCCCCGCGAAGACTTGACCCATCATTGGCGAGGTGACCGATTGTGTTGTACGCAAATTGCACCCTGGAATGAGACGGGCCTGCACCCACACAAAGACATTATCACTGTAATGAATGTTCCAAGCAACGTCAACATGACACGCTGTGTGGGTTTTCCGTTTACATGATATCTCATGTAGTGTGTCTAATTCAATGAAATTCCGCCAATAGTTTATCCGTCAAACCGAATTGAAGCAGCGTGGTGGAATAAGCTCCAAAGCTTCCTCGAAAGGGAGGAGAGGCATTACTGTTAATGAAGGCTTTACACGAATTCCGTGATCATCGTCACGATCGAAATGACTGCTTCTAGGAAGTATTTCAACCCGGCTGCTAGCTTTATTACGCGAATTGTTTATTTAATTTGAATTGTTCTATTTTAATGAAATGTTTGATAATATTTTGCATCATCTTTAGCAAATAAAAATCTGCGCCGAATTTTTTTTACAATATGATTGGACTGTATTGTGCAGAAATGATTCAAACAGAAGTTCATTTCTGCATAACACAGACGAGAAAGAATCGGTCTCGTTTTCGTTGTTTCGATTTCAGCTTGAGCTACCCCAATATATAACACCCATAAGATATATAATATTGTATAACATAGCGTTTGACAATTTATATACTATATTTAATATGTCGTATTGTAAAAAAACAAAACTATTATTTGCATGTTAATCTGCCACTATGGAGATGTAGATGTCCCAAAAGTTAGGACTTGCTCCACTGCGTAGGGGAATACATATGTAATAGATTTTCATCCAGCACATGCAGGTTTCCTCGCGATGTTTATCTTTGCCGCCGACGCGAGATTATTATAAACACAAATCAAGCGCATGAAAATTCAGTGATACTTGCCCGGTTTTGAATTAATAATTCTCGGTTAAGGTGCTAGTGTTCTGAATAATGGGCCACATCGGCTTGAATTACTTATCTCTGACAGAAACCATGTACATGCTAGGATACTAATATATGAAAATCAAAATGTTATTTAGTAGGCTCATAAAAGCACTTTTGAATCGTCATGTCAAATGTAAAGTTACCATTGGTTCGGAAATATATTCTACCGAGAAGTAACGGCAAGAAACTTAGTAGTTATTCTTTTCCACCTTTTAAATACAAAGTAAATAACAAGTCGGTACTATAACAAGAGGCGTAGTTGTAAATTATTTCCATAACATTCGATGTAGGCTTACAATCTAATATAATAATGTTATCAAAGACACTATACCCTGTACAAGTTAGCTTGACCTTTATGACTGATGTAAATTTATCTGATCGACATAACTTTGCAAAGACGAACATATAATTTTTTTAATTTAATGATTTCAAATATTGTTAAAATATTAAAAAAAAAAAACATTTAACACAAAAATCCCTAAAGATTCAAGCGTTATTTTAAGATTTTTTATTGCTTTAAAGTTAAATTTAAATAGGAACAATGAAAATTATAGACGCTTGTAAAATGTTACATCGGTCGGACGGATGGGATGGGACACGTATGGCAGTAACTGTTAGAAATATCGATTTGAAAAAATCATTATTAAAGATAATTATTAAAGATCATTGGTGAGTTATTGTTACGAACAGGGGTCCTTTTGCGCCCACGCCATCTCGTCACAGTTACAAGTATTTTAAAACGTTTTTTTTTGGACTACTAATTATTTTCTGTAGCCCATCACTAGCACGTCTGTCGAAAAGATCAAGCTAATTTATACAGGGTATACGACGACCTTTAGTTATGTTCGCTGGCGTGAGACTGACGGACGCAACAAGTAAGTAATCTCGGTTAGAGGAACATCTATTTATGTAATAGTTTCTGCAATTTCGTGTCGTGATTTCGATAATATCTCGCAGGATAACCGCTTCCTCGTGTTGCATGACGGTAATGCATTTTAAATTGTTGCTTTTTATTATAAACATTTTTGGTGCTCTCATAATAAATATCAAATGCTAAGCGACATTGATTATGTTCAAACTGAAGCTTGAAATACTCGGTTATGTAAAAATATTGACCACTTTATTAAGGTCAGTTGTGTTGTAACTTTGTCACACCGATAAATTCGTTTATTAACGTAATCATATTTTACATGAGGCAATCTTTCGTATGTAGATTATTTGAAACGAAAAAAATTGGTATGTCGGTCTAAAGGCATTTTTAAATAACTTCGCTCCACTTTCATTAAAATGCGTATTTCTAAGTTAGTTAAACGTAAACGACCAATATTTCTGTCCGTCCGTTAGTCGGGGGTTATCTCCAAAACGGGTGAAAAATTCAAATGTTAATATTTAGATTATTATAGAAATAATTTGTGACATTGCCTCAGATTCGCTTGGATGCATTTTTTTTACGTAATAGGTAGGCGGACGGGCAAATGGGCCACCTGATGGTAAGTGGTCACCACCGACCATAGACATTGACGCTGTAATATATAATAATCATTCCTTATATAACACCAATGCGTCACCAACCTTGTTATCTAAGATGTTATGTCCCTTATGCCTGTAGTTACACTGGCTCACTCACCCTTTAAATCGGAACACAACAATACTAAGTACTGCTGTTTTGTCGGTAGAATAACTGATGAGTGGGTGGTACCTACCCAGACGGTTGCACAAAGCCCTACCACCAAGTAAATGTAAATATAATTGATATCCTATAGCACTTAGGAACAATGTACCATTTACCTGTGAAAATATTTTTAGAATTGGGTCATTAGTTCCAGGGTTTACCCCCCTACATACAAACAAATTTTACCTCCTCAAAATGTTAGTATAGATTTAGTGCCATTTAGTTTTATTTTCAGAACCCCGCGGGCGGAACTAGTTACTTAATACAAAAATTAATTGAAAACTTTATTGACGGAGCAGTTCTTTGTATCAAGCCTCACGAGTCGGAATCCGCAACGAGGTTCCGACGTAATACTTTCGATTTCGTCACGCCGACCCACTTCTGACGGTGCCTAGTTACCATTCGAGACACGATGCGTGTCCGTGTCGCCTTGAACTTGAAATTATAAACTCTTATCCTACTTTTGTAATATTTTACCGAACATTACTCGCCTTTTCTCAAACTAGCTGCTCCGCGAGGCAGTGTAGCTAAAGGCACAAGGACATAAAACTTAGTTCTAAGTGGCGCGTTGCTGATATGAGGAACGATATTTTTTTCTTAAATTAACAATTTTTATGGGAGTGGTGATCTATTCGTTAGTCATAAAAAACTAATCCTAAGATTGGCATCGTGTTAGTTAAGATTAGCTAACATTTCAAATGGTGTAGTCTGTGTTCGAGATTCGTGATGGCTTAGAAACATTCTACTTGTTCCGTCTCGCAGTCAAAACATTCATTATAATTATGCAATTATCGTGCTGGAATTCATTCGTCTAAAATAGTTATCGTCTTATTAACAAACTATGTATTTATGTTAATACAATGTGCAGACAAAAACATGTAAGATTTTCATTACTGACATCGTTTCTGCGAATGTATTCATTCATCGCTTAAACAATAGATATTTTTTTTCTGTGAGCATTCTTAGGCTGCGTACACATTCGCCGGTCGATAAACATTTGAACATGTTGTTCGCTCCCGTTTTGTAGTAATATGCGATTATGTTTATCTTTATAACAATCAAGTAAAAAAATAGTAATTTTCAGTAAATATCTCTAACGGTTTGACATGTACTGCTATCCGTGAGAAGAAGATTTGGAAGTTAATTCTCCAAATAGCTCGAATTTGAGTTGTGCAAGTGATACATGATAATAATAAATATACTAAAGCCTTATTAACTTCACCGATCGCTACCACAATCAATAATTAGATACTCGTGGCAGGGCTTTGTGTAAGCCCGTCTGGGTAGGCACCAAACACACATTAGAGATTCTACCGCCTAACAGAAATACTTAGTATTGTAGTGTTCCGTTCTGAAAGTGAGTGAGTCAGTATAATTACAGACACAAGCGACAACATCTTAGTTCCCAAGGTCAGTGGCGCTTTGGCGATGTAAGGAATGATTTTTTTTTACGGCCCCAATGTCTTTACCACAGAAAAACATGTCCATTTAAATGCTCGTTTCGTCCCACCAATGTACGCAAAGCCTTATCTTTAATTAGTGTGTTCAATTTTATTGTTGCCAGCGAGTAAGCAAACGGTACCAGTTTTCACGGCAAATAACTTCCATGGGAATGAATGGAGGAAGCACTTACTGCTCTTACCTACGCTGACATTTCCTTGTACGAGTTCCGCACACCATCGTTGCACCATCGTTGACACCACTCGTAGAAATTTATGATTCACATGCATTACAATGATTTCATTCATTCATTTATAAGAGAGCAAGAAAGCAAATATTCTTTTGAAGGAGATTTAAATCAAGAAGTTAAATATAAATAAATATAGTGAAGTGTGAGTGTGCAAGACCGGCCATATTGAGTTTACTCAAAAGCTGATTAAACTTACAGGCAGTTGAATTGTTTACGTTTACATTTTGTTATATAAACACATGTATCTATTATTTTCATTCGTATACTCTGCTATCGGTTATGCGTAGCCTTTATTTCTAGACAAATCGTTTTAATTACAGACAACCTAAATCATGAGATAAATATATAGATATATGTATATAAATACAGCTATCTGTCTGACAACTTTAAAATATTAAAATAAGTATCCTCACTTAGTATACGAGATACAAAAAGATTTAAATATAATTTTTTACTAAAATTAAAAGTTCCATTAAATCACACAAAAAGTATTCATTCTACTAAATTTCTTCTTCTAAAAAATTGGATCAATTTAAACTTGTAGTAAAAAAAAGTGTGCGAGCAAAAAAGCAACTTTTACTCGTTTTATATTATACCGTCCGCCATTTTTGTTTTATAGTGACGTCATAAATCCGCTTAATAAATCAAGGGACATGATTTAAAAAAATACGATTGTGAAAACTAGAAATTACGATGTAAATATAGTATAAGACGTATATGAAATTATATGTGCTGAGGCTTAGGTGTTATCTACGCCTGTCGACCCACGCAACCCACTTTACGGTTCGAGGAAGCTCTGCGTTAGGTAACGTGATGTAATGGTTATTGGAGTGGTTCAATATAATGTTGGAAAATAAATGATCAACCAATCAATCGAAGTGGCTTAATAATACGCCCGAGGACGTGGAAAGTATTTCGATGTTGGTAAGATTCGAAACTAAAAGAATTTAATAAATTAATATCGATGTAAGTTCTAAAAGCGATTAGTTGTTAGCTGTTTTATTTCATTTGGGAATCAATGGGTATATTTGTGTTATTACTGTAAGTGTTAGTTCTACTAATACTTTAAAAGTAGTAAACAAGGGTCCTGATAATATCTGAAACCATCGTCCCAGATAGTTCCTGCCTTCAATACTAATCCTTTACTCTACTGCTTACTTGCTTTGATGAAATTAGCAGAGTAGATGTTAACGATAGACTGATGTCTGTATAGATATGTGTAATGGTGATCTTGTTGAAGGATGATCGGTTATCATCCCGATGGTGACTCCATGGATAGCAACAGAGCATCATTACATACTCTATGCCGAGATCATCACGTTACTCAACAGACCCGTCATAATCCAGGGTGCAAAGGGTGTGATGGGTGGCGCCTCGCCCATGATGGTCGGTCAAGTCTTGAACCTTCGAAAAAGCGGCCCGGAAGGTCTCTTAAATATATTTTTTGGTAGGGAGGTGAGCAGAACAATGCTTGCACCCGGACGTTTAAAACGGTACTGCTTCTTAAGTAAAGTAGTGCATTATTTTGGTTGTCTGACGTCCTTGGGAAGGTGAAATTATAATATAATTATTCACGGAATTCCTACAAGCCTTAATAATACAAGCGAACTGCATCAATAAGTATAATAGTTACGATGTACACAAGATAATGCATTGTCGTTGATTATATTCATATTTTATATTCTTGGGTAATTCCCCTTTAGTAATATTATCGAATGTATCTGTTTGTTTGTGTAGAACTATCTTTACGTTGATTAAACTGTATTATGTGTACATTGTTCGCGTTTCGTATGAACTTTACTATTAATTTATGCAAAAATATTTAACGTCTTGGGAAAATTGGGAATTGAAGTTTTTATGTTATATGTAGCCACAATATACAAAAACATAAAGATATAATTATGTTTTACGACCTACATGTTGGAAACCGACCACGTCCAACACCGACAGATTCATGTAGTATCTTTTGCTTTTAGACAGATATTTGATCGACGGTTGCTGTCCATCAGTATTGCTTAAAATGTGTCGACAGTTTGGTATTTAATTGAATTATTAGCCATCATGTCGTGTGGTCACGATACTTTATTTTGATACTTGTATGCTTAAGAGGTTATAATTATAATGGTCAAGCTGACATTTCACGAAAAGAAACTTATCGCAGAACATGAGTTCTGCGATGAGTTTCGTGTTGGTCCTCACTGAATAGCTCTGGACTACATAAATATTTATCATGAGTAGATATCGAAATTGCGGCTGTTGACGTAAAGGTAACAGATGCTGTGTGAACCTAATTAAACTAACCAGCACTAGCTGGATACTCCAGCTACATTTAAATCTTTGCATCTATTACATATAAAATTACAATAACAACTTAGGATTAATTTAAATCAATGATTATGTTATAATGTGTACAGATATGTAACCTTTGCAGTTAGGTTTTTTTATTATTATGAAATAGTAGACCAATGAGCGCAGGTTAGCGATGTAGCCGCATGTATACAACCTACTTAGTGATCGGCAGGTTCAACGACCGTGTGACGCAACATTGGATAAGTGGGACGACCGACCACCGCGCTCTCATGGCTTTTCAGACGATAATATTTGCGGTTTCAGCTTGTCAAATAAAACCGCATGTTAAGTTGATATTATGTTACAAATAATTGCCAATAGATGGTGTTTATCAGCTCTCACGCACTTAAATCGTACAAGCTTTATAATAAATACTTTAAATAAGACTATGATGACCTTAACGAATTCGATCAATATAAAGTTATACTAAGTTACAATCAAAACTAAACTAAGTATACAAATTGCTATACTTGTTTAATTCATCCCGAGCCTATTGCGTCGTGTGTAAACAAGTTGTCAAAATCAAAATACCCTTTATTCAAGTAGGCATCAACAAACATTTCGGAAACGTCATTTTGCAGAACTATATTAAGTAGCGCTAAAAGATTATGATATCCAACTTTCATTGCCTACATTTTATAAATGTCAAGTTTTAAATCGATAGTGTTATGTACTTTGGGTGCAACATCAGATCGAGGTCATTGAATTTATTATATTATCGTCGAAACTACGTATGTATAAATTAATCTTGGAAGTGGTTAGGTAAAAATTTCTTTAAATTTAGTTAAGAGATTTAAAACCGTGAAGATATACAATGGTTGCTTGTATAAGGTATAATATTTTTTTTTTAAGTTATAATTCAAAACCTCTCACAAAAGCTTACTTGCATAAAGTTATTTTGATTATATGTATTTTATATACGCGCGGTTCAAAGCAACCGTCTGAAGAGGATCTTAGATTTGGCTTAGCTATTTAAGATTGCTTATTACAGGAGAGGCGCAGACATTTGCTATGAAATAATAACTACACTTAGCGATTGTTGAGCGAAATGTAAGCGAGTTACAATAGTTGCCTTGCGAAAAAAATATTCCAGTTCAAAGAAAGTTTTAACAGAATACGTCGAAAGTAGTCTCTTTGTTTATAATTTGAGTTTTTAGTTCAGAAGATAAAGTTGTTTACTTATTTATGGTGTTTATAAGTTTGTTTACTTAGATGAAACATTGATTACTTAGATGGGCCACCAACGGTAACTGTTCTCCAGTGTCTATGCTTGGTGGGGTCTATTCACCATTAGATTGCAAACTTGACCGTCGGCTTGCCTATTAAATGAAAAAATAATAATAATAAAAAGAGAGCAGAACTGAGAAAATGATTGACAAGTCATCGCCATCGAAATTGAAGCGCCACATTTTCGTCACACTGTGTCGTAAATTTTTTTTTTTTTTGATTAAGAGTGAACAATATTCTTTAATATATATTCGTGTCCATATAGTTATCCTATATTTCAACATTGTCGATGGTTATCTGCGAACAACAATTACAATACACTAATTTATATAAGACGCGACCCCAACTACGTTCACTTTAAGTATAATTTAATTTAATTTTTATTCAATTTGCGAGATAAACCACTTTGAATGCTGTCCCAATATGTAAGTTATGAAATGTCGAAATTCATTGAAACCAGCCAATTCGTTTTTGTAACGTGTACACACGAACAATATAACATTGCTCCTATTGTCGCTCTAACAGTGTTCTACAGTAGACATTAAACATTTAAGACGGCAACGACGCCTTTATAAGAAACGATATACCGGCAGGATGTATTTACTTGGGGTTCAGACTTGTTTCATAGGAAATTCCGTCGAATACGTTTCAATGTTTTGGCCGTGTAAGAGTATCAGACAGAAAAATAGACGGAACGAGTTACCTTCGCATTTATAATATTAAACTAGATTATACAAAGGAATCGCTTGATGTTATGTCTGCTCTTTAATAGATTACATGACGAAGGAGTACCAGGTGCCTCATGTCTAAATAAAAAAAAACACTAATTGAAGATAGGTGGATGCAATTTTAATTGTTGTGAAATACGGAATAGGAGTCCTTATTAAAATGACACGATAGTCACGTCGCAGGTTCGCGTCGAATGCTCAGCGACACGTGAAGTCGAATTAACTAGTTCCGACGTCGATCGATGACATAATTGGACGTGGGAGTAAATTTACACTGACTCCCTAACGGAGAATAATTGGAGTGGAAGTATATTGTTATATAGGTATGCCTTTCTGGAAGGTCAGGCACAAGTGAAAGATGTAATTAAATCCACTAGGTTGCGGAATTGCAGTATATCAGTATATTTGTGTCTCCGCTATTAAAACTATATTTATTTATATCTCATAATCAGTTCTTTACCCAAGTCGCGCTTTAGCGATGAGGCCGTCTGTCATTACATGCTACTTTTATCCAATGTATTTTTTATTATTAATTTAGTTTTGCAGTGCAATAAAGACTATATGAATCAATAAATGAGTAATCATGTCATTAATCAGCTATCGCGACTCAATCTGATATCGGCTACGGTATTGCCATATCGCAAAACACTTATTAATCTATTTCAAATTAATAATTATAATATCGCAAACACAATCGATCCATTGGGGGTGGTTTAGGTCAATATAGATAAGCATGTAGATTAGCTCGACTCCTTCGCTAATATAAATTATAATTAAAAAAAAATAGTCCCCGTAGCGGTAGATATTTAACATCGATATTAGTTTGCAGCCTTACAAGCCTCTATTGTAAACAGTCTTCAAGTATATAGAAAGGAAGATTTGAATCTTATATCTATTTTATCAATCCCTGATTTTTAACCCCTGTATATACTTTATCAGAAATTTCAAAGTACTTTTACTTCGTATATCCGTTAGTATTGAATCCGTGGTTTCGATTGTAAAAACGTAAATTTTAAAGAACATTTCAAGGTAACGCGTGGTAATCAAAGGTTATTTGAGAAACTCATAACTCTGAAACGATTCGACATGCATAATTTATTATTGAAATCAAGGTTAGAAATACGTTTAGCTACATGCATAGTAAGATGTAATTACGAAAAACGCATCGATTTTATTTTGTTGAACATCGAAATGGTTTACTGTGTGGTCGGTTTTGAACTGATTTATATCCTCCGTCTGTACCTTTGGTTTTTTAATTTTCGCTCGGGGTCAAGCCGCAGGTTTAGTTAGAAATATATGTAGTAGTGGATGTCTATCACAGTACAGAGAATTTATTTTAATAAAGAGTAATAAGGAAGAACAAACTTGAATTCAAATTTATATATTTTTTAAATTTAAGAAAGTTTAAGTAAATTATTAGGTATAGAGCTTTACTTAATATATTTGTGGAAATCTCATAGTTGTGACCAAAGACATTATTATTTATATATAAACAAAATTTACGCGTAATTGTATTATTGAATTGTAGAATGAAAAGGTCATTATTTGGCGATGAATTTGCAGTAAATAAATAAAAACTTCTGCGCTGTCGACAACCTCAGCCCCGGCCTCCGCCTCCGTTATGCAGTTGATTTTGTAACTTAATAATAAGCTGCTTCTACCATTAGTCACCTGACGGACGCAGATTTACCCATGATGTCAGAAATGGCATTACTGCTTAGCTCGAGATGAATTACACTTATGTCAACAGAGCACACGAGGGCGCAAGATTATTGTCATTGTCATTGAAGAGCTGACTGAGCTATCTTAGATTCCGTTATATCTCATATTTTACAAATTCGAGCGGTTGAGCGGTTGAGTTGAGTCTTATTCTTCTGTTCGATAAATTGAGCGCTATGTAAATGTATATTGATTAATACATATAGTATGATGATAAATGTTATTTGTGATATTTCCAGCTGCGGAGGTGCTGTCGATACAGAGGCCGCTGGCGAAGTGTCGACCGCTGCACGCCGCCACGCTCGAATCACGGAACAAGGCGAAGAAATGCGCCGAGTTCCTGCAACCATACAGGTACGTGCGTAGTGGCGCACTTCACGAGCTGCGGCTCGCTTTATACTAAAGCAACCTAAATATGACGGTTGGTCGGTTGATAGTTCAAAATTTAAAGCTCAGTCACCGAAACATTGTTAAATAAGGCAAATTACTCAAAACATGATTAATGATAAAAAATAATGGACTCAGATTGAACTGCTGATTTCCAGGCAGGATATTTGTAAATGTCGTCGTACTTTACGTGCTCTGTAATTAAAGTGGGGGAAAAGAGAACTACCGATTTGCTCGGTAGAATCTTTCGAGCCCACTCGTGTAAAGAATAGTTTGATTCGACCCGGCCGTAATCGGTGCGCAGGCAGCGGCCGGAGACGTGCACGGCGCTGGCGCGGCGCCTCGTGTCGGGCGCGCTGGGCGTGCGCCTCAGCACGGCGCGGCAGGAGCGCGCCGAGGAGCGCCGCCTCATCACGCTGGCGCGCGGTGAGCGCCCCCCCCCCCCCCGCGAGCGGAGCCGGAATCATACCTTTTCGGTCGCCGTGTCATCTACGGTACTAGTAGAGACGATACAAGCTAGAATGGAGCAATAAAAGTTCAAGACACCGAGTAGAATTGAAAAGGTATGGTCTCGGCTGCGGCGCGAGTGCGATGCATACGAGTGTACGGTGTTGGCTCAGTTCGGCACGTGGTGTACCGGGTAGTGAGTGGTGTGGTGACGTGTGTCCGCAGAGAAGAAGCGACTGTCGGCGCTGCACAAGCAGGAGGCGTGGGACGGCTCGCTCGCCAACAGCGCGCTCGACGCGTAGCCCCCCCCTCCACACACACAAAGTTACGACATTGTGCAGGTAATGCGGACATCACATAGCAATGCGTTATGAGTTTTATTTTATGTTCATCATTAAGGTGCTCGTAATTAGTGGAATAAGCTCTAAAAGTTCTCCTTAATATTAGTCGATGGTATGGCTTTGTGCGAGCCCCTCGGGCTGGTACCGCCAACTGGTCACATATTCAACCGCCAAACATCAGCACTTATTTTGGTGTGTTATGGTAAAGGTGAGTGTGACTCCAGGCGCAAAAGACATAACATCTCTATTTCTAAGAGACCATTGACCGGCAGTGGTAAGCCGTCACCTTAACGCTGTCATACAAAAATAAAACAACAGGAGAGGAGGGCCAGGCTGGTACTTTCTCGTAAATAATTGTTATAATAAATTTTCCAGACGAATGCCGAGTCAGCGTGCCGGAGCGTCGACATCTCGTCTACTAAATAATAATTAAAAATAAGAAACTCTCAAATATATGTATATTATACGTAAAGTTAAATAATTTCTAATGATAGATAATTTTTAAAGAACGAATAAATTAGTTAAATCGAGTGAGTGACGGGGACGCCCCGCCCACACGCGTCGCCGTCCCGCTCGCACGCGGCGCCGTCCCGCTCGCACGCGTCGTCCCGCTCTACGTCACGGCACGCTGGTCAAAGTCAAATTGACTGATTTGAGTTTAAAGTAATTGGTAATTCATCGGCGGCAGCCGGTGACGTAACAATCCATCAACGAGCGTTCACTTGGCTCAAAATTTCTGAAACCGGCAGGTATTTTATTGAGTGCCTCCACACACTGGCGACGCACTGTCTAACTTATGATGTCCTTCCTAAGGCAAAGCGGGCGGCGTCTAATGTGTTGTTATCTTGTATTGCGTTCGTGTACCGACGGATGGCGCCGACTGGACTAGCTTAAATGTATATTACTAACGTATTCAATTTGAAAATGATTATGTACTGTGAAATGTAACGTTTTTACTCGTAGCGCCATCTAGCGGTGGTCTGGAGGCTCAAACTATATTGTATTTACTTCCCCTTGGCGCGAAGATGTCGCCGAGGAAACGAAGTGTTTTGAAATTATACGAAATCGTTATATAATATTTACTTGTCAAACGAACAGAAAAAAACGATCTTAATGGTTCTTATTAGTTTTTTGGCCACCTCAAGCGGTTTGGGATTCATTATGTTCGGTATTGACCAAAGTCAAAGTCAAAGTCAAAGTCAAAGTCAAAGTCAAAAATCTTTATTCAATATAGAAGTGTTTACACTTTACTACCACCGGTTCGGAATTTAGCACCTCGGACCTGAGAAGAACCGGCGAAAGAAACTCAGCGGGATATATTTTTTTTCATTTTTTTTAACCATTTTCCATGTAGGGAATGTGAATGTGATTATTAAAAAAGATGACGCTGTGAACAAGATGTATGGAATTCTCTGTAACAGTTGTTTTTAAAATGTAGTCAAATTATATATTACACGTTTCATGTACTCACTGAGGTCGAAGGCCAATAAAATATATTGCGTTTTTTTGGTCATAATATTATCATTAGCGAACTGGAGGTCGGAAGTCTTCCACGTCACTCTTCCGCACCCGAACCGTCCCCCCACACACACAGCCGTGCACAGACTCGGTGCGAGTGATATCTTTGCCGAGATGCGTAGTTAATTTTCATCTCTTTTAGTTTGTATCGTCTGAAAACAAGCTTGATCTCTAAAAAATATTATTTTATATATATTATGATGTTTCTATTTACTTTATTATATATATTTATATAACTAACAATAAGCATATTTCGTAGATAAGTTCTTCGCTGAGACAACGCAATTATATTTAAAACCTGTTTGTTGTCACTAATGCTAGAATAATTTTCATTCATCGAAGCGACGCTACGTGCGTGACTCTACTCGGAGGTGAGTAGAGTCTGGAGTGAGAGAGAGAGAGGATTATAAACTGCTTCTGTGTGTTTCGTTGTCTGATCAAACGAGGAATCGTCTTAATAACTAACGTTTGCTAATTTTACAAAGAAACGTTTGGTTAATAATCGTTTCACTTGCATGTGAACGTGCGACTGGACGTCGCACTCAAACTTCATTTTAGGTTAGATAGAATATTAATCAGGAAACACTAGAAGTAATGTCGTCCTAGCAAACAATCTCGCCGTAAGAAACTTTGTAAAGTATATGAATCATATGTTATATTAGTATTTTAATACCAAATATTAGCGAATCATAATAATAATGTGTTAGGTCAGCGCCCGCTGCGCGTTAATGAGATCGAATTTAAGTGGAATATATTATGTAATTATATAAGTGACAGAATTAAAATCTTTCACAGCATCGTTTGTAACATCCGCGGATTCGAGGGGGGCGGGTCTTCTGCTTTTGGGCAACTTCTGAGCGAACCTTAACCCAAAGTAAAATAAAGGCTCGAGTCCCTCCCAAACGACAGTATGTATCCGCTGCTGGTTCGAACGTGAATTTTTCATTGCAAACTTTTTCGTTAGCAGAAATATTCAATATAGGCAACTTAGTACGTCGACAGCGTCTGATTTTCATAAACACCTTGGCCTATTCCATAGGGATTATCTCGTATCATACAAATGCCACTCAGTCGTGAAATATCAAAACGTGATTTTGCCGTTGAAAGTGACATTGCCTGTAGTTGTTCGATCGCGTCTTTGTTTCATAACATTATGAAAATCGATTATGGTATTTAGTTGATGCTACATCGTTGAGTGTTTTTGAAAATTTTTGATTTTTGTTTTACTCCGTGTGGCTTACGTTTTTTGCGTTGGATTTAAACGGATACTCGATGAGGTACATGATGAGACTTGTCACAGTATCAAATTTAATAAAAAGCTTTTTACTCGTAGATTATTTTTCTTGACTAATAAAGAACGTGAAAAAGGTTAGAAAATTAAAAAATATTTGTGATTTCTTTTTTTTTTTCTTAATAATCGATAATATTTCATTGTTCCTGAATTGATGTTGTGTTTTTATACATTATTTTGGAATTCTCAAAGACGATCTTGTAACATTAAACTGTATTATTAATATTACGATAAATTTAATCAATAATTAAGCATTTATCGAATATCTGTAATAGTGTTTGTACTTGCTTAGTTTCTCCCTCCGACGTCGGTCAATTTGTTTCGATAAGATATTTTTTAAAACTTCGATTCAAATTTAATTCAAACAAGACGTAGTATTAAACTATCGATAGTCATTGCAATTTTAAATAATAATAATATTCTTATCGTCTTTAGAAGTTAAGCTGTAATAAAGAAAAAAAAGTTTAGTGATATCTCGTCTCGATCCGATACAGGAGTCGGTCTGTTTGTGACTGGTTCTCTGCCTTTAAAGTCGGGTTTTAATAATTTGTCGCGAAACAGTCACGACATGGTGGAAACTTCTATAATTCAAAAAATAATGATATGTGTTGTCTGACAAAAATAAAAATAAAATTTTACTTTTCTTCAAAAAAATTAGTTGATTTTGCTTTTAATGCACTAAATTCTTTTGGACCTCGAGTCGGCTCCGAGAAGCGCCCGCAGCACCGGTGTGAGCACTCGGATCGAGCGACGGGTCTGTTAGTGATGTAGCGATTCTATCGATATTTTACGAACACAATTATACACACATGTTGTAAGACTCGGTAAATATCACATCGAATCGATTTTAACGCGTATTTGCAACTTTTTAAAGCATTTACACCATCGTTTATTAGTGTATTAATGTTAAATTAATGTTAGTTTGACCGTCCATAATTATTTTGATTGCAAATGATTTATTCTTAAATTATAACGTATTTTTGATTTGTCAGTATATTATGCAATAGAAACGATATTTTTGCAGATAATTTAACAAGTGATGACGTCCGATTTGAATCCCCAATCCAATGAAAAGATATTCGGTAGATAAATTAAACGATCACAAAAAAGTCATATTTTATAAGCTATGTAAAATCCAAAGTCATAGAATAGTCGAAAAAAATCTATCACGTGAACGGGACCTTATTTGTAATTAAAGTTTTGACTTTTATATTAATGTGTACTTTGTTTTTTAAAACCAACTTTTTAGATCTATCCGCGTCCATTAGTTTAGTTAAAAAAAACTTTATGTTGTCAACGTGACACGTGAACTGTATACGGGCTGTATCTTAGCCTCTTTAATATCGCCCGAAAAAAAAAAAAAAAAACAAAAAATGCAATTTTATTTATTGACTTGCGCGGATAGGTCTTTAAAGTGTTGCCAATTTTGGTTCGATATAATTTAACAAACGCTGGCAATATTGTTGTAAACTTGTGCGTCTATGTCTGTAAGATTCTGTTGAGAACATATATTTATAAATATTTTTGTACTCATTGAATTTTTATTTATGAAATAAATAGTTAAATACATTGTTTGTTTTATTTATTCCTTTAAATATAAAATCTTTATTTTAAAAAATAAACCTTTACGAACATTTGTCATACACACAACGCTTAATATGTAATTGTCAGTCTATCTTTACTAGACGGCGCGCTTCAACCAGCCTTCTGAATGTTATTCGGCAATACAGCCTACTGGTAATTGGCACTACACTTTGCCACCAAATAAAATCATCCTAGTCGGTTCAACGTTTATGCATGAAGCCTCAATAGGCTGAAATATATTTGTTTATTTTAACACCGATTATAAAGCAAAAGGCATATAAAGATCAATATTAAAGTAAAACGATCATTATTAATGACCAATTAACAAAAAGACGCGTTATTTAACATTACTCCGTCCACTCTATTTGGGTAATTATTATTACGAAAGATCCGATGGCACTGTGGATAGGACACGTAGATCGTAACTGAGCACCGAGGTTCAATCCGAACCTGCATTTAATTCTTATGTGATTAATTTCGTAGGGTAAGGCGGTGCGGTGCACCAGTAAGGTCCCTTGAGTGATAGCCCAATATTATAAAAATGAAATCTACCAATTTCTATGAATAATGTACGTAACATCATATATTCTATCGCCAAGCAACAATACGAAGTATTATTGTGTTCCAGTTTTAAGGGTGAGTGAGCCAATATAATTACAGGCACAGGGGACATAACATCTTAGTTCCCAAGGTTGGTGGCGCTTTGATGATGCAGGTATAAATGAGGATGATGAAGCTATGGTTAATATTTCTTATGGCACTAATGTCTATGGGAAGTGGTGACTGCTTACTATCATGTGGTCCGTTTGTAAGTCCGCCAAACTATGCCTAAAAAATATACTATTTACTTGTGTTGATACAATGTACATACTTAAGATTATTAAAATAACACAATGATTATAATTGCGCCTTTGATTGCGATATTTAAATATTTAGAATTCCCCTGTTTCCAAATACACTCATTGTCCATTGATGTGGGCAACAGACAATAGAATCTCTTACGAAAATTGCTACATACTAATCAATAATGCACCGGACCGAATCGAAGGTCACCGGCGCGGCGGTAATTAATTGCCTATATCAGAATAACACGTAGAAATTGACGGCCTTATTACAGATCAAAAGAGAAACGTAGAAAAATTGTTAAATGATTAATTAAAATAGTATTGAAATTTAATGACCTGTTTGATTAGGAATTATTTAATATTATGAATTATGTATTGCAATTTATATCATTATTCTTGGGAGTCTATTAGTTTTATTAATGTAATATATAAGATATATACAATTCTATTAAATAAGCATATACTATAATAGTAATATATAATATAGTGTATTTTGGTTTATATTCTATTCGTGTTGTTGTTTTGCTTGAGTTGACAGATGCTTAAAGTCTTCTATTCTTATTCTTGAATGGTAGATGTGACTAATGGGATCACTTTCAAACCAAAAAGACACTTAAGGACCGATTAGAAAACTATTTATTTTAACTTAAACATTTATGAATTTATTTCTGTTGAAAATGTAATCAATATGAAATTTATATAAAATACATAAGTTGTGTCAGATAACTAGACATGTTACTTCTTCAAGTGATTTTTACGGAATTAATAAATATGACACGATTCAATCTGAACAAATACCAACATTCCAATTTTAAAGTAATTCAAACATAAACCGAACAGATCAGAGTTGACATCCAAAGAGTATGTATAATCTGAGATTATATACAAATTAACAGTTATAACTTGTTCTGAGACAATAACAAATTTAAAGGAACATTACTACGCCTGTCATTAGCTTTACATAAAGCTAACATTCAATATTATAATAATTTAACACTAAATGTATAAATAAAATATAAATAAATAAACTAATTAATACTATATCTCCGTAATAAAATATCATTTAAAAAACTGTAACTTACATATTGTATGTCTTGAAAAATCTATATGCTAACTGCAGCATATAGATTTTATTGAAAATTTACATCATTTTAGAATAATAATTCAAAAAGGATTATTAACTGTATATTTTAAAGTAGTTATATCTCTACCTTAAATTATAGAGTAGAAGATATAGAGAGCACTTGTTCATTGACCCGACACACAGGACATTTCTAAATTATGCGACCGCTCGTAAAGCTATTGTCTTAAAACAATGACCGCTTATAACACCCCACGTTATAAACAGTTGAAATAAACATCAATAGAGGATCAATTTCCAGTACAAACAAAACTGTGAGAGCGGGTTATGAAGTCGCGATGAGACGTATATTCGTCTTACTGTGTTTGATAACGCGCGCGTGCTTCGAGATGCAAACAGTTCAACATTTTTACATTTCACGTAAAACAAGATCGAATACACAACCGATTAAATCTGGTTACGTTTATACTCAAGTTAATGACGAACCGGTTAAGTTTTCTACATTCTACAATAAAATAAGAGATCGATCGAGCTCGGAGTCAGGGGATCAAATCGATAGTTCAATGAAATTAGACGAGAAAAAACGTAAAGAAAGGGGTACTCAACTATTCGATAGCTCACATAACAACAGAACTAAAGGACCTCATTCATCAAGAAAATATCTATACGATTCCATGTCTGACACAGGTGAATATCAGAATGTAGCTGCGAGTAATATCGAATCGACCTACGACACGAACCACGATTTTCACACTGACGATGAAGATATTAGAACGGATTCCAGAAATTATTACGGTTGGCCTTACTTTTATCACAGTCTCTATGAATATGAGCCGATGAATTTTAACATTGAATACGAGAAGGCAAAAGACAAACGTTTCATTTCTCCTCAGGTTGATAAAATTATTCCTGTGCATGAGAATTTAGATGAGGATATTCCTGATCCTCAAATATATTCTAGTTATAAAGATATGAACATCTTGACGACTGATAATCCTAATTACGGAAACCAACCTTTTTTCTCATATGTTCTTAATGATTACTTCGATAAAACGTATGATGACGATCCATTGAATTTCAAAGGCATTCCATGGGCAAAAGAAGTCGATCATAAGATACCATTCAAAGATATTTACGATTCTTCTAAGCGTGTAAGACGTCTTGACGATAATAATCCAGAAGATCGTTCAGATTTCTCATATGGTCGTGACACATTACAAGAATCTTTAAATGGAAAAAGTTACGTTAGCGATCACGATTCAGAATTGAATGAAAATGGCAAAGAAAACGAACATAGTTATACAGGAGACTACAAGAAAAATGATCAAAACTATGGAGGGTTTAAAGATTTCGCTGATGCTTTTACAAACAGATTTGGATCAGAAGATCACAACAAAGTTGCCAAATACTCCATCAAAAATAACACTGATGAAGGTGGAAAAAAGAAAGGATTCCGAAAAGTTTACCATAAAGATGAATATCAAGAACACAATGAATTCTTTGACGATAACAATAGCAGTGTTAACAAAGAAGAAAATGGCGAATCTAAAGTACGTGTTGGTGGATCGGAAGCGCTTTTACGCTCACAAGCGGCAGCGGCGTTAGGAAATACTCAAAATAAACTGAACAAAGCAGAAGATGTTTCAAGCCACAATTATGACCAGACACTTGCTGGGAAACAGCGGCATGGAGGGGTTGAAAATAAATATAATCAGTTTAGAGACTTAGTCAAAAATGCAGCCTTCAGTAACAACGCCGACTATTTTAATATTTAGCTGATTTAAATGATAGGAATAATGAACATCGTATTGATTTCTCTAGTTTTATTTCATAATACATTAAATTAAGAATTTACGAAGCAAACAAACTGAATTCTGATATGATGATGTGATACAGGAAAAATTATTACATTTGTTTGGTATTTGTATATTTTAAATGCATTTATCAAACTAATAATTTCCGTATTTAATAAATATTTTGTTGTATTTAATTTTATATGTTTTGTAAAATAAATATAAATAAAACAAAAAAGCGTTTATTTTACAGTGTACTCAAAATTAACACGTGATTCATAAAATGGGCAAAAAACTTGTCACTTCGACTTTGTTTTGGACAAAAGACATAATCTTATAACATATAATATAGCTATTTCTAGCAAATAATCAAGCGTTGATTTGTTCAGTATAACTGGCACCTTGTCTAGTTTTTTGGTGGAGGTACTTGGGGAAATATCGGAAGGTAGCTTAAAATTTTTGACATAAATGCGGTTGATCTTTCATTAAACTTTTCAAAATAGTTACTGAAGATCGCAGGTGACCTTACTGTTCTCACTGAGCCCTGACTTTCATATTCCTTACTGTCTTCATTCTCGTTACTCATATCATCATCACTGGGTTTGGTTTCCTTTCTTGGGGCTCCAGTACTGGTCGAAAAATCATCATCATAGTCATCGATTTTTATCACTTGAACAGCTTTTCGTACAACTTTATTAGACGCGTGGTTAATTTTCCGTGGCATGACTACTTTATTCTGACTTAATGGGGACTTAGGTCTTTCCACACCTTCTTTAATAGATTCGAGTCCTGTACGTCTCTCAGTTAACTTTATTTTCGTTCTGGGTTCTAAAGGCTTGCCTCTTCCAGCAAACTCATCGTGATGAATATCAAAGTCGTAATCGTCAAGATTGAAGTCCTCGTCTTCGTGCTCCATGGAATCAAAATATTTAACGGGATATTTCATTTTCAACTGATAATCTTCTTCACTAGTGTCAGCATCAGTAAACTTAGGTAAGGGCTTCTTTACAAGAGCTACTTTTGGATTAATTGTTGATTTAATTTCGGTAATATTATCAGGCTCTTTCGATTTCTTGGTGAATTCTCTCGGCCTCCGAATTTTACTATTGTAAGAATTAAAAAAATCACGAAGAATTCTTTCTTGCCTTGATAATTTTTCTCTCTTCAGTTCGTACGATTCATTCATATTTTGTTTGCCTTTTTCTTTTGCAATTAACTTAGCTTGAGATGCAATAATTATCAAAGTACTAAATAAAGTTATTGCTAAAACTTTCATTGTTAATAGTAGCTCTGTTAATCCTCGACTAGCGGTGTCGCATTGTTTCAGACTGAATGTAAGCAGTGAGATGTTTTAATTATTGTCTATATAGCTATTATAAATTATGTTAAACATATTTGTCATGAGAATTTGGTTTGACTAACACTCCTGATTGTTTTGATAACAATGTGTCATGTTATTATTAACAACATTATTGCATCAAAAGAAATTTACTTTTTAGAAACATTTATAGATTTTTTTACGACCTTTGATTGCAAGACTCTAAACTAAAACTTAAAGTAAAATTTAATGTTAAAGTAAAGTTTGCTATTCGTTTTTTATTTTGCTAAGGGCATTAGGACACTCAGCCCTAACTGATATTTATAACAACAGAATGTGACTGCAGTCTATTCACAGCGAGAAAATGTGTCATTAAAACTCTTTCATTTTTATCGTACTGTTGTAGTTGATATCCTCATTAATCGCGTGTTTGGTTATTTTGTTTAAATTTATATATACATTGTCA
Source organism: Vanessa atalanta (assembly GCF_905147765.1). NCBI lineage: Eukaryota > Metazoa > Arthropoda > Insecta > Lepidoptera > Nymphalidae > Vanessa > Vanessa atalanta. The sequence goes on along the minus strand of NC_061889.1, from coordinate 10,430,120 downwards.
TTTTCTGTCTTGAGTTGTGTTGTTATAGTGATACACATTGTTTAATGTAATTGTTTATTTACAAATCGCCGCCGCCTCAGTAAACAAAACTGAAAGTAAGCATATAAGAACGGCGTGAGATGTACGCATCGTCAAATCGACATCATGGACAACATGGTCAAGTTGATTGGTTCCGTCGTGTGCTTCTGCTTGGTGTCTCCAGTGTTAACGCATTATATTTTCGACGATATTCGAACTGGCTACCTATCTGCTGCTAACGATGGTGAAAATATCAGAAAAAATCAAATACCACATAAAAAGTTCTACATAGGCAACATTAATCAAAATTTTAAATTATTGAACGAGCGCGCATTGGATTCACATTTTAAAATGCACAAACCCACGCCGAGTATATACGCTGGTGTTTCAATGAATACTTTAATTCCAATTATATTAAGCGACGTCTCTTCCACCAATAACCGCCAGCTGAAAGGACCAGATAACAGTGATATAAAGAATCCAAGGAACATGGAAGTTAAATCGGATGATGTCGATGACAACTTTAAGACAACAACATATAGAAATGAAATGATAATGCGTAATAATGATATTTACTTCGTTACGAACAAAAATCTCGACACAAGTAAAGGAACGTATCACGAAAATCAAGGAAATCTCAAATTGAACCACTACAGGTTTCAAATAGATTCCGATAATAATAAAATAGGCAGTATGAATAATCCTAAGTCTAATTCGCCTAAGCACAAAAAAACACAAATTTTAGAGAACGAAGAAAGGACACCTCACAAAAATAATATCAATAAAGATCGCAATGCGATAGGAATGACTCGGCTAAGCGAAACTCAACAACATTCCAATATAAAGTCTTTTAAACCGGATGAAAACAGAAAAAGAGACATTACTAGCATAGATAATAATTATTCAGAAAATTCAGTTACTAAAGAGAATGAAAAATTCGGGACATACAATGGTGGCGTAAAACAATTCCAACAAGGCTTGAATGTAGCCCAGCATACGGAAGAAAAGCGCGATAGAAGCTATCCACCGACAAGAATCGGAAGGTACAATATAAAAACGAGCGCTAAGAATAAGCCTTACGCCCTTTTCTATGTTATGAATCATGAAAACTTCGATCAACCTGATACTATATTATCGGAAGGTAGAAACTACGATCAGGAACCAACAAATAATTTTTATAATAGTGTTACCAACTACAAGACTATTCATAGGAAAAATCAAAGCATTAAAAATTACGCAGTTTTTAGAGACCGATAATTATTTAAAAAAAATATTGTTATTGTTTTTACTGAATATTTTACTGAAAATAAACAGTCTTAATATTTAAAAAAAAAAATTTATGTGCGTATATTTTACTTGAACTGATCGTTAGTTAAAGGCTAGATTAGATTTTGTTTAATCTTTAACTTGAGCTGATAGGCCACAAAATGGGTCACCCAATGGAAATTGGGAACATTGCATCAAATTATATTATATATATATATATATATATATATATTTTAAATAATTAAAAAAAGAGATTTTCTAATAAAGATGGCTGACGCCAATGCGTTGGTAACTGTCTTTGCATTAGGCACTTCTAGACAACAGCCAAAGTACTTTAAATTATCGTTTATTAATTTTATTTGAAATTAAAGTAAGGTTTTATTATAAAAAACACACATGTTATCTATTGTTATTGTTATGTTATCAGAAATCAATTAAGGAAATCCTCCCTCTTTGATTTTTTTAACTAATTTAATTTTTAATTCATTATTTTATATAATCATCAAGCAACTAGGTAGGGGAAGAAGATTCTTTTTTGACTTTTACTACTGTAAAGTATTATAAAATCTTAATATTATTTTATTTATTAACGAAAATAAGTCATATTTAATTCTAGCTACCGATCCCACACTTGTAAAATATGGGTATACATAGAACTATTATATTAAAGCAATACATGTAACTCCATTGGTTAACGCGGCGCACGCCATTAAAACACACAGAACATACATTTCAAGTATATGAATAAGAATATCTATAAATATTTTACAAATACAGCGAACAAAGCCACAAGGACATAGCATCGTAGACACCATAGCTTTAGAGTGAACATAGAAACATATAAACAAAGCTTTATTTAACATCGAGACTTCAGTGAGGTCGGAAAAGGTCTAGTTACTAATACTTACAATATTATTCACATCGCCCTTCATCAAAATGCCTGCATAGTTTTAATTTTTTGTTACGCTCACCTAATAAACGCGCGAACGCGCCGCACAAATTACACAGGGTTTTTCATTATCATTGACACAGAACTGTATTACTCAATCTCGAGAGCGCGTTCATGAATGTCAACGTTCGATGCTCTATTATATTAGCTATATAAGGGTTTCTCTTGTATTTCGCTGTCATTGCTACGAGAGAGGCTCGGGGAATATGCTGAGTCGTTTAGCTCTTATACTAATTGTCGCCGCCGGCGGCTCCTGTATGGAAATGCGGGAGACCGTTGAACGTATGGTGATGGTCCGCACTACCGGATCTGACCTTCAACCTGCCGCCTCAGGCTACATATACAAAAAGAAAAACGATGGAAAGGAAAGTGTTATTGAAATGGGCGAAAGTGAAATCATGGAACAATTAGCTAAGCTTTACGAAAAGCCGAAAGCTTTTGGCGCGACAATTCCAATCTCAAAAGGACTTAAGACAGAGGAAGAAGATGAAAAGAAATCGGAATCTCAGAGTGAAGAACGTGTCATACCTGTAAAAGAGAAACCAGAAGATCACATTGATGGCATAGCTGATGATGATTATAAGAAGATCTTTGATGAGTATACATCGCTTTACGGTGATAATAAAGCCTATGATGATTACATTCGTAGTTTGAGTCATTTTGGTGACGGGCTTTATAACGGGTATGCAGGAGATAATAAACACGATGACAAAGTATATAAAGGATTTAACAAAAAGCAGCGCTATGGGGACGGTAAAGCTGGTGACTATCACAATGAAAAATACGAAAGTTATGCCTATTCAGACAGCGACCGTAAGGGAGATGAAAGCAAAGATCATGAAAAACACAACGAACATAATGAAAACGAAGATAATGGAAAGAAATCTTCTCTCCGCAAGGCAGACGCCCATGGATTCTATAAAGTCTTCGATAAACATGACGACCAACGCCAAAAAAAACATAAAATTTATGACAATGAAGACAAAATTGGTTTCCATAAATTCGCAGGCGGACATAAATATCACGGAGCAGAAGACAGAGGATACGATAAAGATGGATCTCACGAGTCAAATCATCAACTCGACTATGGAACGAGCGGGCACCATGATGAAGGATCAGGAAAAGAAGCAGACCATTCCTCTGAAGAAGGAGAATCTTCCAGCGAAAAACACGGAGACTATGGATCAAAGGTGGGACAGACTGCAGGCCACGGCTACGGCTTCAAGATTAAGCATTGATGTTGACGTGTTAAAGATATTTGTTATAGTTTTGTTAACTTTTGTAAATATTTAATTTATTATTAGATAAAGATAAACTGAAACCTATTTATTTACTTTTTTCTCAATCGTTATCAAAACTAAACCTTATACAATTTATATCAATAAAATCTTTTACCAGCTCACATTTTATTACATTAAGTTTCTACTACAACACTAAGGTGACAATTTAAACAACAGCTTTGCAGGGAATGGTATTATTTTACTACTCGTTACACAGCCTGTTAATTAATAATGATGTCATCATACTCACCCATTTTAGCCATGGTAGCTATGGTAGCCTACATAGGTACATACATACTTTACACAAATATATACTGAAACTCAGATTCGCCTTATGACCTTTCCTGTAATTATCCGATGCAATGGCAGATCCGACACAACCGAAAAGAATTCAGACGCAGAACTAACGTCTTCACCTGTTTACTGAAGCACGACACCCTAAACACCAGGCTGTTGACAGAAAAACCCAATAATCTGCCATTTAGGAGAAAAGGGGTAGCGATAAAGACACAATTTTTAAACGTAGCAAGAACGTACCCATCGTCTATATAAATTAATTATGTTTATACTTCAAATGGCTTTAGAAAAAATTCTATACTTGACCTAAATAAACATAACTTATTAGTAAAAACTAAAATTGCTGAATCTTGCGTAGGAATTAGTTACGTGAAAATATATAAAAATGTATTTATTGATCGTAAACTATATCTAATGAATTTCTTGCTGATTGTTCGGTAGAATATATAATATAATATATTATGAAGAGGTTACGCTTGAACTGACGTTTAATATATTTCTTTCTGTTTAACCAATGCCTACAAAACACAAGCACTTTTACAACAAATTAGAAGAACAATGAAAATAGTGAAACAGATTTTTCACGCCTAATTCTCTTTCATTAATTGATAACACTAATTAAGCAAAGTTTATTGTGAAATTGAAAAACACTATTGTAAGATTACCTTCGATTTCTTTGCCTATTTATTGTACAACTTCAGATAAAATAAAAGAACAGAATAAAGTTTAAAATAATCGAAATAAGTAATAATTACACAATTGTCGCCTGTAACGCTGCGACTTCTGTTGGATTGTCGTCCCATCGGACGAATCAACATTTCAAACTCAAACTCAAACTCAAATTCCTTTATTCAAGAAGCATAACACTGACTTATTGTCAAATTAAACACTACCACCGGTTCGGAAAAGAAAATATCTTGACTTGAGAAGAACCGGCGAAAGAAACTCAGCTTTCCATTTTTTGTCAATTAGTGTTTATTGTCTTGACAGACATAAATACTCATAGACATAGTTACTCCTACCTTTTAAAAAGTAAACATGATCTATGTGTCATATGACAAGGGACAGTAGAACGAAATGGACCCGAATTATAACAGAGCGGCACCATGGGATGGGAAAACCAATTAGGTTTTGTAGAGGCTTGTGTTATGACACGCTAATCGCGCGACCCGGAAATCGATTGTATTAAGATTTAAAATAGTTACACGCATAGTACAAGCAATAAAGGGTTAATAAATAAATACGTATGTCCTGTTGATTCAATTAATCCTTTTCATCTGTTTTTAATCTTTTTTAGCGATTTTTTTGTAACATCAGTTACTGTAATTTCAAATTACAGTAACTGCTGTTTTATTACAAATTTTTGAAATTACACACGCAAGTTTCATCACGATGTCATCCTTCACCGTCTACAGCGAGATGAGTTATACACACAAATTAAGCGAATGAAGATTTAGTGGCATGGGTTTGAACCTGCAATCATCGGTTAAGATGCACGCGTTCTAACCACTGGGCTATCTCGATCATCTTATTCCTAAAGCCTAACTGAAAATACAACAAAATGAGTAAACTGTATACTTAAATTTTCACATCAGAGGATGCAGCCCGCCTCGGAGGTTTCAACATATAATAATATTATTTGATAAGTGGATACGCTTTGCAATTCACTATTGATGTGACACGCATGATTTTTTGTTCTTGTTTTAACATTAAATCTCATTATAAAATGATTGAATATCAGCAGTTGTCCGAGGTGTCTGTTTATCGAAGCGTGGCATGACCTTGACCTGCCTTGCAATCGTTTTTAACGCAGTATTATAGACGCCTCATTTTATAGATGGATTAATATATAAGTTTATTAGATAATGGCATTAAAACACTAAACATTTTCTTTATAATAATGCATATACATATGTATATAATTTTACATGAGTTTTTTATATTGCTTGTCTTTCATGTTGAACAAATCAGCATATGCATGATGCATCAATATTCCCCTGGCAGATCGAGGCAAAGAAAATGAAATATGCTAGTCACCGAATTATTGTTAAATAAATTTAAGCTAATGAGCTTAATAAAATTAGTCATGAAATTTCATCATTCTTTATTTTTATATTGAAATAATTTAATCGTCGTCTATTTTTCGAAAGTGGTTCAATTTCGCAAAGACTTATTCTTCTTAGAAATATTCTTTAATAAGATCTCGCTGAACTTTCAGTTTTGCCAATGAATACACACAAAGCATGAAATAATAAATGATAAAAATCTTAGATTTTGATCTATTTAATTAAACCTAAATAATATAAATTAGAAGTAACAATTAAATTATAACGCATACAAAGTCATCCATTATGGCTTAGTGGACCAGAAGAACGGGAGTTCAAATACGGACAAGCACCATCGAACTTTTATTTACAACGTTTCGGTTAAATAACTTAAGGAAAACTGCACGTGACTGATGACGTTATCTAACCAATATATATCCACTAATTTGCAGTGCAAGAACGAGGCGGATATGTGCGTGGCTATACTCTGTCGCGCCAGGAGAGGTGGCTTTTACACAACATTAACGGGATACTCTACTTTTGAATAGGAGCTTTAACGCTTTCAGCTAGCATTCTAGAGACAATCTCTTCTTAGAATTTTAAAGCTGTGTATGTAGTTGGTAATTGGTTATATGAATAATTAGTTAAATAAGTAAATAGGACCATAGTAATTATGATGATGGTCTTGCCAGTTCATCATCATAGAACTTTCGACTTGATATTTGCGAACCGTTTGTAGTTCACCATTTACAAGTGCCCAAAAAAAATTTTTTTAACCATTTACCAATTTAAGAAAATCATATAGGTTTTCTTTAGTGAAACTAAGTATAATAACGACTGCGTTTTTATCAATTTGGCTTATTCAATTTGATATATTTTCTACTTGTCGGTGTAACTAACATGCAAACATAATATAATATAACAAATACCCAATGAAGTTTAACTTATTATTTTATTAAATTCAAAGAAAGTATTAAGCACGTCGTTTGATATTGATGAGTCTGTTTGTATATACTTCGGTAATTATTTAAAATTAACAGGGGATGTGAAGCCTAGATACTGTTCTCATGTATTCGTATTCAAAAAAACGCATATATTCGTAGATCATCTTATAAATATATCATGGTAAAAATAAATCACACAACAAAATATAAAACAAAATAGGTACAAGTTGAACTTGTATGCTTAATTATATCGTAAAACAAACCGGTGCATCCGATGGAAAGACTGATAATTTCAAAATTTCTTGCAAACTTAATAATATTTTCGCTCACAACTGTCGGAACCTTTTGAAGTGCATCTAAATTCAATGCCAAGGCACAATAAACTAATTTTTGCGAAAAAAATGATAGATTCTTCAACTTTTTTCGGAAGATATTGGACTCTTCTTTTCTAAAAGCTTTAATGGTGCGCAGAAACGTACGCTATTTTCATAATATTCTGATCTTTCCCTAGTTATATCTTTAATTATTTAACCGCCGATGACATGGAGTTTAAACGTACGTGTAAACATGACAAATGTTTTTTTATACGCCTTTAAAGAAGCATCAGAATTTACAACATATCCAAGCGTAATATTAAACAATCGATAATATTTAAAAAAAAATGTGAACACGCCATCGGTAATTCAGATTTATAGTGTTATATCATCGTAGGCTCAATTACGAACAAAAAACTTTTCGCGCTCGTCGTCTGCGGTCGGCGCCCGCGTTACGTTACTCAATAAGCAAATTTTTCATTAACAAAGTCTTTGTCACCTATAACCTCGTGAGAAATAAACTGTTACATGGCTACGAGAAAGGTATCAGTCGAACACTCACGGACCTTCTTTTGTCTCTAACCCAGATATAAATATTGGGCAACGGGGTTAGCAAATTATTACAGCACAGTTAGCTGAACAGGAAACATCTCAACATGAAGACAGCAATCAGCCTGTTATGTGTGGCAGCCTGTGTGGCGGCCGTCCAGGTCGGGTACGTAGCTCCAGCCACGAGTTACGTTTACCGAAGCGATAATGGTGGACCAGCCAGCCTCATCCAGGTTGGAGCGCACGGCTACCAGCAGCCACAAGCATTTGCGCCTCCTTTACCTATCGGTCAACCATTAAAAGCGGTTGAGGCTTACGATTTGGCACCAATCCCGTTGCCTTATGTAGCCGCTAAACCCATCATAATTGAAGATGCAGAGGAAGATGATGAGAGTTCTGATGAAGGTTCTGAGGAAAGCAGCGAGGAGGAACTGGCTGGGGAAGACGTCGGACACGAAGTTGGTGGTGGCAGTGCTTACGGTGAGGAACATCATGCTGCCAAGGGCGAAAAAGGCGCCAAGGGCTACCACAGCCAAGATCATCATGCCAAAGGAATCGCTGGCAAGTATGGCAAGGAACATAAGGAAGGTTACTTCCATGAAGCTAAAGGAGAAAAGGGTGAGCACCATGACGAAGCAGACGCTCACGGAAAACATCACGAAGCCGGAAACAGTTACAAAGGAGGAGATCATGGCCACAAGAAACATTTCAGCAAGGGCGAAGAAGTAACCGGCTACCACAAGGTCTTCCACAAGGACGAGTTCAAGAAAGATCACGACTTCTACGATGTGGCCGACAACAGTGGAAACTTCAAAAAGCACGGATCCCAAGATGCTCATCACGGTTCTGAAGCTGGCGGTCACAAGAAGGGAGGACACAGCGACTCAGGCTTTAACAAGGGCGGTTATGGTAAATCTGGATTCCATGCTAAGGGTGTAGTGGATGAAGCTGATCAAGGTCATTCCTCTGAGGAAGGTGCTGACAGTCATTACAAGCACCACGAGGACTACGGGAAAAAGGCAGGTGGGGGTCAGGAGAAAGAATATGCCTTTGGTGGAGCCGATGGTGATTACGAAGAAAACGACAAGCACGACGACGAAGAATGAAATTCTAACATAATTTAGATAAATGTTGATTAATTTATTGCTTGAATATTTTGTTATGTTTGATACTCGATAAAGCTGTAAATATTTTTGTATAGCACAAATGTAAATAAAAAAATAATGAAATGAAGCAAAAACACTTTTTATTTTAAATAAGCATGATGCTTTAAACTATATAACTATCTAATATACAAGAAAAATTACATATACAATTTTTTAGTCAAATATCTTGCATGAAATATTTCCCATATATTTTTTAAAACAATATATTTATACTAAATCAAAAGGAAATTTTTTTAGGAAATACAATTATTACATTATTTTTCTCATTTAAAAAAGAATAGATACTTGTCGTCAAACTATTTTTTTAAACAGTATAATGAGCCTCGTCTCGGTATTATTAATATTGCATTTTCTGGTTTTTATATTATATATATACCAAATAAATAAAATAAATTAAACCAAATTTTGAGCTTTTTAAATAAACATGATATTAATATTAATGAAGGGAATATTTTTATAAGAACTCTGACTTGCTTGTCTGGTATCCGAAATGACCAGAATGCTGTGCTAACTAGTAATAATAGTACTATTAAACCGAGGAAATGCCAATGGATGAATGGATTGCTTATACTTTGTATGGTGACATGAATACTTGGTGACCGAATCCGAATAAAAATAATAAATTAGATTAAGAAGAAAAAAATGCTCTGTGACACCCTAACAGATGAATCTTTGCCTAGTACTCTAGCAAAGAAATATAAGTATGTATATTATTTTGTAAGCTAAACGATTCTGCATACTAAATAATTTCTAAATTTAAAACCATCAGCTTATATATCATTACTATTTACAGCTCAAAGCCATACACCATAATTAATTTTACAGTTCAAGCTTCAAAGAAGACATTTAACGATGGCCTTCAATATTTTGAAAATCGATTAGTAAATCGTGATTCGCCTCATTGTAGATCTAATCTTTATTAATTTACTAATACCAAATATCGATTAAAATAAAATTGACACATTTTTGTAATCGTAAAGTTTAAAAATAAAATTATCATTCATACGTTATATTATAAGGTAGGTATATATAAAAAGTTAAAATGCAGATATTTTAATAAGACAGTGCAAAATACTTATGTATTATTTTTAGTTTTGTTTATTTTATTTTTTATAATTAGACTGTGTAAAGCTTAGAAGCAAAATCCACAACAGCGCGATTTTTAAGACATTTCCTGCCTCGCACAACCACTCTGTGGAACCAGCTTTCGCCGGCGGTTTTTCCGAACCGATACGACTTGGGAACCTTTAAGAAAAGAGAGTACTCTTTCCTGAAAGGCCGACAACGCACCTGCAAGCCCCCCGGTGTTGCAGATGTCCATGGGCGGTGGTAATCACTTTCCATCAGATGAGCCTCCTGCTTGCCACCTCTGACATAAAAAAAATATTTATAACAACTCTAAATGAATACTTACATTGTACAAATAAAATGATAATAATTCCTCGTAAAGTAACAGTCTGTATATTTGCCACTGCTGAGCTAAGACAATGATAATGCAGTTTGGTGGATTCACATTTGGCAGTATTTTTATGAAATTAGATACATGCAGGTTTGCATACGATATTTTTTTTCACTGCCGAGCACGGCTGAATTTGAAACACGAATTGAGAACATTGAATCAATATTTGTTTGTAGTTATCAGTATTCATTACCAATTTGTAATAAAATAAAATATTATCATTAATTAAAAATAAAACATTTTTTTTTATATATTTTAAAAGTTTTCTTATATTTAATACGTTTAATAATAAAAACAATATGCGTAAATTTTTTTGTTATTTAAGTATTAAGAAGCCTTGACAGATCCATGTCAGCGAACCGACAAGCTATATCAATTAAGATGCAACCGCGTGGAACTAGAAATAAGGATTTTTGAGGAAAAAACTTACCCTTGTACACGAATTAGGAACAAAGGCTATATAAACTAAACAGATCGCATGTATGTCAGTGTCGTAACCTACTTCAATTGCGTCTGATCGTACAAAAAATAAAAAAAATGACACAAAACAAAGTATCATTATTATTACTGTCGCTGGCATTAATTCTATGCTGGACTGATTCATCGCCAGTTGATTTGGGTTCATTGGAATTTGATAATCTTGACACTGATATATCGGATTTGAAGTATGAATCCCAAGATGGTACCTTGGACGATTTTTTCAAACCTACCGATAAGAAAGTAGACACTACCAAGCAGAGTGAAGGATCAAAAACTAAAGTTAGCGCGTCCGGAAGTGCGAAGAAAACTTCAGATAACAAAGGATTAAATACAAAATATGACCTCGAAGACATAAAAAAGTTTTTTAAACTGGCTGGTATTCATAATGCAGGGGCTTACGACGATGGTGGTATTTACGCTGTTGCAAAAGGCGTAGCTGCGACAGGTGTAGGAGTAGCTGGTAATGAAGAAAGAAAGTACAAAAAGGGTACAAAATCAAAAGGATTTCATAGGGTTTCACATAAGGACGAATACAATAACGACAAAGAATTTTATGCAGAAGACGAAACCAGTGGTGTGATTAAGAAAATTGGTGCAAAAGGTCTAGGTTTTGAAGCAGGTGCTGGTGGGGGTGTTAAAAAAGGTTATTATCATCACGATCATGATAAAGGATTTTTTGGAAAGCAAGGCATTTCAGATAAAGCTAATCTTAATAAGGAATATAAAGGATATACTGATGCTCAAGAATTTGATTCTTATTTCAAATTTAATAATAAGTGATGATTAAATATTTTTTTTTTGTTATTTTGATTATAACTTTATTTCCGTTTGTGTCTAATTTTCTCTTTACCAAAATCAAAATAAACTTTATTCAAGTAAGCTTTTCCAAGCACTTTTGAGTCGTCATTTAACAAACTATTTAAAGTAAATCTACCATTTTTTACGGTGTTATTTTTGTTTGCTAAAATATAATATTGTATACTTTGATGTTATTTTTTATAAATTACAATTATTATTTAATAAACAATAGTTTTTATGGCCTTATTTTAAAAATTGATTATTGCAATCATCGTTAATCAGTCATATATAAAGGCGTTTATAATTCAATAAGTTTCACTCTGATTTAACATCCGTATTTATTATAGAATGTATTTAAAAGAAATCATTGTAAGATCATTCGAGTAACGGTATGGAATAATAATCACACGAAACTTATTACAAATTATGGGTTTCATATATTTTAAAATATATAACAATGGTGAGTTCTCATATCATTTTAATGACAATTTTCCCGACAAATACGACTTTAAATAATGTTTTTCAATTAAGTTTATTTTATAAAATATCTAATTTCATATTTTCAGCTTTAATATTACTGCAGTTAATAAATTATTTTTACTGCATACATGCAGAAACGCGGCCGCATATTTATAGTTCATTTGGAGATAATATTAAACATTATGGTCAACTAGCCCTCGATACAGAAACTAATCCTATTGTAAGTGTACGAAAAAGCTTTGGTGTTGCAATGTCCCCTCCATTTGTAAATATGGATGACATCATTAATGAACCGCTAAGGGCTTACAGTTGTTCCATAATGTCGTGCCTGGAAGACGATGATACAAACATTGTTTGCGCCTGCAATTACAAAACAGGCAACGTTGTAACGTTTAAAAACAGTTGCGATGTAAAAAAACACAATTGCAGATTTAATACCGGTAAGAAACTATTCAAAATCTATATAACTTGTAGTTACAACACTTTAAATCTTTTGCTTTTTTGTATACCAAATAGTGAAAGTTATAATATACGATAATACAATACTTAATTTCTTTCTATTAGTATAATATTATATTTCTAATGTACTCCGAAATGTTTCAGATTTTAAAATAATTTTAAATGATATATGCCCCTGGGAATTTCAAAGTCGACGTAATAACAAAAAATTTGAAGTTGATTATAATAACCCTAAGTACTACAATTGATATTAAAACAATAATTTAACATGATTATTTTTATTTATTTGCATAATTCATAAATCTATAGTTACATTATAAATTGCAGAACAATAGTAAGCTCAAATTATATATTAATGTATACTCTATTCTAACCATACAAAGAGAAAAGCCAAATATACAACATTTGACAGCTAATTGACGCGATATCATTGGCCGAGAGCTTGATTAATCTATGATATTCACTATGGATTTGCGAAAAAAATTGAATTTCGACAAAACTGCTAACGGAATTTTGGATTAAATTAAAGTGGATATAAGTAGTTAAGTGTAATAGTATGTAAATAAATATATATTAACCATAAACTCTAGTAGTGTTGTGCATATAGCTGAATTATTAACAAATCGGGCGACATACGTAATTTTAACGTTTGTTTATCTTTATTCCTACTTCGATTGGAATAGGCTATATATTTAATCTTTTTATGTAATTTTTGATGGATCGTAAATTTCAATTTAATTCATAAACTTAATATCATAATCATATAAAATTAATATCTTATCCCGGCTAAACATGATTTAAACCAGTAAATTTCTTAAGAATCAATGTAATGCAATTAAGTCTTTCCGTTTGTTCTAAGAATTCGGAATCGTCAAAAATAATCGATACTAAGCAAAAGACTACGTAAGAACGAATTGCGAAAGGCCTTAGTTTATAGTCTATGCTTTATGATATTTTGAAGTCTTGTCATTTGAAGTTCTGTCAATAATTGTACTCTATAGTCTTTGTCTATCTCAATGTATTGAAGTGTTTGTGTTAATGATTGTGAAACAAAGAATATTACAATACGAAATAGATGAGGCTCAGTAGAGATCACCTTTTTAACATTACTCATGAGTACGGAAGAGACTCTGTTGAATCTCGATTTCGACAAGCCCAACACAGCAATTACGCCTCCCGATGACGGCGTGCTATCTCTGTCCAGTAGTGCCGAGGACATTTGTTTAGTGCCAGAGGTCGGATTCGAAGGAAACGTGGATTCTCCTGGTGTGAATCGGGAGTCGCAGCCGCTCCTCGGCGGCCGCGGCGACCTAGATGTCTCTTTCAATCATTTCCCAGGTAAAACTAAATTTTATCAGGTAAAACTCGTCGTCGACTTAATTAATCTAATTTATAGACATTTTCTTTCATCATGCGTACTTTTATCAACATTCGTAGTTACTCATTTAACGCAATTCACTTGTTAGACTTCCGAAACATAGATACGGCTTCTTGGAACTCAATAAGAATAAGTCATGAGTAAATCTTTACGAAAATACCAAACAACGCACAAAATGAAAAATTTACTTTGATAACTGAAAAATATTTAAATAATTCTTTGTTGCTGTTTGAAATCTAAACCAACATTAGGTATCAAACTTCATGTTAGTTGAAAAAAGTGTATTTATATACAACTTGAGTGAATATAGGTGCAGTTTATATTTTCATGTCAGTTTTCAGTGAAGCGTAACAGCTGTGTGGGTTTCAGACTTGTTTTTCAGTATTCAATCGTGATGGAGTTTCCATTTTTGTGTAGTGAGTAATATATATGTATGGTGTTGTATTTAACTACTAGTATTGTATTTAATTATAAATATAAAATGAATCTTTCCAGTGAAATGGCAATCCATATGTTTGTTTTGTATATATGTGAAAATTATGATTGAGTATGTGATGTTAATTTAGTTAAATTATAAATTGCAGTACAGTAGTAAGCTCAAGTTGTATATTAATGTATATTTAATCTTTTTATCTCACTTTTTACACCTTTAAAGATAAATTATATCATAATTTTTATATGCTATTAGTACTAGAAAATAAGCGAATATAATTGTTTTTACATCTCAACCAAAAACTGAACCAAAACACTACACACATTTAATCATATTTAATCAATGTCATATTTGTTTAAATTATGATGGTAGTCACTTGTAACTGATTTCGATTAGCCCCTTTGAAATGGTCACATCTGTTAGAGTTGATGAGGGGTTTTCTCCTGAATGCTGGACATTCTGCAACAATGTATCACTCAAATACTTTTTACTATTAATAAAATCCCTTGTTAAAATAGTTAAACATTAATTGTATCGAAATAACAATATTCTTCATTCAAGTAGGTTCTTATGTGTACTTAAAAAAATTATATTACAAAATTGAAGCTATCATTGCATTGGAAAGTAGAATTTACTGGAAAAAAAAAAAACAAAATCTAACAATTCTCTTTCATTTGTTTTCCCAAATAAAAATAAACCATCAACTATGTATATACAATTTATATATCTAGTATGGACAAATAGTAACTCCACACATGAATCGTAAACTCAATGATTGTACATAGAGAGATATGGACATATTCAGGCTATGGTCTACCTGGTTACTTTTATTTGTACAATAAAAATAGTTTTATCACAAATTTGGAGCAGTATCAATATGAGTTGTGTTGTCTTTTGAAACTACATATGCTCTGTAGCTCAGTCTTACCATTTGGGTCAATAAATATTCCATTCAAGTTTTGAATAGTTTTAATTAAAGTCAAAATCGTTATTCCTTATTACACTTGATTATTGATTGACGAAAAATCCGCACTGGTTCAGAAATTAACATCTCAAAAGAATCTCAGACCTGAGAAGAACTGGTGGGTGAATATAAGTGGTATATTTCTCGGATATAACAATTATAGATTTAAAAAATACACTTATGTAAAATAAACGAAACATACATAGCACAAACAATATAAAAAGGCCTGCTAAAAAGTAACAAGTATAATCTAAAGTTACTCCTAGAATAGGGTATGAGTAATTGTTAATAATAAGCTTCTGTTAGCTTACTACTCGGTGTAATAGTAAGCAGTGAATAGATAACCTCCTATGACCTTAAATTTTTTTACATTTGAAAGAGATCATACATAACAAAATTAGGCAGCTGTTTGTATTATATTATTATATGATTTACACTTGATTTTATATGCAGCTTATTTGAAGTGTAGTTTTATTTGTAATATAATAGTAAAGTCAATAAAAAAGAATATTTTTTTTTACTAATAATAATATTCAGACATTATATATATTTACAATTTAAACCACTGCGTAAAAACAAACACATGTAATAAAAATTATAACAATTGCACAGAAGTATCGTTGAAGACAATCATATTGTTACAACATTAATTGTTAAGAGTAATTTGGACCAAAAAACACATGAAACTTTAACTTTATCACAAACTAAAAAGTATAAATGGCATTTCCAAGAACAGCTACAGTGTTACTGTTCCGCTCCTTGTTGCAAGCAGTGCAAGTGAGGCAGCAAACAAAAACCTTATTTATGACTAAGATTTATGTTTTATAGAGTCATACAGAACATATATAAACTTTAATGCTTAACTTAAATAAGCACTGTGAAGGGATACTGATCATATTTTTTTATAGTTATGTTTTAATTATTTTTTTTATTTACTTTGGACCATTTTGGAAGAGCAATTCTATATTATATAGCCAGTGGCGTAGCTAGGTGGGCAAGGGCCCCGGTGCATAGAAAATCATCGAGCCCACACCCCCCCTTTCCACTCCATCTTTAACTTTATATTGCCCTTCAAAATTATAACTAGGAATAGGATACAGGATACAGCGAGTTGAACTTATCATTAGTAGGCTAAATCCATACATCATCTCTATTCAAAGCTTAGGTTAGAGGGCCCCCAGAGCTCCGGGGCCCTGGTGTACTGCACCACCTGGCCCTACTATAGCTACGCCACTGTATATAGCGTTTCAATGCGGTCGGTCATGTTCGCGAATACGATGTTAGCCCGATGCTTAATATTCTGAAGTATAGATATATTCAATCACGAAGGCGCGCCCCACGATGCTTAATTATTTGCATTCATTAGTATTGAATGATACTCGTATTGCAAGATGTGATATGTGCTTGAAGCGATTAACGTAAGAGTATACCAGCGTTGCAGAACTATCGATAGTATCGTTTTGATCAATACTATCGATACTATCGATAGTATTGACACGTGACAACACGTGATACTATCGCTAACACGTAAACTATCGATAGTCTATCGATATGCAACACAAGAGTAGACCGCAAAAAAAAAAACAAATAAGAAAAGTATTAATGTGAATGCCGATAATTAATTTAACGTGGGGGGCGCTCCTTCGTTAGAGAATACAGCGACATGTACATTCTTATTTTTTACTTTTCATGGCATACCTAGTCATATATATATATATATATTATATATTTTATAAAATATATATATATATATATTTTTATAAAATCTTTTCTTATACTAGCTAGCTAGCTAGCTATTACTCATAGATTATTTACTAATAATAATAATTAATGTGTAGAGCTATTAATTTAATAAATTATGCAAAGGTCCATATAAAGTGCCATTATAATATTTATGTATTATAATAATATTCGCCCGCGGCATCTTGTTATCAATGTTAGGTTATTTTTTTCCGGGATAAAAGAAAACCTGTATGTTATTCGAGACTATAATCTATCTCTGTGCTAAATTTTACTCAGATTCGTTTAAGCCGTTTTGCGTGGTTGATTAATAAACACCCAGCGATCTAAACTTTTTTAAAAACGTATTTATAATATTAGTAACATTATGTAGTACTATACTAGCAACCCATCCCGACTTCGCCCGGCTGAAGTAATAATTATATTTACTACCCGATCACAGCGCCACCTACCGAATCCAATGTAAACTATGCAAGGAAAAATTACAAAAGAAAAACATCGAAATAGGTCGAACCGTTTCGTAGTTCAGTTACAAACACACGTACTGAAGATTTATAAATATAAAGATATAATAAATAAAATAAATAATTTTCAATTATGATAATTTATGTTGTTGTAGTAAGTATTTGTAATTTTTACTCATTAAAAATAATTAAATATTATCTCTAAAAATAATGCTATAAGTTTAAGTTAATAATATTTTGTACAAATGTTTTGGGTTTGCTTTAGTTGATAACAATCTTGTAATAATATTATAATAACTATATCAAGAATTATTAAGCGTATAATAGAGTTTTAAGAGCCGAGATGCCCTAATGACCAGAACATGTGAACCTGAACCGATGAGAGCTGGTTCAAACCTGAATACGCACCGCTGTTTTCTTAAGCTTATTTTTTTTTTTTTTAATTTTCGTCGCAAAGGAAAGCACCTCGAGGAATATGTGGATAAAAATCTACAAACTCCAAGCTGTAGGACATATGCACGCGTGGTTAATTCAGATTATGAATTAAATTATTCATGTAGAAGTCAGTTGTAAATTGTAATGAATGCATAATGTAATGTGTTTGTCTTGGTAGTTTTATCGAAAAAAAAAATTTGGACAACGTGAGTTTCAAATATTTTTTTTCGAATATTTTGTCTTTCAAGGCTAATCATTGATATTTTATTCTTATCGCTTGCGTTGCTTCATATTAATATTTATGTTATATATTTACTTGATTGTTAAATTAACAATTGTATTTTTTATTTAGCATTAGCAGCCTGTAAATTTTCCCACTGCTGGGCTAAAGGCCTCCTCTCCCTTTGAGGAGAAGGTTTGGAGCAAATTCCACCACGCTGCTCCAATGCGGGTTGGCGGAATACACATGTGGCAGAATTTCGTTGAAATTAGACACATGCAGGTTTCCTCACGATGTTTTCCTTCACCGCCGAGCACGAGATGAATTATAAACTTAAATTAAGCACATGAAAATTCAGTGGTGCCTGCCTGGGTTTGAACCCGAAATCATCGGTTAAGATGCACGCGTTCTAACCACTGGGCCATCTCGGCTCTCTAACAATTGTAATTCTAGTGAAATCACTATCGTTAGACAGATTTCCTTAAATATTTTCGTATAGGTGTCGGTATATTAAGAAGACAAATAATGCTCAAAAAAACCAACACTAGATTCTACTGAGAATAAACGGCGAGAAACTCGATCATTCTTTTCCTCATTTCAATATCCAAGTTTTATCGATTAAATGCATAAATCCTGTCTTGGAGTCGATAATTACTTGTTCTACGCTTTTTTATTATATAAAAAATGTGTTATCGTAAAATACGAAAATAATATATCTAATGGATACGAGTGCTATACGAGTTCCTTTTTCAAAGAATTGTTTTTTTTAAATAGTACCCATAACCAAATAAATAAATACAAAATTTCCTATTGTAAAGTTACGAAAAACTTGAAATAGTTCGGTTTGGTGGCTAAAAAAAACTTCTTTACGGAACCTTGAAAATGAGAAGATCACCTTCGAGTATTTAATAAATAAACATATTATAGTAATAGTTTGAAAATAAGATTACACTGCAATTTTATTTCGACGTTTCTTTACAGTTCTTTGGGTATTTATTTACAAATTTCTTATGGATTTTAAGCGATCAATAAGCATGTTAAATACATCTATATTTAAGAATATAGCAAACATATATAAGTAGTTTTTACACAGACATCATCATCATGTCATCCCTGCCCAAATCCCAATCCCAATATCCCAATTTACTTGGGGTCGGCGCAGCATGTCTTCTTCCATACTCCGACGTCATCAGACAAGTAACATTCTTTCCAGCCATATCATCTTTCACAAAATCCATCCATCTTTTCATTGGTCGTCCCCTTCCTCTATATCCATCCACGTTCATGCTCAAGACCTTCTTCAAAATACATTCCTCCGCATAATATTGTTAATTATTAATAATAACGTAGTTTTTACACAGGCGATAAATGTATATTCTGGTAGAATTACGAAACGGCGGTTTTCAAAAACTGACAAACTGCGTGGGAGACACGCAGGCGTGTGTGTGCAATCAAGTGCTCTCGGTGTCCGATGATGCGTGAACTAAACAAGGCTGACATGTACAGACAGACAGTCTTAGGGCTACGACAGCGACCCTTTGAAAAGTTTTAATGAATCACTCCGTCCCGAAGTGAAAATCATGTACAGCAGTTTAGTTTGTAGTTTTTGCGTATATCGCGGACAGATGCGGCGGGAGGACTTTATTTTATAACATGCAGTGATGGAGCAGTTGAATGCTATGAAAAATATAATTTTATTCGTTCAATTTATAGGAAATACGATAAATTGGTTCATTATAAAAATTATGTTCAACTCATTATTTAAATTCTTAAACATCATCTTAAATTCCATTCACTTGATGATATTTTGATAAAAACAAGTTTGTTTCGTAACAATTTAGTATTTAAATCATTTGCATAGTTATTGCCTTCTGAATGCTATCCGTTTGTTTTCCCTTTTCAATGGTATTTTAATAGTCTGTACATAAGTAATATATTATAGGAAGTTACTAGTCTTCCATGTAACCTACACTTAGCATACTTCATAACATTACTTAACAAACTTAATTTTGTGTCGGTGAGCTTTAACATCAGTAAAATAGTTCTAAGCATAATTTTTCTTTAAAATATATTGTTTGATATTCTTTAACTGATAGTAAGCAGATCAGTTAAATTGTTGCACCAGAAGGGTGATTCCAGAACCAGGTTAAAAACAACAAGCGTCCGGTTGCGAGCAGTGTTCTTGTGGTCTCTACTTCCCCAAATAAGATTCCAATGGTCCTCCTCCGAGACGCTCCCATTGCGCAGCGGGTGTATTTTTTGCACCTCCTTGCCTGTATTAAGACGGGTTGTCCAGAACGTACATTCCTTTTATCCTAAGATGATAAAATAGTTCATCCATAGTGTATATAGAAATAAAATCCAAATAAAGTTATACTTGATGTGTTAATTTTATTAATTATTAATTTTAAATAGAGGGTCGCGACTTCTTACGTTAAAGATAGTGTTGTTATGTCTTTAAAAATGAAACTCGTTAATAATATTTTGCGGTGCCTCCGTGGCCGCGTTACACTGATATTTTATGTATACATCAGATTATTACTCGATTATGTAAACTAATATTACGTCGTATACGATAATATTGCTTTAAATATATTTTATCTGTGGCAAGAATTTTATGCTCTCAAACACTTCTATGATTAATTTTTACCCGACTCAGCTATTTTACAATTACAAGTGAATTGATTTAGAAGATAAGTACTCAGTTAACTATTACCCGCTATGTACAAACATTTCAATATACGGTACAAACCTTGTACAAACTACTAGAAGTTAAAATGAATTTTTTGAATACCTAGTTTTCAACTTCAAATGGGTGATATCGTTTGTTTACCAAATGATCTGTAATGAAATGATCGATATTGGCTTGCGTTTAAAACTGCAGATCCAGGTCTTGGGTTCCAATTCTGAGTCCGTCCTAAAATGGGAATTGTGATTACACGTCTATTCCTAGTGATAGCCTGGAGTTTGTAACTGTTGCAGTGTTAGACTTCCTTGTAAAGTACATCCGAATAAACAGGGTGCAACAGCATTTGCGCTCAACCTTCAACGCTTTATCTACTGCGTAGTTCGTTAGTCTGACTATCAGCCGTCGTTGAAATTCGTTCAGGACGATTTCATTGTAAACAGACAATTGTGCGACCTTTATATTATATTATAATTTCTCAAACATTTTCATTGTTGCATTATTTTGATGACGATCTGGTTTTCGGGTTAAGGCCTTATGATATTCTTATTCCGTTCACCTTCAAACGTACGTCGGTTGTGTAATCTCGACTTGTACGATCAATTTCCTTTATGTCTTCCCCGTGCTCAGTGACCTCGGCGACATTACACTTTTAAACTGAAAGCTTTGAAGTAATAGATTACAATAGAGTTAAGTATCGGCAAATGTCTTACGGCTTCGTCTGTGTTAGAAAGATATATAGAAATGTATTTATTTTATTATTTTTTTCTGTTTACATAAAGAGTTTTTCAAATTAACAAACTATCGACGCCATTTGGTCATGAAAAACGTAACAAGGGTCCCCTCAATATGATTGTCACAATCACTCAAAAGGTCGATGGATAAACATGTGACAGATTTTTATCACATAGACCCGCACATGCAGGTCTCCACTCCACGCGATGTTTGTTCGCCGCCGAGCAAGAGTTCAATTATAAACACCTGCTTGGCTGGATTTGAACCAGCAATCTTCGGTTAAGATACACGTGTTCCAGCCACTGGACCCTAATTACTACTGTCTGTAAATAACAGTTCATCACGAGAATAAACGAAAACTTTTTTGTCATTTGGCCTGTTGTCGAGCATGTTTATTGTCACTTGGTACTCGACGTTTCTGTAATCATGAGCGAATAGTATTTAACAATCTACTAAATACTCAACGCTGATTGGTCACCTATTTCGACCAATTATCTTGCTTATGATCAACGTTTCAGAAATTGGAAGAAAGTTTCCTGTATGCAATTAAGATGAGACAGATTTTGTTCGAGAGGCACGATAGAACACGTTTTGTGATTCAGACAGCGATTCTATTATTTTTGGCACGCGTTCAAAAAAACCCGTCCATAAACGATTTACAAAATCAAATTTACAAAATCTCTTTACAAGTACCTTTAAGATTTTACTTTATCAGAATGCAAATTGAACGCTTGGATAGACCACTCGGCTCAAGTTTTAATCGTTAGATTATTTGTAAAATATACATTAATGACATTTTATCGTTTCCAGATGACCCACAGTTCACGGAGCTCGTGTGGCAGGCGGAGGTGGCCATCGACAATGGGATATTCCCGGAGCGGATATACCAGGGTTCCAGCGGTTCATACTTTGTCAAGAATCCAGGAGGGGTGAGCAACCTTACTTTTATGTACTAACTGTGCCCGCGACTTCGTACGCGTTTGAATTTAAGTTTTATTTTTATTTTAAACATAATTCTAAACGAAAAGTAGCCCAAGTTACTCCTTATTATATCAGTTATCTGCCAGTGTAAGTCCCGTCAAAATCGATCCAGCCGTTCCAGAGATTAGCCGGAACAAACAGACAGACAGACAAAAATTGTAAAAAATATTATTTTCGTATATGTACCGTTACATATACATTTAGTAAAAAGCGGTTATTTTACAATTACAAACAGACACTTAAATTTTATTATATGTATAGATTTATACGAGTCAGGCTCGCTGACATAATTAAATATTTGGGAAATAAACAATTATATACTTATTATATCATACTAATAGAAGTAATCTTTAAATGTTTCATTGGCAATTAAAATCTTCCTGCCCTAGTGAAGAGAAGAATGAGTTACTGACTCGCTTATCCGTCAAACCGGAACACGATAATACTAAGCATTGAAGTGTGACGGTAGAATATACTGTGAGGGGTCGTTTCTACTCAGACAAGTTGGCTCAAAGCCCTACCACCAAATGTGATATATGTCTATACAACATAAGCGACATAGTATTATACAAATCAAAGAAATACTGAATTACTAAATACCTACTTTCGATTCCTTACATTTTCCATACCGCAATAACTTCGTAAAATGGTACACACTCACGCGACAAACCTTTTACGTCAAGCCAAGGAATTCTAATGTTATTTTATTGCAATAAGTCTATTGTAATTGGCTAGAATTTGAATTATTCAATTAGAAATTACTTTAATGATACGTTACTGTGGTGTTGCTATAATTTAAATATTATAGTCAGTAGCCACACTAAGCTATTGTATCATTTAAGTAATTCATTATACTTATGAGGATAACCGGTAAATATTTGAAAATTATCGAATCTAAGTTACATACATTTTTAATTTATGTTTCTAGTCTTTTTTTAAACTAAGTTAGAGATTAAGTTTGAAGTTAAAAATTACTATTATTTTATTATACAATGTTCTCGAGATGGATAAAATAAGGAGTTCGTAATGTATTATATTACTTTTAAGTGGGCTGTTGGCCTGCACTTATCTTGGTATCTCTTTGGATTTAAAGATTGTATTTAACGACTTTTCAGTGTACTTGCCTATTGCAACACTGCTTTCTAAATTATTTCTTAAATTTTGTTGGACTCTATTGCTCCTTAATTTAAAACTCAGCTGTCACATAGAGAAAGACAGTTAGTGAGTTAGTGTCAAATTCGTTTTGACAGGAGCACAGATAAAATATCCTTTGTGGGGTTAAGGGAGCCATGAGCTTGGTTTTCTTATTTGGTGCAAAGGAAACATTTTTGGTATTTACTGTTTAATTGTAATCTATTCGAATGTAACTTATAAACTGATAAAGTATTCATAAATGTGTTCAGTAAATAAAAAAGAAAAGAATATTGGAAGTGACATTAGACTCGGAGTAAACGATTACAGATAAAATAAATATATATCTATGGAACTCAATTAACTTTTCAGAAAATCGTCGGCGTATTCAAACCTAAGGACGAGGAGCCGTACGGGCGCCTGAACCCGAAGTGGACGAAGTGGATGCACAAGCTGTGCTGCCCGTGCTGCTTCGGGCGCTCGTGCCTCATCCCCAACCAGGGCTACCTGTCCGAGGCCGGCGCCAGCCTCGTCGACTCCAAGATCGGCCTGCGGATAGTCCCCAAGACCAGGGTGAGCCACAGTTTCTCCCGTCGAGAAAACCCCGGTGCGCACAGCCGATTCACTGATTCGTGCTGCAGGTGGTGAAGCTGGTGTCGGAGACCTTCAACTACCTGCGCATCGACCGCGAGCGCTCGCGCCTCAAGCGCGCCATCACCGAGCAGTTCCCCAACCTGCGCTTCAACCGCATGGGCCTGCCGCCCAAGGTACCGCGACCTGCCGGCCTCGGGGCCGTTCATTGCAGATGATTCGCGTCGTGCACTAGCTAATGTCATGTCTGTGTGGGGCAGATGGGCTCGTTCCAGGTGTTCGTGGAGGGGTACAAGGACGCGGACTACTGGCTGCGGCGCTTCGAGCAGGAGCCGCCCTCGGAGAGGATCATGGACAAGTAACGAATAAATTATTTTCTCCTGATGAGTTCAATTTTTCGTTCACAGTGGGTGATCTCGAAATCTAGCCAGGATTAGATCAAAACCGATCAAATGAAATATTCAGTATATCAATTGTAATAAAAAATACTTATATTATAACACTGAATCCGCCGACCCGCGGGGCTCGTCCGCCGGCCTGACCAGTCTGTCCGCGCCAGGTTCCAGCTGCAGTTCGAGCGGCTCGTGGTGCTGGACTACATCATCCGCAACACGGACCGCGGGAACGACAACTGGCTCATCAAGTACGACGCGCCCGCCAGCCGCGGCATGACCGACCCCTCCGTGAGTCTCCCCCCTCGCGCTGCGCACACCGCTATAACTCCCCCCCCCCCGCACTCAGTGACTGACCCGCCTTGCAGGAGTGGTCGGGCGAGCCCGAGGTGCGCATCGCGGCGATCGACAACGGGCTGGCCTTCCCCTTCAAGCACCCCGACTCCTGGCGCGCCTACCCCTACCACTGGGCCTGGCTGCCGCAGGCGAAGCGCCCGTTCAGCCAGGAGACCAAGCAGCTGGTGCTGCCGCTGCTGTCCGACATGAGCTTCGTGCAGGAGCTGTGCGACGAGCTGCACGTGCTGTTCAAGCAGGACAAGGGCTTCGACCGCGGCCTGTTCGAGCGCCAGATGTCCGTCATGCGCGGGCAGCTGCTCAACCTCACGCAGGCGCTCAAGGACGGCAAGAGCCCCGTGCAGCTCGTGCAGATGCCGGCCGTCGTCGTGGAGAGGTGAGCCCTCCTCGGATAGCCGAGACCTCGACTAGTGACTAGTCGGAGCTGACCCCCCCCTCCTCGTGTCGCAGGTCGAAGGGCGGCAGCACCTCGTCGCGGTTCTTCGACTCGTTCCAGCAGCGCTTCCAGCACAAGTCGCCCTTCTTCTCCTGGTGGTGACGGTGAGATCTTTTACAAATACATGCTTACTGAGTACAAGTAAATATATTTAGGTTATATCGCAATTAAGATCAGCATCATCAAAACTCTAAAACAAAATATTAATCTTGATTTTGATTTGAATGGAGCTGCCGTCGGTATGTCAGTTAGATTGTGGTGACGGTACTTCTGTACCGTCAACATATTCGATACGATTTGTAAATAAAAAATTATAAACAAAAAAAACAAAATCCCGCAGTGGCCTTCTCTTTCTCTTCTCAGGTCCGCGGGGTTTTATTTCGAACCGAAATCTTAAGGACGACTTTGATGTTGAATAAATATTTTTGATTCAAACTCTCGACCGTACAGTCAGTAATGACTAACAGACTAACAAGACAATAATATTTTATTCGCTTTGCAGAACCCAACGGGGAGCGAGTCCGGCGACGCTGTTATATATAGATAACCATTTGTATGTATGTACGGTAGTATAGCGCGTTAACTAATTAAACATTATAACGTATTGTTGAAGTTGAAACGACTCTCACAGTTTTTGTTCTCTATTACAACGACGTAAGATTCGAAATCGCGATGAAATTAACGGTTTTAAGGAAAACAAGCATTCCAGTTACTCTCGTAAATGTAAAGATAATCCTAAGATATAAAGTGGTCGAATTGAAATATAATTTAACGACAGAGCGTGACGCGGAGTCACGCGGGGGGGGGGGGGTCGCAGCGAGCTAGTCGAATGCTTCTCTCAGATGTTACTCTATTTATTTGTATAAGTTATATCAGAACCACGAGTGTAGCTCTAGGACGCGACGCGGACACCATTCCTTTATCGACTTTAATCTATAGAGCGTAAGGTTCAGAACGGCAAACAATCGTCCGAAGGCACTCGCGCGACGCGACCCGTGAGGCGCCCCCGGACCACGAGGCGGTAACGCAGCCGCCCTATTGGCGTCCGGTTGACGAGTCGGCGCCATATTGCGGTCGTTTATGTCCGACAGCTGAGAGACTGACCGGACCGGTCCGACGTCGAATAGAAGATGTACCTTTGAAATGGCGGAGAATTTCCGATAACGAGACACTCAAATGAAGACTACGAATAAACAATACTATATTCCAATGGGCCGACCGACGTAAACACTTCTTAGATTTACATATTCTATGAGATTTCTTAGTAGCTCTCCCGTCATGTGCTCTCTTTCATAACATACCTTTAAAATACAACACCACCCCACTTAACCACTCGTATCCATATTACTTCCAATAAAAAAAAGTTAAAACCATTACCATAATAAAAAACGCCATACTTACGAAGCCATATTGAATACTATAGATTATTTAAATCTCGGCCGGTGATGTCGCGTCGAATCAACGTCAAAGTTTATTCATCTCCGGTCCCGCCATCGGAGTCGCCTCTGGACGATTTTTGGAACGAGAAACTCTAAAATATGGCCGCGGCGCGTCAGCGGATATGGTCGGTTAGCTGGAACGAATGCAAATGAAATTCCATGAACTTATCCGATGGAAGGTCTCGATACTTGCCGTAGTTATTTTAAGATTTCTTCGGAGGAGCATTTTTAATATTATTTTTTAGAAAGTGCAAAGCATTATGTAATTTATTGATAGATATTGTTTAACGATTTTGTGATCTACGTATAGATTGATATAAATCTATTGGACTTAAATAACCAGCCTCCCAACAGTCTGTACAGACTTCCACGATATTGTGTAACTAAACATTTAAGACTTCGATACGGAACCGTCGGTGCGCGATTCGTGCTCTCACCTGACTAGGTTTTAAAAGGTGTTAATTTTGGATTGCCATTTTTAACAAATCACGACCCGTTAATGTCGTTCCTACAAGTTTTTACATCACATACACTATTTTAAAGACAAGCTTTTGAATAACGCCTCGTAGACAATTCTACCATTCGTAAGCAAAATGAGTATATTTTGAAAATAGTAACCGTACGTAGACGATAGCGAGTTAGAGGTTATGTTTGTACAAATTGCTTATTAGTTAATTTTAACAAAACTTTAAATGAATTTCTATGATTTTATTTACCATTGCTCATGGTTTAGGCATTTAACGACATTAACGAAGCAAGTACAAATTATTCATACAAACTCTCTAAAATTCACAGCTTACGTTGGATTTCTAATTAAATACTACGTGTACATACAAATATTTAAATAATTCAATCATAGAAGTTATAATTTTGTTTATACAAAAATCGTTGAACATAAAAAGTGTTTAATATATTGGATTTATCAACTGGTAGATTATTCGATTTGAAAAAACATCTCATCGGTCGGTACTTCACGTCGATCAACTCGTACATCCAATGTTATCAAAATATCAATTTATTTTTGAAACCTTCAAAGATACTGTAGGGATGTGTAATAGCTTTGACCTCTATATCGATAAATTCGATGTTTTTAAAGTTACCAAAGTGTAATAAGGTAAAATATTAATAAAAGAAACAACATTGGAGCGTAACAAAAAATTTAATCTAAGAATTCAACAATTAAAATACTTTTATTTTTAGGAAAATGAAAATATTTTATAACGAAATATTATGTATATTTAATGTTTAACATTATTAGTTTTGAATTCAAATAAATAAATATATTATTTACAAATAAATCGAGATAGGTTTAGGCTTTAGTTACAAAATTTATACACGTTTTTGTAACCTTTAATTGTTTCTCTTTGAAGCGGTCGCCGCGGATTCCTTATAAATCGTTACTAGGCATACCGCAATCAAATAACGTCTAAACTTTGAAAACGAACCGACCTAATGCCATCTCGCCTGGAGGAATGACGACCGGGCGCCGAGTGGCGCAATGTTTCAGTAATGTCCTGAGGTCTGTCAAGTGCCTAACGCGGTCATTCTCAGTACTCTGCTAGCGCGATATACAATAGTACAATCAACTCGATTCCGATCGTATTAAACTGCGGGTGATCGGTTAGAATAGAAATAGCGATATAGTCGATCAAGTAAACTAAAACGTCGTCCTGTATGAGACGAGTGATGACTGATAGGACGTTTGGAGAATGAACTGGCTTTCGTTCCATGCCGGCGGAGCGTTAGTAGTGTTGCGACACTATCGATAATAGTTTCCCTTATTACTTTCTATTGTCCATTTCTAATATCGATAGTTTCGTTATCACCGTACATCACTATTCGTGTCATCTTAACGGTTTTGTGAAGTTGACGTGACTCGCTGCCGAATGTCAGTTTCTTCTCGAAACATGTAAAATGTAAAGAATTTCACGTTTGTAAATAGTTTTAAACAGTCCTGTTTGTTGGTAACTAATTCATGTTTATATGCATTATTTAATTTTCGAGAAAAATATAATCACCATTGCATTTTTTACTTGTTTTATTTTCGACGGAACCCTAATCCAATGGCTTGTGGCTTTGTGACTTGATGTTTAATATAACTCATGTGTTTATTAAATAAGAACAATTTCAAATCTTTACCTTTGAGATTATGTATTTAAAATAGCAAATAGAATTAATTTGCTGGAATGAAACTCTCATGGTGTATTGTTAAACACCAGGTATAATAATGGGGCATTTATGCAGGGGCAGAGGTGTGTATCGATATCTAATTTGGTAACCAGACCTCGAATCTCGAAACATATCTGTGTTTTTTACATTATAATTACATACGACCGACTCGCTCCGAGTAAGTAAAACTAAATACAGCAAATCGTGTACATAAAGCGAGAACGGGCGTATCCGAGGCTCAGCCGTCGCGCTCTTACAGAACATAAATTGAAACTTCGTCATTGCTTGAGAAATCTAATTACTAAAATATTTTCAACTTTAATGTAAGACTTTTAATTGGCTGAATCGTAATTTTTATCGTTTTCAAATTTTATTAGTCTTTAATCGTAGACATGTAAGCGTTTTCTTTGGACGAACAAATTGTAAATACACACTACACTGTTTATATATTGTTTTATTGGCTAATTCTATTTTAAGGTTTTTGTATATATACTGACAAATAAAAGAAATATAATTCCAAGCAAGCGTTAAGAAGTAACCTCAAGTAAGCTTATCTAAAAATTCAAACTCAAAATAACAAAAAAAATTGAATCGTACTTTATTGATATACTCTGTGGAATACTTTCCGAAAAGTGATAGATTTACATTTTTAATGCAACACTAATAAGACAATTAAAAAGTGCATTTGCCTCCTTAAGGATTTTTCTTTATATAGGTAAATTATTTAATCCAATATATTAATATAAAATTAATCTTCACTTAACAATAGTAAAAATATATATCAGTACCAAATATACATAACATAAAATATATTGAAATAAAACTGCAATTTTGATTAACAATTTTATTCAACAAATGCCTCATACAATACACGGTTGTGCGAAAGAATACAATAATATTGCACCAAGAATATATTAAACAGGAATGTATTCAAATACTCTTCGGACTAGATCGCTACTGGTTCATTAATACACAACTAAATACAATAAACAAACTCTGATTATAATATTTAAACTCGAAACAATTATTTATTTAACAACTGGTGTTGCCAGATACACTCTAAGTAACCTCGGGCCTTTGTGTTCTTCTAAAATGTTGCCATATAACATACGAAAAAGAGTTATTAGTATTAGTGCTTCAATATCTTGGATCGTTTAACGATTTTGTTTCGTTTTTGGGACTTTTGAGTATTTTTTTGTGAATCAAAGCAATAACATATCCCAAACACACAAATAATGACCAGATATTCGAATAAAAAACTACTTATAAATGAACAAATTTAATTCGAGCCAAACTCTAGCGTTATCATAATAAAATCTTATATCATTCAACGATAAGGCGAGCAAAGCTGGAGACCTCGGCCAATATTCTAACATCTAAGTACTCTCCGTTACAATTGCTCATTAAAGCAGTACATTCCGAGTGTCGGACACTAGTTTATTCGAGATTTCAACATCAGCGGTATGAAAAATACTTTTGAAAATAATAATTTATAATGAAAAATTCAAATGTCAAATTCTGCACCATTTTTAGAATATCGTCTCTAGTAATAAAATAAATAGCTACTTATAATTAGAATTCAGCGAATACGATTCCTCGACCTACGAATCGAATTGGCAGTATGTACCTTTTCCTCGATAGAAAACAATTTTAAATATATTAGCGACAATTTTCCACCCGCATAGCGTTACTCTCAACCCGAAGGTCGACCAGGCCAGGCCGGGGCTCCGGGGCCACCGAGCCCGGTGCGTTCTACCGCTGGTGCTGGTGCGGCTGCTGTTGGAGCTGATGCTGATGCTTGACGAAAGCGATGGCGGCCAGCTCCTTGCAGAACTCCTCGAGTACGATGAGACTCTCCACCAGCTGGTTGTGAGAGCCGCTGCACGACACGACAACCACCAGAATTACTATTAAATACTCAAAAAGCGATATTCATACTGGTTATTGTTATTAGGTCGGAATTTATCTCACTCTAGTTCGCCATGAGGATACTCACATTTCGTCGTAGCTGGGGTCCTCGCTCATCAACTGAAGCCTTGTATTCTCGATGACCTTCTTGTAGTTCTTAATCCTCGGCACCTCCATCGTGAGTCTCCGAGCGACTTCCTGGAGCGTCTTGAACAGGGTCGGAGTCCCCTTGGCCGTCGGCAGGTCCGGGTTCAGCAAGTACTCGTGCAGGTTCGGGTGCGGCAGCAAGGCCAGCTTGGAGATGATGGACGTGAGATGCAGGTTCACCTGGTACGGCTGGTCGGGCATCGTCGACAGCAACTTGAAGAGCATCTTCAGAAACGGTCCCGCGTCGAACTCCTCCTCGGAGGCCGCCGGCGCGTCTCTGCTCCGGAGCACCAGCGCCTGCGTGAAGTTGCAGCCGCCGGCGCCCCCGCAGGCCCCCCGCGAGGGCTTCGGCTCGCAGGGGGCGTGCACGGGGGCGAAGGCGTCGTCCAGGTGCAGGTCGGCCTCGGGGCGGCTGTCGTAGCTGTGCGTGGAGCTGGCGGTGTCGGCGCAGGTCACCTCCGTGGGCCAGTTGTACGTCGACGTTATGTCCAGCCACAGCTGAAATACGGTCACCGGGTGAGGCGAAAGAGCGTTCATTTCGTAAACTCATACGTATAATAGAGTCAATTAATTATACTTATCCGTACTACTCTTTAGAGATTATAGTATTTAAATGAGCAGAATTCTTAAATTTGTGACAGTAATGTAGAGCACACTGCCGGCGGGCACGGCGTATCGCGCGCAGTACCCGGTAGTGCGGAGCGGTACCCGGTAGTGCGGAGCGGTACCCGGTAGTGCGGAGCGGTACCTGGTAGTGTCGCTGCGCGTCGTGCACGTAGTGCTCGCAGTCGGCGAGCGGCTGCGACTGCACTCCGCGAGGCAGGAGCAGCAGGAAACTGTCGGTCGAAATGAAACGAGTGATTGAGATTTCAAATCTTTAATTTTCATTATTTAAGTATTACTCAAACAATATTATTATTTAACATAATCCGTTTTGTATAAAAATCCAAAAGACTTAATAGTATCGTTTGTAAAAATTTTACATTAAAAATAAATGCTAAAATTAAATATTTACAAAAAAAAAAAACATATCAATAACTTCGCAAAACGATTGTGTTTGTAACAACTGGCTTTGTAACAATTTATTTTATAAATACAAAAAATATTACTTTGTACACATAATTTTATTTACAAAAGTTTTTAATAACTAATTATCATATTATTTTGTACATAACACATGCCTGAGCAACCTTTTCCATAAACAATAATTCTAAATGCTGCAAGTTAAACAAATAGAAAAAAAAAATCTAAATTATGTTTCTTAAATGCTTGCACGAGATGTCGATTAAAAACAACTAATGCTTGACTCCATTTTGACACGGGGCATTTTGTAACGAATGAATCCCTTTGGGGCACTTAAGCATTATCAGCTTAAAAGTTTTTCAGTAAATAGATATGTATAATAAGATATTTAATGTCAATTCTTATAAGTTTGGGGCATTATGTGCCTCGTAATCGTTTAATGGGGCATGATATAACGAAAAATATAATTGATAAGCCTTAAGTAAAATCATATTAATTGGTTATATGGTTTTAGAACTTTTTAATTTGTTAATAATACTGTTTAACAAATCTCGGTTTTATAACATATAAATACTTATTATATTGTAGATATTAGTATTATAAAAATTAGTTCAAAGCGTGAATTCTTAAAATATACCACATTAATTGTACTATGTTAACAAATATATTTAAATAAAATATAAAAAAATAATGTATATTTGTGATTCATAAATTCATATTTTAATTATAGCACTGTACTTGCACCGATAGGAACAATTGTTTTAAGACATTTTAGTGTTATAGTAAATCGTAATGATATGTAAAATTAAATTAATCAAATAAAATTATGTCAATAAAACTTATTCTAGTTATTGCAACGATGTTACATTCTCGGTTATGAGTTTTCTGTTGCCATTATTTCTTCGATTCGGTCTTTGAGTTGTTCTAAACGCCTAGAAGTTTAGATAAGCTTAACAAGCATGAATTATATATAGGTTAAAATATTATCTCACGAATAAATAGCATTACTATTGAATATAACTTTTTTTGACATTTTATCTCTTGGTTTATTTGTGAACATTTATTTAACATTCCGAAATAAAAAAGAGCTGTTTTCAACCGACTTTAAAAACGAGGAAACCTCAATTTTGTATCTATATCTATCTATTCTAATAAAGTCGTTCTCCTTCATTAATTTTTACTTCCTTCTTATCCTCTAATCCTTTTTTCAGATAAGATACTAATGATTTAATTTTTTATTACCTTCTATTCAAAATCAGAATATACTTTGTTCAAGTAGTCTTTTACAAGCACTTTTGAATCGTCATTTAACAAACCATATTAAGTGAAGCTTTATAAAACCTAACTATTTGTAAAACCTAACTGAAACTAATAAATCAATTTGCATAAATCTTATACCAGAGAAGCTTTTAGATAATTATATTATTATACAAATCGTTTCGCTTTGTAATTCCACATTTTTTAAATATGGTCTTCAAATATGGATTTCAATAAAACCGGGTTCAGGTTTTTAGCGTAGATGTGGACACATTTTTGAAGTCGGTTTTTATATAAACTTCTATAGATTTTATATGTATAAATGATGAGAATTTGTGCATATATTTAACTTAAAGTAAAATATATATTGTTTAGAGATAAAATGTCATTTTTAGTCTTCATTTGAATATTAAAACAAATAAATATGGCTGGGACGAGTATATACAATCTGTCCGCGTCTGTTTAAAATACACATTGCAAGAGTCAGATTTAAGCAGCCTTTGTAAATAATTTAACGAATTTGACTTGTCATATGATTTTTTGATGATTTAATTTTAAGTAATTATAAAGTGTTGGAAGGGAGTGTAAAGTATTTACAGGCGAGTGCAAAGTGCGAAATGAATAGATGTGTTTTATGTTACATTTTAAATTGTATTTAGTTGAGGCTGGAGATGAAGTCGGGGTTAGGGGGCGGCGTGGGGGGGGGCTACGCTACCTGTTGACGACGCGATGTATGTTGTCGTCGGCGTGCGCCAGCAGCCCGCCCGCGCGCTCGTCCGTGGCCAGCGACTGCCTGCGACACACAACAGCAACATCAACGCTCCCATCGTGCCCCACCACCGGCCGCCGGGCAGGCGGGGCTCACCGGGCGCGCTCCCGCTCGCGCGCGAGGCTGAGGTCGTTGAGGCGCTCCCGCTCGTCCTGCAGCGCGGGCGCGGCGGCGCGGTAGGCGCGCGCGCACACGCGCGACAGCACCAGCCGGTCGATGCTGTGCTCCGAGCCCTTCTCGATCACGGCCTGCGGAGCGCACGCACACGTCAGTCGCCTCGCGAGGCGGGCGGCGAGGCGGCCGGGGAGGCGGCCGGGCGGAGAGGCCGGCGGCGGTACCTCGAAGAAGCGCAGCGTCTCGAGCGTGAGGTCGTGGTCGCCGCGCAGGCAGCGCAGCGCCAGCGCGCGCAGCTGCCCCCACTCGCCCGCGCCCCCCTCGCCGCCCTCGCCCTCGCCCGCCAGCCAGCTCGAGAACTCTGACACGACACGTCCGAAATGTTCATTTTGATTACACACGACATTCATTATAGCATCGGCGTGAGTACTGCAGTGTAATGATTTATAAATTATGTATGATTTAAAACCCTCAATTTAGTAACATTACGTTTTAAATAATTATCTCGGGAAATTAACTTTCGTCGGGTGTCCCTCGGGGCTCCGCCCCGGGGCCGGTCTCGTGGGCAGTCGTCGCGAGTGGTGGGCTCACCGTTGACGAGGTCCTGCGAGTCGAGCACGCGCAGACACTTGGCGAGCACGGCGGTGGCGAGGATGGCGCTCCGCGGCTCGGCCAGCTCCTCCGCCGCCGGTTCCAGGAACTGCGTGCGGAAGGCGCGGGACAGGTGGCACGCGATGATGGGGTGACACTCCTGCGGGGGGAGGGGGGCCACCACACTTAATAAATAACATATAATACAAAAGTTCAATCAGAGTACATCATTTATAATTCAAATTCATTATTTCATCTAATGAGTAATTAAATTAGGTACTGAAATGTATTCGACATCCGTTTCCAGCTTATCGGTTTAAGATAAAAAATACTATAAAAACACATTATGACTCGACTATAAATCTTCAGTTAGCAATATTTGTTACATAAAATTAAAGTTATTTTTATTTTATTTTTATTCATAACAAAAAAGAAATATAAACAGTAAATAAATGACTAACTTTTTAGTACTGGTTAACTCAAACCTACTGTCACTGACCTTCATCAACGTATCGATGTAGTCGAGCCACGAAAAGAAGGCGGTCAGCTCCCGGTAGCCGTAGAAGTTGTTGTAGTTCTTATCGCCGAAGTCCTGCGCCACGTACCTGCAACGCGACGCCGCTATAGAGCGAGCCGGCAGCGCCCTGGATAAGGGGGGGGGGGGGCACGGAGCGACACTCACGCCCACGTGATGCTGAGCTGGTCCACGGCGGCGGGGTCGAGGTCGGGCGGCAGCGCGCGGTAGCGGCGCAGCAGGCGCGCCGCCAGCCGCTCGCAGGCGGGGCTGCAGCCCGTCACCAGCGCCGCGATGTCGTCCTCCGCCAGCGACGACACGATGAGCACGCCCTCGCACGCGCGCAGCACCACCTGGTTGTCCTGCGCACGCGAGCGGGTTGGAGTCCCTTCGGGGCTTGCGATCGAGACCAAAGAGAATGTGTGTCAGTACTCACGGCGCTGTCCAGGTAGGACAGCAGCAGGTCGATCAGCAGGAACTTGTCGTTGTCGTCGTACACGGTTTTGTGGCTCTTCGAGGAAACGTTGTCGTCCCCCGCGGAGCTGCTCGACTGCACGTAATTATCGTCCTTATTCACTCTCACGATGGACACCGTTTTCAGTGGATTGGGCGCCATGTCCACTTCGAATAGAGGATTCTTCTTGGGAGTCTGCGCTTTGCTTTTGATGGGTATCAGTGCTTTGATGTCTTCCGGGATCATCATCAGACTCGCGGTGTCCTCCACGAACGGCGTGGTGAAAATGTTAGCTAAACCTGGCTCCTTTCTCACGAGACCGCACAGGGTGAGGAGAAGTTCCACTTCCTCCTTCTCCGTCGGGGATGCAGGACTTTCGTTGCAGATAAGGAGCATTCTCTATAAGAATTTTGTTCAAATGAAATTTTGACAGCTATCAATTTATTTAATGGGTTAATTTATTCAATATATTTAACAGTGCACAATAGCCACATGATATAAAACTTGTTTCTGTTTCACTATGACAGAACTCATGGTGCGTCACAACTGGAAAGTGCGGCGTACCTGCAGAGGTCTGTACACGTGGGGGCTGTTGAGACAGGGGCTCCTGGTGCGCCGCAGCAGGGAGGTGGCGAGAGTGAGCGCGGAGTAGCGCGCACCGGGCGGGCGGTCCACAGACACCAGAAGCGACAACGCATCCAGCACACCTACCGAGCGCTGGATTACTGCCTCCAGGCATGGACCCACCGTGCCACCTTGTTGCTCTTTCTCCTCGTCTACTATTAACTGAATGGAATTTCAATATAATTAAGTGCTATGGTGAAAATTTTGATCCAATATAAAATTTCCAACATACAAACCATATATTAAGTTTTTAGAAAGTAAGTATACTGTCTGGCCTTGGCCACCTATGGTAAGTGTTCACCAACTCCCATACAATAAATATTAACCAATCCTTACATCACCAATGTGCTGCCAATCTTGGATGATACATCAACTAAATGGAACTAAGATGATACATCAACCATTTCTACATATATTACTGTTTTGCATTAGAATATACGAAGAGTAGCTGGTACATAGACAGGCTGTCACAAAGCCCTACTACCCGAATGTAATAATAATATTTTAAAGCCTTTTTTTCACAAACATAGGTTTATGTTTTACCTGTATACATTATATGCACCTACACTATCTTAGAAGATAAAGAAAAACTTGATGAGTCACTTAATTTCTCAATTATAAATATCATTTACAATGCTATATAATAATCTGAATAAAAGTAATTTCTAGAGACTGCTGTACTGTTAGTTTTAATATCCCTAGGACAGTAAAAATATTATACACACACAATATTATACACATAAAACATAAATAAAATGCACTCAGCATATATTTAAACTTCAGTTAATTATGCAACTATAATGTGTCATTATAGTTGCATAATATAGCATAGCAAATTTAAAGAAGAGAGTAAGTTAGGAGTTTTTAACTCAAAAATTGCATTTCTACTTGGTGTTTATTCTAACCTGGAGCATCTGGTGTAAGTGATGTGGTACCCTCGTGTCTTCAAAATGTACTTTGGAACTTTCCTCATAGTTCTGGTAGAAGTTCACCACCATTTTCCAGTGATATTCAAAATCCTCTAGCCTTGTAGCTGGCGGAGCTAACTGATATAACAAACAATAAAGTTAACTTTGTTTCTTTTGTTATATCTCTTAGTATAATTAGACAAAACTTTGACAAAGGATTACTATTTAAGGTTTTAATTAGTTGAAATTAATCTAAGCAACATATATAAATTAAATAAAACTTACTACGTCCGCAGCGGTTTGTAAAACATCTGAAAATCTGCTTAGCATATTAGTTGATAGTTAAATCTGTGTCATGACACCTGCTGCTGTAGAAATTGATTTTTAACGTTAGAAATAGCTGATAATTATTTGTTAGGGACTTTCAAATACACCCATCATATGGCTTAGAAAATACTAAACACCGAAATATTTACTTTGATAATGTCATTGCATATCGAATTGTCAATTTTCCATTTTCTTGTGATACATGTCAAATGCAGAATTTTACAGATTACTAATGTATCATATCATATTAATTTATTTTCTTATGAATCGAGCAATATAAAAAGTGCAATACCTTTTAAAATAAATTCTTATTTACGACTAAAGTTGTAAAAGCAAAGACCGTTATTACTCAAAATCAAAATATACTTTATTCAAGTCGGTATACAAGCTCTTGAATAGTTGCATCTTCATTTTACATACTATATTAAGTTAAGCTACCACCGATTCGAAATGTAAATTCTACCGAAGATAATCGGTATTTCCAGAGTATTTTCCGAGACTATACTTTAAGTCCTTTATGGTTCTGCCTTGCATTGAACCCCCTTTCTATTATTTTAAAGTCAACATGTAATGGATTCATACTACAATAAAGAATTATTTGACATATTACATTGAACATATAAATATTAACCACTTAATTTACATAGATGATTTAAAAATATTCTCATCTACAGAAAGACGCTTGAACTTAATTATATTAACTAAAAATTTCTCCCATGATATTAAAATGGAGTTCGGCATTGACAAATATTAAATCAATGCTATTAAGGCAGGTCATAATCATCTTATGCATTCATCAACTAAAAACCGGAAAAACAATAGATCCCTTAGAACAAAACGATACATATTTAGGCTACAAACAAAAAAAGAAACCAAAATAAAAATAAACAACAATTTAATTATAGACTGTATAGTATATTAAAAACACAGCTCAATTCTAAAAACGTAATTAGAGCTGTCAACACATTTGCTATCGCTATATATATATAATAAAATAAAATCGGTACTTAAATGGTCCAAAAACGAAGCTTTTACAAGCTCTTTTGAATCGTCATTTAAATAACTATATTAAGTGAAGCTAACATCGGTTCGGAATGTAGATGTAGTTACTCTTTTTCAATATTTAAAATACAAAGTTATGTTAGTTAAATACAAGTATTAATAATATAGTAATCTTGTATTGATTTTTAATTAATTTATTTTTACAAATGATGTGAATTTATGATTCGGCAAAGTTTAAAATATCTGCGGATTTTTTTTATAGAAAAGGATATCTTGCCCAAAGAAGGAGTTATTGACTTTGCGGAGTCAGAAACTTTGCTTATAAGCTTATCCTTGCGTCTCGTATATATACCATGATTATCACTGATTCTTTCAAAGTGATCAATGTTACTGTGAATATACATATTATGTAAATATATTGTGATCCAACAGTGAGTATTCCTACTTTGTTAAAAACATCCCGAAGTCTCTATCTCATAGCTTATTAATAGACCGGCCTGCTCTCCTTTGTAAAGAAGATAAATGACTTATAGCTTATATAGTTATAGACTATGTTTCTCGACTATGAATTGTGGGTTTGGAGTGGTTAATATAACGCAGAATTACATTAATTATCTTTAATACAATGTTAATAATACCATAGTCTGTTATTCAATAGTGTCCTATCCTTCAGTATTAGGTTTCTTTGTCCAAAGTAACATCCATGGAACTGCTTTTATTTCAAAAATAAATCTTTTAAAACTTAACATTTGAATTTTGGTTGGGTTAGGTTAGTTTAATCGAAACTTAAAAGAAAATATGAAATTTTTGACATATTTATATTTTTGTAATTTCAGGAATCATACTTTGTCGATCCTTCCTTTAAACCCGAAACTCGGTGCAGCCCTTATCTTGACATTTGTCATTTGATATCTTGACAGATTGATTTTCATAACAAAAAATGAGGTTTATTGTTATTTGAAGCTGTTGTGTATTTTAAAATTATAAATGATACGGCTTTTTTACTTGTAGGTACATAAAATACCATTATTTAGACAATATTCTTATACATCAACGTTAAAAATGTCTGACGACGAAGTTATACGCTTTGAAATTACTGACTATGATTTGGATAATGAATTCAATCCTAACAGAAATCGAAGAGCTAAGAAAGAAAATCAGATATATGGTTCGTAACTAGTTAATTAATTAATTGTTTAATTATGAAACATGTAAGGT
The DNA here is from genome assembly GCF_905147765.1 of Vanessa atalanta. Classification (NCBI taxonomy): domain Eukaryota; kingdom Metazoa; phylum Arthropoda; class Insecta; order Lepidoptera; family Nymphalidae; genus Vanessa; species Vanessa atalanta. The sequence continues at coordinate 10,390,212 of NC_061889.1, read as the reverse complement.
ATATATTTTATATGGCTTTATTTAATCAAACATGTTATTTCACGCTCAAAACTTTATAGTTCGTCCTTTAGTTGTTATGTTAGTTTAGTTAGTATAATTACTATGTATATTACTATATGTATTTCATAACAGTTCTGATAAAAATAAAATATTGTGTAATTGATATTTCTTTGCTGGTAGGTATATGGGCAAAAGACAGTGATGAAGAAGATAATGAAGATAATATCAGACAGAGAAGTCGCAAGCCAAAAGACTTCTCGGCTCCTATTGGCTTTGTGGCAGGAGGCGTACATCAGGCCGGGAAGAAAAAGGAAGAGAAAAAAAAAGGTATCTGTAATGTGTAATTAATCTTTAAGAAACATCAAATCTATACTAATATAATTAATATGAAAGAAACTATCTGTTACCAATTTGCACTGACCCAATTTAGATGACCAATTTTGCACACCTAAAGCCACAGGTTCAGCTGGTATATCATATTATTTTTATTTGCTCACAGAATTATTAGAGAAGTCGGAAGCATCCACATCTCGACCCAAATTTGCAGACAGCTCAGATGAGGATGAACCAGCAAATCCAGACGAAAGAGAAACTGCAGGCATCCGTCGCACAGGGCAAGGTTTAAGAGGTGTCAATCTCGGAGGAAGTGTTGGAGCTTGGGAAAAGCATACCAAAGGAATTGGTGCTAAGCTTTTGTTACAGGTAATGTTTAAATGTGTATGCGATTAGGTTGTTCAGAAGTTTTTATTATGAACTATTTGTGGACTTTGTCAAACTTCTGCTAAACTGCTAAATTATGCACAGGTGATTGTCAATCTATCATGGACCTGTGCATAAATTAATAAAGTATGTGCCATCTACTTCATCATATTATCATTTTGAAGGGTCAGTGAGCCTGTGTTGCACAAGGCACAAGGGAGATTATATCTTAGTTCCTAATCTTGGTGGTGCCTTATAATAAACAGCTAACCATTCCTTACATCACAGGAATGGTTTACTTTTGTAGTGTATAACTCAAATCTTACTTACACTTAATTAAACTTTTAATTTTTATAAAATAATTTCATCCTGATTTCTATATAAATAAGAAAAATATTCATCACTGAACTTCACTGAATTCAGTGTTACCTGGCAATCTGTTCACATCCGGCTCAGAGGACCACATTTTCCTAAAAATACTGTATTCAATATTGAATTACTATAAAAATTAGTAGGTAGTGAAATTATTCTCATGACCAAATGAAACAGATTCCTAATATAGCTTCCTCAGTTGGGGTAGTCTTGTTTATAAAAGAACACTATTAATGGTTGTTCATTTGCAGATGGGCTACCAACCGGGAAGAGGTCTGGGTAAAGATCTACAGGGTATATCAGCGCCTGTAGAAGCTACTGTGAGAAAAGGAAGGGGCGCTATCGGAGCTTACGGACCTGAAAAGGCAGCTGTAAGTGAACTTATTCATAATATATTTTAAAACATTATAACTGATGAGCTGATTTTACTAGTTTGGGTTACTTTAATCATGGAGATAAATTTTATATTTCTTTCAGCAAAAAGCGAAAAAAGATGAGGAACGCCGTCAGAAAGAGAAAGAAAAAGAGGAAGAAGGCAGCAAGGAGAAGACTTGCAACTGGAAAAAATCTCACAAGGGTCGCTACTTCTACAGGGATGCGGCAGATGTGATACAAGAGGGTAAACCCACCATGCATACTATTAGCAGGTATTCACAATATTCTAAATAATAAAAATTACACTCATTTATCACATAGGAGCCGAGGGTCCTCACGGGGGTCTCACTGTAAATCGTGTGTTAAAATACGGGACCGGCACCGCTGAGTTATCCGTTTGTGTCTCAGCGACGAGCTGTCGCGCGTGCCGGTCATCGACCTGACGGGGCGCGAGAAGAAGGTGCTGAGCGGCTACCACGCGCTGCGGGCCGCCGCGCCGCGCTACGAGCACGAGCCGCGCCGCGCCTGCACGCGCTTCCAGGCGCCCGAGCTGTCGCACAACCTGCAGCTCATGGTGGACTGCTGCGAGCAGGACATCATCCGCAACGCGCGCGAGCTGCGCCAGGCCGAGGACGAGATCGTGGTGCTGGGCCGCGACCTCGAGGACCACGACGCCGAGCTGCGCGACGAGGACGCCGTCATCGACCGCGTGCAGGCCATCCTCGCGCGCGTCGAGCGGCTCGACCGGCCCGACGCCTCGCTGGACACCGCCCACGACGTGCTCTCGGATTTGAAGGTACGGGACCGCCGGCGAGATTCGGGCCCTCGGCCGACCGGTCGGCTACATCTCATCCCCCATCGTCCGACAGGAGTCGTTCCCGCTCGAGTACGAAGCGTTCGGGCTCGGGACCGTCGCCGGCAACATCGTCGGCCCGCTGCTCAGCGCGCTGCTGGCCAAGTGGGACCCGCTCGAGAGCCCCGACGGGCCCGTGGCCGCGGTCGCCCGCTGGCGGCCGCTGCTCGCGGGCGACGCGTACGACGCGCTGCTGGGGCAGCTGCTGCTGCCGCCGCTGGCGCGCGCGGCCGAGGCGTGGGAGCCGCGCGAGCCGGCACGCATGGTGGCGGCGCTGGAGGCGTGGCGCGGCGCGGGCCCCGCCTGGCTGCCGCGCGCGGTGGCGGCGCGCCACGTGGCGCCGCGCCTGCTGGGCGCCGTGCGCGCCTGGGACCCCACGCGCGACACGCTGCCCGTGCACCGCTGGGTGCTGCCGTGGCACGCGCTGGCGGGCGAGGCGCTGGCGGCGGCGGTGTACCCGCTCATCCGCTCGCGGCTGGCGGCGGCGCTGGCGGCGTGGCACCCGGCCGACGCGTCGGCGCGGCCGCTGCTGGCGGCGTGGCGCGACGCGTGGGGGCCGGCGCTGGTGCCGCTGCTGCACCACCACGTGCTGCCCAAGCTGGAGCACTGCCTGCGCGCCGCGCCCGTCGAGCTCGTCGGCCGCGAGAACGGTACTCGACCTACCTCGACGTAGTTGACTCGCAGGGGTCGATCCCTGGACCTTTTTTCTTTCTCGTTTGCATCGATGATTTCTATCGCAGACGCAAACACGATAACGGTGATGACACTTTCGGGTAATGTGAGTGCTAATCAATAATGGACGCACTCTTCGCAGCGGCGTGGCTGTGGTGCGTGCAGTGGCTGGAGCTGCTGGGCGCGCCCACGCTGGGCGCGCTGGCGGCGCGGGCGCTGCTGCCGCGCTGGCTGGGCGCGCTGGCGGCGTGGCTCAACTCGGCGCCGCCGCACGCTACCGTGCTCGCCTCCTACTCCGCCTTCCGCGTGAGTCCGACGATTGTTTCGACATATCTATATAAATATAAGCGAATACCACTAACCCATCACGATATCACCGAAGCTGTACTGTAGGTCCTATTGAATTTAAATTTAACTTGGTCACTCCTTTACTGACATAGACGCTCACTAAGTAATTATTTTTGTAAATTTCAACTTCAAGTGTGGAAATGGGATGGGTAGCTTTGTACGAATTTAATCTGAAATCAGGAAGGACAGCCAGTAATATAATTATGAATATAATGTGCACGCTAGTATTAATTTAACATTTTTATCATTACAGAAAATGTTCCCGGAAGAAGTTCTCAAAGAGCCCGTGGTACGTGACGCGTTCAGGAAAGCCCTGGATATGATGAACCGAAGCACTGATATCGATTCCATCGAGCCACCCCCTCCACCTCGCTTCACCCCCTCTGACTCTAAGGACACCTCCAAAATTGACATACTGGCATCAGTGGCTCAGCAGAAGAGCTTCTCCGAGCTTCTAGAATCTAGATGTATTGAAAAGGGGATAACATTCGTCCCCATCGCAGGAAAACTAAGGGAGGGAAGGCCCCTGTACAAGATTGGGGAGTTACAGTGTTATGTTATACGCAATGTGATAATGTATTCCAATGATGGGGGCAGGACGTTCGCCCCTATAGGTCTGGACAGGTTGCTGAGTTTAGTGGAAGAGTGAAATTAATAAATTATTAAAACATTAATTAAATTAACTGTTTCATTTACCATTACTAGGTCTTCCTTAATTGCATCGGAAGGAGGACAGACAAACGAACATGTAAATGATAAGTTAACACTACTCATAGACATTTTCAATGAGCCATTCAACTGGTTATATTTACGTTAAAAATAACAGGCTAACCTAACCAGCGGCATGAATGACATCCAAGCAAGCAAATATATCTTTAAAAGAATAACGTTAATTAACGTAGAACATAATTAATTGGTTAAAAGATAATTATTTACTACCTGATGTGTTCAGTAGTTTTCATATACAGAAGAATACTCTATAATCTATAATAACATTGTATATTCCAACCCGAAGAGGACAAAAGTTAAATAAACAAGATTTGACATTGAATTGACGCGTTGTCATTGGTCTCTACCAATCCTAAATAATCTATGATAATCACTGGATTTGCGAAAAAAAGGCGTTTTGAACGACGAAAACGTTAACGGAACTTTGAAAGTAAAATTAAACTGGATATAAGTACTTTAGGGGAATAGAATATAGATATTAGCAAATCACGTGGCACACGTAAATCTACGGTTTGTGAATTTTTATTCCTTTTTCGATTTGAATAGACTTATCTATTAATATATATTTTAACTTTGCCGTTTCATAAATTCAAATCATTTGAAAAAAAAAATACATTGATAGGAAGGCATATTATTCAATACAAGGTTATACAGATGATAAAAACCGTGGAGTTAATACTTTTGACTTCCAGTCAAGATATATTACATACATATAAAATTGTATTTAACTGACATGACTGTATTTTTAAATGTTCAAAAAGATTAACTACTGAGTTTCTTGCCGGTTCTTCTCGGTAGAATCTACATTCCGAACCGGTGGTAGCTTCACTTAATAGTGTTTTAAAAGTGCTTGTTAAAGCGTACTTGAAAAAAGTATATTTTGATTTTGAATAGCGTAGCGTAAACGTAATAGATTATGCGACGATAGCTAAAAATCGCTTATGGTCTCATTTTGAAGAGCTCCATCCGTAGATGTGCAGAAAAATAAAGAGGATTCTTGATTGCAATTTACTTAATTGTTCCAATTTAAAAAATAATGAATTTTAGAGAGCGGAAAAAACTTACTGGCCGGTTAGAGAATAAGAAAAAAAAAATTAGAAACATAAACAAAATTAAAGTAAATTGCTATCGACATACTAACTTATCTTATACTATTTGACATTGAAAATTCATTTAAAAAAAGTTTCATCATTTCGGCGCCAAATGTAGACGAGTGACTTGCAGTTTACAATGAAATTAAATCAAAATAAAACCAGTCATAGGTTTCGAAATTCCTAAAAAATATATTTAATAAATGCGAAGTTTCGCGGGCGACCCACTCTAAATAATTACTTTTGGTGCACTGTCAAATTTTAGTCCAATAGACAATTATTACTTTTTAACTAATTAGACATTCCTACCAGTAATTAAATCAACGAGACGGAAAAATAAATGGAGTACGTATGTACGATCATCACTCCAATCCGTCACATCAAATCTATAAAATATTTGTCTTGTAACGATTATCAGTACAAGTATAAATCAAACGGAAAAACTTATCTTAACTGATTCAAGTCTACATTACTTTTATTTGGGTTTTACGTCGATTATAAGATAGTAGTCTAAATATTATTATTTAACGTTTATCTCAGAAAAATCGAGAATTATCCAGAGATAACTGGACTAGACGAGTAAATCACAATTTACGAGAGTTAGGTATAGATAACGATCTGTGTCAACTTATATTACATTTATGTACTTTACTCATATAAAACTTTATAGTATCATATAATGGTTTTAGTTATAAAGAAAAAACAGTTTTATCGGTAATACCTAAAAAAAATTATTTTGATATGATTATTCTACTGGTAAACAAATACTTTATTTAAATGGTGTAGTGTTGTCTATCTATAAATACTCAATATACGTACCAATGTATTTATTACTATATGAGAATCCGGCATAGATTCTAATGGTACACCTAATCATCCCTATATATTATAAAAAAAGTTTAAAAGTTTTAGTTTAGTTGAACGATAAATAATTATAGTAGTATTTATATATACGGTCATTTCTAAAGGGAGAAACTTATCTTTTCTTGAAGTATAAGAAAAGTATCTATTTGTAAAGATTTCAAAATGCACTTTTCGAATTTTTATTATGCTGCTATTGGTATCATTCGAAAATACCTCCTGGAATATTGTAAATATAATTAATTGTAAATGGTAGGTAAGCTAGGCGCAGGCAAACAAATGAAACAATATTTCTATTAAAAAGTTAACATTTTATTAAAAGGGTTACATCGTATAATATTATAATAACATCTTCATGAGTAACAGATAACTGCAAATACAAACTGCAAACTGATAATTATATTTAAAAATAATTAGAAAAACCTTATCTGTTTCTAAATATAGTTTATATTAATAAAAATGCATGGTATTATCTATTGGTTAATCGTGAAGCAATTAATAAATGTCTACAAGATTTAAAATTCTGTAATTTCCTATTTTTGTACAGTGTATTTTATTTTCGTCTCTTCCAGATCTAATCACGTTTTTAACCCATATCACAAAAATACTATTTCGGTAGAGTCTATTTTAATTACAATAAGTAGATACATTTAATTTGAGCATGGATTTATTTATATGTAAAGATAACACCAAAATAATAACTTTTATATAAATGCAATAACGTAACAGTTAAGTTTTTAAATGTAACATAAAAATGTAGTTTAAGTTTAGATCAATTTGAAATGTAATTAAATATACAATTTTTACTACAAACAAAGAATTTAAACACATAAAGATATATTCGATATATTTTTTTTTTTAATATATATTAATAATTAAATATTCGATTCAGTTTTTCGAAATAGTGGAATTAAAATATTCGAGAAAGTAAAATAGTGTTACTAGATAAAAAAATTACACAAAATTAGAAACACGAAATAAACAATATATATGAGTATCTATTAAAAATATAACAATATCGAATCAACACTGGTGACTTTTTGGGATTAATCCTTATTAATTATTATAATATTATTTGTAAAAAAAAAAACAATTTAGATAAGAATTATTAACAACAATTTAACGTAAATATTTGGCACAATTATGACTTTGAATGGCAAGCATGTTAGTTTTTAGTATTATATAAGGTACTTATTGTTACAATTTACTTTTAGACTAGTATATTTAATATTTGTACTATAGTTAATGTAATTACTGAGCTTAATATAATACATTGATATTTTATTAATTTATTTTTATATGTTGATTTTGTTTTAGCTTTAGTATTTTAATACTTACAAAAAATATACTGGATATTGAAATGCAGATGCTTATTGCTTAATACTATGTATTGTATATGTGATGCGTTTCAGTATTGCATTGAATTTATTTCTTACGTAGAAAGATTACTACGAATATTCTAATACAAATACCATGAATCTCAGTATAAAGATATTGAGTATATATTAGTGCGAATAATAATGTGTAAACTTAACATGTAAAACTATATTTGATTATTTGTTGAAAGTTTTGGATTTATGTAGGTACGGCATAACTACAATTTAAGCCAGCGTCGTTTTTGAAGTATGTATTAAATTTAAGTGGATTTTACGCGACGCTGAAAGTTATAGGCCCTGAAGACTTGAACACCGTTCGCCAAACCAAGGGCGAAATTACATAGAGACAAAGAATAATTTATCGGACGAATGACAAGACAGTAACGGGTCCAGATCAATCCAGTGGCAGCCAGCGTAGCAGATTGGGTCGGCGACACTTTCTCAAGAGGACGCCTAAATTCATCAATTGACGCCATAACTAGAGCCTGTAATCATTGTTCCAAGATATAATATTTATTTTTGCGCCTTTGTGTGAATAATATTATCCGATAAACATAGATTAATTTTAAATATTTATTAAATAAATAAAATATTTACAACTCTTACAGCATAACGTGTCTTTAGCTGTACTAGTAATCCTACTTTACCTATATCCTACATTATAAAAATGTATCATCGCTTTCAACAAAAATACTGCTATCAGCCATCTTTCAATTTCTGACGCTTTATCCATATCGAGGGCAATAGAATGTTCCCCAAACAAAATATTGCAGATTTTATTAAGCTTAGAGTAGGTGATACTAATTGTTCTGATTTCCCTGTCCTTAAATAGCCCCCCCCTCACCTAGTCCAGGCGAGGTAGACTCTTACATGTAACAAACATAGTAAAAACTCGAGTTTTGTTTTAATTAAATATTTACAAAACGTTTACATAATTATTCTCACGTGTAATGCTAGATATTAATAAAAATTGCAAAATCAATTCCCTACTGGCTAGTCTATACGTTAAAACTCTGTTAGAGATACGAGAGCGTATTTATAGGCTGGAAAGGTCTTAGGTCCACAGTTGGCAACGCACACTCAATGTCAAGAGCTCGACCAGTGAAACTTCAGTGTCAATGTCTAGAGGTTATTCCAAATATCATCTGTCTTGTCTTGGCCTTTTTTGCTAGGTGTTATGGAGTTTTACATGCTACTAAAATATAATAAAAAAAAATACCCCGCGGCTTTGCACGCGCTAAGGTTAGAGAAACTTACCTCGTTTATTGCTCGTCGACATTAGGGTATTTTCGGTAAAAGTTAAAATATATGTAGAACTATACTTAAATATTTGCGATAATAATTTAAAAGCGAATTATTATTATATTGAAATTAAAAATCGTTAGTCTGTATATCACGTGACCTAAAACACGAGCCACCATAGTGAGGCGTCAGAGAGGCAAAAACTGACATTTTAATATCATCTGGTACTTTGATAAACAACTTATCTGAACTTTTACTGCTAGTATTTGGACATTACACTTAAACGTTAGTGTTTGTAATTCATTATTTTCCCAATAAACACCAAATATTTATAGCTGTTAACATTGAATTAGTACCAGTCATAGATACACAACTGTTGTTTTTATCAATGTGACGTCACCGAAATGATTGACAGCGTTTTCGCGGGAATAAAAACGGTTTAAAATTTAATTTAATTTTATGGCAAGAAAACTTGTTTATTTTGCCGAAGTATATTTTTTGTGACTATTTATTAGGAAAATCAACATTTTGAAGTACTTTTTCACAGATAGTAAAATACCCGACTGTTCAATCTTATATATGCCTAAATAAAAACTTTTCATTACCAAAAATCAAATAATGTGTTGGAAAAAGTATAAAAACGGTTCACAGGGACAAAGACACATATTTTGAGAAATTCCCAATAAATATTGCATGTAATGCTAAGCCCCAATTTTTTTTGACGTTTACTCATATACAAACAAATTCATAATTATTGAAGTAGAATTGAAGAATGGAAAAATGTAAAGAAAAGAAATGCATGAAATGTAAAAATATATTTATCTAATAGAAAAAAGGCCATTACAAAAATAGTCAATATAATTTTCGAAAACGATAATTTAATATAACATGTTTTACATAACAAAACTGTATCGTGTAACTGGAAGCCTTTTTCAAACGATTAAATCGTTAAGAATTTAAAAACCTAATTTTATAATAAATATATACGGGCAAAGATTCAAAAGAAACTGTCTATTATATTTTTGTAATTGATTTGTATTAAGTAGAAAGTTTCCAATTCAATTACGAACTCGTAATTTTATCGTCGCAAAATTATCCAATTTTTAAAGCTGTAATCATGTTATAGCTTTAAAAATTTGATCTGATATTTTTCTTATTTATATTTAACTAAATACAAAATATTCATCGGCTTTTGGACGTCACTAGTTACAGTTTTATGCTATTATAACTTTATTTTACATGCAATATTCTATATTAAATTGCATAAAAAATAATTACTTACGTTAAAGTAGTTGTTGTTTAACATTTTAAAGAACGGACTGTCGCAGTTTTTCTGTGACGTCATAGACAGTTTAAATAAAAGGGAAACTTTATATTCATTACAATCTAATTTAAGGTACTTTGTAAGTTTGTTCTCACCGCCATATGGCTCCTTGAAATATATTACACGTATTTTTATTTATCACAGTTGAATACGCATATATTTTATTTGTTTACTTACAAGATCAATTATTAAGTTTAACCAAGCTAAAAAGGCAGGATTTCAATATACTTTAGAAAAAAAAAATTACTTTATAATGCCAATACTAATCGTCATACTTACATAATAATACAGAAAGAAATTACGATACCCAGCTTCAAGTATTACATATAAATAAACCCTTTGTATAAATTATAAAAATAAATAACTTATTTACCCAGTGAGATTATTTCTCTAATTTCCTAATTGCTCTAACTAACAATGTCATTTTTGTAGAGGTACTACAGTAATAGTTGATAATCATTGCTGTCTATTCTTTCTTTTTAAGATTTTGTTGATGTTTGATAGCTCTGCCTATTTGATACAAGTTTGTAATAGCGACAAAAACATTAACAGCAAAAAGACTGTAGTTCTTTGGTATAATGACAAGAGAATAACGAGACCAGATGAGACCCGTTGCCGCAAGTGACACAGATTGTGGCAACGACAAAGATTCCACAGGCCGATTCAAGTCACCCAACCCAGCCATCACCAAGCCCTGAAATGATATTATGATGTAACATTCAAATCGCAGACATGAAATGAGAAACATGAATTACATACAATTTCCATATTTTTTATTATTAAGTTTATTGTTTAACCAGCATCGGATAATTAATCTTTTTTCATTTAAATATATTATATGTGGAATAATCTCTTAAGTCAACTAATATTCAAATGACCTATATGAATTTTCATCCACTTTTGTCATAGATCCCACATTAGAGAAAATATTACTGTCTCTCTCTGCTATGGTCTTGTGGCATGCCATATGCCATGCCAGACTTTAGTTTTGAGATTATTCTTCAGCATTACTCTTAAAAGATTAATACTTAATTAGAGCATAAGTTTATATATAAATAATGAAACATTCCCATGTAAAATGAAATGACCCTTTTCCAAAACCATTGTAATATATAAAAATATAAATATATAATATATGACGTCATCACAGATTCTTTTGATTAAAATTTAATTAACATTCTATTTTTTCATTCGCTTTGTTTTGAAAATCATTGATTCATGCTTGTAATATTAATATTAAAAATGTTTGAAGGATAACGGATGATTAATGCTTTAAAATAAAAGCATTTTTTACGTTTTCGATTTATTTAGCTTAATAGAACGGAATAGGGACACGGTAAAAGGCTGACCTTGAAAATCGAATACTTACCCATTTAAATGCTGGAGCCCAGAAGAAAATAGTTTTTGGACCTAAAAGGAAATAACTCATTTGAATTAATTTAAAAGTCACTTGCGTAATAGTTTCTGTAATCAATTTAAATAATTAATAATACTTACCAGCTTCATGTTCCCATAGAGGACGCAATTTGGTTGGTACAAATTTATCAGCAACTTTAACAACAGCTCTGTATACGCCTGCCATTTTACGATTTTAATAGTTATTTTTTTAAATATAAATTATTTTCTATAATAACGACAGACTGTACATGACCACTTGAATCGGCCGTGATAAGACCTTGAGCTAAAGTTGACACCCAATGTGATAATGATAAGACGTCTTTTGACGTTTAATATTCAGATAATACGGTCCACAGAGTACATATAACAAACATAGCCACTATGTGTATTGTTTGGCATAATTACGTATTTTAATTATTACGAGTTACGGTAAGACGTAATATATATTGAGATTACAACAATTGAAATTAATTTAGTTTTCTGTTTCCATTTTATCTAATTATTTTTAATAGAATTTAATGAATAAATTAAATAAATAGTTGTTAGAAATATCATTTGGAATTGAAACAGGTGGTGACAAAATAGTAAAATAAAATTATATTTAAAATTAAATGTTAAGTAATAATTGACATTATTTTATTATTATTTATTATTTGAAATAGTGACTACTTCAATTGAAATTCCTATGTTATATTGAGAAATTTGAATTTGAAATTTTGAACGCATCTTATATTAGAAACATGGGTGCGGGCCTAAGCGTGAGAATGTGTCAGTGTTGAACTATTTAATAATTTTCTTTGTTTATTTTACTTTATGTTATATTCTTTGCTATTTCTTCAATGATTTAACACTTAATTTAACGGACTTATGTTCTCTGTTTTGTTCTTAATCCTTTGAATATGGGTACGAGCACAATGGGTAGCGATTTACATTCCGATAAGCAGGACAAACTGTTAAAACTACAGGCTCGAAAAAAAGAACTGGAGCTTATGTTAGCTTCCAAAAATGAGGAGCTTTACAAGTTGTGTGTGCAAGAAGTACAGTTGACGGGTGTTATGCCCCTAGAAGCGCCTCTGAGTCCAGAAGTTCCACAAAGGGAAAGATTAGGTAGTGTACGAAGTGTCGATAGGTCCACAGATGGGACGGATGTACAAGATGGCTCTGATAACTCTTCGAGACGTCTTAGAGCTGTATCTGATCGCATACATGATTCCGATCCGAATCTGCGAAAGAACCTTACCCACAGACTATCAACACCTTCGATATCAGGTATTTCGTCAAAAAGTGCTCATTCTAGGCATGTCCGCAGACCTGAGACCAGTTGCTCAAACTTCTTTCCATCGCCACCCCAAGAACGAAATCCAGAAACATTTTCAATACACACCTCTCATACTTATCCTGCTTTAGCTGGCCGTCACGATTCTGTTCCACATGATAATCTGCACAGTGAACTTCAACAAGGTCCTGTATATCGCCATCATACTTTAACAACTGAATACACAAATAAGATCTATTATAATAATGCAGCAGAAGCAAATAATGTGTCACGCTTGAGAGAGACTCATTTCAGCTCCAGTCACCCTGATATAACAACTAATTACACCCATGGGTCTGTCGCACCACAGCCTGTGCCCGCACACAATGGAATGCGCAACACTCCACTCCTATATCAATATGCATCACATTTAAAATCACAGAATCAACATCTTGGAGTTTTAAACCACCACCATATTATGCAAATGCAATCCAAAAGGAGAACAGATGGTGTTCGAAGAAATACTTTGCAGCGTACACAGACATACCATCTCACATCGCACAGTGACTATAATCATCACTTAGAAAACATGACTGATGCATACAGACAACCTGCACCAGCTTATCAACATAGATCACAACCCGACATACAAGATCAGCCAATCGAAAGAAGACAGAATCCAATAGAAAGAACTATTCCTGTTCCAAACACTTTGCCTCTACGTGAACGTAATATGGTTAGAAATCCACTACATTTGCAGCTGCAAGTTTCCACCGATGATTATATAATTGATGATAGACGACATTATCCTGATGCTTTAAGTCCTGTCAGCCAAATGTCGGGATATTCACAGAGTAATTTCGACTCTGTAAGTATGAATAAATTTTCACCTACTTTATCGCAAGACATGAAAGTAAAAGAAAAACATTGGTATGAAACATCACTAGACTCACCAACAAAAAGTGAGGTGCCTGTATTAAAGAAAAGTGCCAGCTTGAAGCGGACACCCAGTATAGGTAACTCACAAACATATGAAATAATGATTTCATCTGGTCGTCATTCGGCTATGCAGAGCCCCAACCATTTACCTCATAGTCCCCCTGTATTATCTCCAAGTGCAGTGTCACTCGAGTCTCCTAAAAACATGACAGTTATTGAACAAGGTAAATGTATACCATACAGAGAAGAAACTAAACCATTTGAGATGTCAGACTTTTATAAATATTCAACAAAATTCAGGCAGAGTAATGTTCAAAAAGCACCTATGCCAAATCCTGCCCATAATGCCAGTACAATGTACAATAAACTGCCAATGGAGCTACCACAGTTTAGCCAGGATCATTGGCATGGACATGGCAACTGATAATCTTCATTTGTAAGTAAAAATATTTGTTTTAATATTAGATAGCTTACCTTTATGGTAAATCAATGGCAGCTTAAAGTTTATTGAATTATTTTAATTTATACTTGAAGTTAAGTTAGTTTTAGTTGTAGGTACTTAAATATAAAATTATAAACAAGATCTCTAGTTTAATTTAGTTTTGTAAATATTTTGATTGACTACTACGTATTTTGGTATTTTACATACATCATTACAAAGTTAAGTTTTATAAATAAATTCACTGTTTAAAAATACATGCCATAAAAATTAGGGAGTCATTGTATAAAATCGTCAGAAGATGTGCGACTGTGATAGTTTTATGCAAACAATAAATATTCAAGTAGATGTATGTCCAATAACATAAAAACTGTTATTGGACATACATCTACTTGACATAATATGTACTGTGCATACCTTGTAAGTTAGTTAAAAAATTCAAACAGGGTGCCAACTTTTTATAATCAAAAATATTAAAATTCTTGTGCCTATTAATTACAAATTATAATAGTGAAGCTTTGAAAAGGTATGAAAATAATACTAGAAATCTTATTTCACAGCTAGTTAAACTTGATACGATTTATTTAAAGTATAGCCTTGCCTCTATTACCACCAGAATTTCTTGTTTTAAGAAACCAAGAATATGATGTTCCTGGAAAATAAATATATAGATGTCTGCGACATTCTTAAATAAGTAATGAGGAATATGAAGAAAACATTGAATACTTATTTTGTTATGCATGACATATCATTGGTCAATTATAAATAAGATATATACATAGAACTTAAAAATATTACGTCCATGACAGATATTGTAAAAAAACTTTATATAGATTTAATGTGTAAGATAAATACTAATTGAATTCAATGTAAATTGAAATTTGTCATTTTGATTATGAGTATTTTGAAATTGACAACAGTATCCATATATTTTGATTTCAGTTTTAGACTATGTTCTAGGTGTTGGTGTGTCCCTAAAACTATAGTTAAATACCATAACAATTCCTGCAGGTTCAAATAACCATGACTGCTCAAGATATGTACAATTTAATTATATGATTATATTCATTTTATACATGACATTCATAAAAGTACATAGAGGATCGTTAAAATTTAATTTATTATAATTACTTTATTTAATTGGGTCAATATCAATTGTTTTTACTAGTGATGGGCCGAATATGGGTTTTACCGATACGAATAATCAGCATATATTTTACCGAATTGAATGTTATCGTTTACAATTTAATTTTAATTAAAAACATATATGTTTATCGTATTATGTTTTATTTATATAATAAAACTGAGTAGAAAATGCCTCGACAAAAATGTGAAGACTTACAATGGTATTTAAATATACTAATAATTATTAAATAATCGTAATAAAATGATGAGTAGGATGTTTACGTTAAGAAGTCATGATGTGAATTTTTAATTTATTAAGCATCGTCATGTGGTATAGCAATTTAAAAACGAAAAATTGAATGAATAAATGTGTTTGAAGATTTAATTATGTTTAAATCTCAAATAATATGTGTGATTTGTGTGAAATACACGACATGTAATTTCTAGTAGCAGTACGTCAAATGTTTCTTCATGTTTGATTTATAATTAATTATATGTATTTTCATGAAGTACGTAAATTATTTAAATTTAATACATTTATATCATGGAGCAAATATTTGAATGCAAGTGTATTTGGCAGGATATTAGCCGAATTAAAGCCGAATACGAGCAACAAGCATGCCGAAAACAAACCATAAAACGAATATTCGGTCGATACCTAGTTTTTAATTTAGCAAATGTATATATTATAAGATATTTTTGACAGTTCCATTAGTTGTTGTCAAATATTTATGGAAAGTGATTAATGTCTAATTATTAAATTATATCAAACCAGCCTTATATTGTTGTACTTGCCAAGCAATTTAAGCTAATGACATTGCCTTTAACTGTCGTCCATTGATTTTTAATTAAGCGGTGAGGAATACATACTGTGTGATTGTATATAAAGTACGTTATAATTAATTATTGTAGTAGATTGTCTTTATAATCAATAATACAATTTTGAATTGTAATTGTAGCAAAATTTCGATGAAATGATATTTTTGTAACTTGTTTATGATTAGTTAATTGTGCAAATGCACAGTTTTATTTAATAAAGCTTTACATATATAATTTCGTTTAATTTTTATTAAGCCAGGTACACACTTAAGGCTAATCATAATTTTTTAGTTTAATTGCTCGTCGATGGCAAAAATGATTGAACATTAAAAAGGAACTACTGATTATTTTTATGTATTTAATCTAAGCAATTTAATGTAAAAAATAAATCGTCTCTTAATTGAAGTTAATTTTTGATAGAAGCTACTCCAAATCGATAGTACCTTTGCATTGTAAAAAGACGATTCAAAAGAACGTGTTAATTACCTAAATTATGAATTGAATTTCACTACAGATATATTTTAAGCGTATTGCTTTGCTCACATTAATAAATAAATTTAATTTGGTATGTTGTTACAATGAAACAAAACCTGTATTATGCCAATTTTTTTATATAATTCGTTTCCATACAAACAGTGCCAAGGTCACACAGCTCAGAATAAACAAAACGGAAATATGTATCTATATGAATGAAAAATAATTGTAGTAATCATTAATGAGCAGTAAAAATAAAGCCTGATGAAAAAGTATGTACTAATTTTGTAACATCGATCAGAAAGACAAATTAATGATGTCTATTTTTATACAGTCTTGCCAGTAATTCGTTGGCAATTCCAAGTTCATCTAATTGATTGTTGCGATGTCCATTGCTTCCTACAAAATAAATTAAATGTAAAAATTTAATCAATAATTTACTAAATTATGTAAATAAAATAAATATATAGTTATGAAAATAAATTATATTATTGTCATCGGTAAAATATTGTTGTAACAATTTCAAATATAATTTTCTAGTAAATAATCATTTCAAAAATCTACAATTTACAGAGCACTAAATTTGGATTATTACTCTTTTTTGTAATTAATAGAAAAAAAAAATTGTAAATTAGCTTTTCTATACAGTTCTAGATCCAATTCTAAGACTAGAATCAGATCCCGCTTATTCTAAAAATGCAGGACCATCGGAACTTAATCAACGTGTAAAACTTCAATTCCATAGGATAAGAGGAAGCATTTTCACCTTGCAAAATTTGATCTTAACAAACGCTACAAGTTAAATAAAAGCTAGTAAAAGTACCTGAACTTCCTAGCCAGCCATTATCGCATCCTTCTCCAATGCATCGTTTGCCAGGGTTGAAACCTCCATTTATATAGTCATCATCGCGACCTAATACCAAAATACTATTTACATAAAATATATTCGATAGGAAATTAATAAATTAAGTGCCCTATATTAAATTATCAGGGCACATACCACAGAATTTAAAATAAGCGCTGCAAGAAAATTAGCATTTTTCGTTGACGGGGTGACTTTATTATTTCTTACAAGGCCAACATTTTTTGGCGGTTCTGACCTGAGTCATTTTCGTCAAGGCTATCCAGAGTTTTTTAAAGAATTGTCCTATTATAATAGACTAACCTGAGCCGGGAAGTTGTCCGTTCGTGCACCCTTCGTCCCACATGTTGATGCACCGCTTACCGGGGTTAAAACCACCATTTATGTAATCGTCATCGCGACCTAAGTAAAGAAACTTTAATATAATAGATAATATAGCAAAATTTACTAGAACCGGTCCTGGCCTGTGGAGACATGGACCAATGTAATAAATAACGTGCAAAGTTTTGCATGTACAACTCCAGCAAGTATAATTCATTTTAAACGAACTGATTAGTAGTGTAAGCTCATTTAAGTGTTTCATTATCTGCTAAGCCGTTCGTAACGTGATGGTAGTTAGTAGTAGGAGTTTGTGTAAGCTTGTCTGGCTCGCTGGCACCTACATTCTCACACTCATCATTGCAGAACTAGGTATTAAACTTTTGATGGGTGAGTGAACTAGGGTGACTATAGGCGCAAGCTCCCAAGGTTGGTTACGCATTGTCGATGTAAGGAAATGGTTAATATTTCTTACAGTGCCAATGTCCATGGTATGTGGTGACCACATACCATCAGGTGACCCATTTAAATGTCCGCCTACCAATACCATAAAACTTTAAAATGTTAAGTATTTTACTACGATTTATTTGAGAGTAATAGATTTCAGATTTTTAGCTAAGGTATTATATATTTATTTGTGCACACTAGAAATTACTAATATGTATACCTGATCCAGGAAGCTGACCGTTGATACAGCCTTCATCCCACATGTTAACACACCGACTGGCAGCTAAAAGGCATACATTATTAATTATAAAACATAGTTTGCTTTAAGATATTACGTACACACTATCATACTTGAGGAATATTTTACGATTTTAATTTGAAAATATAAGTGGATTTATTTATTAAATAATATTTAACTAGAAATACTATTTTATACACACATAAACAACAACACACAGACAACATATTTTATAAAAAAGAATAAATATATTAATTATTTACTACAAGACTTCGTTTCAATCGAAAATTAAACATTTGTCTATAGCTGTCTAAAAGTCTAACTTTTAAAACAACACATTTAGAGTCTTACCAGCAACACGAGGTCTTCCATACGAAATTTTAAAGTTAATTAAAATAACAAATACATATAAAAATAAAACTTTCATTTTGTTTTGTGAATGGATTGGAGCTCCTATGGATAACGCAAGATTATTTGATTCATTCATTATTAATTTCAGAGCTTTTATACTAGTATCAAATACAATTATTTTAATTTAGCTCTATTGTAGTACTTGGTATCAATGACCACTTGAGATAAATTGATTCATGATCCAGATTAATTAACTTATTTTTATGAAAAAAAAAACTATTAGCATATTATTTCATTATCTGTTATATATACACTGATAAATATGAGGGTATTAAAGGATTAATGAATTATTTTTCCTCAGCGTGATATTAATATCATTACAGTAATATATGCATAACGAAAAGATACGTATTTTTTTAACTATAATTAGAGTAGTTTGGAAACGATGTCATTCTGATTTACATTGGATGATTTGCTGATTAAATACATATAACGATATAAATAATAGTGAATTACAGCGAAATATCGATTAACATTGGACATACCTAGTAATCATAGACCATAGAGAGACACTAGACAGACGATTCTCGATGGTAGACCCTAGTACTCAATACTCAGTGATCTCAATATTATAAAAAAGTAGTTATTAATAATTTATTGTATGTATAATTTTCTGTTTTTTATTTATTTAAATGTTGTTAGAATTATTTTGAGTTAATTCATAAAGTGTTTTTATAGTTAATTCGTGTAACCTATAATTTATATGAATAAAATTGCAGGTATTTTGTATTTTTTCTATTGTATTAATTAACTATCCATGTAAGTACGAATTTACATTTTCATTCTTTTAAAATAACTTACAGTTAAACTATATTTTTTTATATTATATAGATAAATAAATTAATGAAACTTGAGACCTTAGTAATCATTTTTAAGCTTAAAGTGATTTTCTAAGACTAGCATATTATTTTTAATTTATAACTAAAGGTGTTGATGTTGAGGGTGATATGGATTTGTGGAGTGATGGGAAATAATAGAACAAACACATAATAAACGAGGATATTCCAGTGAGTCAAAATGAACCAATTGGCATCATACTAAGATGAAAGAATATATTAATTTATAATACTTATTTAATAAATACTTTATTTTACATAATACGTAAACAATGTTAGAAGATATTAAATATAAGAGTTGTGCAAATAGGCAGTCTTATTGCCATAAAAACAAATATAGGCAGGTCGCTTAAATATCTAGAACAATTTTTTTCATGGATAATGAATATATTTATATATAGTATATATACACGTAAGGTCAAGGTGGCGAAGCCTAAAGCTTATGAGATGCCATCAAAAAATTATTTCAGAAAGATGATAGTAAAATATAACACAAGTTTTTGTATTTTTAAATATATTTTTGGTATTATAATATTTTTATATTTAAATATTTTTGTCTTATATGTTTAATAGAATTGATAATATTTATGGGATCACATTTTTAATGAGATACATAATCACGCTGTAATTTGTATGAATTCAAATGCAAGAAATAACTCAGAGCACATGACATGTTATAAAACTTAAACATAAAATATAATATTTTGTAGTATCCTAAGTATAAGTTGTTCTTCCAGTTGTAATTAATAAAGATTAACCCTAGAATAAACAAAATCTTATGTTTATTTTGTATAAATCAATATTTAAACTTGACATCATTCCTTATCGCAAAATAAATAAACATAAGTACAGTAGAATCCAGTTATAATGATGGTGAAGGGACCGGTAATATTAGGTCGTACTAACGGGAAGTTGTACTAAAGGAAATAACAATTATTGATTTTCAAATCATGTTCATATACATATGTTTATGTAAATCCATATGTAACTTTAATTGAAATAAAAATTATGTACATAATATGTACTTCGTCGAATTTAGGATAACAAAATAACCGTGCACATACATGATGGAGGTATCCATATAATCTATGTAGGTATATAATGTACAACAAAATATCTAGTGCAAAAAGTTTCTAATTTGTTATTGTTTTTGGTTTTTATTTCTATAGTAAGAAGTACGAATTCTATTTTGCAAACGAGACATCATACTTTTCGTATTGTCATCTTAAAAATTAGAGTGCACAAACACATTCACTACTTTGCAGAAGTGCTTTTAGAGCTTCATATACAGTTGGAGTGGTACAATTTTCTTCCAGGTCGTCGTCGTTATTATCATTGCTATCTTGACCGTTGACGATAACACTTTGTAGAATATTTTCGTCAGTCGGCTTCCCACAGGTTGCAAGATCGCCATCAATAGCAGAATATTGATCAAGTTCTCTCGCCCAGACAGACAGCGGCAAATCATCATCATCATCGCTGTCAGAAACAACACTGAGACTGTTTCGGACAAATCCAGCGTGTCTATAACAGTTGAAAACCGTTGCTGATGTAAGCTTATTCCATGCGTCATAAATCATTAGAATAGCATCCAGTATTGTAATCTTCGGATGTTTGGCACTGCTGGTGTCTTCATTTGCATCAAGATTGGCGACAAACAAACAAAGTTTGATTTTAACACTCGAATTATTCCTTGGTCCATAGGTTTTTTTTTTTTGGTATGATAACGATCACCTCTAACGTAGTCAGAGCCATTTATTATTGTGTACAATTCTAGATGAATAGGGTAAATCCATCATGGACGCCTGGGAATGGAGGGCCCAGGCAGTGCCGGACTCTTACCGGCTAAAAACCCTACTCGTCGGCTCGATTTTTTAATTTTTTAATGTTATATTTCTATTTTATTATATATTTCTGTTTCAATGTTATCATACTCTTTGTTTTAAATCACTTTTATTCCGTTCTATTTCCTTTTTGACAATTTCAATACAATATTTTTTCCTTTTTTTTCAGGCATAATATTGGATCCTTTTTTATTGCCTGGCTGCAGATGTCGACAGTGAGGCCGTCGGCTCTTGGGGCTTTTTTAGGATTGAAGGATCGGGTACACCACCTGTAGTTCCGGCATTATAAACATTGGATCGCAAAGTTCATTTTGGGTTCCAGTGTTTACCTCATCAGCCATTTTTCTAATGCCGTAATGGGGATGTCGAGAGTTGTCGCTATCCTCAAGGTCTTCTGGGTAAAAAGTTTCTGCTATTAAATTTACAGAACCTTTTGAGTCCAACTCCCGTCATTTCTCAAGTAGCGGCAAGTCTTCCTCTCTGCGCGATGTTCTGCTGATTATCCTGTATATGCCTCCCCGTACGCTCTCCTTACGTACGCTCGTTTACGTTTATCGCAGAAAAGTTTCCAGCTCTCCGTTTGGGTTTTCATTGCTTCTAGTTCGTATTTTTCTTTGTATTCTATATATTCTTCAACGACCTTCTTTCTACGGATTGGCGCACTGTTCAGGGTTCGACGTTTTCTAGTAGCCACTGCCTGTTTAAGCTCCGCACGTTTCTCGGACCACCATGGCAGCGGAAATTCTTTTTTTGTTTTTATTTTTATTATAGTTTGTTCGCTGGCTTTTTTGATGGCGTTTGAATATTTTATTATTATTTCTTCTAATTCTTCGATATTGTTTATTCTAGTTATTTCTTCTTGAGTAATTTTGTTTGTTTTCAGCGATTGGTCGAATTTTTTATCAAAGTGAGATATATTCTTGTCGTCCTATTTATTTTTATGCCTTTTGATTTTTTTAGTAAAATATCGAAAAGTATGCCATTGTGGTCTGAGCTGACGAGGCCTTCATCCACTCTCTATTTGTCCATATGATCCAGAATACTCGTCGTACATGCGGTCCATGTGTTGTAATACAGATGTTGTATTAGGTGGCAGAAATGAAAGTTATGCTACTCAAGTCGCTGATCGTGGGATGAGCTGGACAATTGTCAACCAAAAGCAGGATATTTTTTTTCTTTTTAGTCAATTCACGATCTCAGTCGCGTACCCATTTGATAAAAATATTAGATTTCATCCACGCTTTGCGATTGCTTTCATTGTCTTCCGGCAGAGATCGTACATTTTTTAAACATCGTGGGTTCATTGACTTGCCTATAACTAACAACTTCTTTTTTATCGTGCCACTCATGTTAGCTGCAACCATCACAATTATTCTGTTATTCGAAAGTTTACCTCCCGAGCATTTTTTTTCCTCTAAATTTTAATGTTTTATCTGGCCTTAGTTTAAAGAAGAATATTGTTTCACCTGCATTAAGTATTTCATCGTCACTAAATTTTTCTCGCAAATTAGGCCAAACTTTGGTTAGCCACTCGGTCACATCGCTCTGTTCAACCACCAAAGACTCACCAGCAATTTTTCCGGCAACAATATTGTGTTTCTTCTTGAAACAGTTAATCCAAGTCGCCGAATAATCAAAATTAAGAATGTTTAGCTCTTTAGCAAAAAAAAGTCGCCTTTTGTTGAAGCATAAGTCCATTTACGGGTATTCCACGATTACGTTGCAGCTTAAACCATTGTAAAAGTACCGAGTCAACTTGTTCTTGAAATGAAACCCTCACACGTTTAGGTTTTAAAACATTCGCGTTGAACAAAGGTTCTATTTTGAGTTTATTTTTAATTGTTGATATTGTCGAATGATTTATACCGAATTCCTTCGCAATCGTCGCATTCGACTTGCCAGTACTCGCCAGACTCGAAGTATTATAAACGTAACACTTCTTCAACAGTTTTTTTTTCGTTTTGTAGAAGTCATTATTGTACGCTAAAGCACGCATCATCCGATAATTAACGCCGAAAACTAAACTGCCGTAAACTGACGTGCAGGCAAGAGGGGAGCGCGGGGCGGAGATAGTTTCTTATCTATGATTTATTTGAAAACACGTCAACTCGTCGTCGATGTAACCGGATAAATTTGTGTGAAATTCCGTCGTCGCTGTAAATATCCGTCGCAGCAGTTTCCTAATATCACCCCATTTGACTTAACTTAATTAGTTAGTTGTGTGAGTTACACTCCTCAAATATGATCGTGTTTATGTTTTTAAATATTATTTTTAATTGGAACACTAGTTTTGGTTGTTTCGATTTCTCTAACAATAAATATCAAACTTGTTTTCTTGTATAACATCCTTGTTAGATGGATAATTTAATATATCAGTATCTATTTGTGTCCACACAATTCTAATGTGTCGTGCAGAGTCGCTTTTTGGTGAAGGAACTCCGATGTTAATTCTTTGCCATTTTACTAGTAATCTTTAAAAGACTTCATTATTTAGTATGCATTAGGAGTGGTACAAATATTTTTATTCTTAAATATGATAAGTGGTGGAATTTTATCTTCATTTGCGTTAGCGGCTAATAGGACAGTCGAGTTATCTTTACCTGGAGTAGAGACAACTTTTATTTTGGTTATTTTCCTAATACTGATATTGCTGACCTTATCAGATAGTTTTAAACCGAGTATGCTTCTTTCTATCTTACGTTAGCAGATGGCTACTCTATCTTCATCTTGTTTCCTTAATGACCAAGTCTGACATCCGTATATTAAGCAGGGTAATATCGTTATTTCATAAAGTCTCTTCTTAATATTTACATGAATTTCGTTATTTTTCATTATTTCTTTCAATCCCCAGTATTTCTTCCACGCTAGAGTTATCCTTCTTTTAATTTCTTTTTCTGTATTGTTTTCAAAAGTTACGAACTGTCCCAGGTATATATACTCTTTTACGTATTCGATCTTTTCATTTTTTACCGTAATATCTTGAGGAATTCCGTTGGTTAGGATCTTGGTTTTCGTCGTATTCATTGACAGTCCTACTTTTTGACTCTCCGCTGCCAGTTCATTCATCATACTCTCCAATTCAGTGGCGCATTCTGTGAAAATCACTATGTCGTCCGCGAAACGTAAGTGATTCAGTAGTTCTCCATCTATTCGTATTCCTCTTGTTTCCCAGTCCAGGCGTCTGAAAATGGATTCGAGCACTGCTGTGAATAACTTCGGGGAGAGCGGGTCCCCCTGTCTAACTCCCCTATGTATTGGAAATTCTGCACCTTCGCGTTCTAGACGTACTTTGGCGAAGCATTTTGTATATATATTTTTAATTAGGTTTACATATTTTTGGTTGACGCCTTGTTGTGTAAGTGCTGTCCATATGGCTTCGAAGTGTAGAGAATCAAATGCTTTTGTGTAGTCTATAAAGAAGATATATATATATATATATATATATATATATATATATATATATATATATATATATATATATATATATATATATATAGTCTTTCGACTGTTATAGTCTACGAACTGTTATACCGTTTATTTATTTCGTTTGTTTTCTTAAAGAATTGTCTTTTAGATTTTACACTTTATTTTAATTAGGAACAGAATTTTAATTAAGAACGGAAATGTTTCGGATGGTGGATGGATGACGACTGACTGGGATGTGTATGGTAGAGTATGCTATTGAAAGGAAGATGCTGACTAGGATAGACGAGGTCGCAGGGTTGGCAATAAAGGATACGGAGAGTATATAGCACCTCCCCGGGGTAGACTAAATATCGGGCTTGAGAATCGATGTTTAGGAAAATAAGGGTGTTACTCCTTACTTCTAATACTACGAAGAGGAAGTTCCTCTGGTTCAACGCCACATTTATTAATGATTTTAAGAGGGTTGACACTTTCATGAACTGTTGATTGTTCATGTCGAGGTTCTGTAGGAATTATCGGGGTTGTTGAAGGGTTCTGGAAAAACGATGAGATGGGAAGAGACAGCTGTTTGATTTGAAAAATACAAAAGTATCTTAAAAATACAAAAAAGAGAAATTACACGATAAAATAATAATTAAGATTACAGAATAATGAGCCTCGTATTTTATGATTTAATGCTGATTTAATATTTGATGTTCATCTTTCATCGGGGTTGAAAAGCGGTAGATAACAGTCATGGTGTCGCCGCAAAGGTACGGTCTCCGCAGTTAACGTTGCTCTTGCGGCGCTCGTCGAAGCTGACCTCGTAATAGATGTAAGGGCCCCTTCGCCCAAAGCAGCCCTAGCAGAATATTTACGCAGCCATATTATAGCAGCCAATCAACGACTAGTCTAGATATGGTCCCTATGGCTCCCGTCGAGCGATATGGACGTTGAAGAACTTATAATTATATATTCGGAACGCAAAATACGTCTGGCTGCTACAACTAGTGCACGGAGACTGACCATAACCCAGACATTCGTCTACACACGTTCTGGCTACGCGGAGCCAGCTGGCTGCCGTGCAAACAAGCAGCTAAGCTGCAAATAAGCTCTTTTTACGGCACGTGCGCTTAGATGAAAAATTTTGTTCTTTAGGTGGCTTGCTGTTTATTATTTTATTTCGGTCTTTATCTGGTAACTTTTGTATGAACTCGAGTTTTTTCCATAGATTAGTTATAGTTTTACGTTGAGATTCATTCTTCTTTTTAATGATTTAATTATAGATATCAATTCCTACCTTTTTTTAAATTCCGTATATCTAATTTTTCTGACTGTACGTTTAACTACTTGACAAACACAATCGTGTTGCAAAGGATCCCTCACTTCAAGACTATTATCAGCAGCGTTAGGCAAATTTGACACCGGGACTGCATTAACTTGGAGTTTTTAATGTCACATCTTTATACAAATTTTCTTTTTGTCTGTCACGATAGCTTTTTTTATTTTTTTTCCATCTTCTCCTTTGTTATCTGAGATCTGCGAGTTGGATCTGATCTGAAGTATCTTCTTTTCGTCCTTTATTTTAAGATATTGTTGCCTTCCATAACGGAAGGGACATACAATGCTTTTCTAGTATTTTTTGGTTTTACTTTTCCTGGGTACAAAACAAAATCTTTCACTAAATCTCTAGCTGTTTGAAGGGCAATTATTGCAGGGGGTTTAGCTGTAAGGCAGGTATTGCAGGGGTTAACTTTGTTTTGTATGTCTAGAACATCTGTATCAGAATAGCAAGAAGACCTGGTTCTTCTGCTGTGATATCCTTTTGATTACAGATTTTTAAATCTTTTGAAGATGTGGTTTTAATTATTGTGTTTTTCACTTGATGAGAATGTAAAGAGTCTTGAACATCTATAACAGACTTGCCCGAAGATAGACCTGGCTCTTCTGATGGTTCTTTTTCCGCAGCCGAAGTTTTGTGGGAGTTGTTATATTTTCCGAGTCTTGAATGTCGATAGCAGAATAGACGGAAGATGGACCTGGCCCTTCTGATGGGTCTGTTAAATCATCAATGTACTCTTGGTTCCTTAATATCTTCTTGGTTCCTTATTATCTTCTTTGATAAGCGATGGTGAAGGAGATTCTCTGACGGCATTTTCAATATCATGAGATGCCAAGGTGGGCTGTGACATTGTAGCAGTGGTATCATTTTTGAAAGCTAGCCATATATCATATAACATTGATGCCTACTTGTTGCCTTACCAGTCTTTACCAGAATTAAATGTAGTATAAAAGTCTTTCAGTATGTTTGTGACGATTTTACTTTCCAGGTATGAATTTATTCAGAAATAGCAACTTGGTGTCGATTTTCAATAGTTTGTATAATTTTCTTGTAATTAACAAAGTCAACACCAAATGTCTGAAATCCTGCTTGCAAATGTTTTGCAAACTTATCTTTGTTATCAAGGAGTAAACTTTGCAGAGCATATGGCAAAGTAAATTTTGTGATTTCATGTCCATCGTTTTCAATGCGCCACTTTTTGACCATCTGACGCCAATTCTGTGTCAATAGGTAAAATACAGCAACGTCCAAAGGTTGCAACATGTTGTATTTGGGACAAGAGCAATAACTATAATGCCATTTTCCCTACTCAATTCGCTAAGATGCACAGTCAGATGGGACTTGTGGTCGTCAAGAAACAAAATTATTGGTAATTCAATTTCTTTTTCTTTCAGGTAAGGAATGAAGACGTTTGCCACATATTCATAGAAAGATTCGCGCGTCATCCATCCTTTATCGGTTTTACCAACTCCCCATCCATTTGGTGCATTGTCAAGAACTTCAGAACTCATTCTTTTGTATTTGTAAAACACATACTATGTATGTACAATATTTTTTATCTTATCGTAATAAGTTATTAATAAAATTAATCGTAATCCGGATCCGAATAGACTTATTCCTGGTGTGGCTGGGGCCGACAAGTTCGGGAAGAAGACAGTCGTAATAGAATTTTAATAAATTTGGTTGTTTACCTTCGTAAACTTAACGTAAACTATTACTATTACCAATGGTTGAGGTGCATTATGGTTTTATTAATTTTAAAATTTTGATTATCTTTGGACCCCACACTAGGAGACCTGTATCGTGGGGCCCGAACACTTGATTTCACAGGCTGCTAATCATCGGACCAAGACTTAAATATTCACCAATCTGTATATAATCCATTTCTTTTTTGCAGAACGCATCATCCTTTTCAATAAGCTCAGTTTTTATTTTGTTATTACCATACCATATACCCAATAAACAGCTATTTTTTTGCAGATATGAAGTTGGCCTTGTATCTAAAAATACCAGTCGGATCTTTGGTTAATAACAACCTCACCATTTTCGTGTTTATAAAAACGCATTTTTTTTAAGCTGCAATTTTTAATTTTGATTTTATTCATTGGTTGCTATTTTTTCAAATTTTTTTCCGTGACTAATAGATTGAACATGGTAAATTTTTTTACAATATTTTTGCTAGAGTTCGTCTGCTTTCTCTTTATAACCTTGCCAAAATTTGATGCGGTTAACATGTTGCGACGTAGTTCAAGCCATTCTCCAGATTCACTTTGTAGGATTGTCATTTTTTCGATTTCCTTCCATTCTTCATTAGTTTTTGATAAATTTTGTACAAAAGTCTTTTTTGCCTTTTCTAAAGTATCTTTGTCCAAGTCTGGTTTGTAGCCTACTTCGCCATAATCTAAATTTAGCGTTCTTGGTACCAATGTCCGATTTTTTTTTCTAATGTTTGATTTTGGCCTTCAGTCGTTTTTCATTTAGTGCATTTTCATGCATTCATGTGGACGGTCTGGGGCTTGTCCCATAAACTTTTCGCTGAACAGTTGATAGTAATTTCCCAGTATTAAATGAAATCAGAGCTCCTGCGCATCTTGCCTGATAAGAACGTCTTTGAGCATAATTAACACGTTTACCCCCCACCATTTTTGATACAACTCCATGAAATCTTCCTACAACATTGCTGTCTACGTCTTCAATTAAACTGTGTGCTTTATGAGCTAATTGTGCAACAACTGTTTTAATTTTTTGCCAAAGAAGACTAAACCAAGACCCAAAAAATGGGTTTGTATCATCTAGACCTATGGGTCTAATTGTTTGCATAATTGGCGGTTAGAATTTTCATGAATATTAAAAGCATGGAAAACGTACGCATTGATGTCTTTGTATAAACCATATTCATTTTGTATTTCTTTGTGAAGCTGTATACCATCACAAATATATCTTCTTGATCGCAATATCTTTTTTTGTGTTAAATTTTTCCTGTCTGCTGCAATATATTGCGTATTAGAGGCCAGTTGTAGCAGTTTATTATTGTAGTTCCTCAGCAAATGTTACGACAGTTATATATAGACATTTTTTTTAAAGACAGACATAGACAAGAAAGTTTTGAAGGAGCACAGACTTGTTTTATTTTGTTGTTAGCTAGTTTATTTACCAGGTTCCACATTTTTTTCGGCTTATTATAATATTTTGTGAATTCTTTATAGTAATAGTTATTTTTTATGTTTTGAATGAACTTTGATACATAGGAACTCTTTGCCTGAAATTCTATTTTAAATTTTTCATCATCTTTGTTCTTCTTTAGCCCTTAAATGCATGGATTTTTTTATTGTGATAAGAAAAATATATGTTATATATATAGGGGTAACAAATACGGGAAAAATTGTAAAATAAATATTTATTTTTATAATTATAGTAATACTATCATATATTTATCAAAAAACGTATGGTATCATTTTTGATACAACATGCATTTAATACCTAATCAAGTATTCACGGCCCTTAGAGATTTTGGTTTTTTGATAAGGTGTTTTCTATTTTCAGGAATAATGAAAAATGTTTGCAAAGTAATGAATTATTTATTAGATATAAGTAATTAAATGTGGAACTTGTTAAAACAGTCAGAATTTTTTTTTGAACACAGAAAAGCTTTGCATTTTTCACATTTGATGCTGCTTAGCAGCTTACATCCTGGCATCATACACCGCATGCGATTATCCGTGCGTATTTATTTGTGGTCAGTACCATCGTGTATAGTGTCTGTTGATGGCACTGCCTGAAGGGTATTCCTCCGCTTAGGAGCTGGTTCCTCTTATGGCTCGAGCTAGTTTTATGACGACATTACCATTATTATCTTCTTGGGATATAAGTGACTGCTTTTTCCATATAAGCCTTTGCACATCAATAGCTTCATGAATTGGTTGGCTACCACTACTAGTATTATTGTGTATACCTGGCACAGGGTCTTCAATTAAAGGAGGATCTTCTATCACAGGAGGGTCTTGCACATCGGCTTGATGTTCAAATTGCTCACCATCTTCAATTACCGCTCGCAGCTCTGCAGTAGTTAGAATTTCTTGAAAATCGTTTTCATCTACTTCGTTACCGTCGTCGGATAAGTAACCACCTTCTAACTGGCTTAAATAATCTTCAATATCCTTATCGGCAATTCTTTTACGTTCCATTCTAAAACAAAATACATTAAAAGCTCAAGCCTGCAACCAAGCGAAAATGTAAACAAGTCAAAGTCCCAAATGCATGATGTCTCATTTATGATACAAGCAAAAGAAATGCTTTTATTATTTATAATATAAAATTCGAATAAAAAAAATATTTTATCGAACCTACGATAAAATATTTTTTTTATCTGGATTAGCTTCAAGATTCATTCAATAACACCTGATGAAAACTTTCAAATTCAATTGTTGTTGAAAGTTGTAACTGACAGCGAACAATGACATATTAACGCATCATAAAATGGCGGACCGATCACAATGCTTTACTTTTTCGTTCAGAAACTACTATTCGTTTATATTATAAGTCAAAATTATGCGTAGTAAAAATTTTAAGGGCTCTGAATCGTGTAAAACTTTCTGTTTCGTTTTTGATACAATATGCATTTAAGGGTTAGTTCTGTCCATAAGGCATTTCTATTATCTATCTTACTAATTACTTCCTTATTTATCCAATCATTTTGAGGGAGATTTAGTATTTTCGTTTTTGTTGTTTTGCTTTTATAAATTAAGTCTTTTAGTTGATTTTGAAATTGTATGTAATTGTAGCTCTGCTTGTTAAGCTCAAGTTCAGTCGCCAAGGTGGCCAGCTTTTCATAGTTTATTATATTTATTATTTTTGAATATGTACTACTATCGCCATCTGCGATAAATCTTGAATAAATCAATCTATGCATGTTAATAGATTGTTTAAAACCTTCGGTTATTATTGTTGACTCCATGGCAGTAGGTGCATCATTGAAATTTTTGTAACAAGTATGCTCTTTTGGTTTTTCTTTTTTCTTCTCAGCTCGAGGCCAAATGCAACAGTATTTATTTTTGACGCACATATATAGCACTTGGCCTAAATGTCTACCAATTATAGTTGCGGCCCCTGATAATGCTGCATAATTAGTCCGGTAAGATCGCTTACACCAGCAGCCATATTCAATTACATCTACTAGCGGTATACCGTCTTTATTGACTCTCCCTTCCTTTATTGCAGCTTATTTTTCTCTTTCACCAGCCTTTTTCATCTCATCCCATGCAGTCTCTTCCCAGTCAACACGGATATCGTTATGCATTTTATTGTATGTGAAATCAGACATATTGGGTAAACCTACTCCAGACAAAAATTGATTGAGCTGTGCTTGACCACAACCAGCAGCCATAACTCCAGCAACGGCGTCTTTGTTAAGAGAAATTCCTTCTACAATTTTAATGAGTATGTATAGACTTGTCTACAGAGCAAGTTAAGAGGCTTAAATCGGTCCCGTTTTACCCATAAGATGTGAATATCTTTTTAAAAAGAGGTATGGTTGATATTTTCTTCTCTGTTACAAAAGTCACCTAATCATTTATTGAAATATAACAAAACAAGGTTTTCACCATGAACTGTTCAGGTCACCAACTTATATTTTCATTAGTTTCGTAATTACTGACAAAAATTGAGATCACTGATGCCAAAATTTCCAATGCGTCCTCTTAACATATATTTTGAAAGCTTCAATATCTCGCCAAGATACCATGATGCGGAAAGGTATAACAGCTGAGCCTAGAGTCCCCATGACATTAAGGTAAGAGGTATTTTATAAAAAAAATTGTAAATACTGGACATAATTTCTTTAATGAGATCAAATCAATAAAATTTGGTAACATTTTTAATTTAAGTTATAATTATAACTTTACTAAACAATAATAACATCAAGTGTACCTGACCAAAGAAATAAAAACCCTCGCCATACTGCGGAAAATTATAGTAACGTTATTTAGCAACAAATTCTCCATAACACTGATTATAAAATTACTAGTGGCGCCGCCACGAGATTTTTTTATTTTTCTGGTCAAGATTTGCAATTTTTTTCTCAAAATCAACTTGTAGCAAAATCACGACAGATAAAACATAAAAAAGGAGCTACATATATTCCATCTTTGGGCGAGTTATAGTTTTATTAATTAGTTCGTAACAAAATCCTTACACTGATGGGAACTATTTTACTTAAAGTTAAAGTTAGAAAATAATGGTTTGAGAACAGAAAAAGATATTTTTTTTAAAATGAGCATAATTATATTCATTTGATGAGATTTTGAATTTATTATCACCATATCTACAAAAGCGATCGTACAAGGGAAAAATTCCTGTTATGCCTTTGAAAATGCTAAGACTAGATAAAGTAAACATATTTAAATTATTTGCTCATTTTGATTGGTTTTCTTAAAAAAACAAATTTGTGATTTATGTTTAGATTAGTCTATAAATAATATTTATGTAAAATCAAACTCTTCTTCAATTGACGGTGGAATAATTATCATTAGTAGAAGGTGAATTTATTTCATCTTCCCATGCGTTTGATAATTGTTCGCTTGATAAATGTGTATGTATGTATGTATGTGTATGTATGTATATCTTGTGGTGTTGGTTTGCGAAATGTTGAGTTTGATAGCCAGTCTGGTTGCTAGACTGATAGAAGTAATTATGATGTGGGTAGTCTTGATATGCAGGTTGAAGTAAGTCTGTTAAAGCTTGGAGAACTCGACTTTGAAAGATAAGTGTCTTGTTATCGTCCAATTTTTCCAGAGATGGTAGAATTCCCTTAAAGACAGACATGTCATCTGAAAATCGTTAGCCTTCCATTTTCGCGGCTGCTTTTGGTAACGTCTTGATGGAGATTTTTCGGATATTACTTGATTCTTTTGCCCAGGTGCCTGATTCTCATTGTTCGTTTCATTAATTCTGTCTTTTCTCTCATTTTGTAATTTTTTTTTACGAAATTGTAACTGCTTATACAGGTGGTATTCCTTGGTAGATTTTACTCCTGTACCAGATCGTTTTTCATTTTTGATTTTCTTTTCGTACTTGTTAAAAGTATCTTTGATCCCTCTCCGTCTTTTTAATACTTCATTACCTGTAAATTAGTACAAAATTAATTTACAAACAGTACAAATGTAGGGATGTATGAAAGGTTTCCTTTGCATATGTAAGGGCCCTCGCACACGGCGACTTTTTGTAGCGATACAGTAACAATGCTGTCGCGCTTCTGAATCGATACGGTCGTGAAGCGGTCGCTAGCTGTGTGCCCACGCCCACGGTCTCAAATTCAGTCGCGATGCAAACGCGATACCGACGCGCTTCTGTCTCGATCCAAACGCGATTTAGAAACACAAAAATACCAGCGATCGCTATAATTGCAAGATGGACTACGCTAAGGCAACTTTAGTCACGTTATCTTTGGTGCTGCTTTTACGTAAGCAGCCGAAGCCTAGGCAACGAAAGCAGCGTCAATATTGGATGCACCCATTTAATAAAGAGTTATTACTTTTTGGATATCATGCAACAACGTTTAAAATACTAAAATCCTATAATCTCAAATCTATTAACTTACCAAGGATTGTTAATAAGCCGATTAGTCTGTAGGACTTAGGGTGGGTGTAATCCTCTTTTCCTGGTTTGCGAAGAATTAATTTGAATTTTAAATTATCACTGGCTGCGCCTGTCTTCAGTATTTTCACTAACACCTGGCACCAACGTTTGACTGAAGATTGAAAAGATCGATGTAAGCAGCTTGCCAATAGACCAATCAGACAG
The DNA here is from genome assembly GCF_905147765.1 of Vanessa atalanta. NCBI lineage: Eukaryota > Metazoa > Arthropoda > Insecta > Lepidoptera > Nymphalidae > Vanessa > Vanessa atalanta. Next base: position 10,356,321 of record NC_061889.1, on the reverse strand, counting down.
GTCACTGACATGCGTCATTGGCAAGCCGGTACTGCAATCTTCGGTCACATATTGGCACCAGCTGTACTCTTTCTTCCACTCAGCTTAATTATCTACGTATTCAACAAAAAAGAAAGTATAAATTAATAAAAAGAAAACTTTTATAGTATAAGTGAACGGAAATGATTCCGGACAGCTATTTACTGCAGAATCAAAGTTGAGTCATTACAGAGTTATTTAAGATGAGACTACAGTTGCAAAATGTTCCTCGCAATATGTTCTAAAATATTGTGCTCCAAACATACAAATCAATTTATCTTTTTTGGCTACTAATGATATTTTGTCTGGTTTTATACGAGGAAACACGTTTTTCATTAGATTGTTGTCGACTTTCACGTAACGTACAAGAAAATGTAGAAGCAGCATTATCACATTTTTTTACATGTCTCCACAGTTGTTTCCTTGAATAAAAACCAAGACATTTAGAGCAAGGTAAATAGTCCGTCTTTTGAGAAAACCTACAATTCTTTACAGGTTTAAATGCAGTTTGCGAATTACTTACATAATTACTCTTTTTTTTTAAAACGCTAAAAACTTGTTTATGTTTAAGGGTATTCTTACACATACACACATCAGCCCGCATTCGTCCACTGCTGGACATAGGCCTCTCCAAATGCACGCCACTGTGGTCTTTCTTCGGCAACTCGCATCCAGCTCCTGCCAGCCGTCTTGCGCAAATCGTCACTCCACCGTGCCTGAGGACGTCCTACACTACGTTTGCCGAGACGCGGTCTCCACTCTAGAACACGTTTTCCCCAACGATTATCGGTTCTACGACAAATATGGCCAGCCCACTGCCACTTCAGCTTACTAATCCGGTGAGCTATGTCGATGACTTTGGTTCTCTGACGGATCACCTCATTCCTGATGCGATCCCTCAGAGATACTCCGAGCATAGCCCTTTCCATAGCACGCTGAGCGACTTTAACCCAGTGGACCAGCTTTGTCGTGAGTGTCCACGTTTCGGCTCCGTATGTCATGACGGGTAGGACGCACTGGTTGAAGACTTTCGTCTTAAGGCATTGTGGGATCGACGCTGTGAAGATTCGTCGTAACTTCCCAAATGCTGCCCAACCTAGCTGAATTCTTCTATTCAACTCATCCTCAAAGTTGTTTCTACCTAATCGCAATGTCTGCCCGAGGTAGACATATTTTTGAACAACTTCGAGGATGGTACCGTGTATTGCAATCGGTTCCGGTAGAACATGTTCATTGAACATGACCTTGGTTTTATCCAAGTTCATCCGTAGGCCGATGCGCATAGAAGAATCAGCCAGCTCATTCAGCATCTGTTGTAGGTCCTGCAGCGTTTCTGCCATGATGACGATGTCGTCTGCGAATCTCAAGTGAGAGATGTACTCGCCATTGATGTTGATGCCACGCCCTTTCCAGTTCAGCGTCTTGAACATGTCCTCCATTGCATTAGTGAACAATTTGGGGGAAATAACGTCCCCTTGTCTTACTCCTCGATGCAATGGTATGGGATTCGTTTGCCGACTCTGTACTTGGACGGACATGGTGGCGGCCTTGTAGAGACATTTCATCACTTGGATGTATCGCCAATCAACTTGGCAACGCTGCAGGGACTCCAGAACAGCCCAGATTTCAACCGAGTCAAAGGCCTTCTCATAGTCCACGAATGCAAGACACAGGGGCCGATTATACTCATGGGACTTCTGTATAATCTGCCGCACTGTGTGGATGTGGTCTATGGTGCCGTATCCGCTCCGAAATCCGGCCTGTTCCGGGGGTTGGAATTCGTCGAATCTTCGCGCAAGACGGTTCGTGATCACTCTTGAAAACAGCTTATAGATGTGGCTCATTAGGGATATGGATCGATAGTTCTTCAGTAGGGTCTTGCCTCCCTTTTTGAAGAACAGGACGACCACACTCCTGCTCCACGCCTCCGGAGTTCTCCCTTCGAAGAGGACAGAGTTATAAAGCTTCTGGAGCTCCCTCAGTACGGGTTTACCTCCTGCTTTCAATAGCTCTGTTGTAACGCCGTCCTCTCCAGGGGCTTTTCCATTTTTAAGCTGTTTAAGAGCAATCTCGATTTCGCCAATACTGACTTCTGGCAGGTCTTCGGTGAAATGGCGTGTTAATGTAGCTCTAGGATCCTCATTTTCGGGATCAGGTCGAGATGCATGCGATGCGTATAACCGGCCGTAGAAGTCCTCTACTTCCGAAAGAACTGCCGGCTTGGAAGAAACGACTTCTCCACTTGCTGTGGTCAACTTCGTCTGGTGGCTTCTTCCAAGAGATTGTACGAACACCTTAGACCCCCGATTCTGCTCGATGGCTCTTTCAATCGTAAGAGTATTGGAGCACCGGAGGTCGTGACGTACGCGCTTGCTGATCTCTTGGCTTAGTTGCCGTTTCTCGGACGAAGTGACAGGTGGGTTTTCACGTCGTTTCTTCATTAGCCCTAAAGTCTCTTCCGAAAGTTTGGACTTTCTGCCCTTACGCTGCATGCTACAAAATCTCGTGCCTTCTTCCCTGAGAATTCTCACTACATTTTTGAGGTTCTGGTTTACGTCTGTTGTGGTTTTCACGGCAGCGAATCGGTTCTCCAGGTTTGACTGGAACGTTTCAGATCCCGCAATGGTTTGGAACAGGGATGGTCGGAGTGTAGACTTCATCAGACGGACGCGCTCGGCCTTAAAATTGATATTCAGAGAGCCTCGGACAAGTCGGTGATCACTACCGGTATTGAACCTGTTGATCACTGAGACGTCTCTGAATATGTGCCTTTTGTCCGTCATGATGAAATCGATCTCATTTTTGGTCATAGTGTCGGGGCTTTGCCACGTCCACTTCCTTTGGGGCTGCTTCTTGAAGAAGGAGTTCATCAAAAAGAGCCCCTCCCGTTCGAGGAAGTTGACAAGCATTTGCCCCTTATGATTTCTGCTTTCAAATCCATGGGGTCCTACTACCGATTCGCTACAATTCTGTACTCCCACTTTAGCGTTGAAGTCCCCCATGACAACGTTGTAGTGGGTTTTCGTGGTGGAGTGGAGGGCCCTCGATATATCATCGAACATTTCCTCCACTTCATCGTCCGAGTGTGTCGAGGTCGGTGCGTACGCTTGCACCACCTTGAGGCTGTACCTCTCGGTGAGCTTTACAATGAGGTACGCTACCCTGTTCGACACACTGGAGATTTCCACAACGTTGTCAACTAGGGACTTATTAACCAGAAACCCAACGCCACCTTGGGATTGTTGGTCTCCCTCTCGGAAGTACATTAGGTGGCCCAATTCGAGGGTTACGGTGTCCTCTCCTGTGAAGGGTATTCTTGGGATGTGCTAATGCTGATTGTACTTCAGGTTCAGCTGAGTGGTTTCGAACTATATGTCGTGAAAAATTCAAAATGAAATTCACAGTAGTAACAAAAATCTCTAAAGCGTTTACCATTCAAATAACTCTCTGATGTGTTTTGATTTTCCGGCACTTCTGTTTCTATATTTTCTTTGTTTGTTTCGTGATTATTTTCCGAATCTTCCCCTAAGCTATATTCTTTGAACTTCTTCTTCTTCTATTTCTGTTGGGCTTGTATCATCGCAATGGCTTGAAGCAGCTTGAAATAATATAAGTTATTGTATAAAGAGCTTACGAGCTAACATATTACCGAGAGCGTGTATGCAAAATTCAATAATGATCGGTTTTGTAGTCATAACATGAAAGTAACAAACAAACAAATAAAATCGCTGACGCACCATATAAACTGTATAATGGAAATTATAGCATTAAAATTAAAACACCGTTATTTATCCTAATGATCATAAATGTCTTTGCCAACTTTGTAGGTATGCATACCAATTTTCTACTGACTGTGATCCATCTAAACATTCGGTTTCCATTAATATTTCTTGGCCAGATTCTGACGTGGATTCATGAGATGATGGTTCATAATTCTTATAATTTGAAGATTAGTGGTAACGTTTGAAAGAATCAAAGAGCAATGAGTGGAACTTGGAGGCTCGACCACGTGAGCACAGACTGGGACAGTTGCTAACAAAGTATTGTTTTTTTCACTTATATCTTGATTGATTGCTTGAACAGGCTTTGCATCAACTCTACTTGTTTTCTTATTGCGTCCTTTATTTGTTTTTCTGGTACCGTTTCTTCTTTTTTGGTGTCTTGGTTTTGGTGGCAACGTCGCAATTGTGGAAGTCAAATACGCGAAACCGTAGTCAGTAAATCCCCTAGACAGACAGTGTGGATATACGCGCTGCAGCAGCGCCTCACCTGCGCGGTGATTTCTTCGGGAACTTTTCAACATTTTATTGCAACTATTTTAAGTGACTTTTGGCTTCCGTCGATTATTGTACTACGGCTAGCGAAGATAAATAGTGTAGTAGTGTACCTGCCGATGTTGAGTACGCCAACTTTTGGTGCTATGGCTTATGCAATTTGTATAGTTGCGCTGCTGGTGTTATGGTCCAGTGTCCTCGTCTTCTCGCCCCGGTTTGTTTGATACTAAACTCGGGGTATCTTTGATCTTGTGTAGTCTTCACCACTGATCCGATGGGGTAGAGTCTTCGTCGGACGAGGTAGTACTTGCTGATCTTGCGCGTGTATATAACTAGGTAACGAGGCCACATGTGCCGAAACGTCGCGCGTGACTAAACGTTGTTATACAGTCTTCCGGAGACTTGCGCGTGCCTCTATTAGGTTCCTTCCTCGTGCTGTTAAATACTTGGCCCCTTTACTGGGTTATTTTTTATTTTTTTTTTAGCCGGGTGACTTCATGGTAATTCTACGGCCACGTTTTTTCTCTGTCATGCGAGAAAGAAAAGATGTGCAACTGTCACGTAATTAGTGTTATCTGGGTCAATAACATGTTTTTTTACAGCACAATCTGAATGTGAATTGGAGGCCAGAAGGGCTTTAACTGACCGTTCTTTGTAATTGATAGGTTTCGGCTCACAGATAGTCAGGTCGTTATTGTTTTCGTTTTGGTTGACTTAAGTACTAGAATCGGCACATGAATTATTATTTAATATTGATTCAGCAATAATAGTATCAATTATTGAGGAACTTGATGTTCTATCATCATTATTGGGAGCAATGTTAAGAATCTCACTTTCCAGCGTATCTGTCGCTGTTTCTACTAGTCTTAATCGCAGGAATCTCCGCTTGTTGGTCCACGGGTAATGGGCCAAATTTGTCAATAAAATGCTCAAATCCTGCATCACTGATGTTCAAGGATCCATAATTTACCGATTGGTTCAGTGAGACATCTATTTCTCCCATTTCTACATTTTCTTGCTACTGGTCTGTTACAAATGTTGGAATACAGTCCATTTCATAAAAGAGATCGTCATCATAGGGATATGTCCCTGTCACTTTGAACCCAGACTCGCTTTCCCAATGTAGCAAATTTTTTATATGCTTCGTTAAATAAGCGAGCCACTTGATATTGAGTGATACCTCGTCCTGGATATTGGCCCATCAACTTGTCACATTGAACCTTTAAAGGACTAAAAAGTCATCCCGGGGCTGAAGCTTATGGCTTCCATGTGGTGGAAGCATGAGCATCACCATATGATTCTCGCATATTTTACTGCCTAAGCTTATGTGCGACGAATGGTTGTCTAAAATAAGCAATACGGATTTTCAACACAGGCTACTGCTTCGAAATTAAAAAATTGTCAAAATTGCCCGTGGATGGTTTAAAATTGTTTTTGTATTTAACTATTGGTATACAATAAAATAAATGTAAATTAATTCAATATTTTTTTATGATTACTTAGATTAAAAGTAAACTATAATTAAAATTAGTGGTAATTTTTAGCCTTAATTGACATGAGATCCTTTGTTTAGCATTTTAATAGACTTTATATAAATTCTATGCTCTAGAAAAATATGTTATGTTTGTTGTAAAAAATTGTTGTGTGCAGTTTCTGCACAAAGGGCGAGAACATTGCAAACATACGGGATTGCAAAAACCGACACACACTGTAATTATGTGTAGTTTAGGCGGACTAATACTGCATGTCCTTCGCTTGGCTTGACTTTTTTCAGGATATTCCCGAGTTTGGCCATTTTCGACCATATCGTCACCCAGAACTCGCTTTATAACTAGCTGCAACTCCCTTGGTAATTGACTGCACACAACACGTCTTTGCATTTGGGGTAGCAATAGCGAACGGGCCAATGTCTTTAGAAAATGTCCTTTGTCTGTAATCTTGAGCTGATAAATATTATATAGGATATAAGCACTCAGGCAACTCAAGTCCACAATGCTATAGAAGTGATGCACAGTGTTAGTACACTGGCCACCTTCTTTTTTGTCGGTGCTTGAATAAATGGAACATTTTTATCGGCTTCATCAACGCCTCTTTTTGTTGTTTTTTATCCTCGTCAACTATGTTATCGTGATGCATTGAGAACATATGAACATATCGTTTTTTGGTTTGTAAAACTTAATAAAGCTGACTGGTCATGTCGATTTCTTTGTGGCTAAAATTGGTTCGGTATTTCACGTTTATTTTTTTTTCTTCGTACCTACATAAGTAAGCTTATGTTTTTCCAGCTCATCAACAAGTTAAATAGAAGAGAACCAATTATTAGAAGTCAAATTCCTATTGCTTCCTTCTATTGTTTGTCAACCGGAACACTGAATGGGTACGATACGACGGATATGGTAAGTTTTTGTGCTTGTATGCACAAAAACTTACTGTATGCGTCGTATCGTACAAGCATCAGAGGTTTAGAAATTAATATGCATTAAGAAACAAACAAATTGTTATTCATACTTCCTTGGAACATTAAACTAACTTTTCTACTTTTGATTTTACTGAATTCCTTAACGATTGGTTGGTAATTTATGTTAGATTCTATATCTGCTTCTATAAACAAAACTGCCAAAACTGAAAGCGCTCTTGACACATTGAATTTCTTTAATTATTTTTAACTAATTTCAATTTTGAAAAGCTGCTTTCCCCTGAAGAAGTACTTTTGATAACGATCCAAAATTCTAATGACAATGGATTGACATTTGGGTAAATTTCTTTCAAATCGTTCTCTATGATATGAAGCAGATGTTTCACGTCTTTAATATAGTTGGGTAAGTAAGGGATTATGTTTTGTATCTCCTCATACAACTCATAAGGTTGGAAGTCACTACTGCTCTCCACCTACTTGTAGGACTGTTTATCTTGACAGTTTTTAAAACCAAAAATAAATTAATTTTAATAAAACCAAAAAATGTTTTTGCTGCCACCGAAGAATTAGCGGCATCTACCAACATCAGATTCCAGCTATGACAACCGTATGGTGTGAATAATGATGACCTGGGATTTATACTTAATATTCGAGTTTCAACTCCACTACTTAAGCCTACCATATTTGCGCCATTGTCATATCCTTGGCCGCGAAAGTTCAGAATATCTAAGTTATTTCTTTCTAACTCTCCCAGTATTGCATTAGTCAAATATTCTCCATTTGTTTCCATGACAGCAAGAAATCCGATAGTTTTCTTCTATGGTTCCTGTTGATGTATTACAATATCTTAAGATAACCGAAATTTAACTCTACTACAGTGTCTAGTGTAGTCGACTACAAAAGAATAACATTTTGCCTCTTTTATCCTACCAATCACTTCACTGGTAACTGCGTTCGACATCAAAGTGATTAATTCATTTTGAATATCGTGATTCGTGGCTTAGATAATGGTGTGCAAGTTGTTTATTATTAATGTGATTTATGAGTTCCTGTAATGTAGGATCATATTGAACTACAGACCTAACGTGGTCTTGGCGTTCGTTAAACTTCAGGCGTGTCTGCCTTGGCGTTTTACTTTCATACACAGCCTAGATGGTGACACCGACTAGAAACTCAACCAGAATAGAAGCACTAAATCTACAAAGATAAATACCTAGGCTTGATGAAAATACGCATGGACACGAGCCACAGAATAGCGCACCACGCTCTGAGACCGGTCTGTCTGGTCTGTCTTCCCTAAGTTCGGGTCAAGATCTTGGAGCTGTTGATGTTGCTAGTCCCAGTGGTCTGACTCCAGGCTAAGGAATCGGACTGCTGCTACTATGCCCCTGCTGGACGCAGCGGCTTCAACCACGGAGCTCGTGTCGAGGCCGACACTTAGTCATGAGAGGCCGTATCAGCAATTATCTCAACGATGACACGACTACCCTCACAATTTCTTATAAAAAGAGCAGGTAGACCGCCGGGCGCTCAATTAGATCCGGGCCTTCGTCGCGTACGCATCGGTCGTATTTCTTCATTACGTTTAAATAAGTATGTGAATTTACCACAATTCTTATTGTTTTCGTCTGTTTTGAGATTTTCTCGGTGACCTCGAAATGCCAGATTAATAGAGGCTAGGACATTTATAATATTAACTGATCTCTCAAACAAATTGCACTAATGTTTTTGAGATTCAAGAATTCGCCTTTTGTTTTCTTGGTTTAATGGTTTTTTCTGCTTTATTCCCTTCTCTAATGTTATCCATTAGAACATTTGATCTTAAGTATTTTCATGCCTGTGTAAAATATCACTCAAGTGTTTCCAATCACAAAACCCATCCTGTACCATTTGAGTTTTTGAGTTGTTAGAAAGTCTGCATGGAAAACAGAATACTTTATTTTTAGAACTTAAATAAACCTAGTCGCCGCCGACGGCGTTGAGTTTCACCATTATTTAGTTTTATTGTGAAATGAAAATTGGAAAAATGTCTATGATATGTCACTTATGGCATAAAAATATACAATATTACATACATCAGCTAAGTTTCCACTGATACTAATTACACAGTTATTAAAATAAAAAAAAAAGACTAACATACATAAAATCAAATAGGTAACATTATACAATTAATGAGATTAACAAACATATACTAAGAGAAATCTTAAACAATTATGAATAAAGTTAAACGTAATTAAACGAAATAAAATTAAAAAAATATAAGGCATTAATGGCTACATTGGTTAATTAATTACAGGCTAGATATTTATACATGTCAGAACATATTTTATAAATTGATACATAAATTTATCTTATTTACTTTATTTTTAAAATAATGCATTTTTTCGAATAAAATATCAATATCTGAATATACTTTATTATAATTTTGGCAGCTACGGTTACGGTTCATTTATATTTTTTCGTTGCCCCTCTAGGGCGCTCCACATTCTCAAGAGACATTCACGCGAGAATCTCCGGAGATTCTCTGCGAGAACTGTAGCGAGAACTTCTTTGGGTACACACTCTCACAAAGTTCTTAAATAGTTCTCACTACAGTTCTCGCGTTCGATGACGATGGACGCAGAAGTAACCGCTGCGACAAGTTTATTGTTATGCGCATTCGCATATTATAATTATGCGTATGCGAAAGAGAAAAAAGTTATTAAAAAGAAGTGGCGAAAAAGAAGATGGTGGATGACAAGTATTCATCGTAATAGAACAAGGTAAGTACTTTTTGAACGACTATGTAGGTATTTTATATTTTTTATGTCTCATGATTATTTAAAAAAGATCCTTGATCACGTTAAGATTTATTTATGCATCAACCAAAAATGATCAACACTTTATTAATAATAATGCTAATGAAATAACTTTCTCTTTTTACAGCCTAACTATGGATCAGCAGTTACATGAATTAGTGGCCGAACCATCAAATGAATTTAAAAAGTTTACTCGAATGTCTTCGGTGGATTTTGAATATTTATTGAATAAAGTGTCAACACAGATTTCTAAGCAAAATACTCAATTAAGGGAATCCATTCTAGCTCGGACACGTCTTGCAGTAACATTACGATACTTGGCCACAGGAGATGACTACCAAAGTCTTCATTTTTTATTTAAAATATCCCCACAAGTTATTTCGCAGATAATACCAGAAGTTTGTCAAGCCCTAAATGAAGCATTAAAGGAAAATATAAAGGTATGTGTGAATGGCTGTTGCCACCTGTAAAAAAATACAATATGACATTTTATGATTTTTTTATTAAAAAACTTATTAAAATTAAAAGTAGGTATTACAACAATTTTTAAATGATACAAATTAAATTTTACCAACGGATGCCCACTTACGACCAAATTACATTTTTTTAAGTGTCAAATCTAGTATCAAACAAATTGTTTTATTTATCACACAATTGAAAGGCTTCAATGATGATATTAGATGCAGCCCGGTTATTTTCTTGAACAAGTGAATTTGGCGAAATTGAACCTTCATAGGTTACAGTACCTATTTCTGCACTAGTGTTTGAATCAGGAATGTGAATAACTGGTGGGTAAATGACGTCATTCGACTGAATTATTAATATTTGAATTTGGTGAGTTATGAATGATCGGTTCGGAATGTGAGAATGACGAGGTTCCAGGTCTCTGTTGATATTGATCGTGAGATGAGTTGCGTGATAGAATAAATTGACTGGCATGTTGTGACTGTGGTGACGGTGTTGGTACTGGTGTGTAATGAATAATCGGCTCGGAATTTGAGGATGACGAGGTTCCAGGTCTCTGTTGATATTGATCGTGAGATGAGTTGCGTGATAGAATAAATTGACTGGCATGTTGTGACTGTGGTGACGGTGTTGGTACTGGTGATGAGAATTCAGAATGTACTGCATATTGCATATACATGCCATCTATATCATGCATAAATCTTAATCTTTTTTCTTCCGGTAATTTTCTCAATTTTGTAGCCAAAAGCTTTGCATACAAGTCACAATCATCGTCTTCTTTTGGAATTGGTTGAGGTGTATTTCTTTTAACAGTTGCATTAAACGTAGACAAGGCTTCCTTCATAACTTTTTCTGCTTGAAATACTTCGGTGGAGTGTTTTCGCCGACGAATTGTTGATGCATTTGTATTGACTGTATGACTTTGATCATCAGCTTGCGGATTTTGATTAGTCTGATTTTCTTCAAGTTCTTCATTTCTACTAGTAGATGGCTCCTCCTAAAATAGAAATAAATTAAAATGATTATTTTTATTGTTGCAGCTACCATCGTGCCCCGAAGAATGGCTACAAACCGAAAAAGACTTTGCATTGAAATTCAAGCGTGCTGTGGGATCAATAGATGGCAAACATATTGTTTTAGAATGTCCCATAAATTCCGGATCGGAATATTATAACTATAAAAAAACATTCAGTATAGTTTTGATGGCGTTGGTTGATAGTCACTACAATTTTATTTTCGCAGACATAGGCTGTCAAGGCAGAATTAGTGATGGCGGAGTTTTTACTAACACAGTTTTATGGTCAAAAGTGCAGACAAATGACCTAAATTTACCACAACCACATCCGCTGCCTGGTGCATCGACGTGCCATACATTTTTTTGGGAAACGGCGCTTTTGCCCTTTCGGAAAACATTATGAAACCCTATTCTGGAAATCACAACTTGGGATCCCCAAAACGAAAGTTTAATCAGATTTTGTCTGGAGCACGAGTAGTAGTTGAAAATACTTTCGGCATTTTGGTAACAAAATTTAGAATTTTCAAGAAACCAATAAATTTACAACCCGAAAAAGCCGCCTTGATAACGTTGACATGCATACTCTTACACAATTTCTTGAGACGAAGCACTACATCATCACACATCTATACACCTTCCGGAACTATAGATACTTATGACAATAATAATTGATTAATAGAGCCCGGCTCTTGGAGAGGAGAAATGGAGAGCACCTGTGCTATTCGAAATCCGCGACATATTCCACGGCGAGCGGCTCATCACGCAACAGAAATAAGAGATGAATTCGCTAAATATTTCAGTAGATAGGTTATGTACTGGTTGTCAATAGACATAAGTTGATTGTACTAACTAATAAAGGAAAACTTGCTGTATCGTCGAATAAGGCGTTTTTGTACTTTCCTATATCTAATAATAATTATAAGTAATAAATTATTAAAATTAAGTATTTATTGTTTTCTTACATTTCGTAGTATCCCCAAAAAAAGAGTCTATTATTTCGTATGCGAACCATATCGGCTTGTAAACATCGTCGACACCTGCTCCAGAGTTTTCTGATTTCTTAACTTTATTTTTGTACCCTCTGTAGCTTGCAAATAACGATGTTTTTTTGTTTTTTAAGTCATCAATGGGTATTCCCATCAGTTCACTTAGACGACACCACGCATCATGGTTTTTTAGTTTATTTTTGTAGTCTTTTAAATTTGTATTCCATAGCACGGGTTCCGCTTGGAAATATTCCAAAAATTTCAACTCAAGTTCGTTTGTCCAAGTTACGCTCGACGCCACAAGGTACACAATTACTTCCGTTCAAGTCGGCGGCGCGCGCGCTACTGAGAAACATGCGAGTGTGGAGTCAATACACGTTCTCGCCTGTTCTCACGTTCTCGCGCTCCTTTGTCTCGCGCCAAAAAACCGACAAAAAGTGGAGAAAAGCTGGAGAACAACGCGAGAAGTTGAGAAATCGCTTCCACATTCACGTTTCTCGCATGTTTCTCGCGTTCTCGCGAGATTCTCTTGAGAATGTGGAGCGCCCTTTACACTTTACGAAGATCTCCGAAAAGACGAGGCCAAGTTTTGTGATTATTTTCGAATGAATTACAAGACATTTGACAAATTATTAGATTTATTAAAGAATAAACTGCAACACACAAATACAAATATGCGAGCAAGTATATCTGCTAAGGAGAGATTGGTTGTTACATTGAGGTAAATAAAATAAATATAATATATATTTAATTATTCTGATGTAATGTAGAAAAATCAAAATCAATCAAGCTTGAAGTAGATGGACTTGGAATGTTTTGTAATGAATCGTTTTTAATGCTATAATTCGAAGCCTGTGATTGAACTCTCGTACTGGGTCGAGCAGTAGTATTGTAACCGTAGTGTGCCGGGGTGTCCATTGCGCCTGCTGTGCGTGAATGATGTGGAGCGCTATAACTATTTTTATATTAGATATTTCTTATAATATTCAATACTTGGTACTGGAATTCAACAATATCTTCGTCTTTGAAGCGTTCCACGGTAGGAGCTATACCTTTAAAAAAAGACATCATTCTACTATCGTCATCTTTTTCTAACGTTTCCATAAACTTAATCATTTTCTTATCTACAGGATTTAATTCTTCGTTTTTCTTTCTTTTGTTGACATTAGTAACTTCAGATTTGTTTTCTTCCGGCATGTTTGATCCAGATTGGGTTGGCTGTGGGGTAATTTTTTTCAAAAATTGTAAATTATCATAATATTGATATTTATGTACTTGTTTTGCACCTGATCCAGATTTCGATTCACGTATCTTTTTGTCGCATTTCATCCACGCATCCCTTATATTCTTCCATTTCTGAGATATTAGTTTACCTGAAATAATTAATATTAATAATCCATTTTATTATTGTAATGTTTTTTTCAATTTCAATTGCAGGTATTTAGCAACCGGAACTTCATTAGCCGATCTTGAATATCGTTTTAGAATGGGAAAATCAACTTTAAGCGTAATCATACGAGAAGTGTGTTCTCTAATATGGTCTGAACTTTACCCAAAATATATGAAAATGCCATGTATGATATGAAATGATTGGCTAGAAATAGCAAATTTGAAGTGTCTGCTAATTTCCCTCATTGTGTCTGTGCTGTAGATGGAAAGCACATCAGAGTAATAAAACCAAATAAAAGTGGATCGATGTTTTTGAACTACAAACATTACTTCTCGATTGTATTAATGGCAGTCGCCGATAGTGACTACAACTTTATTTATATCAGTGTCGGTGCTTATGGAAAGGATTGTGATTCAGGTGTTTTTAAAGACACAGCTTTCTGGCACAACATGATTAACAATACTTTGAACTTGCCAGGACCTACTTCCTTACCTAATACCAACATTGCCTTGCCATATGTATTCGTAGGTGATGAAGCATTTGCATTACATCAGAATTTACTGCGCCCATATAATAGTCAAATGCTTGATGCAGAAAAATCCGTTTTTAATTATCGGTTAACAAGAGCGAGACGATATGTAGAATGCACCTTTGGGATACTGGCCAATAAGTAGCGAATTTTTCATCGACCTTTAAATGTGTCATTGGATTTGGCTGTTAATGTTGTGAAAGCTTGTTGTTTACTGCAAAATTTTATACACAAAGAGGAGGGCGTAAAAGGGGTCCAAGAATCTCTAAGCGGGTGTGAATTAGAGGAGTTTTTGCCATTTAATTCAACAGAAATGGTTCCTACAACAGCTAATGAAATACGTGACAAATATAAGGAGTATTTTAATTCTGAATATGGCAGTGTACCATGGCAAAATAATTATTGTTAATATGTATGCGAAACGTGTTTCTATCTAGCGGGAATACTTAAGCTACTACTAGTAGTGATGGGACTCGTGGGGCCTTTTTTTCACTCGAGTCACTCGCTAGTGAAAACCGATTTACTCGAGTGTCACTCGAGTAAAGATAAGACTCGAGTGTTTTTTTTTTCGAGTGAATCATTCGAGTCATTCGTAATCCGAGTCATCAAAAATATGACTCGAGTGGGAGTAAAAACAAAACTACTCGAGTAACTCGATTGAAACACGGCTCGAGTCCCATCACTAACTACTAGTAGCAAGTGATTGCTTGTTTAATGTAGGTACCTACCACACGAAATTGCTTACGAGATATACTATCCACACACTATATAATACACTGTTGCATTACGATTTAAATAAAAAACATACTGATCGTGTCTTGTCCCAAACTTCCTTAAGTCAGCTACTTATATATTTTTTCGTTTGGCCCCACTAGATAGAAAAACATTAACAAGAATAAATAAAATTTTGTAAAAAGATACTTACCGTATTTATTTTTCTCCGTATCGGGTAGGTCTGCAAAGTTCTCATTCATTATATGGCAGATCTCAAACCAAGCTTTTAAACTTTTACGCTTGTCTTTATATGTGTAATATGTTGTTTATTGAAACAAAAACTGTAGTTGTTGCTCTGTAAAGAGAAATTTATTTTTTAAAGTTTAATACAATCACAAATATAAACGACTACTTATATACCTAGTACAAATTTATATGATATTATTTACTAACCTGTAAAGAGAAACAACATTAAAAGCTATTGCTTCAAATTCTATTTTAAACAATCGTTATTTCTTTTCAAAAAATCTTGCTAAACTTAAAACGTACAAAAACCAGAGAGCCTTTTTCCACAGATTAAATTATATAATGAATACAGAGTAAAAAGTGCTGCCACCATAGATAATATATTTTTATGAACCAGAAGTGGAGCTATTTTTTAAAAATAAAATAGTTCTGCTGAAAATAGATTTTTAATTATAAAGAAACTCTAATCACAATAAGAATTAAATACGTCCGTCTCGTCCGAATGCCACCTCAAAAAGCAAAAGAAAATGATCGTCCGCGGTGGCGTGATCGCTACGTCACGATGACGCGCTGCTAGTCCCCGCCTCTTGGTCCGATATTTCCAATACGGCCTCTCCTGATTGCGAGGCGTCCTCGACCGCTTGATTTTGGCTGGATGACTCCTGGAAATCTTGCAACTGATCAGCGTCTTCGTCATCTGTAAAGCAGGATCATTTAAGCATCTAACTAAAGATCCAGTAGTCAGTAGTCAATAACAATTAACAGCTCCGTATCACAATTGTAAGCGTGCACTCAAACAACCGTGACCAGCGCATGTTATTTGTTATCATAAGATACGCAAAAGCAAATAACAAAAATGTTATCCTAAAATAACCAATAACTAGCACACATCATAGGTAGCGGCATCTAGACCGCGCATGTGGCTCTAAGGTATATAACCTTCCATAAGAAGTATGTAAAATACACGCCATAGGTAACCGCTATAAAGCAAGCGCACGTGATTTCTCAAACAAGACAAAGCATACGTCATAGGTAGCTGCCAAATGCAAGCGCACGTAGTTAATGTAGTACACGCCATAGGTAGCTGCCATAGGGCAAGCGCACGTGACTTCTCAAACAAGACAAGCATACGTCATAGGTAGCTGCCAAAGGCAAGCGCACGTAGCTAATATAGTACACGCCATAGGTAGCTGCCATAGGGCAAGCGCGCGTGGCTATACTCACCACCCGTGAAGAACGCTGCACACGCATCCGGCGTCCACTCTCCACGCACTTCACCGAACCAGGTGCTCCGCAGCTGCCTGGGTCCTTTTGCCATAGGATCCAGCAAGGAGCTCCAACTCGTAGCGGTGGTGAGGAAGTTGCTGAATAACTTTGTAGGGACCCCTCATGCTGGAGTCCAGCTTGCCGGAACTCTGTGAACTTTTGCCAACGAACACAAAATCGCCAACAGCGAATACTTGTGGTTGTCTTCGCGTCTCATTGGTTCGTTGATCTTGACTTGCTTGATTAGCTTCCAAGAGATCGGAGGCTTGCTGTCGCCTCAAGGTCATTAATGCGTCTCGATTTGTATTGGAATCTTCTAATGCTACATCTCTTACTAGCGCCCTCAATATGGGTGTCGTTGCCTCAATTCCAATCAAAAGTTGTAATGGTGAGGTCTGAGTGGTAGCTTGTTTTGTAATATTAAGTGTCAGCTGTATTTTCCACAGAGTATCGGACCAACTACTGCCCTTATTGTTTACTTCTACTCTTAACATATTTAGGACTGTACGGCAGTAACGCTCGGCATGGCCATTTTCTTGATGCATTTCGGGCGTGATTAAATGCGTGGCACAACCCAACCCAGAAACCCAATTTTGAAACCCTGAACTTTCAAACATTCTACCCCGGTCAGTTATAATTAAGGATGGTGTACCAAATAATGATATTGCATTTGTAAAGACACGCTTTAATTCTTCGGTATCTTGACGGTATAAGGAATATAGAAGGCAGAACTTTGAAAATACGTCCACTAATACCAAGACGTACTTAAATCCCTTAGATTCAGGTAGGGGACCTAAAACGTCCATATGAACAATCGAGAAGGGATTATCAGGCTTTGTCCAAGATTCTATAGGCTGATGAGGAGCCCGAGGAACCTTTTTATGCGAGAGACAGACCACACAATGGCCTATATATTTCTTAACGAATTGTCTAAGGCCAGGGAACCAGAAATGACGGAGAATCAAGTTGACAGTCTTATCCATACCAATATGTTCATGATCATCATGAAAAACGCGTAAGAGGCTGAGTCTATGACCCTTCGGGATGAAGCATAGGAGACGTGACTCCTCTCCAGTAGAACTATACTTGTAGTACAAAAGATTGTTTTTTACGACATATCGCGAAGGATCTAACTGACCGTCCCTCAATTTCTCAATTAGTTCCTGTGTTTCAGAATCGGCAGTTTGGGCAATTTGAGCCCAGTTATTAGGGCGACGAATATGTGAGACAATTGGTGGGTTTCGACTGAGAAAGTCAGCGTGTTGCATTAAAGCTCCCTTACGATATTCGATCGTGAAACGAAAGTCTTGCAAGTATACCCACCAACGAGCTACCCGTGGAACTAGATCTTTCTTTCGCTCGGTAAGCTTTAGCGAGTTACAATCCGTCACTATCTTAAAGTCAATTCCAATAAGATAGTGGCGAAAATGTTGCAGCGCTTTGACAATGGCCAAAGTCTTGAGCTCATAACTATGATATCGGGACTCCGACCCGTGAGTCGCCCTACTGTAATAGCCAACAACGCGTTTCCGTTTTCCTTCGTGTTCCTGTAGCAACACCGCGCCATAACCTATCGCGCTGGCATCAGTGTGAAGCTCAGTGGGCAATCCTGGGTCAAATATTGCTAGCACCGGTTCCTCGGTTAAACATGACATGATTTTATTACGCGCCGCGTCTTGTTCGTCACCCCAGATAAAAGGTTGTCCCTTTTTAGTTAATTTAGCAATACAAGCCGTTTTTACAGCATAATTGGGAATATACCTCCTAAAATAACCAGCGAGACCCAAAAATTGCCGCACTTGCTTGACATTCGTAGGTTTTGGTGACTTTATTAAAGCATCTACCTTCCTAGGACTCGGCCTAACCTGACCCTGACTTATAAGGCGACCTAGATATTCAACTTCGGTCTCTAAGAAGGTGCACTTTTTTAAATTTATCGAAAATCCTGCATTTGTGAGGCAAACGAGCACCTGCCGCAATAGATCAAGTCCTTCCTCTATAGAGTCCGATAATATCAAAACGTCATCAATGTAATTAAGGACCTTCCCAGAGTCTGTCAAGTGCTTAAGTGTCTTGGATATGATTCTCTGATAGACCACCGGAGCATTCGTCAAACCGTAAGGCATTTTCAAGTATTCAAAATGGCCCTCGGGCGTGACGAACGCTGTTTTCTTAATAGATCGTCATCCTTCAGGGGCACCTGATGAAAACCAGTTGCCATATCCAGACTAGTGAAATATTTACTATTGCCCAGTTTGTCTATGTGGTCGTCTATCAGTGGCAAGGGAAATCTATCCTTAACAGTGATTGAATTTAAAGCGCGATAGTCGACGCACATCCTATCAGACCCATCTTTCTTTTTGACGAGTATGATAGGACTCGCGTACTCCGACTGTGACTCTCGGATGATACCTTTACTTAACAAGTCGTTTATTATCTCGCGAACTCTCAACTTTTCATCTGCTGATAGTTTATAGGGGCGATAATGCACAGGAACATCACTATTTAATTTAATTTCCATACTACCCGTATTGACTGTAGTCGTAGCCGTTCCCGTTACAAAATAATTGGAAAACTCATTAATTAGTGAAATAAGACGTTTTTTATCCTCGCGTAATAACCGCGTATTTATAACCTCCGTATCTAAATCGCGAATGTGATGCACCTGAACTACACTGTCTCCCCTTATTAGCCGTTGTTCATTAATGGTTCGTATATAAGTTACCCCTTTACGATTTAAAACGTCGGTTCCTATCAAAATAGGAGCGCTGATGCAATCAGAAGTTACAACATATAGATCGACCTCTATGGATAACTCTGGGAACTCAACAATCGCCGTCACATAGTAGGTGGATTCTATTTCCTGACTACCTATACCGCGCATTAAACGATATGTAGGAACCCGTTTATAATTGAGATGTTTAAGAATCGAGTCAGAAATTAAAGAAATATCAGAGCCGCTGTCGATTAAAACGTTGACCGGTAATTTATCAATGACCGCTGTCATTGCGTTTCGCCGTCCTGCGCAGTTTGACAAAAATTTACATTGCTTGTATTTACATTGCTACCCTTAGATTCAACGCGTTGTTTTGCGAAACATCTATCAGCAGTATGCCCAACCTTCTTACAGTACGTACATAACAACGGCGATCTATTAGAAGAGTCAAGAACGGCAGACGATTTATTAGATTCCGTTTTCTGTCTCTTAGCGCAATTTGATTTTACATGCCCATATTCACCACAGCGATGACATTTCGTATTACTTATAGGTTTCAACATCTTATTTTTGCGGAAGTCTGGCTGACCTACATTCGGTGTACGTACGAAATTGCGGGTAGTTCGAAAATCGGTCTTAGGTTTTGTATAAACTGATAAAAATTCCACTAATTCCTTACAGTCCAATTTAGCATTAGACGCAGCGGCTTTTATCTGTGGATCCGTAATACCCCTTATGACGATTGCCGTTTTTAGGTCATCCGATAGACCTTTCACGATATTCAAACGCAATAACGACTTGCGAGCATATTCTGCATAAGAAATAAAACTATTGGAGTCCGTTTTCATTACGTCGAACAAAACAGTTGCGATGTCGATGTTTCGAGGGCAGAGAGATCGAAATTCCAACTTGGTCCATGGTCCACAAAAATTGGTCCATGAACGGTCATTGGACACCCATTCGTCAAGCCAAGAACGTGCACTGCCTTTAAGACATTTTCCTATCCGAGACAGGTACTCACGGTCATCCCAGCGATTAAGCTCACGACCCCTATCTACCTCTGCACACCAAACATCGAAATCGTGGATCTCAGGATCAAAATTTGATATGTAATAATGGACAGGTTTCGCTTGTATTAAAGATGTTAAAGCACTTACGATTTTGTTCGTCGTATCGAAGACGGACTCGATCGGCTCCGTGGCGGCAACAACAGGCGGCGGTGGAGTGTGGCATTCTCGTGCTGGACGAGGCGGTTCAGATATAGATTCAGTAGTAGACAGTCTACCCTCAATAGCATTTAACCTTACCAAAATCGTATCTAACGCATCATTACGAGAGCTACTGCTTATACGTGAGTCATCGCGACGCCGCTTACGAGAATGACGACTAGTATGATGGCGACCTTTCCGTGACCTGCTACGATGTTTCCGCGAGCTATCCGATATTTTCTTAGAACGTGAAGGCCGTCCCGACATGACGAAATTAAAATCTACTTCCAGTTAACTATTAATCAACAGAACACTGCACTAAAACTCAAAATGATTTATCACTAAAATAGCAAAAACACATTTAAAGAAACTGTAACTAATTCACTAAAATGGCGATAGCAATCAAGGCTTAGTGGTCAATCCCACTTCTGATTTTATGAACCAGAAGTGGAGCTATTTTTTAAAAATAAAATAGTTCTGCTGAAAATAGATTTTTAATTATAAAGAAACTCTAATCACAATAAGAATTAAATACGTCCGTCTCGTCCGAATGCCACCTCAAAAAGCAAAAGAAAATGATCGTCCGCGGTGGCGTGATCGCTACGTCACGATGACGCGCTGCTAGTCCCCGCCTCTTGGTCCGATATTTCCAATAATATTATATTAAGTAATGAGCAAGTATCTATAATTATCTATTAAATTAAATGAAGAGTAAAAGAGCTTCATTTACATATATTTCCAAAGTTTTGTCCCATAACACTTCTCTGTCCTCCACTAAACTTATAAACGTTTCGTAATCAAAACTATCCATGGTAATTAATTAACAAGTTCACGCACGTGCACGTTCGTACGCGTCCGGTAATGGAATGAATCAAACAAACAAGGAGGGCGGGGAACGCGCGCTGTGGCGGCGCGGCGGCGACGCGGTGGCGGGCTTCGCGCGACTCGTATCTACAGTGCAATTGCGCGTCGGCGCGGCGACGGCGCGGTGACGGCATCGTGTGCAGGAACGCTTAGTCCTCTGCCTCGAATTTTGCGGGCAGCGGGGCGGCGGCGGCGGCGGCGCGGCAGCGGGGCGGGTAACGCATACCTGTTCTCCAAACTAGCGGGCAGATCGCGTGGCACTATAGCGGTGTAGTGTTGTGTTCGTGGTTGTGTTGTCGAGATATTTGTTTTTATTCGCGAACGAAATGTCTGAAAAACGGCGACATCTTTTTGATTCAAATTTATTCCTAACGCTCGATTTATTGTGGGCAAAAGAAGAAGTGGATCCCTACTATAGGGCAAGGAAAATAAATGGCGAGTATTATCGAAATTATGAAGAACAGAGACAAAATCCCAACAAATTCTACGACTACACCAGAATGAGTGTAGAAACTTTTGACTATATTCTTGAAACTATCAAGAGTGATTTAGAGTCTGGAATTAATCCAAAACGATTTAGAGGTTTATCTCCAGCAGAAAAATTATACCTGACGCTTGGGTAAGTAAAACAACGAAATTGTAATTTGTAATTGTATTTATTGATAGTTTCAAAAAGGAAATTGTGTTGCACTAATTTAGTAAATAGTTTGGCATCGGTCTTAAGTTCCCAGAAACAATTATTTTAATTAAATACCTACTACACACTAATCAGCCTTAATTATTTATCTTTGGCGAAAACATTTATTATATAAAAACGTTTCGTATTTTCGTAAATCCAAACTTAGTTCAATTAGATGTAAATACTTTTATTTTAACACAATAGGTTTAATCGACACAATTATCCAAGTTATACAATCAATTCCCCTTCATTTTAAGATCACCCCGTTGAGCTCCCCGTCTGACATCAGTCTGCCTTCCTCTTTTCTTCCAACTTCCTTCTGTCACATCAAAATGTGCGCGATCCTTCAATAGGTCAGCTGAGCTCGATCGTGATTGGCTGCTTTTTCAACCAGCCAACCGCCATGCAACAGTGTTACCATCTCTAAATCAGAATAACATAAATAAAAATCATCACATTCGGCCATCCGAACGAGTGCAACTCCTGGTGCATAGGTCTCACACCCGTCCGGAAAGCCCAAGAGATATTTTAGCCAAAATTATTTTAGTTTTAATGAAACTCATGTTTTTACATGTACATATATTTTATTCACTACGGCACGCGGCTACGTAGCAAACAACGATCATCACATTCGGTCATTGGGTTAGCTATTGAGTGTTCGCTTGACGCTGTTGCAGCCCAGACAAAAAAAATTATCATCACTGTCATAATCGGATGACTCTTCTGAATAATCACTAACTTTTCCACCATTACCGTTTGAAAGTTTCGGGTTTATTTAAGGCCGCATTCGGTCTGCAGCAACAACAGTTTCGAACGATACACCCTTCTTGTTAAAGCCAGGAACATTAATAACATGTACTACATACAAGTACTACGTACATTTTCAAGTACTCTTGTTATTTTGTAGGGCCCAATAGATTTAGATAGAAGTTTGCAACTTGTCCGAGTAATTTTTAAGTAATTTAACTAAGTATCCTTCCCCATAGACGGCAGCGGGTGCTCGACCCCTATTGTGGCGCAATTTTTGTGTCCGCTGAACCGTGTCAATATTTTTACTGATATTACCTCTGATTGATTCTATGCTCTCCGATAGATCATCTGCACTTATGCCTAGTTTATTGCCTAATCCATCAGGAGGCCTCCAACCAAACAGGACCTCTGATGAGTCTTTTGAGTAGAAGAGTTAATTGTGTTATTTATGCCCCAGTGTATTTTACCCAGCCACGTGTCCCAGCAACGCTCGTCTTTCCCGGTATTGTTTATCTTTATGGAATTAAATTTTATTTGGTTAAAGCGTTCAGCTTGCCCATTGGCCCTGGGACACGCGACTGCATTCAATACATGTATTATCACACACAAAATGTTTTAAAAGCATCTGACGTAAATGAAGTGCCTCTATCAGATATAATCCAAGAAGGCACTCGAAAATCGTAAAAAATATGTTCAAGAACTTTTAAGGGGCTTTTGGTTTTTGTGTCCTTCACGGGTCTTACTGATACTGATATTTATTGACTGTGGTAGTCAAAATGTAGCCGTTCTCCTTTTTACTCCTCGTAAATGGACCCAAAGGTCAATATGGATTGTATGAAAGGAGACTTACACCTTTTGAATGGGATACAAATAACCAGCTTTTTGATTCCGTGCACTATCCTTATTGTAACCACATTGAATATAGAAACGTACATAGTTCTTGACAAATTTGCACAAATCAAATCAAATCAAAATATACTTTATTCAAGTAGGCTTTTACAAGCAATTTTGTATCGTCATTTAACAAATTATTTAAAGCAAAACCACCACCGGTTCGGAATGTAGATTCTACCAAGAAGAACCGGCAAGAAACTCAGTAGTTACTCTTTTCAATATCTAAAAATACAGTCATATTAGTTAAATACCTCCTCCTAACTGGAAGTCAACAAGCATTAACTCCACGCTTTTTTATCATCAATATAATCTTGTGTATTGATATATTGACTTTGCAGAATCGGAAACTTGGCGTTCTAAGCTTATCCTTACTTCTTGTGCACATACAATGATTATCACTGACTTTATTAAAGTGATCAATGCTACTGTGAATATACATAATATTGTTGTAAATATACTGTGACGCAATAGTGAGTGTTCCTACTTTATTAAAAACATCCCGAAGAGAGTCTCTAGCTCCAAGATTATAAATAGACCGGTTTTCTCCCTTGCGTAAAATAAATATAAATTTAATATCTGCAGCATTACCCCAAAGTAATATGGCATATGACATAATATTGTGAAAATAATCAAAATATACTAGACGAGCGGTATCAATATCAGTTAGTTGTCTAACTTTTCTAACCGCGTATGCTGCGGACCTGACTCTTCCTGTCTGGTATGATAAATGAGGACTCCACAGAAGTTTGGAATCCAATGCTATTCCCAAACATAAACGTGTATCGGCTACATCAAGACGGCCATCATTTAAAGATATATTATAATTTTGCTTTCTAACATTGGGTAGGATAAAAACTACACATTTGAGTATTCAAAAATTAAATTATTTACTGTAAACCAATCGTGTACCTGTGATAATAAATAATAATAATAAATAAATAAATAAATATTGGACAATATCACATACATTACTCTGATCCCAATGTAAGTAGCTAAAGCACTTGTGTTATGGAAAATCAGAAGTAACGACGGTACCACTAACACCCAGACCCAAGACAACATAGAAAATTAATGAACTTTCTCTACATCGACTCGGCCGGGAATCGAACCCGGGACCTCAGAGTGGCGTACCCATGAAAACCGGTATACACACTACTCAACCACGGAGGTCGTCAAATATATATAAATAATGCACCGTTCACATCGTCATAGTCAGTTTTTCTCCTGTTAGCTCAGGGAATCAGTACTGCCATGTTATCATGATTAGCTCGACAAGTTTGAAAACGTGCAGTACGAGGAACCACAAGGAATAATTTGTCTTCAACCCGCCTGTAGACTTTGTGATCTTTTACGACAAAAAAAATCCTTATTGTAGTTTGATTTCTCATTGTTTTCCGGTCTTAAAATCTGTCTGTCATTTGTAAAATCAATAGGGATATGTATTAATATTGTACACAGTCATGGTCGAGTCTCCGTTAGAGTCTGTTAAGTTAGTATTCCGACTTAAGCCATCGACATGTGTCATTTGGGCACCTGGTTTGTATTCGATATCGAATATAAATTTACTTATAGGTGGCGCACTTCAGGAGTAGTTTGCCTACTAAAGTAGGCAACAGGCTTTAGAACTCAAGGGTTCTCCTGCCATTGTAAGAGGATGCAACCTATATCCAAACGCTGGCATCTGTATGGAATTCGATGTCCAAATTAGGGTTACAGAGCTAAGATCGAGTGCTCAACCAATTTGTCTTTTAGCTGAGTAAAAGCCTTATATTCAATATCAGACTACTGAAAAGTAACTTTTATTTTTACAGGTTGGTTAGAGGTCGAATCCCCTAGCGATTTTTTTTTTAAAATATCCGGCTAGCCCCAAGAATTAGTGGACTTCATGAACAGGTTTTGGTACTTGGAACTCTTTAACTGCTGAAATTTTGTGTTCGTCGGGGCATATCTCATTGCTGGAAATTTCATACCCTAAATACATTATGACATTATCGAAAAATCTACATTTCGACAACTTCAGGGTCAGTTCAAATTCACGCAATAGTTTAAGGACATCTCTAGTCTCTGAAAGCCCTGCTCCAGATTTTCTGATGGCACAAGAATGTCGTCTAAATACGCCAACAGTGTATCGAACCGTTTTGACCCCAGCTTTTATTTATAAATCTTTGAAAATCTGCCGGTTCGTTGGTGAAACCGAATGCGCTTAAATTCGAAGTGACCGTTCGGAGTTTCAAAAGCTGTATAACGACGGCTTTCCTGTCCCAAGGGAATGTGGTAGTACCCCCGAAGTCGAAGGAGGTGAAAAAACAATTACCACTAAGATTCAATTGATCTTCTATAAGTGGACTACCACTTATACTATTCTATCCACAAGGATGACAGTCTTTTCTAGTTTTAAAATGGGACTTGCGAATTCAGATTCAGACCGTAAAAATTGCCAAACTCTTTTTGTTATCACCGGTGGTCTTGTTGTCATTAATCAGTCCAGAAGTCGAAGGGTTAAGTGGATTCAGTTTAAACGTTGCTGAATCGTAGCCTACTCTAAAACACTAACATTTGACATTTCACTAAAGGACTACGACAATGATGAAAGTATGTCCCTTTGAACGACAATTAAAATACGTTACGTTCGTTTTGCTAGGCTTTCATGCTAAGCTGGTACAACGGTTAAACTTAAAGTTTTCGTTACTTTTACTAGCATAAGGTAAATCTGTAGTTAGCTGAGAATTGAGAAAGTTCAGGTCCTCTGGTTCCTTACAGTCTAATGATTGCGCACCACTCCTTACAGATTTGTCCAAGATTCCATGTCTAACAAAGTTAACGGCCTGTTGACCTTTAATTTCGCAACGGTTTAGCAGAGTAAGTTTAACTTAGAAGTATTCTCTTAAGTTTTCGTTGTAACGTGTGGTGCGCGCAAGCATCTCAAGAAGCCGACCATAATTTTGCTCGTCAGGGAACGCCTTGTGAAACTTTGCCTGCCATTCATTCCAATTGTAACTAACCGATGGCAAAGCATCGAACCATTTTTATGCAAGAATAGTTCTCTTTTGGAGAGCAAAATGCATGGTTTGAATCTGATCCCAATCATACATACCAGAACACTCGTTAACTATTCTCAGCCTTCTTTCTACATTTTGTGCCCTACTAGATGGATCGAACTCGGGTTACATTATTGACATGGTATTATTCAGCTGATGAGACTTGGCCTTGTCGCTTCTCCGTATAGTAGAAATAAGCTTTATTACCTCGGCTATGTTTCACCTGCAGCTTGCGAAGTCGTCTGCTCTAGTTGTGGTGCTGGTACCGTCAAGACAGGCTGTGATATCACCTGTTGTACCTCTTCTACCACTCACACCGGAGGTTCGTCATCTTTGATAGCCTTGCGGCTACGCCTGACCGCAGAGGGACTCGTAGCGTCTTTTTCGACTTCGTCCTCTTCGTTCAGGGTGGACCTCGTTCCATTTAATTCTCTCGAAAAGGGAATAGATAATTATTAACTGGAAAGGTAAGGTGTAGCCAACGGCACACATGGCCTCTACTCTTTAAGCCATGGTACGCACTGGGTACCATTCATACACACATGAACTGATAATTCTAAAAAACATACATAGGTCCGTCCAGACACACATGGCCTGGGAATAACCATGGAACATACATAGCTCCATTCAGACACACATGGCCTGATAATCCTAAGGAACACACATAGCTCCGTCCAGACACACATGGCCCGGGAATAATAATGGAACATACATAGCTCCATCCAGACACACATGGCCCGGGAATAATAATGGAACATACATAGCTCCATCCAGACACACATGGCCCGGGAATAATAATGGAACATACATAGTTCCATCCAGACACACATGGCCCGGGAATAATAATGGAACATACATAGCGCTATTGCAAATGGTACTTGTTAAAAGTTAAAAACTGGTATGTAATTAAATCTCGACTCACAGTATGTCATGGAATATGAAATAATCACGTCTATTTAAATAGTAATAGTAAAACTAAATACCCAACATGTCCGCCCACAAACGTCAAACATGTCCGCCCGTTATACTTGATGTCATTGAATTTTATGCATTTTTTATCGAATTATCTCAATTATATGAATTTTGCGGATATATGTTGTCATTTCAAAATAATTCTTTTTAATAGATCTTTAATTGTGGATAAGTTTTGGTCAGATCTATCGTGGACCTACACGAAATTATTAATATAGATAACAGTCATCGTCCCTATTTTCGTGCATTATTCTTACAAAGAAAATCAATTCGAGAAGTAAGTTAAAAGTCAATGGACAACTTGAACATTGAAATCAAAATAATTTATATCGTTAATGTACCTTTTGGGCGCGTAGATTTATCCCACTTCTGAGTTTTCGTAAATCCAAACTTAGTTCAATTAGATGTAAATACTTTTATTTTAACACAATAGGTTTAATCGACACAATTATCCAAGTTATACAATCAATTCCCCTTCATTTTAAGATCACCCCGTTGAGCTCCCCGTCTGACATCAGTCTGCCTTCCTCTTTTCTTCCAACTTCCTTCTGTCACATCAAAATGTGCGCGATCCTTCAATAGGTCAGCTGAGCTCGATCGTGATTGGCTGCTTTTTCAACCAGCCAACCGCCATGCAACAGTGTTACCATCTCTAAATCAGAATAACATAAATAAAAATCATCACAGTATGAAATAAGTAACATAACAGTTTGTTATTTATTTTTAAAATCACAGTTTTCTTACTCATTGACAGTATTTTTATTATAAGGTTGACATACCTAGTGTTCAGTATTATTTCATGCATATTCTAATCTTATAACTAAAAAAAATCACAGTTACCTACAGTCATTTATCTCTAAAATCACAGTTCTCATTTGTACGATGATTAGTTATTTGAATCACAGTTTTGTTATTTATTGACAGTATTTTCATTATAAGATTGATATACCTAGTGTTGAGTACTATACCCATACATATATGATTCAATACTTATATCAATATCACCTCTTATTGAAATAATCAAAAACAATAACATATTGTAAATAGAAACATATTATGTTTATTCTAATACAATCTTACTACACCTATATTTTGCATGAAATTATTATGTTTTATTTTACATAAACTTTTTGTAAATATATCAGCTGGCATTTCTGAAGTATTTAAGTATGCAATCTTAACAAGGTTATTTTCTACTGCGTCTCTAATATAGTGAAACTTAACATCTATATGTTTGGTTCTCCTATGATACAAAGAGTTTTTTGTTAACTTTTGTGCACTTTGGTTGTCATTATACAAAAGCACTGGCACATTTTCTCTATTAATAAGTTCAGATAATAGTTTTTTTAAGAAGATTGCTTCTTTACTAGCCTCACAGATGGCCATATACTCAGCTTCAGTGCTGGATAGTGCCACTGTTTGCTGTTTTCGACATTCATGAGAAACAACACACCCTGAATATTCAAAATAATATCCTGTAAAGGACCTCCTATCCACAATATTTGAGGCCCAATCTGCGTCTACATATCCAACTAAATCTAAATATTTTTTTACATACATCAAGCCATAAGACTTTGTAGAACCCAAGTATCTTAAAACTCTTTTTGCATGTTTCCAGTGGATTTCATTATTACAATTATTGAACTGACTTAAGTAACATACACAATATGATATATCTGTCCTTGTAAGAACTGAAAGATACATTAGGCTACCTATGAGTTGTTGATAAGGATATTTACTAATTATATTATTACCTTTTTCTAGCTTTAAATTTACCTCCATAGGAGTCTCCACAGTTTTACAATTTTCCATATTAAACTTATATAATAATTTTTCTATAAACTTTTTCTGATCAATACATATCTTACCTTTTTCTATTGTCACATTCATACCCAGACACTGTCTTAATCTACCTAAATCTTTCAACTTAAATCTGGTACTTAGTTCACTTTTTAGGTGAACAACCTCTTCATTACAATTTGAAAAAATGAAAAAATCATCGACAAATAAAGCAACAAATGTTTTTATAGTTCCTGATGACTTAACAAATAAACATGGTTCATGAACAGAGTTTTTATATTTTAACTCCTGTAAGCAATTATCAACTTTCTTGTGCATGGTGCACGTGCAGATTGCTTCAATCCGTAAATAGCCTTTTTCAATTTTAAAACTTTACATTTATTTTCACATTTTAAGAATTTAGGCAATTGCATGTACACAGTTTCCTCAAGATCTCTATTTAGAAAGGCTGTTGTCACATCTAAATGAGTGATATCTAAATCTAACTTAACACTAATAGCAAACAACAATTTCAGAGTAGAGTATTTGAGAACAGGGGAAAAAGTTTCTGTATAATCAATTCCCTCCTTTTGGGTAAAACCTTTGGCGACTAATCTAGCCCTATACCGCACTGTGTTGTCACTATTTAACTTTTTCTTATACACCCACTTGCACTGCACCACACGCACATCAGTAGGTCTGTCCACAAGCTCCCAAGCTCCATTGTCTTTGAATGACTGCAACTCGTCTTCCATTGCCTTACACCACTGTTCACGTTCATCTCCATTCAAAATATCATTGTAGGTTAAATTTCCTTTATCATTAATATTTGTCACGCATACATGACTGTAACCATACCGTTCTGGTGGTCTTCTAACACGATTTTCTCTACTTAAGTTTTCACCTGGTTCAACATTTGTATTTTCTAACATAGAATCATAGAATTTGTCAGAACTTGTAGTGCATGAAGTATCCTGCTCACTTGGCATGTACCTATAGTCTGTATGGTCAATTAAACTCTGATCTTGTTTCCCTTCTTCTTCACTAGCTATTACTTCTTTCTCCTCCACCACAGCTTGTACCATGTCTGAGTTTTGACAAGACTCCATGATAACAACATCTCTGCTGGTGGTAATGCTTTTTGTTACCAAGTTGTATAGTCTGTATCCCTTGGTATTCTCTGCATATCCAGAAGAATGTGCTTGTCTGCCTTCTTGTCCCACTTGGTTCTCTTTATTTTAGGAATATGAACCATTGCAGGGCTTCCAAAGACGCGAAGGTGGCTAAGATTTGGTCTTTTTCCTGTCCAGAGCTCATAAGGTGTCTTTTTTAAGCCTGACGCTATAGTTCGGTTCTGCAGATATACTGCAGTATTTACTGCTTCTGCCCAAAATTTCTTTTCCATTTTAGCATCAAAAAGAAGACATCGAGCTCTTTCCACCACAGTTCTGTTTAATATTTCACACATGCCATTCTGTTCTGGCGTGTAGGGATTTGTTTTTTGATGCACAATCCCGGCTTTATTCAAAAAACTTTCAAATTCTGAAGAACAAAATTCTCCGCCGTTGTCTGTTCTCAGTACCTTAATAAACTTTCCTGTTTGCTTTTCGGCCATAACTTTAAACTCTTTAAAATTTATTATCACTTCGTTCTTAGACTTCAGAAAATATACAAATGACATTCTGCTGTAATCGTCTATAAACAGGAGAAAATACCTTGACTTGCCAATCGATACTGTCTCCATGGGACCACAAATATCCGCATGTACAACCTCCAACACACTGTCTCTCCTGGAACCTCTGTGTGAGAAAGGCAATCTTGTTAACTTCCCTTCACAACATATGATACACTGGGATTTATCAATTTCAGCTTTATCAGGGTAGGTAATTCCTTCTACAGCGCCATTTTTCATGCTGTTCAGATCTTTACTGTTTATATGGCCCAACCTTCTATGCCATAACAAACTGTCTTCTAGCATTGTTGCACCTGCCAAAAATATTCTGGTTTGATGTCCAACTTGTACACTCCATTTACCAAGTGTGCTTTGGCAACAAGTATATTGTGCTTGTTATATATTTTACAAATATTTTCTCCAAAAGCCACTCTGTTTCCGTTTCTAATCAGCTCACTAACTGAGAGAAGATTAGTCGTGAGGTTAGGAATGCACATGACATTTTGCACCGTAATATTGTGCTCTGAACCATCCACTATCGTGGTCAACTGCGTCTTTCCTGAGCATAACACTGGTACTGTTACGTTATTAGTCACTACAATGTGTTTCACAGACGGGTTATAGGAAATATCTGACAAACGTTCTTTATCGGAAATCATATGGATGCTGGCGCCGGAATCAATATACCAATCTGTTTTTTTGTAAGTTGTGTTTGAGAAAAAACCACTAAACACTGTGCTTTCCTTTTCTTTGTTTTTGTAATTGCACTGGTTTTTATAATGTCCAACTTGTTTACATTTAAAACAACGAATCGTTTTGACAGGTTTCGAAGATGAAGTTTTTGACTTTGACGTTTCCCCGCTGCTGCCAACCTGTTTTTTACGATGCTGCCAACTTTTAGACAAGAAAGCACTTTCGTTTCCAGTGCTGCCAACCTCTGCACTCATATCTAACAATTTTGATTTGATGACATCCGTACTAACTGCCATACCTGAATGCTCAATCGCCATTATCATCGGACTAAATTTTTCAGTTAATCCCGCCAATAAAAGGCAACCTATCCATTCATCGGTAATTTGGAATCCTGTTCCTCGTAATTTATGTCCTGTATCCACAATTTGTGTTACGTAGGAAGTCATAGATTCACAATCCTCTAATCTAATAGAAATAAGACTCCGTAGTAAGCAGATTTTCCTTTGAAATCTTGAGTCGTCAAAAAGTGATTTAAGACGTTCCCATATATCATGAACGGTTTTCTCGTCCTTGATATGAACATAAAGCGAGGAGTCGATAGTCATGATTAACTTTGCTTTTGCCTTCTGCGCATCAACGGCAAGGATGCCCGCGTCTGGCTTCACTTTGATGTCCACTCCTTCTAGGTTGAGAAAATTTTCAGCGGCAAACGCCCACTCATCGTAGTTCTCTCGACCCTTAAGCTTCGGTACATTTACTATGTAACTAGCCGCCATTGTTCAAGAACGTGACTCGGCGAAAAAACAATTTACGCACAACACTGTCCTTAATCTGAACAATTCTGGTTAACTCGATTAGTCCACACACGACTAACTACTCACAGTACGATATTCCACAAATATTAGATCGAAAAACCAACTTTTTACCGCGAAAAATGAGACTGGGCCCATAACCTATTTAAACACACTGCGTAGCTTTTTACAGACTGTTTAATACTTTAAAAACTATTGACATATTAGTACACATACAAAAACTAGATGGCGCTACAAGGAAAGTTTATTTATTATTTCAATACTAATATCAATAGTTGTCATTCAGAATGGGAAAAACAACGGTGGCCAATATAGTTTATAGCACTTGTAGAGCTATATGGAAAAATTTGGTATATTTACATATGCCGAAACCGACAGAAGAATTATTGAAAAAAATAACGGAAAAATACTATGAAAAATGGCAATTTCCTAATTGCATCGGAGCTATAGATGGCAAACATTGTCGATTAAAAAATCCTAAGTTTATAATTATAATCATCGCATTATAATTATAAACATTTCTTTTCGATGCACTTGCAAGCGGTCGCGGATGCTGACAAAAGATTCATTTGTATAGAAGTTGGAGGAAGAGGAAAACAAAGCGATGCAGGGACATTCCATTACTCTAATTTGAACCATTTACTTCAAAGTAATAACTTCAATATACCCCGTCCACAATATCTACCCAGATATCATTCTACCAATGGTTTTTATTGGAGATGAAGGATATCCACTCAAAACCTATTTGATGCGACCTTATCCTCAAAGCGTACTTAATGCACAAAATGAGTTATTTAATAAGCGATTATCGCGGGCTCGAAAGACTATTGAGTGTGCTTTCGGAATTTTAAGATCCAAGTGGCATATTTTCAGATCACCCATAGAGACAAACAGATGTCACGCAAGATTACTCATCAAAACTTGCTGTTTGTTGCATAACATTATCCGAGATAAGGACGGTAGAGTCATTCGGGTCAAGTGTGCGCACATTGGTAGTTAAGGGCTCACTACATGTAAAATAAAGGAGTTCAGAATATTAAAACATTGCATAGAGATAGACCATTTAATAGTCTCTAAGTTGTAATAGAAACAAAACCGAAAATCATTGTATCTTTTTTTATGGAAGTATTTTTTTCGACAAAAATCGAGATGCGCCCACTTGACCCGCATTGCGGGTAACTGTGCGCATCCTTGCGGGGTAAGTATACGCATATGGGGTAAGTACGCGCATTTGCTCGCTGCGATCAAAATAAACACATCTTGCAGGTTAAATTTTTTATTTAATATTATGGTCAACATTTTTTATCCAGTACTAAATAAAAAAAAAAAACTGAAACATTTATTAGATTTTTACATTTGAACAACAATACTTATACCATTTAAAGTATTCAAGATTAACTTAATGAGATCAACGTAATTTCTCTTAGGAACAAATTTAAAGATAACATTAGTTCAATCATAATAAACAAAACACTCATGTCAAAAGTAGTCTAATCGTCTATGAAAAAACTTAATAATGTTCTTTTAAGAAATATCAGCACAATTATCGCAGACAAACAGACCCCTTTCGTATGCAGTGCAGTCCTCATGCCACCAATCCTTGCAATACATACACTGAATCCATTCTTCTGTATTCGGCTCTGAATATTTTTCCTTACACAGAGGACAAAAGTATTCTATTTCTTTAGAGGTTGATGCCATAGATGGTTTCGGATTTGTCGATTTTTTTACTCTTTTTGCTGCGGATATCTTCTTTTTAGAACTTGAAAGTTTTGAATCCAATGCCAATTTGGATGGTACGCGCTTCTTCTTTTTTGATTCTTGCTGCTTTTTTTCTTCCAACTGGTTTTTGTAGGGGCTGGAGGTGATAACTTGAGACTGCATTGCAACTTTACCTCTGGTATTTCTTTTTCCTTTCATTCGAGGAAGAGGCGAAAGCTTTGTGACTGGCACATAATCGGTAGTTTTAACACTAGTCTTTCTTGG
Source organism: Vanessa atalanta (assembly GCF_905147765.1). NCBI lineage: Eukaryota > Metazoa > Arthropoda > Insecta > Lepidoptera > Nymphalidae > Vanessa > Vanessa atalanta. The sequence continues at coordinate 10,322,141 of NC_061889.1, read as the reverse complement.
ATTAGAATCATCACCGGAATTTGCCAAAGCACCAATAACGATAGATGAAGAGGTTTCTTCTAATACATAGTTCTTTTTCTTTATTTGGCCAGTCAGAATCAAAATTCAGTAACTTTGTAACATCACTTGTAAAGTCATCTTTTAATGGGGATTCCATATTCTCAGGCTCCTTGTAATCATCTAATACTGAAGGAGATTCGCAATCAGTGATATCTAGATCATCTCTGTTTTGTTCATTTTGCCTATAAGTAATATCCGAAAGTAAATTCAACGGCATTGCTTGATTTTGACTTTTATCCAAATTATCATTTTTCTGATAGCTTTGAGCTTCTACAAGGAGTTGGTTTTGAAGAGGCTGAGAAGCTTCCAAAAGTTGATTAGGTGAAAGTGAATTATGAATATTGCTAATATCATGATTTCGGGGCAATTGATCTGTGACTAATGATGGAGCAAACTCTTTCATCAAATAAGTCATCGCCGTAGGGGTATATCCCTAATACTCTAAAGCCAGATTCAGCATTGCCTAATGTAGCCACTTTCTTGTAAGCTTCATTAAATAAGCGCGCCACTTGTTGTTGACCAATGCCTCTCCCTGAATTTTCTGACATAAATTTGTCACATTCTATAGCATATTTACCCTTAAGAGGGCTGAAAAAGCTCCTATCAAGAGGTTGTAATTTATGACTTCCGTGTGGTGGCAGCGTAAGCATCACAATATTGTTTTCACGAGCAAATTTCACGGCATCTAAGCTAACGTGAGAAGTGTGGTTATCTAAGAGCAGCAATACGGGATCTTCTGTTGAAGGATGGCTAAAATCTTTGAAGTGATGTAACCAGTTAATAAATAGCTCCGTGTTGACGAAACCACTGTCGGAGACCATGCAAATACTTTGTGCAGGGCCACTATCTAACAAATCTTGGGTCTCTTTCTCGGATATATAAATGCTGGCGGGACATAATGGCCAGTGGCACTCATGCAGCAAATAGCAGTGATTGTGGTCCCTCGATCTGATGTCACTATCTTAGCTACTACTTTTTTACCTTTGGTAGTAACAACTTTAGGAGTTTTTTTAGGTACAGTACTTATTCCGGTCTCATCGACATTATAAATGCGGCTTGGTTTGAATTTATATTTTTCATACAACCCTTTCAAGGTTTTATAAAAACGGTCCACTTGAATTTTATTGAATCCCATAGCTCTAGCCAAACTTGTGGGTGCTGACTGGCGTAAAATTAATTCGGGATGACGCTTTAAAAAACCTTCCACCCAGTCACGTCCTGCCATTTTACATGTTTTATCAAATCTATGGTCTATTTTGTTAGTATCAGCGTACTCAAATGCTAAACGTCTTAAATTATTAATAGTCAGACCATAATACCTATCGTCCATACAGATGGACGATAAGTATGCAAACTGCAAACAATTGCAGTGAGTAACAAACTCTAACTCCTGCTCTTCATTAAAAGTTAGCTTAAATCGACCCATTGAAGTCGCAGATGAATTAAGTTTAAGTCTTTTTCTAAGGCATGACTCACTAATTCCAACGCTACTCGCTGCAGCTCTTTTGCTTTTGCCACTTTCGATGAGAGCCTTAGCTCTTGAGATTTGCTCTTCGGTTACGGGCATAAGATCAAGATTTTTTCGTTTGTAATTTCGAGGCATAGTGGGGATCCTGAAAAATAGAACAACTTATTAAAGTAACTCTCATCATCATCTGATTGAGTTCCCGGTGATATTTACAGCTATGAGCAGAGTCCGGAGTACGTTTTCAATCACGACATTAGTTTTTATTATTTTAAGTAAGTACTTATACATTATTTGTTTCAACAAAACAACACAATGTCAACAATTTGAACCAAGTGGGTAAGTGTGCGCATGCGCACGCTTACCCGCGCACACTTTCCCCATAGCACGCAATTTGAAATGAATGCTCATAATACAAATTGAAAGCAATTGTAACCTCAAACTTTAAAAATAAATATATCACAAATATATCCTCAAACATATTAAAAACGACTCACCGTATTGAATCCAATAACCTAGATACTACACTGTTTTCCGTCGGGCAAAAAACTACAAAAGTATACAACAAATATTGATATTTACGAATAAAATTTTGTTCAACGGCCGCACGCTAAAGAGACTCGTCGCGACTAGTTGGTACGCGGGGGGTCTCTGTTATGTCCAACAAACGACACCTCCCCCGCTCCTCGTTCGGGAGTTATATGTACTGCGCTCACTTACCCACTGCGCTCACTTACCCCAAATGACTCTAATAATGATATTGCCTATATTACTGTCAATACGAATCAACAAAGAATACAAACACGATTACAAACAAACGCCCGGACGTCTTATCAAGCACAATATATACGTGAAAAATTCAAAGAATATTTTGTAAATTGTGAAAGAATATTGTGTGCATTAGTTACTAATTAATTTGTAAAACATAATAAATATTGTATTTGACATAATAAATCCTTTTTATATTTACCTTCAATATTCAGTTCGTTTTTTATTTCTTCCCATAATTGGTTAATTATTCTTCTATTTTTATGGTTCAGATCTTTGCTGTTCCATATGGGTGTCCTCTCAAAGATTGCCGAAATAATTAGCTCTTGTACGTCCAAAGACATTTTGATACGTCACAAAAAAAATGTACAACACTATACCTACAATGCAGACGCGCAACGCGGGCGGTCACCGCTTGACTGGAGTGCACCGCTCGTTGCCCGCCCCCGCGCCGCACCTGCACCGCTGTATTCGAGGGCCGGTCCATTTGATTATACGCGTAAGATCCTGCCGCTCCCGCGCCGCCACCGCCACCGCCCCGCTGCCCGCGATATTCGAGGCAGAGGCCTAAATCTCGCGATATGACTTACATGGAAAGGCCTTTATAAAATAATTAATATTCATAATAAACATAACGTAACATTGCAAGTGGGTCGCAAACATATCAAATATCATACAAACGAAATAAAACCCGCTACGTCTTAACCTTTTAATATGTCTTATTTTCAGAGCTTTGTGCTACGGCTGCCAATTGTCCTGGAATTTATTTTGAACCTATTACTAATGTTCGTTTTTATAATTATTTCTGGAGAGTTATAACTCATATAGATATTATTTCTTTAGAACTTTATATAAACAATGTAGAATTTTATTACGTAAAACTCAAAATCTTTGAGATAAAATACAACCACAATATATCGTCCAATGATAAATACATGCTCACCCGGGGCAACCTATCAGTACTAAATAAATAAAATAAGTTCTATGCATCTGGATTACAATAATATAGTTGTATTAATGCATGGAGACAGCTTGTCTCTGAACAAAAATAATCTAATTAAGGATATAAAATTATTATGTGAAATTCAAAATCAAAAGAAATGCAAATTTATAATTAGTACATTTCCATATTCACATACCTTGACAGATGCACAGAATTTACATATTTGTGACTTAAATGTGTCTTTATACAATTTGACCCGACATTGTAGCAATGATTTTATGTTATTTGACATTAATAAATTCATATATAGATTTAAGCTGACAGAGGGTACTATGTACATACCAATAAAATCGAGAAGACAAATTGGTTACCTAATTGCTTACAATATTAATAATTATTTTATGCCTAATGTTACCAAGGATCATATGCATAATAAAAATAACAATTTAATTTATATTAACACTGATAAAAGTAATTTAAATTGAATTTTAAGACAAAAGAGGTAGTCTCTGGCTCAAGTATTATTAATACTAATATTAATTTACCTAATAGTAATTTAACCTTGGATAAATTCCTAAATTTTAAAATTAGAAATAATCAAAACAATAATAATAGTAAACTTGTAAACCTGGTGCACCAAAACATTCAAGGAATGACAGGAAAAGATTTAGAAATTGAGTTATTCATAAACAGTAATGCTATTGATATTTTATGTATAACAGAACATTGGGTTGTAAATTATCAGTTTATGTTTAACTTCAATAGTCACCAGATTGCTAGTATGTTCAGTAGAAAAAAAGCTATACGTGGTGGCTCATTAATACTTATTAACAAAAATCTAAAATTTAAAAAACTAAGGATGTTGTGAGCCTTTCTATTGAGCAGACTATTGAAATAGCCTGCGCAGAGCTTGAGCATGTCATTGTTGTATGCGTATACAGACCTCCTAGCGGGTTATATGAAGCATTTGAGAAAATATTGGAAAGCATTATTGAAATTATCTGGATCAAGTAAATATATTTTTATTTTTTGGCAACATAAATTTATTAGAAAACTATAGCACAAGTATTAGATTCAGATCATTATTATATTCATATAACCTAATTAACTTATTCTTAGAGCCAACTAGAATCACTGAATCCACTGCAACATGTATTGACAACATATTTACCAACTGTGTACCTAATCATAAATGTATTATAAATATGTTAAGTTCTGATCATTGTGGACAAAGGCCTCCTCTTCCTTTGAGGAGAAGGTTTGGAGCATATTCCACCACGCTGCTCCAATGCGGGTTGGCGGAATACACATGTGGCAGAATTTCGTTGAAATTAGACACATGCAGGTTTCCTCACGATGTTTTCCTTCACCGCCGAGCACGAGATGAATTATAAACACAAATTAAGCACATGAAAATTCAGTGGTCATTATGGAATTAGGGACACTGCACTCAGTCTTCTGATTTCGTATCTGAGCAATCGCATTCAGAGGGTTGATGTAAATGGAAAGAGATCTCCCGGGTCTCCAGTTACTGTGGGGGTCCCTCAAGGATCATTTCTTGGACCATTTCTCTTCCTTGTTTATATAAATGACCTGCCACATCTCCTAGGTGATAAACTCGAGATAGTATTGTTTGCTGATGATACTTCTTTAATTTTTAAAATAAAAAGACGTCTTTCAATATATGACGATGTGAACAATACTCTCTCTGAAATAGTAAATTGGTTTAGTGTTAATAATTTAATTTTAAATAGTAAAAAGACTAAATGTATTAAATTCACTACTCCCAATGTAAGATGTGTCAAAACGAGTGTACGTTTAAACGGGGAAGCATTAGATGTTTTAGAATCAACAGAGTTCCTTGGTATGACAATAGACTCTAAGCTCCAATGGGGCCCCCATATAAATAAATTGGCGATTAGACACAGCTCTGCAGCCTATGCGGTAAAAAAAATTAGACTTTTGACTGATGTGGATACGGCTCGCCTTGTGTACTTGAGTTATTTCCATAGTATAATGTCGTATGGCATCCTACTCTGGGGTAATGCAGCTGACATTAATACTATTTTTGTACTGCAGAAGAGGGCTATTCGTGCAATTTATAACCTGGGCCCAAAAGATTCGTTAAGAGGTAAATTGAAAGAAATTAAAATAATGACTGTCGCTTCTCAATTTGTTTTTGATAATGTTATGTATGTACGCAAAAACATAAATGATTTTCCCAGAAATTGTGACGTACAATCTGTTAACACTAGAAACAAGAATAAACTTGTTAGTCCAAGTACCCGATTACACAGGGTTAGTAACTCTTTTTTGGGGCAATGTATACGTTTTTACAACAGGATCCCAGAAAACGTTCAAAATTATTCAATTATAAAATTTAAAAGAATCGTTAAAGAGCGTTTGTGTGCTAAAGGATATTACAACACTAATGACTTTTTAGTTGACTGCACACCTTGGGAATGAAATGATCGCCTCCAGGCTGTTTCAAATAACTAAAATATAATTTTCATTGTACATGGAAAATGGTTAAAAAAAATTAAAAAAATATATCCCGCTGAGTTTCTTTCGCCGGTTCTGCTCAGGTCTGAGGTGCTAAATTCCGAACCGGTGGTAGATTTTTGACAATCAATAAGCAAGTGTATACACTTCTATATTGAATAAAGATTTTTGACTTTGACTTTGAATGCAAGGATAACTCTATTCAAATTTTAATACAATCAAATTTTGTCAAATTGCAATCATTAACTCATATCACTTCTAATCAAGCACCAACCAAGGTCAGAAGATCCTTAGAGTTTGTTGGCGAAATTATTTGAAAAAGGCACCTGTAGTTTTCATTGAATTGTACCAATACCAATATATGTAAAGGCTCTTGAGGGCCTTCATCAGGACGGTCCATTGTAGTTAAACTTGAGAAAGTCCTTGATTCGGTCACAGGCGTGGTATGTCGAAAACAAAGGCACTTTTGATAATAAATCAACGTTCTATTTATCACAATGAAGTCTTTTAACAAAAATATAGCGTCTTCTAAGCGATTTAATTAGATTAAAATCACTGGACGTAAGCGATCCGTCGTTGTCGATCGTTCAGCCACGCTATTTTTTTCAAAAAAGTGACAATCACCGATGACAATCATAAGATGGACGTCCGCTCACAACGACGTTTCACAAGAGTGTTGCCACCACAGTTGGGTTGCCACTCTCGTCCTTACAAATTCCAACATTGAATTAAATTAACATAGACATCGATACTAGATGGCTCTGTCTAACATTTAACTTAACTTAAAAAAAGGTAGATTTAGAACGCGCTCGAGGCGCCGTCACGGCCGGACTGACATTCGCCCGTCCTCGGGCGATCACCAGTATCTGCAATGAGCAAACACACATTATCACATACGATTTAAATAAGCACCGCAATCATTCGGCTCGTCCACCCTGACTTTAAACTTCTGATCATATTACATACAAGTTCACACAACACTCTAAACAGTGAATATTAAAATGAAAAGACTTCCGTCACAGACCGGACAAATGCGTATTACCGATCAGCCATATTATAAATTGTGCTGGATCAGAAAGCACCGTCCTCTCGACTGTGACGTAGGAACAAAATGCGTCCTTCCGACTAGGCACCCGTGCTTAGACCGGACAACATTTAAAAGTACTCAACACAAACCGGACCGGACAAATGCGTCCTTTCGACCATGTACCTAGACATGGACCGGACAACACCGTCCTTTCGACCGTTTTCATTACGGATCGGAAGAGTACGTCCTTTCGAACACGCAAGCAAGCGTGGACCGGACAATACAATTCCTTGAACTAAATACTACAGAAAAATATCTTATCGTGCGTCCTTTCGAATCACAAGCCTGTGAAACCGGACAACACAATAACAACTAAAGTACCTGTTTAGTGCAATCAGATGTGCAGATTACATTACCTATTACGAATGATGAACCTCCACACCTACTATCTCTTCACGATGAGATTCATCTTCGGAGTCGTCGCTCATAGTCTCTGATTGTGCTGTTAAAGTTGTGGACCCTGCAGTCAAGGTATCACTATGAGCAGACAATGTATCAGAATCGTCGTACTGGTATCCGTCTAACTGTTCATCGTAATCCCCCGCCGTCATGGCCTCATTCTCGTTTAACATGCTAAAAGCCACCTCGGTTAGCCCTTCATGTCCTCTCGGTACTGAACGTAAGTTCTCGTGAGAATATTTGAATGTTCTACTAGAGCCAGTGATACTTTTCAACTCGTAACGGTCGTTTTCAAGGACGTTGGTGATTACAAATGGTCCTCTAAATTTACGGTCTAGCTTGGTTTGATTTCGTTCAGAACTTTTAACAAACACAAAGTCTCCTTTCGAAAATGGTTTGATAGTGGCACGACCACGATTAAAACGTACAGTATCAGCTTTGGCAGCCTTTTCTATATTTTTGGAAGCCTCTGCGCGGATGGACTCAATATCTAACCTTTGGCTTTGTTCATTCCCATATGTCAGTTTAGAAATCCCTAATGGTTGTGCGCGAACTCCAGTAAGAAGTTCAGTTGGAGTATATTTTGTAACAGTTGACCTGGTACTGTTTAGAGCCAGCTGCACATTACCTAACTCATCTCGCCAGTTTTTATTCGGGTCATTTTCAATAATCGTTAACAAAGATTTTAGGGTCCGCATCACACGTTCTACCTGGCCGTTAGCCCGGCTCGAACCTGTGGCGATAAAGTGAAGCTGGATGTTGTGTTATCAGCACAAAACGCTTTAAAGTCGGTGCTTATATAACAGCGACCTTGATCGGCTATAACACGTTTTGGAGCTCCGAATAGATAGACTGCCTTTTTAAGAGCGTTAACAGCGCTAGCCGCATCAAGAAAAGTTGTGTGTTCCAGTAGTACATATTTAGTGAACGAGTCAATAATTACTGAACAGTATTCTTTTTGATCGCTTTTACCACTCAATTTACCGGTGAAATCTATATGTAGCGTATGCCATGGCACAGCGACTTTAGGGATTGGGTGAAGTCGAACTGGTTGGGCACCCGATGGTCCCTTAGATGCTTTACATACTATGCATGAGTCTACAAATCGTCGCACGCATTTGGACATTTCGGGGAACCAGTACAACTCGTAGATTTTATCTAGGGTCTTATCCGGGCCTAAGTGTTAAATTTCCGAATGAATATGATTAATAAGCGTCCAAATCAAAGATCGCGGTACAATAGGAAGCCAAGAGACAGCTTTATTCCGGCTAATTTTGCGATAAAGTATTCCGTTCCTAACGTCATATGTATCCGCAACGGTTTGAGGCAATTCTTTGTTAAAAAATTTAGATATAAGGTCCTGAATTTCACTGTCTCGTTTCTGTTCGACAGATAACCAACCTTCATGCAACTCTACAAATTTTACCGATTTTGAAACGATATTTTTACTCTGTACAGATTTCGAAGCATCTATCCCCACTTTACTTTGTTCCGGATCCGGTTGCAGATTACGTGATAAATAATCCGCGTGTTCCATTTTCTTGCCTTCGCGGTATACGATATCGAAATCGTAAACTTGTAAAATAGCCCACCAACGGTGCACACGCGGTGTAAGGTCCACTTTAGACTTTGAGGCCTTAAGAGAATTGCAGTCAGTGTACACTGTAAATTTACGGCCATAGAGGTAATGGCGGAAATGCTCGATAGCTCGTACGACCGCGAGTGTCTCGAGCTCGTAAGAATGATATCGAGACTCCACCTCGGTCGTGCGACGACTAAAGTACGCTACCACATGTGGCATATTATCCTTTTTCTGAATAACGATGGCGCCGTAACCCTCACTACTGGCATCACAATGAAGCTCTACAGGCAGGTTATGATCAAAAATAGTTAACACGGGTTCTGACGTCAGAATCTGAATAATTGATTGACGGATTTCTTCGTGATTTTCCGTCCACTTAATACCACCTTTGAGTCTGGTTAAAGGATACAGAGGACCTACAATCCGCGAGAAATTTGGTATAAATTTCCGAAAGTAGGACGCCAGACCTAAAAATTGGCGTACATGAGTGGCGGTTTTTGGAGCGGGTGCATTTGCTAATGCCTGTATTTTTAGCGAATTTGGTCTGACTTCCCCAGATTGGGTAGCATATCCCAAGTAATCGACTTTATTTTTCATGAACTTGCATTTTCTTAAGTTAAGTGAAAATCCAGCCCGAGCCAAAGCTTCTAATACCTGTTCAAGACGACGCAGCCCTTCAGTTATATTTGAGGAATAACATAGTACGTCATCCATGTACACAAGCGGCTTGTCTTTTAAATCCTTGAACGCGTTATTAATGCATCGCTGATAGACGGAAGGTGCATTTCGCAGCCCAAAAGGCATAGCGAGGTATTCGTATTGCCCTTCGGGCGTTACGAACGCAGTTTTTTCCACGGATTCAGGATGAATTGGGATCTGGTGAAAACCAGCCGCCATGTCCAAAGATGAAAAGAAGTATGCTCCCGAAAGCTGGTCTATCTGATCATCGATAAGTGGCAAGGGATAATGTTCAGGGCGTGTATTGGAATTTAACTCCCGATAATCAACACACATTCGGTCGGTGTTGTCCTTCTTTTTAACCAATATTATCGGGCTTGCAATAGGAGATGAACTTTCCCGAATGATTCCCGCGTCTAATAGCTCCTGAACTTTCTCCCTTACCACTTGTTTTACCGGAGGTGATAATCTGTAAGGACTTCGCTGTACTATCTTATTAGGATCTATAAGGTTAATTTCCATTTGCCCTGTATTAACACGTTTAGTAGGATTGCCTTCAACAAAATGGTTAGCATATTTGAGCAAGATAGACAGAAGTGCTTCTTTTTCTTTACCTACTAAATCAGTATCTACGGACTCAAAATTAATACCAGTCGTTTTGTGCTCACAAGCGTTGGTCTTTTCGTTTTTTACAATACAAAGATTATCATGGTCTATTTCAACACGCACGCCGTGTTCGAAAATATCGCTACCTATTATTACAGACTCTGTAATATAATCGTCTGGGACGATATGAAATAGAAGTGTCACCGCCAAACCACTAATCTGAACTAAACTTAAAATTTGTGTTGTACATTCTATATTGGAGCTCCCTATGCCATTCAAATAAACCAAACTCTTACGCTCAGTACCATGAAACCGCGAGGAAATACTTTCTTTTAGTAAAGAGCAAGATGATCCACTATCAAATAGAAAACAAAATTTCTCACCAGATGACACACTAAGGGTACCTCTCGATACTCTATGCTCACAGATGTTGACCTCCTTCACTGCAGTTCCACCACTCTTCCTCTCTGGGCACCCCGTTGACACGTGACCCGGTTTTCCACACGAGAAACAAATTGGCGATGTTGATTTTTCTTTTGATGACGATGAGTTTTCAACTGATTTTGAAGAGCCCGGTTCTGGACGAGGTCTTTTACAGTCTATTATTCTATGGCCAGGAACTCCACATCTATGACACTTTCCGTTAAACTTTGTATCGTTCAATCGAGGTTTCTTCGAATCAGCTGGGTACTGATCATCATTAGAGTCAAGGCGTCTTTTCAAAGTAACACCACCGAGTATGCGGAATAGTTGTGCTCGGGTAGTGATAGCATGAGAATTCAGCTCACGACGAATCAGGTGATCTTTCAAGCTCAACACAGATACAACGAATCCGGCGATAACCTCCTCTGGCATTTCAACTTTGGGTATATTTTCTATTAGATTCCACAAACGCATAGCTGCCTCACTCGCTGTTTCCTTTACTCCCAATTGGAAGCGCATTATATCGTCAAAATAGTCCTGGATCAATTTGGGCTTCGAAAACTTTGCGAGAAGAATTTGTTTCATAGTGTCCCATGTCAAATCTTCCAATCGTACCTTAGTCAAACAAGTTGCAGCACGTCCCTTTAAAGCGCTTGTCAATGCCACTAAAAGTTCAACTCCATTTAAGTTTTTCGCTTTTACAATTATCTCCGAGACACGACACCATCCCTCGATGTCAGCGTCAACATCGTCAGGGTTAAACTGGACCAAATGCACTGTATTCGTCATAGCTGAAGCTGCTGTGGATGCATGAGGCGCTGGTGAAGTTGTAGCCAACAAGCGAGTTAACAAAGCTTCCATGGTACTCAAAAGTTTACTACCGCTGGTCTCATCACTTGCCACTTTTCGATCTCCGCATCCTACTTCTGATAAAGGCTCTTGAGGGCCTTCATCAGGACGGTCCATTGTAGTTAAACTTGAGAAAGTCCTTGATTCGGTCACAGGCGTGGTATGTCGAAAACAAAGGCACTTTTGATAATAAATCAACGTTCTATTTATCACAATGAAGTCTTTTAACAAAAATATAGCGTCTTCTAAGCGATTTAATTAGATTAAAATCACTGGACGTAAGCGATCCGTCGTTGTCGATCGTTCAGCCACGCTATTTTTTTCAAAAAAGTGACAATCACCGATGACAATCATAAGATGGACGTCCGCTCACAACGACGTTTCACAAGAGTGTTGCCACCACAGTTGGGTTGCCACTCTCGTCCTTACAAATTCCAACATTGAATTAAATTAACATAGACATCGATACTAGATGGCTCTGTCTAACATTTAACTTAACTTAAAAAAAGGTAGATTTAGAACGCGCTCGAGGCGCCGTCATATGCAAAAAATGTTGAAATTACAAATGCTCTCCAAAGATGAATGCATAAATGTTAAGAGTATGGATTCCATGGACGATATTATGCCTTTAGAAATTGATTCATGTCAAACGGAAGAACCGTTTGAAATAAACTTTAAAGCTTTGTGTAGCGTCAATTATAACAGATCAAGTATTTTCAAAACTATTTCTAACTTCTTCATCTGATGACGAAGGTTTACCAATAATATCTCTCCGCCAGAAAGCTATTAATATCAACTTTAGAGATATAGCAGCGGAATCGTTTTATGACACGAATAGCAAAAAAAAATATTCATCCCAATTTTAATTTTCTCTGGAACATTTTCATTCAAACTCAAAACTCAAATTCCTTTATTCAATATAGAAGTATTACACTTTCTTATTGATGGTCAAATTAAACACTACCACTGGTTCGGAAAAAGAAAACACCCTGACCTGAGAAGAACCGGCGAAAGAAACTCAGCGGGACTTTTTTTTTACGTCAAATTAATTATATACATAATTGTAAATGAGTAGAAACAGCCAGGAGGCGATCGTTTCATTCCCAAGGTGTGCTATCAAACATAAACTCACTAATTGTATAGTAACCTTTCGCACACAAGCATTCCTTAACAATTTTTTTAAATTTCGCAACAGAAGCATTTTGAACGCTTTTTGGGATCCTGTTATAGAAGCGTATACATTGCCCCACAAAAGAGTTACTGACTCTATGCAGTCGAGTAACAGGAGTTACAAGATTGTGTTTGTTCCTTGTACCAATTTATTATTATAATTTAAGTTCAATTCGGAGCTGCGACTGCGACCAGTTTCTTCGAGTTTTAGACCTCTACCAGTTTCACAATTAATAATTTTCCAAGTCATTTTTATTTTGTCATGTGCATTCTTAATTCTATTTTTTATAGTTAAAGACTTTGCCAAAAAGCACACTTTTCTAAATAATTTTGAATAGTTACTTACATAGTTGGCAAAAGTGGCACTGTGATTGTACACAGGTAAGCAGGGTATTAACTTTAATTGACTGAACTGAAAAACTGACTAAGGTAGTAAGGTTGTCAGGAATTTTTGTGAAAATTTGAAAGATATAAATCATAGTCTTATTTGACAATTACTTCAACACTCTCGCTAGAAATAGTATGAGAGGACAAAATTTTCGCCTGTGGTACGGTGAAGTTTGCTGAAATGGAAAGACAAGAGATCAGTATTTATTTTGTCAAACTATCATAATCCTAAGTACGTCGGAAAAGTTAACCGCAGAGAGCGTTGGTACCAGTGTTGCAGTATCCTGTTCAGAAGTCGTGAAAGACTACAACTCGAATATGAACTTTGTTAAACATTATCACCAAAGCCAAATCCAAGATTGAAATCACCATGAGAACGGTCACAGAAGCAGCGTCATAAGAGAAACTAGGAGATAAAACAAAAAATGCAACACACCGACGATTCAAAACTTGAAGTTTTGTTAACCTTTAACTGGTGACGTGTCGTCAATTTGACGTCGTAACGCAAAAATCATTGTATTTTTCGGAAATGGCGTACTCCCTGCGACCGCGACGCCTAGTAGCTTGCCTGTTTGGCGTTGGCCGATGTCGTACGCGCATAATTTACGTTTTAGAGGCACCCGACGTCATTTTGACGTTACGTCACCTTTAGTGTTATGTTTTAGTTGTGAGCCTTAGTCAGACAATTTTATTCAAAATGAATCCAAATAATCACGATTACGAGCGGCGTGTCATTGAAGTTTTGGCACAAGCTGATAGTGATATCAGTGACCAAGAGGATTGCGAGTTGGATCAAAATTATGCCTTAGAATCCGACCATGACACTTCAAGTGAGATAGCTGTGTCTGAGGATGAAGAACGAGATTGTTACCGACTCCGACGATGAGCCTTTGATCAACATAGCAACTGAGGAGCATCGGAACTAAAACCGATAAATCACTTTTTACTCGTACATATCTTGTTCTATAATTAATGAAACCTGGTCAAAAAGTGAAGGGAAATGGGGTAGGTATAATAAGACACGTCTGCACTGTTTGACAATGTTTTTAATAATGAATATTAAATAATCAAGTAAAGCTGTTCGTTGATTGAATGAGTGGTGAGCGAATGTGAATGAGTGAAAGATTGAATAATATAATGAAAGAGAAATCTATTATGTATAGAGGCTTGAATTTTTGTATATTCCAACAGTCCCCCTCAAAAATACAAGTTAATATAATATAACAATACCATAACATAATTTCTTTCATTACTCATTTTTACAAATAAAATACTAACTATTTAGTTACATAAACCATAGTTTTATTTATTAAATAAACTCATTCCTTCATTTACTTGATTAACACAAAACATGAATTATTTTTCAAAACAAATTTAAATTCTTTCTTAATTCTATAAATCTCTTGGAGGGTATCGCTTTTGTGAACATGTCAGCTAGTTGATTTCCTGTGGAAATAGGTTCTAGCTTTATTATTTGATTAGCGATTTGTTCCCTAATAAAATGATATTTTATATCTATGTGCTTAGATTTTTTGTGATTTGTGGGGTTATTGGCAATACATATACAACTATTATTGTCTTCAAATATTACAATAGGCTCTGTTATTTGTATAGAAATACTATTTAACAATGACCTTATCCAGACTGCTTCTCTCACAGCCTCAAAGAGAGCCATGTATTCAGCTTCCGTTGAAGAGACGGCGACAGTATTTTGTTTTCGTGTGGTCCACGAAATTGTACAATTATTAAAGGCCTTAAACAAATAGCCAGTTGTACTTTTTCTGTCGTTCTCGTCACCTCCCCAGTCGGAATCTGCATACCCACTTATTATCTCTTTATATTCAGATTTTTTATAAACCAATTTTAAATTAATTGTACCTTTAATGTATCGTAAGAGATGTTTTAAATATTTCCACAACTCTTCGTTATTTTTAGATTGATATCTACTTAATATATTAATACAAGCACAAATATCTGGCCTTGTGCAAAGCATTGCATACATAAGGCATCCTATAACATTTTTACAAGGTGCATCATAGTGAGTGTCTGAATTTAAAGCTACAAAATTGATTTTAGAAGGAAAAGGTGAATAGGCTAGTTGACAAAATTTGGAAATTAGTTTAAAACTATAGCTTAGCATCTATTTCACCCCAAAAATATACTATTTTAAGAAAAATAGGTTTTTTATGTTAGTATTTTGAGTTTTTAGAAATGAACTTGAAATTGACCGCGAAAAAGGCCAAGACTGTCATGGCGTCTTGAATGACGTCACACCTCGCGAAACAGCCGTGTTTGTGTATGACAGTCAATTGTGTTTTTTAATAAATAATGAATTCCTCGTATTATAAATACTGTATGGTGCCCTAATGTGAAAGTACAACGATAAAAACGCCAGACAAATTATTCATATACGTACCAAACAATAAATAAATACGAATTAAGTGGTTAAAAATGGCATGGAGGCAAGATGCTCTTATTTTGTCAACTACTAATTCCACAATTTATTTCTGTGAAGATCATTTCGATGTAAGTATTAAATACAACTTGATATATCTATTTATAAATGTATAGTAAAAGAAATGAATTTAGCAAATATAATATATCACACATAACCTATAAAATGTTAGGACTAGAATAGGATTTTATGATTTGTTTGAGTTAAAATATTATTTTCGTTTTATAAAATGTAATAATTCAAACTCTTCTTATTTTTTTAGTTGCCAAATGATATGACTAATTAAACAGAGTATCATATTATGGGTAAAGACACAAGTGCGCATGAAACCAGGTTGTATACCAACGAAGTTCGAATGCCAAGAAGATATATGTTGAAAAAACAAAGTTTGTCAATAATCGCAGAGTGTTTGAAAGATCCAGAACCAAGTAGTACCCCCAGTTTATCTGCCATAATGATAATTGATAGCAACAACGTAGCGTTCCGCGCTTGTTTCGCGAGGTGTGACGTCACGCAACTCTGATTGGTGTTTAATGTCACGTGATTAAATGCCTCATTTTGTCGATTTTATTTTCCAAAAATATAATTAATCTTTTATTATTTTTGTAGAAAAGTTGTTTTTTTATTTACTAATTATCATGGTTAATCATTAGAAACTCAAAGCCATCCGATTTATTATTAGTGGAAACAAGCCTATTCGATGGATTACAATCTTTCATAGAAAATTTATTTAGAACATTTTGCAAATATGTTGTTTGATCTAAAGAAATTGTATTAGTTGTTCTTTGAATTCTAATACCAAGAAATAGTTTTAAGTCCTTCAAATCAGTCATTTGAAATTTTTGCATTAAACTGTTTTTAAACGCTTGTAATAAATTACTATTTTTAGTAGTAATAATTAAATCATCAACGTACAGAACTATATACACGTTTTTATCTATACAATTTTTATCTAATATGTACAGACAAGGATCTAATTCAGAGTTCTTAAAACCCATTTCCTTGAGAATGAGATCGAACCGTGCATACCAACACCTGGACGACTGCTTTAGGCCATATAATGTTTTATTCAATTTACAAACCTGGTTATTACTTGCTAAAATACCTTCCGGTACTTCCATATAAATATTTTCTTTCAATATACCATTTAGAAACGCGGTTTTAACGTCCATGTGGTGTAAATGTAAATCAAACTGATTTGCCAGTGCTAATATAAATCTAAAAGTAGTTATCCGAGCCACTGGTGCGAACGTTTCGTGATAGTCTTGTAAATACTCTTGAGTGAAACCTCGAGCAACCAACCGAGCTTTATAACGTGTAGGTTCACCAAATTCATTATTTTTAATTGTAAATACCCACTTGCAACTTATAATATTAACATTTTTCGGTCTA
This sequence comes from Vanessa atalanta, assembly GCF_905147765.1. Lineage (NCBI taxonomy): Eukaryota > Metazoa > Arthropoda > Insecta > Lepidoptera > Nymphalidae > Vanessa > Vanessa atalanta. The sequence goes on along the minus strand of NC_061889.1, from coordinate 10,305,375 downwards.
ATGACTAATGTCCACGTTTGGTTGCTTCGAAGCGACTCAATTTCATCCTGTATAGCGTTCAACCACTTATCAGAATCGTGCCTATCGAAGATATTCTTATATGATGTAGGTAAAGATTGCGTATCATTAAAAAGAGATAAAAATAAATCAGGATCGTGCATTTGCTTATAATTCTTTGGGGGTAATTCTCGAATTCTTTCGCTACGTCTTAAATTAGTGGTATTCGATGAACCGTCCAACGAATTGTCATTAAAAGAATCTTGTTGTTGATCTATTTTTAGCTTTGCCGAATCAATTTCGGGCTTACTAAATTTTGAAAGGGTTTCAATGTTGTCACTACTGCTACGTGTAGGGCGTGATTTTTCAAAGTTTAACTCGTCAAAAATAACATCGCGAGCTATAAAAACTTGATTATTTTCGATATTGAATAATCTATAACCGTTTGCATCGTAACCGATCAATATTGACTTGAAAGATTTCTCATCAAATTTAGTTTTTCTAGCTTTGTTATGAACGTATGCAGTAGATCCAAACATTTTTAAATGATTTATTTTCGGCCTTTTACCATGCCACATTTCGTATGGTGTTTTATTTATCAGAGTTTTAGTGGGTAGTATGTTAATTAAATAAGTAGCTGTTAAAACAGCTTCACCCCAAAATATTTTATTTAATTTCGCACTTGTAACCAATGTTCGAGCCATTTCGGTTAATGTACGATTCATTCTTTCTGATACACCATTTTGTTGTGGGGTGTAAGGAACCGTTAAATGATACATTATCCCTTTGTCAACACAAAATTCTTTGAATTCGTTTGAAAGGTACTCTCGGCCATTATCGCAATATAAATTAACAACTTTAGAATTAAATAAATTTTCACATTTTGTTACGTAGTCTTTCATACATTTATATGCTTCAGATTTAGAATGCATCAAATACGTTACTGTATAATGAGTAAAATCGTCAATAAAAGTAATAAAATAATTTTTATCATCAAATGTAGGTGGTGTAATAGGACCACAAATATCGGAATGAACTATAAAAAGTGGCCTATTTCTGACTGATTTATCTTTTGATTTTGCAAAGGGCAACCGCGACTGTTTACCAAGTATGCAAGACTCACATAATGTATCATTAGGCATAATATCATTAATTAGGTAACTATCATCAATTAAGTTTTTTAGAATGTTAAATTTATTTTTGTTTAAATGACCTAGACGCTTATGCCATAGTTCGTAAGATGTAGAAGTTTGAGACAAATTTAAATTATGTTGAGATCGCGTATGCACTTGAAAAACTAATTTAAATAAATTATTACTGATAACACTCGATACTAAACACTTGATACTATTGTTAATATAAACACTGTTATTTTTAAATATAACAACCATACCTCCTTGTTGAATACGATATACAGATATTAAATTACATGGCACGTCCGGCGCATATAATACATTATTAATCGCCCCTTGAAAACCTAAATTAGTAGTGACATTTATTGTACCTTTACCAAACGCTTGAATGCTTTCATTGTTCTTAGCTATACCAATTTTAATCGGTGTTGTGAACTCTGAGTAGGAAAAAAATAATTCCTTACTATTTACAACGTGGTCAGTTGCACCCGAATCTAAAATGAAAACAATATTATTAATATGATATTTATAAGAATTTGACAACTTACACGTTGAAAACATAAATGCGAAACTGTCCTCGTTATCGTTTCTGATTTGCAAAGCGCTCGCAGCTGCTGTTTTACTGCCGCTACTACCTCCATTTTGTTGTAACTTTTTGAAAAATCGACAATCCTTCTTCATATGATTTCGTCGTCCACAATAATCACAATATAATTTTGAAATTTTATATGATGAATTTCCGGCGTATGACTTCTTTTTATAATAATTATATGATTTCCTTTTATCGAATCCAATTTTGTTCTGCGATTTGAATTTATTCGTTGATGTATGTAAAACTTTGAGTTCTGTCGTCGTGGTATTCTTTAGTTTGACTTCGTGATCTAGAAGACGAGTTTTTACAAAAGATAGATGCAATTGTTCCTCTCCAAGTGTTTCCAGTGCCGTTATAACACCATCGTATGATGTGGGTAGAGTTAAAAGTAAATGTGATATTTTATCCATCTCATCCAATTTTGCACCAGCCGATATTAATTCAGTAATGATATTATCGAAATTGTTAAAATGTTCGAATAGTGTCACATCTGGCTGTAGTTTCATATTAAGTAACTGTTTACGTAAAGCCAATTGAGTCGCTAAGCTCCTCCGCTCATATACTTTGTCTAGTTCGGCCATTATGGATTTTGCAGTAGAAGAACCTCTTGCAAAGCTTAAAAATGTGTCACCCAAGTAATCTACAATCGTACCTTTTGCTAGCATATTCTTCTTAATCCACTCATTATCTGGTATTGGTGGTGGTTCTTCGTCAATAACAGGCAATAACTGCATTTCTTCTAGTAGTGACCTTATACGAAACTTCCAAGTACTATAGCGATCACCGTTAAATTGTTGTATATTTCTTTTACTTCGCGAATCCATTTTGAGTAACACTTTTACTATTAATTTTAATTATTTAAACAACTTTAAACATGACCTGGGCCCATAACCTGAAGGGAAATGGGGTAGGTTTAATAAGACACGTCTGCACTGTTTGACAATGTTTTTAATAATGAATATTAAATAATCAAGTAAAGCTGTTCGTTGATTGAATGAGTGGTGAGCGAATGTGAATGAGTGAAAGATTGAATAATATAATGAAAGAGAAATCTATTATGTATAGAGGCTTGAATTTTTGTATATTCCAACAAAAAGTCATAAATCCATTCCAAATATGTTTGCGAAATAGCTTTTTAGTAAACTCTTCAATAACATAACTACACGTTTGTGTAGTCTACATATCTGTAATTAGTAAATTATTCATCTATAATTATAAATTATACATTAGTACCTATTCTAATCAATTTTGATCTGGGAACACGGTAGTGACCCCGCCAAGTCAAGTGTTTTTTTTATTTCTACGTTCTCAACATTTTGTATTTGATTATTTAAGGTACCGTGATAATGATCCATTGGCAATAGATTTTGAGTGGCCATGTTCGCACAATACCGCTAAATTTAAATGCAAGAAGATGTCTCTAAGCTATATTTTAAAAAATAGGCAATTATTTTTTAAAAAGCCAAAAAAGTGGATCAAGATGTTTATTTGACACGCCTTATAGCACCGTACGTTCCAGAACGACGTTAACAGATCAAAGTTGAATTTTCAAAACGCAGGACTCGCTTCATTAGTACTACGTATTTTCTCAAAGACTATGTTTGTAAGGCTATGCTTATGAAAACTTTCTCTTTGAAAAAAGACCGCCTGCGTCTAAAATGGTGTTTGAAGGAAATATACCCAAAGAAAATCTCGGTGGCGACCGGAAGTCAGCAAAATCTGCTGCTAAAAAAGAAAGTCTACGTCAGTTTGTACGAAAATTACCTGCAAGTGAAAGTCACTATAAATTATAATAGAACGAAGTCTCGAAGAATTTATTTGTCATGCGAATTGAGTCAACGAAAATTGAGGCAAATGTACAATGATTCGGTTCCCCAAGACCTCCAGATGACTAAAACTATGTTCCAGAACGTATTTACCGAAGATTTTAACATCGGATTTAAGAGTCCTGCTGTATTTTATTAAGTAATAAAATAAAAATAACTGCTGATCCTGACAACAAACGCATTCTGATGGTGCAGAAAAGGGTTTATAATTTACGGGCCAAATTTATAAGCTTTGTAAAAATGATGATCCTGATTCGATAAATTTTTGTTTTGAGGTGGTAGATTTTTGACTATCAATAAGCAAGTGTAAACACTTCTATATTGAATTAAGATTTTTGACTTTTGAGAAGATACTGCGTCTTTGTTTGCCACAGGTGGCAAAGGCAGGGAAATATTTCGATGCATTTTTTTGCAGAAACGTTTTCTTCTGTTACTAGCAGCATTACGTTTTGATGATCCCGATACTAGAGAAGAAAAAAAGAAAAATGACCCGGCTACACATATATCTGAGTTGTATGATATTTTCATCTCGAACTGCCAAAGATACTATAATCCTGGTTCTTATATGTATATAGACGAAATGCTTGTCAGATGTTGTCGTTGCAAATTTCTCATGTATATAATAAAGAAATCGGGCAAATTTGGCGTGAAGCTCATATGCATGTCCGACGCTTTAACCAATACAGTGCTTATATATACTGCAGAAAAGATACTTGTAGGGGTACTGGTACTCCCTAGCTTACTTGTTGTTACTATTCGTAGATATTTCTTATGTAAAAGAACACATTCTTGCTGGTCGGATCGGAATGATTTTATTTCAAAAATGTGTCGATATATATACAAAAACTAGGAATAATATTATCCAATGAAATAATTACAGTGCATATTTACAAATTCTTTCGGCCAAAGAAAACGCTTACTTTTCTACCAATAGAAAGTTACAAAATTTACAATGATAAAAATTGTGATTCAGCCAATTAAAAGTTATACATTACAATTGAAAATATTTTGGAAATTAAACTACGAATTAAATGTTCGATTTTTCGACCAATGACGACGCCGCAATTTCGTATGTTCATTTCGTGTGTTGACACGAAAGTCCGATAGAGCGCGCTGGGTAAGCGCCGTGTGCGCTTGCCGATTTTCGCGTAGTATAAATAGCTCCCGAATTTGGTTTTTAATTTAGTCGGAGCGCGTCTCTGGACGTCGACGCATGTATGAATAATAATGTAGAATGCAATTCCTACATCACTCCCCTTCAAGAAAATCGTACCTTAGGTTTGATTTTTCTTCCAGATCTTGTTGTATATTCAGATGTCGTATCGGGTTGACGACGTAGTTATTCTGGTGATGGATTCGTATTGTAGTAGGCTGGTTTGAGTCTATCTAAGCTAACGACTGATGTACGTAAGGGCAATTGAATTTTGTAATATTTATCGTAGCGTTTTAAAACTTTATAAGGACCATCGTACGGCGGCGTAAGCGGAGCTCGAACCATATCATTGCGCACAAACACATGCGTACATGTTGTTAGGTCTTTGTACACGAATGGTTTATATTGAGAAGTGTGTTTGCGTGGCGCTGGTTGTAGCATTGCCATGGTTTCCGTTAGGCGGCGTACGTACTCTGTGTCATTTATATTTGATTGTGTAGGCACGAAGAAATCGGCAGGTATTCGTAATGTTGTTCCGTAAGTCATTACTGCAAGACTAAAATTATCTTTTCTTAACGCCGTGCGTAAGCCCAATAGCACGGTGGGTAATTTATCCGTCCATTGTATTATGGCTTCTCGTGCTATCAGTGCCGCTTTTAGTGTTCGATGCCATCGTTCTACTTGTAATCTCGTTTAGATTGTGGATGGTATGCAGTGGTTCGAATTCATGTTATTCCGAATTTTTTCATTAAGGATTTAAATAGCTCGGATTCGAACTGGCGGCCTTGGTCCGTAGATATGCGTAGCGGGCAACCGAATCGTGCGATCCAGTTTTCATAAAAAACTTTAGCTACATTCTCGGCGGTAATTTCTTGCACCGGCACTGCTTCGGGCCACTTCGTACAGCGATCTATCATAGTGACGCAGTATCGATAGTCGTTTGACGGTGGTAGCGGTCCAATTATATCGATGTGTACATGTTCGAAGCGCTGCGACGGTGGAAATTGGCCTAAGGGTGTTACGACGTGTCGATGTATTTTTGCTCGTTGACAATTAATGCATGCTTTAGTCCATATTCCGACGTCTTTATTCATGTTGGGCCAGAAGTACTTAGTGGTTATTTGTATATTATATGTGTTCGGCAGGTACGGCCGCGGTGTGTCGGTAGACAACTCGCACGTGATTGGTTGGCTTATTCCGGGCATAGTTGTAAACCGTAAGTTCGGTTGATTTCGAATTGACTTTAATTCTTCGTCATTACTCTGGTCGATTGCTAATTGAGTAAAATCAATTATGGTTGGACACTGGATGTCTTTTATGCGAGAAAGAGCGTCGGCGACTTTGATTTCTTCGCCTTGTATGTAGTTAATACTTGAACAAAATTGACTGATGAAATGTAGTTGTCGTTCTCTTCGAGGTGTGTCGGTACTCTTAACTTGGCAATGTAATGCGTAGGCGAGCGGCTTGTGATCTGTGTACACGCTTACTTCGCATCCCTCGATGAGTCGTCGGTAGTGTTTTACAGCTGTATATATTGCTAATAATTCGCGATCATATACACTGTAGCGGCGGTGTTGTTGTATGGCTTTTGAGAAGTAGGCGAGTGGTTTCCATTTATTATTAACTTTTTGTTGTATTACGGCGCCGAGACTATGATCAGAAGCGTCCGTCATAATACTGAGAACACTACCGGGGACTGGATGAGTCAGGGTTGTAGCTTCTAAAATGCTTTGGCGGCAATTTTCAAATGCTGCATCGGCTTCCGGTGTCCAGTCGATCGGTGTTTTATCGTTTTTTTTGCGGTTATGTAAGTACTTATTGAGATGGTGTTGAAGTTCAGCTTGATGTGGTAGACAGTCTCGGTAGAAGTTGAGCATGCCGAGAAATCGGCGTAATTCGACTATGGTTTTAGGTTTCGGATATTTGGAAATAGCTTCGATGCGATCTTGAGTAGGTTTTATTCCCTCTGCCGAGACTTCGTAACCGAGAAAATTAATTTTGTTTTTTCCAAACTCACATTTTTCGATTTTCAATGTAACTCCGAATTTTTGTAATCGTTTTAATACGTCATGTAATAATTGAATATGTTTTTCTTCATTTTCTGAATAAAGTAGAATGTCATCGACGAAACAGAAACAATTTTCGACGCCTCTGAGAACTTCGTGCATGAATCGTTGAAATGTTTGACTCGCGTTGCGTAGTCCGAAAGTCATGCAGTTGAATTCGAAGAGGCCGAACGGGGTTATAATTGCGGTTTTCTGTGCATCTTCTTCAGCGATTGGTATCCAGTAGTACGCCATTTTCAAATCAAGCTTTGAAATTACTTTTTTGTTATGCAGTTTATAGGTAAAATCTTGTATGCGTGGTATTGGATAGCGGTCGGGTTGAGTGACCGCGTTTAATCTCCTATAGTCACCGCAGACTCTTAAACCACCATCCTTTTTCATTACAACATGTAACGGGCTAGCCCACGGACTATTAGATGGTTTACAAATGCCCATTTTCAACATATTCTCGAATTCAGTCTTCGCAGCTTTGTATTTATCCGGCGGAAGCGGACGTGGTCGGGCGAAGAGAGGTGGGCTAGTTGTTTCTATATGGTGGACGACGTTGTGTTTTGAAGGTTGATTGAGACATCGGTCGAATTACGTCTGGATATTGCTTCAATATGTGATAGTAGGCTTGGTTAGTCCCGATGACGTGTAATGTTCTTGTTTCAATTTCAGCGCCTGTTGATATTTCAATAGCATCAACTGAGAGATCAGTGACTTTATCTATGAGTTTCTTTTTGTGCAAGTCTATTAGCAACTTGAAATTACGTAGAAAGTCTGCTCCCAGGATCGATGTTTTAACGTCGGCAATAATGAAGGTCCATAGAAAATTACGTCGCAAGCCTAAGTCGAGTTTGACAGTCTTTACGCCATATGTGTTGATTGGTGTATTGTTTGCGGCAAATAATTTGCAGGCGCTTTGAATTTGCGATTTGTTCCGATCTGTTGCTTTTAAAACGGATATATCTGCGCCAGTATCCACAAGGAAACGTTCATTTGAGTTGCGATCGTAGACACATAGGCGGTTGCTTGTGAAGGGGACATCGAGATCCGCCGTCGTCGATGTCGGAGCTAGTTTAAATGATTTGTAGTATCTTTTTTCATTCGCCTGCAACAAGGTGATTCGCAACGTTTTGCTTTGTCGCCAAATCGGTAGTGATATTTGCATTCCCATGTTGCGTCGCCGGGCTTCACGGCTGATTTGTTGCGATATGACGAGCTAGGACGAGATCGTGATTGTGAGCGATAATGTTGCCTTGATTGACGTCTATATTTTGAGCGACCGCGTATCTCGTTTATTTCAAGTGATAGTTTTTCTAATTGTTTTGTTAATATTGCAAATTGAGTAGACACGGCATCGTTTGTCGGTGTTGATGTTGAGATTGCAGCTATTGTCGTAGGCTCGGAGTATTCGACCATCTTGTCCGCCATGGCCGCGAGTGTGTCTAGTGACGATTCCGTGTTGACGGACAGTACGACGCGTACCTGAGTGGGTAAATGATTGAGCCACTCGATCCGGAGACCGTCGTTGGTGATCATTCCGGAGCTGAGCTCTCTCATTTTGCGCAGTAGCTGCGAAGGTTTTTGATCACCTAACTGTAGACCACTGATAAGCTTCTGGAAGTTTTTAACATCAGATTTTTCATATACCGCGAGTAGGCGGTTCTTTAATGTATTATATTTTTCTGTAGCGGGCGTTTCATACAGTATGTCAGTGACGTGCTGTAGGTCTGTCGTTTGCAGCTGTTGCAGGACGTATCTGAACCTCTGGTCATCAGATGTCTTCAAGGGGTCGACGACTACTTCAAATTGTATAAACCAGGATCGTGGTAGGTCTCGCCAGAAGGGTAGGATCCTTGACTGGACTGAGATTGCAGCGAGGTCCACTTCAGCAGAGATTCTGCAGTCTTGAGCAGTATTTTCTTCCATTATGAGTCGGCAGGTCACCACTGTACTGGTCCCTAGCTTACTTGTTGTTTCTATTCGTAGATATTTCTTGAGTAAAAGAACACTTTCTTGCTGGTCGGATCGGAATGATTTTATTTCAAAAATGTGTCGATATATATACAAAAACTAGGAATAATATTATCCAATGAAATAATTACAGTGCATATTTACAAATTCTTTCGTCCAAAGAAAACGCTTACTTTTCTACCAATAGAAAGTTACAAAATTTACAATGATAAAAATTATGATCCAGCCTATTAAAAGTTATACATTACAATTGAAAATATTTTGGAAATTAAACTAATGTTCGATTTTTCGACCAATGACGACGCCGCAATTTCGTATGTTCATTTCGTGTGTTGACACGAAAGTCCGATAGAGCGCGCTGGGTAAGCGCCGTGTGCGCTTGCCGATTTTCGCGTAGTATAAATAGCTCCCGAATTTGGTTTTTAATTTAGTCGGAGCGCGTCTCTGGACGTCGACGCATGTATGAATAATAATGTAGAATGCAATTCCTACATACTCATGGGCTGGGATTGACGCATGAAGGAAAGGAGTACTCGAAGCCTACACAGAGCATTTTACGACTAACCAAACCAATAGAAAAATCCAACCGAAATGTAACCGGAGACAATTGGTTTGAATCCAAGCCATTACCTGGGTACAGCAAGATTATAGTCTAAAATCTACATGATGAGACCGCAAATAATTGATGACATAAACAATGTAATGACTGAGACCCGATCGATTATAAGATTTTTTAGAAAGACTCCCCTAAAATTAATCACACTGCAGAAACATATAGTAGCCGAATTCGGAGTAGAACTAGTTTTGTTACTCGATGTCAGAACTAGATGGAATTCAAAGCTGATAATGATTGAACGTTTCTTGAAATTAAAAAATGCAATCAAAAAGACATTGATAGATTGAGATAGTTCACAAAAATGGTATGAAAATAACATTACTGTGCTACAAAAACTGCAGATGATATAAACACCAACAAAACTTACAGTAGAGGCGTTGAGTGGGCAAGATGCCAATTTATTAAGTGCAGAGGCTATAATAGACGTATTGCTAAAAAAATAGGAAGAATAAATGATCCTTTGGCCCTCATATTAGTAGATTCACTTAAGTTGATAATATCAAAACGCCAAAACAAATACTTGAACAGCCCTGACAATTTCAAGCACAAGAGAAGAGAGATGTTAAGGGCTCTAACAGCAACAGCATTAATATGCCAGCGTGGAAGGGATAAATGTATTTGGGAGAAAGGAAGGGAGTGCCGTATAAAAATGGTACTCCCAGCATAACCATAACTTCTGTCAACCCTCAAACAGAAGCCTGGGACCCGCAATCGTGATCCAGGGATCAACCATGTTTCAGAGATGGCAATAATGGTAGGTTTATCTGTGAGAGGAGTTCATATTTGTTAGGTCGGACGCTCTTGCAGGTCCATTGAAGGAAGCTGATTGGGGCCATTGTGAAGGATGGAGAATAGTTGACATAAGTCTTGAGCAACGTTGGACGGTAAAGGGATATCATTACATGTTGAGATAATACTAAGAAGTATTTTAAAAAGCATTTCTAAGAAGTTAGGATTATTAGGGTTAGGAGTGTTTTGGTCGAGAGCACAACCATTAGGATTAGTAGAGGGACAATTACTAACGATCGATTGATGGTCCTGCTTATCATACCGTTTCCCAAGAGGTGATCTTGGGCGTGGAGTACTGATAACAGTCTTCCTATAGGACCTGTTAGTTGTAGGGATAGGTTGACTAGGGATAACTGGAGAATATGTGGGAGGGGTAAGCATCTCTTTTGCAATCGCTGCATAGGATCTACGTACAGGAGCGAACCGAGAGGATGCTTCAATATATGATATGTTGTCCTGAGACATAACAATTTTGATCGATTGTTGGCGAGAAAACTCAAGACAGTCTCTTATCTGTTGTGAAATAGTTACCAGAGCAATGTAAGCACGTGGCGTTATCCTTACTTACATTACAAGATTCACCTATGTGGGATTTGGAGCACTTAGAACACCTAGGTTGAGATCGAAACTGAGTTTTAATGTGACCATAATGGCAACAGTTTAGGCATTGGATTGTAGGGAGTTTGTATGTTTCAACAGGAAGGGAAGTATGGTAGGAATAGACCTTGTTGGGTAGCATTTGTCCCCTAAATGTGATTACCACGGATTGGGTAGGGACCTACATAGGAACACCATCAGTATAGGTTTTTCTATTTAAACATCTTACTTTCAAAACTTCACCACATCCAGTGGGAAGCTCGAGAGATGTTGCTAATTCTTGCATTGTCCAGTCCACAGGAATACCTTTAATCAAACCCATTCTAGTAACATTAAAAGTCAGTACAGTAGCTTTGTACTTGCACATTTCAATGATAGGGTTTACTAGAAATGAGTTTGCTGCATTGCTTGTTGAAAATTCAACAAATATTTAATTATTAAAAAAATAAATCCTCACAATATGTAAAAATGTTAGTAACACCACTTAACCCAAATACCAACTATACAAAAAAAGCACTATTAACAATAATGCTACAGAACTAAATGTAAAAATAAAATGTAAATGTGAACACTCAAAATCTCTTAACACGTGTGTTAACCAACGCTAACCAGAAACCTAAAATTTAAGCATGTATGTATGTAATCTAAGAAAATATATATGTACATAAATAAGTGCATTCATTGTATGTTGGAAAAGAAGCTCTAAATAATTTCTCAATAAACAATGATTTTCATTGATGTGTATTTGTTGTTTTTAATAAACACATAACATTATGTACTACATATGCACAAAACCTGCTTTTTTTCTTACATTTGAATATCCAGATTTTCATTTATCTGAATGCCAAAAGAGAACAATTTGCCTACTTAATTGAGTTTCTACTGTATTTCAATTAGCACATAATGATAACAAGTGTCAACTGGAATTAAGGAAGTGACTTTTTGGATTGTTAGTGTGAATACTGAAAAGTGTGTCCTATACTAAATAGTCACTAAACTGAAACATGGCCATAGCGGTATGTTATGGAATCAAGTATTAGGCTTTGGTCAACTATACTGTAATTAAAGGCCATGACAATCCCTCAAGAACAATAAAGGCTCTTAAACAGAAAAGCATTCATTAATCTACTCAGTAATTTCAAGCTTTGACTGCAGATAAGAACATTCAAGTATCTAGTTTTTTGTTAAGAAAATTTAGGCCTAAATCTCACGAAATCAATTAATTCATATTATGAGACAATGGTACATTTAAGCAGGAGAACTAAAACAATATAATTACCATGCTTTATGTTCCTATAAAAGATATAATGTCATTGCTAGCATGTTTAAACGCAAGAAGTAAGTTCCAAGAATAATATTGATGTCTGTAAGTTTATGATATGTACATAATTCATGTTAAAAATATGTTACTGCTTAATAAAACAATTAATTTCTTATGTTCGATTTAGTTTCATTTTACGTTTTTGTTGCTGTGATTATAATATTTGTTAATAAAATTACGTTTTTTGTTTGTTTTAAATATGTATGTCTTAACCATCAATTTTCTTCCAAAATAAGGCTTCAAGTAGGTATATATTTGTCTGTCATTAAGTTAAGTATGCCTCTTAGGACAAAGTAAAGTGTAGGTACCTAAATTAGGTAAAGTTAGCGAGGTTAACTTTACTTTATTACAATAAAATTCTAAAACTGTTAAAATGTTTACTTATTAGTAAATTCGATATCAATAATAGCCATATATCGTAAAAAAGAGAGAAAATAAACTTATTGCATTGAGCTATAAAACTCAGTTTATACCTGCGCGCGTGATATCTTTACACATAACAAAACACAGCACTAGAAAATAACTTACTTGCACTGTGCCAATTATGTAACAAGTATTATATATTTAATACTATTTAAAATTGATTATTATTGTAGAATTTAAATGGGAATCGTGGGCGAAGAATTTATATATTTTAAACACAAGTTTTTATTACAGCTAATCGAACATATAGGATCGACAGTAGACAGAGGTCAGAGACACTAATCAGAAGAGAGCGTTCAAGACTCATTTATTTGACAATTGACATATATTGAAAATTGCCATTTTCTATTTTTAATCGGTGAGGAATTATTTTTATTGCTATTTTTTTATTGCTAAATAATAATAGCTCAGTGTCAATAATATGACTAATGGAGATTAATTTAAATGTTTAAATAATAAAATTAATAGTATCAGTTAATAGTTTGTTAGTAGTTAGTGATATTGATACGAATGTTGAAATTTTATTACAACATTATTACTAGGTAAGTCGTAAAAAACAAACCAATACAAATAAACTTTTTATAATTTTAATATAATTTAGATCAGGGTTTGTCACTTTTAATTGAAAATAGTTAATAAAAAAAAAGATTTGTGCAATTTACAGGATACGATATAAGAAAAAATATATCATCTTAATATCATTTATTAGCAAATATAATTACATTTTACAAAATAAATAAACTATCTTTATTACTCAGAAAATAAATTAAAGCGCGTGCATTTCAGTACACGTGACAGAAATGAAACTTTTTTGCGTCAGAAACGATAGACTCGTGACATATAAATTTATATTGTTAAAATCCAATCAGTTTCGTATCCAAAGTTTCACATCAACAATAAATTATAAATGCGTTTTATACACTTAAAAATTTAAGTGCATTTGATAATTATACATCTATTAAACATACACATTATATTTACATCTTTATAAATAGAGCTAAATAAATATATTTCAATATTTTTTACAGTATTATAACGAGTTTCGTAGTTATATCGAGTCTTAGTACCATAGCCATTATAATTTTAAAAAAAATCTACATTGTAAAAATTGTAATGTGCTGGAAGATCGAAACATCGAGGAAAATCGAACTAAATGCAAGATTATTAGTTTCTTCATAGTCGTTTAAAAGATTTGTATTTCAAAATTCGCGACAATTTTCGTTTTTAGTCTCACACAAAGCTAATTAGACTAGGGTGTCAAATGTGGCAGGGCAAAGATTTTTTCTATTGAATCATTACGAAACAAAAACACTAGAACTTAATAAAGGCAGGTTCAAAAGAGGCATATAAATTAAATCAACGCGATTTAAATTCTCTAAAGTTTGAAAGTATAAAAGTGGTGGGAAAATAAATGTATGTTTTTTTTATTTAACTAATAAAACTAGAAAAATAAATTATCTTAAACTAAAAAAAGTATAGACTTTATTTACATTTCACCTCATTTAAAAATAAAACAAGGAAATAAATGTTTAAATATAAAAGAAATATTTCTTCTATGCTTAAAGATAAAATATTAAATGTAGTACATAAAACGTAATACGGGAACTTTTTAAATATGGAAATATAATTTCTGGGATACCCTAAATAAATTAAGTTTTTTCTAACATAATGCCACCATACTAAATTAATTGATATTAATATAAAATATTAAGGTAGACTTTCCTTTGAAGTTTTCACATAATTTTATGTTTCACACATATGACACGATCAATATTAATTTAAACAAAAAAGGAAAGTCAACCGCTACTTTCTTGTCTGAATATAAATATATGCGCTTACAGTTAATTCTTTTAGATGATTTTTCAATAATTAAACCTCCTTTTTATTTTATTTTAAATTATATATATATAAAAAAAAATACAAAAAGTTAGTCCAATTCTTAAGCAATCGATTAATAAAAAAAAGTTAACGCAAGCGCATAAATAAACTAACATCGTCAAAACAATGAAGTAACCAATCTTATTAAATTATAATAAGCGCGTGGAATTGGAATGTATACGAAACTATTTGTCATATTAATAAAAATAAACCGCATGCAACACAGTGACGTGACTGTCAGTGATATTTTTTTTTTTTTAATTTTGGCTGTCAGTGATATTGTCGTTTTAGCGCCAAATTTTTCACCTGAACGCTCTTGAAGTATATTACGTTGCATTCAAATTTAAACAATTGTTTCGAATGCAATTCCTTTATAATATACATACATGTAAACTTAGTGTTACTTAAACTATATTGCCAAAAAATATAAATGTTGAAAAATACTGTACCAAATTAAATGTTGTAGCTTTACGTTTTGTAAACATTAATTATTAACTACTTAAATGAACAGTGACATTAAATTCAAGGAATAATTATTGTCGTAAATAATGACAAAGATATAATGGCAAATATATTCTTACTTCACCTTTTAATGTATTTTTTTTAAAATGATAAATTATTAATATTCCTATTCCTTCATAATTTCCTTTAAAAAAGCGTAACGCTTTTGTTAAGAGTGGGGACAGCGATAGCCCAAGGGGATCAGGCGGCTCTCCATCCCCTAAGGCTACAAAATTGTCGAATTCAAAGAGATTGTCCACTTCATTTTACGACTTTTTGATATGTTAAAGATTATTGACAGATATAATTTGGTTAATCCAACCAATAAATGCGGATACTTTCACGTATACACCAGGCACGTCGCGTCGTCCACAACCGAAGCCCCAAGACACGAGTCCGACTAATTCGTAGAAGCCATCGTCTTGACATACTAGCGGACCACCGCCGTCACCCTGGAATATAGATAAAAAAAATAATTAGCATGATTTACATTATATAGATCAGTACGTCATATTGTTGATTGTCTAACATCAGCGCACCTAAATAAATATGCCGCCAATTCTACCGCCAAACAGCAATATTTCCTATTGTTATTTTGAAAGATGAGTGGGCCAGTGTCCGAGAGATAGCTACGAGACATTCTAATTAAATGCTACACTAACCTGACATGCGTCATTCCCTTCCTCACCCCCGGCGCAGAACGAGCTCGCTGGCAGTATGAATATCTTCTCGGTGACCGCGTTCACTTTGCGGATGCACTCCGCGTCGCTGACAATCGGCAATTCCGCTTCGCGCACGCGCAGTGGTATCGGACCCGCTGGATAATAAAAAAAACTCGTTAAATGATTTCCGTTCGACCAAAAAATATGATGACTTTTTTTCTTATTTGACACATGAAGTTATTTTAAATCCATCGTATTGGGAGGCAGGGTAATTGAAAACGATCTTGAGTAAACCGTTTCGGCAAATAGATGTCCCATAAGCGGTACTTCTTTTTTAATAAGTAAAGTTGTATTCAAAGATTTGTTTGTTTTTATATCCTGGTAAATGTATTTACAGACTTGAAAACAGTGTAATATTATTTATATAATTATTGTATTATCAAGTGAAAGGCTTGGAGCTTATTCCACTACGCTTCTCCAGTGCGGGTTGGTTAATGTTTAAGTATTCCATCGCTCACTTTCTCCCATGTATCCGTAGCCGGTCACCGTGCAGCGCTTTCCCGCCGCGTGGCTCACTCCGCGCGCCGGCAGGCACACCAAGCACACGCCTGCAACATCGTATCGACGTTTAAGTATGTGATTACGTTGACTAAAAGTAACATTCTCTAAATTTCCCACTGCTGGGCTGAGGCCTCTTCTCCCTTTGAGGAGAAGGTTTGGAGCATATGTGTATCTTTTATAAATATGTTACAATTTATATGTTTGCAAAATAGGGAAAAATAAATGGTAAGTTTAAGGTATTATAAATACTGTTGATAATAAATAACGTATTAACTGTGAACGTTTACTCCGTACCTTCTTTAAGTTCAGCTTTTCCATGGAGTTTGAGCAGTGCGATATCGTTGTCCAAGGTCTGACTGTTATGGTTATGGTGAATGTAGGTGGTGGCTACACGGAGCGTCTGCGCGCCCGGTGACCCGTATTTCCGGGTCAAGTCGTGATCTCCAACTCGCACGTAGATGGCATCACCGGAGCGAACAATACTGGAATATAAGATTTATTATTATTTTTTGTGAGTTTATTTCACGCCCCTAAAATTCAAGTGATACCTACTAGAGAAACTATAATTACAGATATTCCAAAAGTGAATCAAACCAATAAAAATAAGGTTTTGTCTGTTGATCTAGGAAATATATTCAGACTAGTGGGCGTTAAATGTTATTGCTTTGTTTCAGTTTGTCTCCAAATTTGACAATTGAACTGAATGGAACTTTTACTGAATGGTTTAAGTATGAAAACGATGTCGTACTTGGTAACACAGTGCGCGGCGGTGAGCACCCACTGCGTGCCCACGAGCGCGGCGCCGCACAGGTACTGGTTGAGGGAGTTGATGAGCGCCACCTGCCAGCACCACTCGCCGCGCTCGCCGTCCTCGCCGCCCATCACGCGCCCGGCTCGAGACGACGTTCCTTTTGACGTACAATTTTCTTTTAAACGAACTTTGATTTTAAATCTAATCAGCACCAAAAGTATTTGCAAGTTTTCGTCTCATTTTTTTAATTGAAACTAACGTAAAACTGGCGTAATAATAAAAACTTGCCAAAATATATCTCCGAGGCTCGAATGACCAATGAAGGTATTATGATTATTACTAAAATGATTATGAAAGATCATGATGCCGATCTCATTACCTTTAACACCGCAGACATATTTGTTGTATTTCTCTGGAGTTCTAAGAGTTGTCGCGTAGTTGGGTTCGTATTGAGCTAAAATAGAAACAAAAATTTAATGAATAAAATTCGTCTAAAATAACTAAGAGTTCTGTATTGATTGATTTAATAATTATACACTTACGTAGAGGCGATGTATATGGTAACGTGTGTGCCACAGTGTGTGTATGCGGTGTGTATGTGTGCGTAGTAGCCAATGGGAAGGAATCGTTACGATTGACGCCGATCGCTTCCAAAACCTTCGATTTTGGCGCGCAACACTGCGTGCCTGCCTTCTTACACTTGAATACATCTGTCAATTCTGCGTTACCTGATTGGAATATAATGCAAAATATTATTTATACGACCAAGCATCACTGACTGCTGGATTTATTTAATTTGGGTTTATAATTATTCTAGGTGAACGATATCATTGTGAAGAAACTTCTGTCATATTAATTCAATTGCTTTCAATTTCGGTAATCTTCTCCTATATAATTAGTTATACCGGCTTCTGAATGCTATTCATCCATTAATCCTCGACGAATTTCAGAATGATTATTTCAAACCAGTATGTAACAAACGTCGTCTGGACTGGATTCCTCGACCGATATTATATTCGGATTTATGTTTAATTAATTAGTAAAATGTACTGTGTTAAGGTAAACTTACGGAAACACGTAAACGACAGCAAGGAGACGATGCAAGAACCGGGACAGTCTGGGCGGGGATCGATGGGCGCTGGTGTCGTCGTCGTTGTCGTAGTTGTTGTGGTGGGCCGTGTTGTAGTACGTGGTGGTATTCTGAAATTTTATGATAGTTTATTATATAAAATATTGATATTGTATATTATAAGTCTTCAGAGGCGTAAGGCGTGGGCGAAGTGGGCCACGTTAAAATGAAGTCATTTGTAATGTAAAATATTTTGTCGCGATTATGCACCACTACGCGCGTGTAAATATTGGTCTTGACCCGCCACTGTATATGTTACGTTCGTATGAACAATTGACGGTAGGGCTGGCAAGCCTTAGTAGGCTTGTCATCGATATATTCTACCGGCGAACAACAAAAACGAGTACCTATTGATTTATTCCAGTTTGAAGAACCTTCCTTGAGTGAGTAATTAAAAGCACAAGAGACATTACACCTTAGTAAAGGTCTGCCAGCCTCAGGAAATGTTAGCAGGTGACAATTTGAAGGATGTGATATGTATTACATTATTACATGTTCCATTTGGTGGCAACTACATAACATTACATGCCGAATTAGCCAGTCTGCCTACATTTTTAATATATAAAAACACAAGTGACCTCACAGCTTAACAGTCTGCCTATAAGTACAAAACAACAAAAACATACCTTGTGTTGTCACAACAGACGGTGCCAGACAGTTTACAATTGGTGTTAGGAATCAGAACAGCCGGACGCTCGCAGAGGCTTCTGATTAAATTTATTATACAATGTCCTGGACATCTTGGCAGTGGAGCCTGGAATATAGGGAAAAGTGTATAAAAAATAATGTAAACATGTCAAATCTGCCATCACTACAAAATAGTACCCAAATTCAACATAGATTTTTTTGATGTTCGTTTTGTAATGTTTTAATAGTTCGTGTATGTTATGTGACGTTAATTTCAGTTTTGGACGCATCGGGTGTCGTTAGAATCCTTACATCCCGTATGATATCTATACATAATACTTTAAATACTAAAGTAACTCTATCGTTTACCTCTTCACTCTTTAACCACTGCACCGATTTAGATGAAATTTGGAGTGAAGAGTTTCAGTCCCGGAGAAGGATATAGCCTTTTTTAATTCATCTCACGCAGGGTTGAAATGGGGTTTATGGTTTGTATGTTATGGGTAATGTTTTACAAATTTCGCGCGGGTAAAGGCGCAGTTTCAGCCGGTTACACACTTGAGGCAGTCGCGTTTTTATAATTATTAAGGTAAATAATCGTTATACCTTACGTTATATTATGATTTTTGATTACATACTGGTGTCGTCGGCCTTGGCGTTGTATGCGGTCGCCTGGTTGCGACTTCCGTGGTGGAGTCGCTGAGACAGCAACTCTCGTCAGCCGGACACGAGGCATCTTCATCCACGTTCGCACAGAGCATATAAAAAAATCCAGTTACACATTCTCCGCGACATTTCCGACCAGGCTTCTGTTTTGGAGGCGGTGTAGTAGTTAGCTGTAAGTTATGAAAAAAAAAATATTACCAAACTATACAATTGTTGTTAAATAATAATAACCTCTAAGTATCCCTCTGCTAGGCTAAGGTTTCCTCTTTTGGAAAGGTATGGACCATGCTGTTCCAAATTGGGTTTGTAGATACAAACGTGGTAGATTTTCATCGGACTCATGAAGAATTATTTATGAAATAAACATGAACATTTCATTTGAAACCAAGGCAAGCCAAATCCAATCCAAATCCATGAAAATTCAGGTGCTTGTTCGGATTTGGTTTATACTGATCAAGCCTAACCATTGGTCTATCTTTATATATTATTGCTATAAACTGAAAATATTCCAAGAATATGGAGCATATTATAGTTATTAGGTTTGGGTTGATAAGAAATTACAATATCCGTGGTCCATTAATAAATATTACGTTTGTTGTTGTTTTTGGTATTTTCACATTACTTCTAAGCAAGTAAGTGGAAAACTTACCGTAGTTATAGGGCGCTTTGTAGAATACCTATTTTCAGCAGGAACTACCAGATCTGGTGGTCTTCTATCACCGAATCCATCTTGAGATACACAACACGATCTACCAGATACGCAAAGACCACTAGATGTAAGATACGCCTCGCAGTAATGGCTCAGGTGAGACGCAACGCAGATACCAGGGCAGGCTATGTTACCTGGAAAATAATGAAATATAATATTTAATTCTTGAAATAAGATCCTGAGCAGGGCCAGATCTCCCATATGGCTTTTTGAGCTTCAGCCCAGGGCCCCGTGGATCAAAATCGGACCAAAAACATTAAATTAAACAGATCGTATGGTTTGCAGCCCTGCGAATCCTGCAATTAATCAAACCCATTCAATTTATTTAATTCAAGTCTACATTCAGGTGTGTATATATAGGTGCCCTAAGTAGTATTAGCCCAGGGCCTCCTAATAAATCCTCCTCCTCCTAAACTCACGGTCCGGCCCTGATCCTGAGACAACAAGTAATATAAAAGTTTTAAGCTGACATATTTTTAAAATAATGTTCCTAATCGGCCGATACATAAGGAGATCCGGAAGTCTGTGTTCAAACAGAGTTATTGAGTATTTTCTCAAGAAATTCACACAACACACTAATATAAATGAAAGTTGATTTTTATAAAATAATTTATATTACAGACATAGATTAGTGAAATTCATCTAATATAAAAGTATAAATTGTAAATGTCACATTGCCGGGCAGAGTTCTCCTTTCTTTGAAAAGATTTTGGAAATTTCTCCACGCCGTTCCAATAGAAATAAGTCATGTCTGACCGGTTCTAAGTCATTTCCAGTCACTGGATCGCTTCAGCTCATCGCCAATTGGTCTTTGGAAACTTGAATAACAATGAGAGAAACAGAAAGTTCGTTTCTCTGCATGACCCTCATCTCATCTTACCCTATTGCTCTTCTCCAGCTCCAATTGGCCATTATTGTTGTTTTTGTTGATAAACACTTACGTTTCGAATGTTCTATCTACTAATGTATATAATATATCCTAATAGTTAATAGAGTGTACCTAATAATTACCACTGTCTTTGTATTTGTCGTTCGGCGGTTTTGTTGTATATTCTTCTTCCTCTGATTCTGATTCGGTTGTTGTGTAGCGTGTTGTAAATGGTTTGTTTGTCGTTATCATCGTGTCGTTTCCTGAAAATAATAATTTGGTTTTAATAAAAAATTAAATATATTTCGCAACGCTAATAATTGGAATGTGTATTTGTGTACAGATGTAGCAACTTTCTCACGAAAATCCAGGTTTAATCCGCAACCTTCAGTTAAGGTTTACGTGTCCCAATCACTGAGACATCTCGGCTCCCCTTGAGTATTTTAACTAACGTTAAATAAATCAATATTTTTCTAAAGATTCATTGATCATTATTACGGTAAATATTTTTAATTTTTATTTGTATATAAATTAAGGCCTAATGAAAAGTATTATTATGACAATAAATATACTTAAATAAATAATCATAACATATTCCACACATATCTAAGTCAAGTCATAATGTTAACTACAATACTAGAATTAGTTGAATAGATTTATGTTAAAAGAATTTCAAAATATTTGTAAATGTTGTCTTACCAATCGGTTCATCCACGCAGCACTTCATATTAGGGCTGGGGCACGTGATCTCTTCGAGCACACTGGAGCAAATGAAGGCGGCGACGCTATGCATGCAGACGCCGGGGCAGTTTTTGGCATCAACTTGCGTGTCCAGCGTCTCCAGCAGACCTAGAAAGTTATACATACATTTGTACATTACGAGCGTTTATTCCAATCTGCTTAATATATTTTTCGCGTCTATGTACTTTTTGCAAAAATAACTTAAAACTCATTTTTGTAGGTTATACAGCGGTCAAGTTATATTAGAAATATAGTCATTTTTGAAAACATGCATTTATAACTAATAATTTGTTAAATATCAGTAATGTTTATTTAGGATTTTTTCTAAACATTCTTTTGAAAAGAAACTAGTCTTTTGTACAGTATTTCTTGTTTGAGTTATTAATAAATATTTGGCTCACAATCACTTTCAAAAATATGAAAATGGCTAATAAAATTTTTATATGTCTACCCTTAACGTACCGTTTGTCTACGATAATTTTGGTTTCATTAATTCATTAAGAAAAAGTCCTAGGCTAAGGTTCCTTATCCCATATGAATGTTTGTTAATATTTGTGATCAGTCCACTTTGTAAATTTTTATGTAAATACATTGAGCGTAATGAAATTAAGTTGTAAATGTTTTTGAGTTTGTTCTTGTATGTTGTCTTAATAATAATTTATGTTTATCGAATTATTTATTATTGTGTTGTTTTAGGTTATGGGTTAACAAAGAGGCTACTGCTATTATGCCTTCAAAATTAAATTAAGCCTGTAATCTCGACCGTACCGTTCAATCTCCATAGTGTCTTCTCCATCGCATGTGACATTGACGAAATAATCTGTGCCTTTTTGGCACAAATAAAAGAAAAAAAAGTAATTGAGACTTCGAATGTTCCTAGATAATTATTTTTAAAATGGAACGCTATATTGATTGGTTGATGTAATCGATTTTTTTTTTAATTTTATAATCTTTGATCGGCAATTCAAGACACATAAATTCTCATAAAGGTAATACGGCCCAATAATTGTTACTATGTCGAATGAACGATTCATAAACCGCTTTACAAATTAGTTATTCATCGTACGCGTCCATGTGTTACGCTTTAGTGGTCCGCAGGCCTAACTGGCAACTGTTTTTTATTCCCGCATCGTCTGCGCGAGCGCCGCGTCGCGCCGCTTTTAGCTTTGTGAGAACAAATTCTTGGAAAGAAATAGACGGAGTACTAACTCGCTTTCACACCGGCCAGAACTGTATTGACTATTTTTTTTAAATCAATTATTACTTCGATTAAGCTTCATTATTATTTACGAGAACATGAAATTCACATTCACATATCAGTATGTTAGGAAGATTTAATTGTCTTAAGTACATACATGTAATCATTAAATTACGAAATAATTATTTGTGTGCATATACCCACACATACACGCCGGT
This sequence comes from Vanessa atalanta, assembly GCF_905147765.1. Taxonomy (NCBI): domain Eukaryota; kingdom Metazoa; phylum Arthropoda; class Insecta; order Lepidoptera; family Nymphalidae; genus Vanessa; species Vanessa atalanta. The sequence continues at coordinate 10,282,394 of NC_061889.1, read as the reverse complement.
GTCAGTTTATTGACAGTACTCTGACTTTAAATGCATTATTAGTAATAAAAAAAGTCATTTATATTATTTGTATAATAGTTTATTTAAATAGTTATGTTATTTATTGTAAGCTACGTAGATGGACCGGTAAGTAGGCTACCTAATGTCGACCTACCACCTAGTCACCTTTTTAATAATTCCTGACGTCACCAATGCGTCACCAACCTTGGAACTAAGATGTTATGTCCCCTGAGTTACACTCCCCTGTAGTTACACTGGCTCACTCGTTCTTCAAACCGGAACACAACAACACTAAATATTGCTGTTTAGTGATAGAATAGTGAATGAGTACCCATACGCCCAACCACCAAGTAAAGACAAATGAATACACAAGTCGTTTTAAAAATCAAATTTTATTTACATCAAATTTAATTGAATTCAAATGACTATTGGTCGTTACTCAAAGAGAAACAGAGTAAACGAGTTTACATAGGATTACTCATTTATTTTGATTATTCATATTATTTAAGGTAAAAAGAAGATGCTCCAGTCATGTCCATATCATCTGGAAGGGATTAGGGAAGTGAGGCGTTAATACAGTGACACTGGAGTACTGACTCCACTGACTGAGTTCGATTATAAATCGCTGATTTAATTTATTGCATTGCCAATACTTGTGATATTATAATACTTAGAAACATCACTTACGTTCGGCTTAATAAAACAAAATCATAACACGAAACAATTAAAAAAGTTTTAATAATTGTGAATAATAAATGTCCATAATATTTTTTTGAGAATTTTATGAAAACACATTTAATTTGAACGTTTTTTTTTAAAATAACACTAAAGGCTACCAATGGCTTCTAAACAAAAGAATAACGTACTGAATTGGAGACCAATTCTAGTAAATACGCCGAGATGGCCCAGTGGTGAGAACGCGTGCATCTTAACCGATGATTTCGGGTTTAAACCCAGACAGGCACCACTGAATTTTCATGTGCTTAATTTGTGTTTATAATTCATCTCGTGCTCGGCGGTGAAGGAAAACATTGTGAGGAAACCTGCATGTGTCTAATTTCAACGAAATTCTGCCACATGTGTATTCCACCAACCCGCATTGGAGCAGCGTGGTGGAATATGCTCCAAACCTTCTCCTCGAAGGGAGAGGAGGCCTTAGCCCAGCAGTGGGAAATTTACAGGCTGCTAATGTCCTATTAAATACCACTACTATAACAATTTCGATTCGATTTCGACCTAATGTTTATTCTTTACAACAATTATCCTCAACTAAATCAAATAAAGTAATTGAGGACCAAGTCTATAAGTTTATAACGGTAACGATGCTTTCCCAATTCCAGTTGAATCGTTGTCTAATTAAAATAGGAAAACGGCTAAAGGGCAAGAAGTTTCGATTCGATAAATATATTTTATTTATGCGTATATTCATAAAATCTTTAATCATTTAATAGGTAAGAACTACCTATTAAATGAATTGCTGTATGCATCTTCTCGTTAAATTTCTGAACGATTCGAAGTCACATATACACTATTCCAACCACAACCGGTGAAAAGTCAAATAAACAACATTTGACAGCAAATTGACGCGATATCATTGGTCGAGAGCTTGATTCGTTTATCTATGATATTCACCATGGATTTGCGAAAAGATGGCGTTTTGAACGTCGACGAAACTGTTATCGGAATTTTGGAAGTAAAAATAAAGTGGAAATAAGTGGTTAAGTGTTAAGTTAAGTTAAGTTGTATTATAAATAATGATACATTAATCATTAACTCATAGTAGTACACAATATAGCTGAGTTATTAGCAAATCTCATGAAATACGTAAATCTAAGGTTTGTTTATCTTTTTTCTTGTTCCATTGGAATAGGCTTTAATTTGTTTTACTAACCGTCCTTAGATGCATATGTTATAATCCGTTAGATGGCGCTGTAGACAAGCTTTTAACTAATTTTAAACACACATAAATTCTCTCGACTCCGTTGCTTAATTATCTATGGTCACTATATGGTTTGCAATAAAATACTTAACTTTGAATTAAATTTGAAGATATTTTTAAATATGATGAAGAATTCAAACACATATTTCATGTTAGTTCTCTTATACGAAAACATATATGAAATAAGAACTCGACAACTCCATTTTTGCATATTTAATAACAATAACATTGAAATAAACTATTCTAGTATACTTAAATAATAAATATATTGGACAACATCACATACATTACCGGTACGGTACCACAAACACCCAGACCCAAGACCATATAGAAAACTAATGGACTTTTGTCAATGTATTACATATTTATGATTTTATGTAATTTGTAAGTAGTTAGTTATGACTTAGGAGTGTATTTTATAATAATATTATTCATTTGTTATTTATGTGTAGCTACACGCTTTGATTATTTATTGAATTCCATATTTATTATTAGTCTGCTCAAACTTCGTTTTAGCGATATGGCCGTCTGTTGCACCTGATGCAAAATTGTACATTCTTTATCTAAGGCCCGTTTTATATTCTAAATTTGAATAAATATTTCTTTAAGTATGTTGCCATCGCTTAAAATACAAATCAATACTCCATCACGATAAAATAAAAGATGAATATAAGACTAAAAATTATCTAATTAAGGTTTTACAGTTTTGAATTCTATACGAAGTGAATCAAACGTAAAGTTACCGATACGGAATGTAGATTAACGCCATGGCCTTCACCTAGAGCGTCGGTCTCAAAAAGACGAATAGACAATGAAACCGCTCGATCACGCACCTGCAATTTATTTTCGACCTTATTACCTAACACATAAAGCCATCCTAAATCAAAACCTGCGCTACCACATTCCTATCCCGGCTGCGACCGTTAGGCCCTCCCTGCGATGCACAGTTATGCTCAGAGGCAAATGAAAGGAAAACAGACAGTGGTGTAAATTACGAGATCACGGCGATTCTGACGTGTATACTTTGTTTTTGGAACGAAGTTTGTCATTTAGATAGTCACAAACGGTCTATTATATAACGGTAGGAACTTTGTTCCAACCGGGAATCCCAGGACACAACTCTTCTTTGTTTGTTCTTTGATTTAATGTATGTATAATATATAATGTATGTATAACTATTGGTACTCAATACACATAGTATATACTAAATTCCAACCACAACAGGAGAAAAGCCAAATAAACAACATTTGACAGCAAATTGAAGCGATATCATTGGTCGAGAGCTTGATTAATCTGTGATGCTCACCATGGATTTGCGAAAAAATGGCGTTTTGTGCGTCGACGAAACTGTTATCGGAATTTTGTAAGTAAAATTATAAGGATATATGTAGTTAAGTGCAATAGTGTTGTGTTATAAATAAATTTACATTAATCATAAACTCTTAGTAGTGCACAATATAGCTGAGTTATTAGCAAAATGCATCATGAAATTCTTAAATCTAAGGTTTGTTTATCTTTTTTTCTACTACGATTGGAATAGGCGTTATGTATGGTAAAAGTTTTTATATACAAAATTCCTAAGTGATGTTATAGGTGAATCCGATGCGTTAATTTGTTTATTAGTTTGTTTGTTATTATGCGTTTAGAAAACGTCATGGGGTATCTAACATTCCTTCTAATGTAATATATAATGATAAGCATTTAATTACAATTCCAATTATTTATTACATTATTGTTTAAACCAATTTATTGACGAGGACGAAATATCGTCCGGCTTCATTTTCAACGCAAAATTTTTGATTTCAATGGTTGTTATTCTGACGATCAATGAGTGTAACGCTTCTTTATTGACCTAAGATTTGAGTTCAACCAATCAAATAACTCAAATCAATTTATTGATTTGAGTTATTTTATTTAGAACTATGAAATAGTAAGGTAACGTTAGTTTATATTCAGTATAGATCTCACTAAACCGTTTTGTAAATATGACTTTGACATAATAACGTAAACCAAGTCCCAAATACCTTAAGATCTATTAAAAAAAAAAACTAAACAGAAAAACATGAAAAAGCTATAGTTTTTTTTTCAAGCTAATTTAAATTAATATAAATTCTAAATTTAAAAAGTATTTTAGAGAGTAAATATTAAGTGACCCCAAAAATGATAATGCAAATGTGAAAACGCTTATAATCTGTGGCACCGTCAAACAGACCACCGTTAAACGATGACCTAACGTTGGAGAAATCGACACCCGCACCGCGCCGAAAACGAAAGTACACCAGCCGACGAGAAACAACGTCTATCGCTCCTGATAAACTCACTTCAGACGTTGAAATGCGAAAATAAATCTGTCTGTTTGATACAATATTGCGACTACACCTTTGAAGCCTGGACCAGGATGAAAATGTGTATGAAATTACCCAAGTTTACTTATTTATCATCAATTCTACCGCCAAACAGAAATATTGTATTGATGTGTTCCGGCTTGAAAGCTGATAAGCCAGTGGAATTACAGGCACGAGGGATATAACATCTTAGTTACCAAATTTATTAGCGATGTGCTTAAGTCTTGAATTCTTACTAAGGGTGACAGTTCGCCTACTTATACGATATAAAATAAAAATTAAGACAACTTTATGAGGCGTCTCGTCGATGGTCCAAGATTTGACCACCTTCGGCGAGGCGTCCCTCAACGCATGATAACCGTATTTTGCACGCCCTGAACCCAGAATTAAGACTATGTATTTACAAGTATAAACCAATTCATTATTATCAATAAGAATTATATTATTAATCCGTCCTACATGACTAAATTTATCAACGAATTCTTGTAACATTATGTGATGGGAAGTCACCCTGTCATGACGACAGGACCAACATATTTCCGTACTTTTGTAGCATCTGTAGAAGACTAACAATGTTACCTACTGGACTGATAACTGGGTCCAACCAAACTTGGGTCAAATATTGGCACAAATTAACCAACGCTTACATCACTAATGCGCTCAAATCTTGGGCACTAAGATGTTTTAGCAAGTTGAGAACCACCAAAAAATCTAGGTATTCAGATTATGAAAATATATAGGGTTAACACTAGTAACTGGCCACGTAAGCCACCTGCATAGTTTTGGTTAAGATTTTTTTCAGTTATATTATTATAGCATCAGCATAGTTCTTCATATCTATGAATAACTGATATTCTCCTCTTTATGTAATGAGCGTAATATACCAATAAAACTAATTCCTTAGAATAATATTTCAATGAAAAGGAAAATGTACGCTTTTAGCTAGCAACTGGCCAATATAAGCAGTAATAGACCATCAATATCCTGACCATACGAGATGACAATTACTTTGGTACACTAGAAATCTAAAACAATCACATGAATATAAACATTTAACTGTATATATAAAATTTTGAACGATTCATGGCTTCAAATAAATAAACACGATGCATTTTATATAAATAATGCGTTTGAGTTGAGTGATTTCACTTTTTTAATTAAAAATCAAGATAATTTGAAACTGGCCGCTGAGAAAGTGTAGTCGCATATTGCACATACTATCGCTTGCAAAGCTACAATATACTAGACTTACTACATTCGTCTGGAACCTAGAAAGTACACGAACACGCTTCTCGTATCGATGTGACTATTCTGTGAGAACAAATACGAAATTCATTTATTAAACTCGATCGTGAAATATCAGGAAGTGATATGCAGCGTAATAATAGAATAATGTAAATAGTAACAGCCTGTAAATTTCCTACTGCTGGGCTAAGGCCTCCTCTCCCTTTGAGGAGAAAGTTAGAAGCATATTCCCCGACGCTGCTCAATGCGGGTTGGTGGATTCACACGCAAATAGACACATGCAGGTTTCCTCGCGATGTTTTCCTCCACCGCCGAGCTCAGATGCATTATAAACAAAAATTCAGTAAACGAAAATTCAGTGGTGCTTGCCTGGATTTGAACCCGCAATCATCAGTTAAGATGTACGCGTTCTAACCACTGGGCCATTTCGGCTGTAAGCGGAGACTATTATAATTATTAAATTATAATTACACGCATCAAGATTTTAAATATTACAGTAATTTACTGTAATCAGTTTGTCAGTGTACAACATTTTAATCTTACAACAAGAACTTCATTAAGCAACCCCTAAATATGTGTCTTAATTTCATTTTTGATGTGTAACATCAATCAACCTTTGAATTATTCAAGTAGGCTTCTACCAACACTCTTGAATTGTCATATTACAGAACTCTTTGAATAGAAAAAGTACCAAATTACATACAATATACATATATATGAAAGTCAACAAGTACTAGCTTTAATGTTTTTTTAATGTTGTTTAATTGTGTTTAATGTTTTTTAACAAATGAATTGAATGTGTTGACATAATTAAAAATATCTGCGGATTTTTACTGTAGAAATGAATATGATCTTGGTCTAAGATTTTGCGGAAACTTGGCGTTATAAGCTTATCTTTCCCGCAATCTGTAGTGATATCGTAAAAAGGGACGGAAATGTGTAACAAGAATTTTTTGCGGAGGAATGAGGAACATATTGTAAGGAAGGTCTTGAGCATGAACGTTGATGGATATAGAGGAAGGGAGGGAGGGAAGGACGACCAATGAAAAGATGGATGGATTGTGTGAAAGATGGTATGGCTGGAAAGAATGTTACTTGTGAGATGACGTCAGATAGAGAAGTATGGAAGAAGAAGACATGCTGCGCCGACTCCAAGTAAATAGGGATACGGGCAGGAGGATGACGATGATGATGCGCTAAAAACGTATCATAATAAAGTTATACCTACATCTACTTTGCCGAGAAGAGGTTGAATCGAAGTGAGAAACGAAATCTTATATATGTCTTATGATAATATATATAAAAGTATAAATATTCAAACAATACTACCAATACTATTTATATATTAAAAATTCATACTTTCATTCGAATTTCGATTTATATTTTAACTTTTACAATATATGAGCCGAGATGGCTCAGTGGTAAGAACGCGTGCATCTTAATCGATGATTTCGGGTCCAAACCCAGGCAGGCACCACTGAATTTTCATGTGCTTAATTTGTGTGGAATATGCTCCAAACCTTCTCCTAAAAGGGAGAGGAGGCCTTTATCCCAGCAGTGGGAAAATTTACAGGCTGCTAATGCTAATAATGCTTTACAATATAATATAATGCATGAATTCGCACCTCAGCATGACGTCATTTTACAAAAATACATATAATTCTGTTGGTGGTTCTAATAAAATAAGTGTATCTTTACAAAATATATAAATTAAACTTAAATAATTTAATCCAGGCATTTCAAATTTATGGTGGAATAAAGAAACTCGCATACACACTTGAACTCTGAAAACATTGCGTGGAGTTAATGCTTGTTGAATTCCAGGCAGGAGACAAAACATACATATATAATTGTATTTAACTAACATGACTGTATTTTTAGATGTTGAAAAAGAGTAATAACTGAGTTTCTTGCCGGTTCTTCTCGGTAGAATCTACATTCCGCACCGGTGGTAGCTTTACATTAAATAGTTTGTTAAATGACGATTCAAAAGTGCCTTGTAAAAGCCTACTAAAATATATTTTGATTTGATTTGATTACACCCCTTTTGAGCAGTCGTATAAAAAAGGATATTCCTTATTTACATATTGCATTTATGTAGATTAAAAATGCATATATATAATATTCTATAACGATTTATAAATATTTAAATAATAATATCGTTATTATAATAGATTAATTCAGAAAATTCACCATTTCATTAAAATTTAGATTTAGTTGTATCATTTTTAATGTATTATTAAAACATATTGATGTCTTTCTTAATCATTATTATAATATAACTTTCTTACTTTCATAAAAATATTATTAAACTAGCTACCAGCCCCGGCTTAGCACGGGTTTTAATTAATAAAGAAGATTATATGATATAAATATTTTTTATACCACTCAAAAATAATTTATAAGCAGAAAAAACTAATTTTGTATCGGATCCTTAGTTCCTCAGATTACCCCCTACAAACACAAACAAATATTAATTCTAATATTAATATAGATCATTTATTTGTGAGATTTATATACAATAATAAACGACGGAACATATGATCTCGTACTGAAAAAGCTACCAAACCAATATCGATAAAACTTATACCAAAAGACGCAGCGCGTTTCGGAGAAGGTATTATTATATTAATACTATAAGTACCTAAGATTCGCAGTTTCATTTGTTTCAAAATTGGACTCATGGAGTATAATAATACATATATATACATCGGTTAATTTAAAATCAAAGAATATATCAATGATCATTTTTATAAAACCTTATTTTGATCGATCTTTTTTCAATTTATCTAAGGCTTCTTGTATACTCATATCAAATCAAAGAAACCAATAACATCCAAATGAGTCAGGAGCGAATCAAACTTGAACTTCAAGGAAGGACATGGGCTACATTTTAAAGCCTAACAACGCGAGTGAAGTCACAGGCGACTACTATAAGCTTAAGTCTAGCAGGAGATATTATAACGCAAATGTGTGCGCTAAACAGTTCTCTCTCAATTCCGTCACTGTCATAGTCTGACCGACGAGATACACTACCGATGGCATTGTACAACGCAGTGCACATGCCAGCAACATAGAGCTGTTTTACATTATATTCGCCCAATGACCTTGGGCCTTATATCATGACCTTGACCATACAATCACGCGTGTCCAAATAATGTCTATTTATCATCTTATTTGGAGAGCTTAGACATGTTTTTCCGTCGAATTTCTCATTACATTTTGATGCCCCTTGTCGAGGCACCTAAAACCAGTGCTAATAAACCGAGCTCCAGGTTAACAATAAGATGTTTTAATGACTTCTATTTCCCCCACCCGGTATTTGAATCCACGACCATTTAACCAAACTATTAGTTATAATAATAATAGTAAAGAACACGTATAAAGTACGCAATGTCCAAAATGATTGGTCGTAGAAAAAAATGCAATTATTTCACTTTCAGCGTCCACTTGACGGTTTCACCGAACCGTGCGCCCGCGCATGTTAAGCGTGTACGTATCGGTATTTGCCAATCTGACGAAAACACGCAAATAAATTGTAATGAGTTGATATATTTTTTTTTGTAATACAAAATTTGAAATCGGACGGAAATGTTTTAATTATTTATTTTTTTAAATTAGTTCGAAAGCGTAAACACATAACGAATCTAACATTTACTACAATAGTTTGCTTAATTCTGTAGATATTTTTTTATGTGTGTGTATAAAGTGTAAAAAGTAAAATGTACTTCGATATACAAAGTGAGACTCGCTTCAAAAGGCGTTAATTTAAAATTATTTGGTTAATCAAACATAAATCGTTTTTTTTTTAGGACTAGCAACACAGCACCGATCTGGCAAATTATAGAACCGTACTTTCATACATTTCAGTACACTTTTACGGGGAACTAGACTGATATTAAATTTTATTATCTCACACACGCTCTACACTTTACACAAATTTTGTTCCAATTTGAAAGATTCATCGTATAATTTTAATTCATTCAGTTCTCTTGTTCAATCAGATATATTGCCAATCCTTGTCCTACTACAAACATACTCAGTGGGTTCCATTCACTCACACCATGTTTCCGTTCGAATCTGCAACTCGTTCGTTTGTAAAAGGTTGTGCAGGTCCGAGTAAACTGGCACAGTTAGATCTGGATTAGAGACGTGTTTTTTTGTCCCTGATCGAGGTAATTGAACTTTGCAAATTTATTTATGAACTTAAAACGGTATAAGACATAAATTTTAATTAAACAGTATATTATCAATAATCTAAGTATTATTTAAACAATTTACATTACATTAACAACCTGTGAATTTCCCACTGCTGGGTTAAGGCCTCATCTCCCCTTGAGGAGAGACATCTTGGTGGAATACACATGTGGCAGAATTTCGTTGGAATTAGACACATGCAGGTTTCCTCACGATGTTTTACTTCACCGCCGAGCACGAGATGAATTATAAACACAAATTAAGCACATAAAAAATAAGTCGTGCTTGCCTGGGTTTGAAGCCGAAATCATCGGTTAAGATGCACGCGTTCTAACCACTGGGCCATCTTATTTAAACAATAATTCGTTGTAATATATGTATGTGTAAACTTTCATGAACAAGAAATAGAGCGAGTGAAACTGTGAGGCGCAGCTACTAACCTATATATCAACATAGTATACTAAAAAGTGCTCCTAAATTCTCCTTTTTTACTATTATAGAATTTATACATATTATTAATAACTTCAACACACTAAAGTACATATGTATATAGTATATATGTACAGTGATACAGTTAGACATGAGATAAATGCAAATACCGAACTACAAATCACGCGTTTCAATAACATCCGGAATAAGTGAGCTGACAGTTCACGCTTCGAAGGCACGTAGAGCTATTGGTCCTGCGTCTGATATATCCGGTCTTGTTCTTTAAGAGAGGGAAAAGAGACTACGCTTGTATTTGTTCACACACTCTTTTGAACTATATATGACGCGCACATAGTTTATGATTGTAGTCGAACATCGTGGCTTAGTTTAAGACTAAAATTTATTCAAATTTTACAATATCTTCCACGTGTACCGTCAATCGGTATTTAAAATTGATGCGTTAATGTTGTAATAAGTGTTTTCAAAATGAAATAAAAATATATTTAATTCAAAAACGCTCTTACAAGCACCTTCGGTTGGTAATTCTACAAGATTTGATTAATGAAAGCTGGGAGTCATTCAGCATGCAGATTCCAAGAATTGGCAAGAAGCTGATAAGCAACTCAACAGTACCTACGATAAATCTTCAGAAGATACTAACAGCTCCTTTGCATGTTACGTTTAAAACGTACGTAAACGTAGATGAGTCAAAACTTCCTTTTGTCATATATTTAAAAAATTGCGTCATATAAACTAAAACAAAGTATAAATTCAACAAAATAATTGAGATCAATTGGCGTCGACGCGTCTGTCAAACTTTCTCCAGTTACAACTTCACCCACCCCCCACTCCGCCCCTCTCTCCCCGACCTTTCTCGTCAGCGTATGTGCACGCGCGTCGAGATTATTACGTACCGGTGATAGAAATTGAATCATCTGATGCAGTTACCATTATATTATGGTCAATGTTCTTGATATTACATGTTAAATATTTACTATATGTTTTTAAATACACACAATTTAATACATAAACATATAAACAAAAAACTTATATTACGAAGCGATTGCTTTTGCTTGTGTTATGACGCTTAAGTAAAAGTTTATGTTGCGATTAATATGGAATTTTCGTATTACGATAGCTTTTAGTTACAGAGAGGTCATTGAGGAGGGTCAGAGGAGGTATTGAGAGAGAACAGGGCGAGTGCTTTCCATGAGAACGTAGCAAAAGCTGCAAGATACGATAAACTTTGTTTGCAAGATTTCTAGTATTCTTTCTGTCTTCAATAAATGAGTACTGTTTTATTATTTATAAATAGGGAATATTATTCAAGATTATATAGATGATAAAAAAAAGCGTGGAGCTAATATTTGTTGACTATCAGCCAGGATACATACATTTAACTGTATTTTACTGACTTCAATATTGTTTTTGAAAGGTTAGAAAAGAGTACTGGGTATTATGTCGGTTCTGTGAAATTACGATTTAAATGGGCTTGTAAAAGCCTTTTAGAATAAAGTATATTTTGATTTTACCACATATAATACAGATATAATCTAACTATTAACATTAAACAAATCTACAATAACATTGATGCCAATATTTTTTAATATTTCCCTCTAATATATTTTAATTATTTAATATATATTGAATTATAATTAGAAGTGAGATGGCAGCAAAGATTGAACTGTAAGCGTAGAAGAAACAGTTTTGTCCTGCAAAAGGACATTCACCTGTTGCCAGAAGATTTTCGCGTTCTAGTATTTTACTCAGTATATACTTAAAGAAATAGTTTTATTTGATTCGATGTTTTTTTGCTATTTATAGAGATAGTCCGTACCGAAAAATACATTCAGTATATTTGGGCTATAATTTTTTTTTTAAATAAATGAATACCTACTTCACAATCGCAATAGAAGAAAAATACATTCTTTATTAACGTAGCAACTTAAGAAGTAGTTTAGAATCATCAAAATTAAAAGAAAAAATGGTTCGAAATATAGAGTCTACAGAGAAGGGGCTAGAAACTCAGAAACTATGCAATATAAAGTTAATAGTATTTAGACGTCATCAAGCTTATAAATTATCCATAGAAATAGATGATAATTCACAAGACCCCATAGTGATAGCAAATAGTATTAATTATCACCTAAACGTAACGCTAGTAACGGCAGCGGGAACCGTTACCTGCGCGTGCGCACCGCCGCCCCCTTATACAATTAAAAGGCCATTCATTACAATAACGATAGCTTGCTTTTTACACAGCGAGAAATTACTACGGACTATTAATAAACGTATGTACAGGAAAATGTTATTCGCGCTTGTCACGCTAATAGCCTAAATTTTAATCGGGCGACACTCCGTAACGTAAAATTACTCTTGTTTTATGTATATTGCTTGAGGAGTTTTTCAATTGGTCATTACAACAACGGCAACAATTTTATTACTATTGAATAGATTATATCTTCCAGAACGATTTCATTGACTTTTCTGAAGAGAGTCTAGTTAACTGAACAGGATTTATTATAGTTTACAAGTGGACTCTCTATTCCCTCGCTCCTAGGTTTTATCTGACGGGCCGGGTAAACCGACACTAGTGGACTCCGGCTTAACATGAATTACGAAGCGATGGCACGGCTGCTACTGAGAATGTTTCAACCGTATAACCCATTATAATTTTAGGAGTTAAATATATTGTTAAGGTAACTTCAAGAATAATTGTTTAATGTAGTCAGTAAATGAAATTTGGTGTGAGTCAATAGTCTTGATGCTAGAGTTTAAAGTATTAGATTTATTCTGATACAATGAAATTATACCTACATGAAGCGATTATCACAAAGAGACATTATTATTTTTTTGAAATTTTTCCCATTTGACCTTAATTATTAAAAAGTTAACATAAAAAAAAATTGAACTTTTCTCTAAGAAATACTCAAACCCCATTTAAACAACTCGAAAATCGTGAAATATCAGACATTGATTTACGATTCGAGGGAAATAAGAAACTACATAACACAAAAAAATCGTCTTATCGGAAGAAATATGCCTTGCGTTATTTTGAGTGCACGTTAAAGAACTTCTGCGAGCTTAAGGTAAATAAATCGCCAATAGCACCTTAGGTTTAACTGTAGTACGCATGATTTAAACAATAAATAAAATATTACAAACATGAATTTTAGATTTTGAGTGAGTTGTTCTTAGGTCCGAAGTGATTCTTTCCCGAAGTAATTTTTACATACGACATGGAAAACTATACCAGTTTACATTCCACACATCGAACGGCTAATATTTACACGAAGTTCTTCAGTCTCACCCTCAGTTATAAAGTTAATAAATGAACTTATTTCCCACAGCTTTCTAGACTCAAAGTTTTGGCTGGGCGTTGATAGTCAATCACGATAAACAATTTTATAAATATAGACAATGTAAGCCTATAAATTGTTTTATATAAAATATTTATAAGTAATTATTAAAGGTTGTATAGCTCTTAGCTATCGAGTTATATTCAATCACAGAATTACATAAATGTAATGAATACTTTTTGGTATGACATTTTTATAATAAAAGTAGAGGAAGAATATTTTTGAATTTGACATGAGAATTGTTAATCTGAGTTGAAAAGCGGAAGATAATGGATGATTGTAACAAAAACTGGAAAAATAAATATTGTAAACTATATTAAATATTGTTAATTATTTGACGTTCCTATTTACTTGAAGCTGGGTCTTCAATAAGTATAGTTTAAGAACTGAATTACCTCATTCAAAAGTATAATCATATAAAATTTACGTCTGACTTTTAAAAACATAAGCTTTTAATAACATCAGCTGATTAGAAAAAAAAAAAAATTAACGACTGCAGTTTAATTTGAACCCCTAAACTTTTTATACGAACGTCAACTAATATTAGGTAAACATTTTTTTTTAATTCTAGTTCTATCGAAGGAGTATATATATTCAAACCTTATATTTATATATTCTATGCGATTTTCTAACAGATGTTATTAGTGCACAATATAGCAAATTTTTATAATACTTATTTTTCTTTCTTCTAGTTGTTGATTAATTTATATTATTATTAATACTATATATCACAATTCCATTTAAATACTTATGCACTTAAATTTTATTTAAAGCTTCCTCGACATTCCTAACGCCATTTCACCGTGAATCTTTAATAAATACCATAGATTATTTATTTAAGCCCTCGACCAATAATCCGATTTCAAATCCTTATTAACGTTTATTCCTCTTGTGGTTGGTCCTATTGTATAATCTAGGCTTAGAAGATTTATACAAAAAATTAACAATGTCAATCACTAAATTTAAATCTATGTTTATCTAGATATAACAGTTACAGAAGAGGAATTTAAAGCCGTTTCCAACCCGTGATAACTTTTTGTAATAGAACTTTTAAAAACTGTTTGTAACAGCCTACTTGATTTAACTTTATATTGTAATTAAATCAGTAAATAAAGTATTGTTTATACAAATTAATTTATATTAAAATATTATATTGATCTACACATATTAGTATATTACAATGATACTTATTTCTTGTAACATGGTCGCTTGACGAGGCTTCTCTCTCTCTCTCTCTCTCTGTCGGTTATTATACCAATTTTTAAATTATATATAATTATACGTACAAAACGAGGTTGCATGAACCTTACCATTAAAGCTTTATAATATCGGTTGTATTCAATCGTGTGTTATAAGTGTTATTACGTTTAATAATCGTTTCGACTCTATCATTTCGGTTTACTGTTCTTTAAGAGGGTCTAAATTTATAATAATGTTTTGTTAGCTGTGACCTATAATATGTGTCGTATTTTTTTTTAAATATGTTGGATATTTATTGGGCAAAGGCGGAAGACTTCGAGTCCACCGAGAATTTGAGGACAAGTTTTTAGACCTCAGTCCACCTCGCTGCTCGGTGGTGGAAATCATTTCAGCTACATGTGAGGTTTCCTCGTTGGATTTTATTTAAGATAAAATATGAGATCGAATTAAGCATATGATAATTCAGTAGTACTTGCTCGGGTCATAAAATATGTGATGAGTGTTAGTACCTACCCAGGCAGGCTTGCATGAAGCCCTACCACCTAGTGTATTTAAAATCAATCTAGATGATAAGAATTTTGCCTAGCAGTAAGTATCCGTTACAGTCGATCGCATCAATACCTACCTACCTACCTTTTTTAATCAGATACATATCTAATATTATTAATTTAATTTGGCCGTAGGACAAGTGGATAGAATCGCTCTAAATATTTTCTAATTCACAATATCACTTTTAACAATATTATTAATGAAAATTATTGTTTAGATTCTTGGGTCCAAAAAATTCTGGTACGCGAGGAAGATGGTCTTGAACCATCGCCAGAACACTGCTAGTACCGACGGTTATCTGCTTAAGACGGGCCTGTTCGCCAATACCGAATAGCAGATGATTAAAATATTATCCATTAACTTTTTTAAAGTTACTGCTCTACACTGAGGGTAACGTTATACTGTATAGCCTTTCTCAATAAGTGGTTTATCTAAAATAAAAAGATTATCCAATTTAGTCTGCTAGATCCTGAGGTTAGCACGTTCAAACAGTTTTCAGCTATATATATTCGAATAGATACACTAAACGTACCAAGTAACAAGAAAGTCTGACCGACTCATATGACTTATTAACGGAAGTACACACCTCCGTTTAGAAAATATGTTATTTACGAACTATTCAATAAGAGATAAATACATAATTAAATTAATATGTTTTGTATTTGAAATAACTAGAATTTTAAGTAATATTACGTGTCATATAAATTTTCATATTTTATTATTTATAAATAGTATTTATTGAGTATTCGTAAGATTTAATTGTACAGGCCTTTATGTATGAACTAAATTAAAAAAAAAAAATTAAAATCCAAACATCTCATCATTTTACCGTTTCTCGTTTACGTGGAAACCTATATTATAGAAGATCGCTCGGACCGTTAATACAAAACTATGGCGAGCGAGTTTAAAAAGTAGCGGCCTTAAATTCCATTCGCTTACCAAATTAGTTCGGCACATTTCAATTCAACGGACATACGACTAATTTATGTATGTGGGTTCGGTCCCATCTTTGGAGAAAGTCTGACCTGATAAGAAGGTGTTCATGAAGGACTCCTCCGAGCGGACAGGCTGAGTCGTTATGAGTATCAGGGAGAGAAAAGCCACGGTCACCGCCATGGCGCACTGCAGAACTGTCACTATCACCGTTAGTTTATCAACTATCAACTGTCAAGGCGCATGACGCGACCGGTCGCCGTCTCACGTTGAGGCCAACTGCCACACGCCGGTGAAAGAAAGAAAGGGGGCCTCGCGTATCACGCAGAGATTAGGATCCAGTGAAAGTCAGATACGCCACTTAGGGTACAATGATCTCGTGCCTGTTCGTCTGAGTGTTCCATATGCAATAAAAAATATTTATGATTCAGCTGATAAATGTTTTCATAATATACCACGTAAGCTGTGAAACGAACTCGCGGCGTTTATTTGTACCTAAATATGTGTGTAAACATTCAAACTTCTTACTGACATCAGTACTAAGTTTTAACTAATCATAAGAGGTTTAAGTCCAACTCGACCTACGGATTTTTATATGAAGATATTGTTTTAATAATTAGAATCTCCAATTCGTTCTTAAGTGTTGGTTTTGTGAGTAATAGTAATAGTATTTTGTATAATCATCCTTTCAATACAAAAAAAATACCAATTGATACATTTTCGACCTTAATATTGAATCAACATATACACTAAAGTCTCTTCTAATATCATTAATTAATATATAACATCAACTATATACGAATAGTTCAATCAATAATATAATCTAAATTCCTTCGTATTTAAGAATTTATTTGGCTCTAAATCTCAGGTTCACATGTAAATTTGTTCAGTGTTTAGTTTTCCACTCCATTTGTCAACAGTTGTCATTACTAAAGATTTACATAAGAAAGAAAAAAGAGTCCATTAAGATGTTTTTAAACATAGCTTATACATCCGACTACAATATTTAGCATTTATATTATTAAATAATGTCCTGTGTGCATAGGTTTTTGCTCGAGATTGTTTTTAGCAAAAAAATAACTTGTATACATTTTTTGTGTTGTGTGACTTACTATTGAATATTGTTTTCTTTTATATTTACGATAATTCTATTAATAAACATTGTTGCCTCTCAGAGACAAACGAATTGTAGCTTCTTACACTAATTTCATATTCTCTGAACGAAATACTAACGTCGAACGACAGGCAAGCGTTAATGGGCTCACAGGTTCTGGATTGTGATGAGACGTCCACGATGAATGGATTGACTATGACAATATGGCTACATACACACAATCATACACATACACACACACATTCATACACCCACATACGAATGCGTACAAGCACATAGCAAACACTAACTATGCCTTGCTCTTATTAGTATCTCAAAACTTTCCAAACACATCGAAGAAAAAGTTAAAAATGCTACTATTAATACAAAAACTGACGGAGATTTAGATTAAACGTCTAATTAAAACGGTGCTCTAATAAAGTATTAAAACAATATTTTAAATTTACCGAAGATTACATCTACTGGTTCATAAAAACTATTTATGTAACACTTTATCCTACACACCTATCATATAGTTTAAGTATCATTTATGAGGCGGTTTTATAGATTACTAGCAATTTTTCTACACATTTTTGGACAAAATTTGGATTAATGCAAGGTGTGTAAGAGCAGCTCGAGGGTTTGTGTTATTAAGCTCTCTGTTCTCAAGAACTCTATGATGACATCCGAAATAAAACGCTTCGAGAAATGTAAGTAAGAATATTATAATTCCACTTATTGTTGAAAAAAAAACACTTTAAATCCGCTGAGTTTTTGTTGATATTTCTTCTCGGGTCTGACGTATTTATCCGAGCCGATGATAGTTTTTTGACACATTGACAATTATTAACATTAGGCCTTAATTATTTAAAAATAAAAAATTAAAATAGTTACTACACAAATCATGACCGCGTGGATGGTAACAAGAATGCTTTGAGCGAAAAACGAACCAGTCCTTTTGTAACCGATGGTGGCAATAAGGCGAGGTGTTATACTTTAAGTGCACTACTACACCAAGATCCAAGCGTTTCAACTGTAAATGGGACACTGACGTAACTTAGAGACGAATATTTTGATTGTTTGTTCGCTTCACATTTTCCGCGGCGGCTTCAACTCTTAACACTGTTCCTTTGATATGATAAACAAAAAGTGTAACATTTCTATAACGCTCTGAATTATGTTATTGACATATCAATCATATCGATGAAGGTAAAAGGTTTACTTGGTGGTAGGATTTTGTGCAAGTCCGTCTGGGTACCACCCACTCATCAGATATTCGCCTTTAGTTATATACCTTCTCCTAGAATGACCCTTACCCCATAATTTATGTGTTACTTTTACTTTACTTTACAAATTACTCGCTCGACATTCGATCATAAAGTAATCACACTGTTTCCAAAGCGTAAATTCGAAAGAATTCCTAACCTAAATCATTTCCGATTTTCTAATGTCTTTAATTAATGCTTAGAAGATTATGACCCACGTATGACGCTGCCTGTTATATTCCAATAACGTAACTCACCGTTGGGTCGATTACTACTAATTACATTTTCTAAGTCTGGTTTGTTGTCTGTTGCTGGCGCTGATCGCGGTGTTGTTGTGGACGTCGTGGCGATGCTTATTGTTGTATTTCTATAAAGTAATAGAAATATATCTAGTGAACTTTATATTATCGTACAATACTACGAGTATATTCCACTCAACATATCGTCTGATTTAAATATATGTTAAATAGCCGAAGGAACTACATATAAGCTTTTTATATATACTATGATAGATGATATTTTAAGCTACGTGGAGTACAATATTATCAGCCAAACAGAATGTTTGATGTGTATAAAATAATTTATCAAATTAAATTATATTAAACAATTTCATTTAAATTATTTAAATATCTTACTTATATAAAAACATTAATATATTTTCTTCACCTCATAATACAGCAAAAACTTTGGTGGCATTTCGTGTTCTCAAGTTCGTGTCCATTGCAAAAGCCTCCCATCGTATAAGGCAGACAAATACCTGGACACTCAATGGTCTGTATGGAATAGAAAATATATAATTAACAGAATAGGCTAAAGAAGAAGGATAACATCATCTTTTGCTCTAAAAGATGGATTTTGTAAACTCTGCTGATCAACCTTCCATAATTCATGATATCCAGCCATCCATCCATAATGATACAATTTACGCGTTGGGGAAAAATGTTTCAGTGTTAATATTTATTGTAATTACTTGAAAGATACGTTAATTATAAAAAAGCACACATAGTGAGAGAGGCGTATGTATTTTGAAAAATACAGAATTGAACTGTATAGCCATTACATGCCGTTTGGTCTAAAAATGCCTTCGATAAAAACTCCCAAAAGTAACGTCAATGAATAAAGATCACTGGCATTGTCATCTGAAGCACAACTAAACTCTATTCCAACCATAACAGGAAAAGCCAAATAAACAACATTTGACGGCAAATTGACGCGATATCATTGTTCGAGAGCTTAATCTATCATATTCATGGGTTTGCGAAAAAATGGCGTTTTGAACGTCGATGAAACTGTTATCGGAATTTTGAAAGTAAAATTAAAGTGGAAATAAGTGGTTAAGTGCAATAGCGATGTATTATAAATAAAGATATATTAATCATAAACTCTTAATAGTGCACAATATAGCTGAGTTATTCGCAAATCACATGAAATACGTAAATCTTGTTGGCTCGTTTATCTTTTTTCCTACTTCCATTGGAATAGGCTATAATAAATAATACATGATTTCTTCAGCACCCATTTTACATTTTGATTCGAGAATACTTATGTCCTGTATCTAAACAATTATCATTTAAATTAACGTATAAAAAAAATCTGTTTTATAATAATAAGGACTTCACTTTTAAACACATCTGTTTATTGGATGTTAAGTTAAAAACGAATTAGATAACGATATTCACTTATAACATCAATACTAATATCACGAATGCGAAAGTAACTCTAACTGTGACCTCTGCGCTTAAACCACAGAACTGATTTAGATGATGTTTTGTACGGAGATAGTTTGAGTCCCGGGGAAGGATATATTTTTTAATTTTCCCTCGTGGGGGTGAAATCTGGTATACTATTTCTATGTTATAGGTAAAGTTTTGCATATTTTGCGCAGGTTAAGCCGCAGCTTCAGCTGGTTGGCTTATAAATTTGTCAATTGATTCACTTAAGGCAGTCGCGTTTTTTTAATTATTAAGGTAAATAATTGTTATACGATGATTGTGTTTGAAGATTAAACATGATTTTTGATTACATACTGGTGTCGTTGGCCTTGGCGTTGTATGCGGTCCCCTGGTTGCGACTTCCGTGGTGGAGTCACTGATACAGCAACTCGCGTCTCCCGGACATGAGGCATCTTCATCCACGTTCTCACAGAGCAGATAAAAAAACCCGGATACGCATTCTCCGCGACATGTCCGACCAAGCTGCTCTTTTGGAGGCGGTGTAGTAGTTAGCTGTAATTTGTGAAAAAAATGATGTTACCAAACTATACAATTATTGTGATACATGTCCTTCGTACATAGGCTACTTTTTTTAATTCACCACTCGAAGGGAGAAAAATGAGGAGTGACAACTTGTGTGCTATAGGTAAAGTTTTATAAATTTCGAGCGTGTAAAGGAGGTTCAGCTAATAATATCTTAAAGTATTAACAATATACATGCATTATTGTATAAACACGAGATTTATATTTTATATTCGTCTTAAGGAACCTACTATCTCATCGGGTGACTCCGGAAGCGACTCGTTGCGCGCCACCAGGTCTGGTGACTGCTCATCTGAGTATACGTCCTTAGTGATTTCTAAAAAAACAAAACATTTGCTTAATTTATTATGTATCAACCATTGAAAGCAAACGCATTGAAGCAGATGCTGGACTAAGCTCCAAACCTATTTCTCAAAAGGGAGGGAGGCCTTTGCCCTGCAAAATTTTTATTGTGATAAGGTATGACTGTTATTTATTGGTTTTATTCGGTTATAAATTCTTTTACCCCGTGACAAACACATTTATTTTAATTATCTCAATGCCCAAAAAAAAAAATATAATTTTTTTTTCGATAATACTATAAAAGCACTTTTGAATCGTCATGTTAAAACGTATTCAATGTAAAACTGCCACCGGATCGGAAAGGAGAAGAACTGGCTAAAAACTCAGGATTTATTCTTTTCCACCGTTTTAATTACAGAGTATAATTAAATGTCAGTAATGTTCAATTAAATATGTATATATAAATATATATGCTGACTAGGAATCAACAAATACTCCATGTTTTTTTTTTATCTTTAATATATTCGTACGTGCCCATTATATCATTTGTACATTCTTTAAAATACTTAATCACATAGTTTTTTTATGGTAAAAATTGTTTGAACTGATCGGATATGAAGATGAGGTCATTGACATAGGTTAATGTTCGTCACTTATTTTTCCTCGTTCTTAATCCACCTTTGCATGTCATTATTGAACAAGTATTAAACTAATAAGTAATGATTGATTGATTGCTTTGACTATAAATAAAGATAATTTTATACTAATAATAAAACTACTTTTAAATTTCTAGGTTATCCCTTTTTATCCTCGTAGATATGAAAGAGATAGTATTTGAGATATTTTATAGTATTGTTAATGTGTTTAAGACTTTTACCCATTTCCCTGTCCTGTAGTACATATCACTCACACAGGATTTTGCAGTTGAGCTTCAGGCATAAGCATTACGTTACATTAGCAGCCTGTAAATTTCCCACTGCTGGGCTAAGGCCTCTTCTCCCTTTGAGAAGGTTTGCCATGCTGCTCCAATGAGGGTTGGTGGAATACACATGTGGCAGAATTTCGTTGAAATTAGACACAAGCAGGAAAACATCACGATGTTCATCGATGGAAACACCGCCGAGCACGAGATGAATTATAAACACAAATTAAGCACATGAAAATGCAGTGGTGCCTGCCTGGGTTTGAGCCCGAAATCATCGGTTAAGATGCATGTGTTCTAATCATCGGGAATCCAGAGTCCAGGCATAAAAACTACGCAAAAAAAACTGTTTGGGGTATTTGTAATTAATGAATAATCCTTCGGAATAATATTAATACAGGAGAATTATTACAGGGTCTTAAAATCTGAGTACCCGAGGTCGGTGGCGTAGTGGCGCTGTAAAAAATATAATTACTTCACAATATGTGAAAACTACTATATTATAGCTTAATTTAATATACATTACGACTCGAATGTATTTGTACACATATCTACCACCAATCCACAGTAGAGCACTGTAATGGAATTAGCTCCAATTTCTTCTTTAGATTTTACACGAAATCCGTTGCCCAGGTGGGACAATTATTAAAACAAGGAAGAGATGACTAAATCACACAGATGCAATTAAAATTAGAGGTTTACGGTAATAACGAAACAAATTTTATTAAATGTGTAAATTTAATTTATAAAATACAAATAATTATAATATACAATGTTTTATAATAATTCGGTACAGAGAAGTACGATTTATAAATTCTTATCTTTCGAAATCCATATCACGGGCGTAGTCATGATTATTTGTTCCTTAGCCGTAGAATTTAATCTCTTTCTGTAAAAAGGTAAATAATAACAGTTTATTCAACTTGTCAGGTCACTGAGTTGAGTTGGTAACTTCAGCGGAAGTAGCTGATCTCCATCGAAAACTAACGACATAGCCAAAATATTTTAGCTAAGTACTTTAAACTAAACGTCTTATAGTATAGGCCTAATATAAAAAAAAAAACTTACTTCATCCTTAGTTGTCGTTGTTGGAACAGTCTCGCTGCGGACCACTGATCCTGGCAGCTGCTCGTGTTTGTACGTGTCATATTTGAAAAATATGAATTTTATATTTTAATCGATTTTTATTTATTTTTTGCGTGTTAGTGGTACCACTGTAGACCGTTAAAAACCGAACTTACCAATGCATATTTATGTACGAACACAAATTGTATTTACCTATTCGAAACCTGCGTCCTTTAGTGAAAATAGAATAAAAATCTGTTTGGTATTTAGTGAGTCTCGTGTTCAGACGCGGCGGGAGGACTTTAGTTTATAATATGTATTATTTTATTATAATATGTTATTAACAATGGTGGTATTCGGTATAAATTATTCCTATAATATTCCTATTTTATTGATGATAATAAAATATTTTTACGATATAAATTTGAAAAATATCGTGAACTTTATCTGGGCCCGATTACTATGTTTATAAAATAATTGGGCTTATTCCAAGCACTGACCTAATCGGGCAGAGGTCACGGATGTTTCATTTTTCGAATAGACGAGCTGTGAAGATACAAGTAACACGAGGGCTACGGAATACAACGACATGCCGACTGTTCACAATGTCACTTCCGAATTAACTGTTCATAAAACCATATGAGTTCATATATACCTAAGGCGTTTATAAAGTTCAATGAACTTTCGCAAAAAATCCCCGCGAGAAACCTGATTATTAATAAATCCTCGTACACGTGGAAGTATCACGATGTTTTCCTTCGCTAATAAATCCAGCGACAATATACCTATTAATATAACCCATATCATTTTAAGTGAAGCTTTATGTTGCAGTCCTATTTTATGATTAAACTGTCAATGTTCTCTCACATTTTAGGGGTTAATCGTGAGGTTTAAGAAGTAGCTTATGTTCTTCTTTGGAGTTCAAGCTTCATTCAAATAAAATTTTAGTATTTTCGGTTCAGTGGTTAAACGTGAGGGAGCAACAGATAAACAGACAAAGTTACTGTCGCTTATTTAATATTAGTATAAGTATTTATTATTAAAGTAACGAAAAGAAAAAAAATATGCGCGAAGAATAATATTTATACACTAGGAGGACGGAACGTAGGCAACCTGTAAACTCAAAACTGTTGTGTTTTTGTATACCCGCGTTTTTGTTGTTCGGGGCTGCCAGGATACTAGGACATATTATAAAATTATAGTATTGTCATACGTATTGTCATACGTATTGTCATACGTATTGTCATACGTATTGTCATACGTATTGTCATACGTATTGTCATACGTATTGTCATACGTATTGTCATACGTATTGTCATACGTATTGTCATACGTATTGTCATACGTATTGTCATACGTATTGTCATACTTATTGTCAATTGCTCATAAAAACCTGTCATCATAAAGATGGTCATGGCATTTTGTCACAAATAATTCTACGCGGGCGAAACCGCCGGTTCATCTAGTAGTTTATATTGTACAGCTGTAGGTATTTTTTTGCAAGTCAGATTAACTCATCCATCTTTTTAGTGGCTAATAACCTTTTACCTTTGTGGCTAATTTAAAAAAAAAATTGAGGAACACGTTTGAAAAGTAACGTCTAGGGTCATCAACATTGATCGCGGTTATATGTAAATCTACATTACTATAATGTTTATTTAACATGAGAATATATTCTACTATGTTTGAAAAAGTACTTCAAAATGTTGATCTTCCTAATAAAAAACCACAAAATACAATAAACACTTTTGTCTTGCCATACATTTTAATTCTTTTTTATTCCCGCGAAAACGCTGTCAATCATTTTGGTGACGTCACATTGATAAAAACAACAGTTGTGTATCTATGACTGGTACTAATTCAATGTTAACAGCTATAATAATATAATATTTGGTGTTTTTTGAGAAGAAAATGAATTACAATCACTAACGTTGGAGTGTAATGTCCAAATACTATCATTAAAGCTCCAGAAAAGTGCCAGATGATATTGAAATGACAGTTTTTGTCTATCTGACGCCTCACTATGGTGGGTCGTGTTTTGGTGGTTACTTGATATACAGACTAATAATTACAACTTTTAATTTCAATATAATAAATTAATAATGCGCTTTTATGACTCAACATCAAAATATTTAAGTAAAGTTGGCGGTAGACTATCTGATGAGTGGGTGGTACCTACCCAGACGGACTTACACAAACCCCTGCCACCAAGCTCCAGCCGTGGTATATATGCCCATCAATGGTATATTAACAAATTAATGACCATAGTTATCTGGGAGTCGTATAAAATAAAACAATAATTATAGGCTTAAATATTTATTATAGTCAAATTATATGTAATCTAAATAAATATTAAAAAGGTACGCATAAATGATAGTACCTACCTAAATATAGTTGCATGAAAAAAAGATTAAAAAAATTTCAAGTCGAAAAAATATGTACTACAAAATAATGGTGCGTTTCCACTAAAATTTGTTTTGTTTATATCCGTGTTTGCATGACTGTCACAGAAAAAAAATATCATTATTTCAGACTGGCAACCCCAAAATTCGCCTCAAAATTCTTATTTAACGTTACAAGTCAAAGTATATTTATATTATAATTATATAGTATGATTATAAAATAGACCGATGGATATTTTATATTTAAATAACACTTCCCGTTTTGCTAACGTTAAATTTTCTATAAGTTTAATTACTTATTAATAAAACTACCGACTATCTGTATTTGCTTTTAATTTTGTATTCGCTCTTGCTTAATGTTCTGCCCTTGCGCCTTGCTGTCTAATTTTACTTTGAATACTCCTGCTATAGTATGTCAGTTCGGATTCAGCGTCCAACTGTACCATAATCACTTTAATAATTATAAGCAGTTTATTTGTCCAAAAAGCCTTAATTACGCAATTGAACCCTTTGATGTGCTGAAAAAACCGCCCTAACAATATGGCAGCATGGGTAAAGATAAACAACTTAATCTTTCTGCTATATTATTCACTGCAAAAAAATTGAACCACTTCTTCCCACTTATATTTTACTTCCAAAGTTCCGATGTTTGTATGTTTACTCATACGCCATTGGAATGGACTAATGCTAATTTTAATCTTGCTAAAGTTATTTCTAATAAAATCGATGGAAATTTTAGCCAATCTTATCTATCTTCATCTGAAAATTATCCCCACTGTCATAGAGCCATGGGGAACTGTTTATAAGAGCTCATTTCTTAGCATAGCAAGTCTAATCTAAAGATGTAGTTTTGTATTTTTTTATATAAAAATACTACCAGTGTGCGAAAATTAAGTCTTATGTTTAAAATTAAGAAAATATATACATATATAGATATATCTATCAATTATCTAATTAACAATTAAATTTTTGTGATTGTAATTCTATTTATAAGGTTTCGGGTTAATTAAAGCATTTTAAAGTGTGAGCTCCGTGCGTATTTCAACCCGACAATGCACCGCAAGGTTGCGCGTGCTACATATGTCGGAGCTGTGAATAATTTACTATTCAAAACCTTACATTTATGGCGTGATTATTTTTGATTGATAATTTTACTACTGAACAAAATGTTAAAAATGCTTTTATTATACAATCAGAATTAATTAACGTTAAGTTGTGTGAATCTAGATTCCATAATACTTATGATTTGCTAAATTCGATGGGAGCCCGCCATCGACATATTCAAATACATTTATCTCTAGACACGTTTGCTTTGACATACCAAACTAATCAGGCAGTAGCTTCTTACAAAATAAATATATTTTTGGGAGATTACTTCCTTAAACAAAATGCTTAAATAAAATAATGGTAATAATATATTGAATTTAATAAAACGATACATCCTATATTAGTAGTGTAGTTTGTACCTTTGATACTAATATCTAAAAACTAAATTTCTAATGCCACCTATAAGACGTCTAACTCGGTCGGCGGATCAAAAGCAACTGAAAAATATTGAGGCTTTACAACATATATAACACAAACAACTGTTATATTAACATATACCTTTTTCGTGATCTTATTAACATTAGTATGTTAAGCTTACGCCATTTTATCACAAATATTTTAATTTTGATTTGGATAATGGCAGTGTATAGTTTACATTGTTATCAAATTTGGACTTGAGCCCTTTCAGCACCAGACCGCAAAGTTGTAATTCTTGTAAGGTAGAAAGTTAAAAGAAATATTAATAATTATAATTTTAAATATTTAATTGAATACTATATCAATGTATTCATGTCTTATAACAATCTGTATCGATTGAATTTAATTCTATAAGTTATAGACGAACCGCTCGCTTGCTTTGTGGAACAGAGGTGTGCTACGTCGATCTGCGAACTTCACCTCACTGACGAGAAGTGAAGTTCTTTAAATATATTTATGACCGAGTGCAATGGATTTATAAGAATATAAACAATTCATAGCGTGATTTTAATATTTTCTATTAAAAAATAATAAAAAAAAGTTTATGTAAAAATTAAGATTTACTATGGGTAAATAGATTTATTTTTGACATTTTCGTAAAGTAATCTCGTGTCCACTGAGTGGGTCCATTCAAATGAATAATCAATATAACTTTACTCAGAAACCATAACACACTATGGACCAAAATATTCGTACCTTACTAACACCGATTTGATTAATTTAAAACATTATAATGGCAGCGTTCAGTAACGAGAGTGCACGTCAGCGAGCGAGCGGCGCGGGAGCGAGTACGCGTCGCCGGGGGGGAGGGGGAGGGGGGGCGCTCAGTCGGCGTTCCGCTCGAACAGCGGCTTCTTGTGCGAGGTGGGCGCCGGCAGCTTCGACGGCTTCTTGAACGACATCGAGCGGTTCACGTTCTCCTTGCCTTGTTGATCCTGCTGTCGCTGAGAATTTTAAAATATATTTTTAAATATCAGATTTCATTCGTAGCGTCCATTCTCGACTGGTTATGTCCAAATCCGCAGATGTTACAGTGCTTAAGCGTGCGCACAAAGCGATAGCTACCTCATTGGTTATTCTACCGTCAAACGGTAATACTTACTCAGACTGACCCAAGGTGTTTTGTCATGATCTCCACTTTTATAAGCTAGTCCATTAGTCCGATGTATAAGGAGAACACCTCACAGCTTACGAGCTCTTTTAAACTTTCAAAAGCTACTAGACAAATTTAAAATAGTATAAATGCGAAAGTAACTCTATCTGTTACCTTTTCACGCTTAAACGGTTGAACCGATTTAGATGAAATTTGGTTTGGAGATAGTTTGAATGAGGAAATAAGCATTAAATACTTACTCGTCTTAAATAAATATCTGTTTCGGAGGTACATTTCATGATGGATGGTTTGTGGTTGACCGAATCAGGAGGGGAGGGAGCTGCGAACACCACGGCGGAGTCTTCGGAAGCGGACGATTCGCTGTCGCTTCGGGCTTCACTTTCATTCTCCACTAAGATGCAGTCCTACACATTGAGATTTTATATTTTATCAAGAAGTCTACATTATATAATATGGCACATTTGCTTAATACATATATAAAAATAGTTCTATATAATTTGTCTGTAATTATACTGGTTCACTCACTCACTTTGAAGGGACATTGCTAGATAAGGTGAAATAAAAACCGTATTGTTGATTTTTATATTTTAAATTAAATTACTTGCTGCAAGTCAAATGTTTATCAGTTATAATGAATTATAATACAATCAATTCGATATCCCAAACACTTGGAGAAAAAAAAACAAAGTTCATTTATAAATGACAAAAATAAAAAAGGATCCAAAATTGCTCCCTGCGGAACCTATACCAAGAGATCAGTCACAGAAGACTATTCTTCAGTAGTAGTATCAATACTTAGAGAGCTTAACACGGTTCCTGTTACGATAGAAATGAAGTGCAATAGAAAGAAAGTGCAGGCGGCTCGGGCTCTAAAGTAACCGTCATGAGAAGCTATAAATTTTGTAAACAAGTGTTCAGGAGTTCACAACATTTGGACCAACATAAAAAATTAATTTGTTTAAGATTTAATAAATTATTAAGTAACAAATATTAATTAACATATATTATTTAAGAATAATTATTCGTCAGATTCATAAGTAAAATTAACAATAACAACCAGATCCGCGATATATGCAAAGCAATGAAACAAACTCGTACGCATTCGAAACTCGAATGACGCGTTTATTTCAAAATGGCGTCCCGATAGTTTACAATCCCTGCGACGGACGCGTTCCGGTACCAAAAAACACAAACGATAGCGCTTTGCGTCGTTAAAATATGATCCGACTAAATTAAATAGGTTGTTACTTTCATATAACCCGTCTATATTTCATGTCGATTGAATATGGTCAATTTATTATTATCTCGCAGTATAAAATGTTTACTTAGTTAAAAGATGTTTGTTACATAATTTATAGCGTCTCGTGACGGGTACTTTAGTGAGCAGTGAGCAGTGAGCAGTGAGCAGTGAGCGTAGAGTGTAACGTAAGGCGCAGGCACTCACGTCGTCGTGGCGGCGGGCGGCGCGCGCGGCGCGGAAGGCGCTCAGCGCGCGCGCGGGCGGGGACGACGCGGCCAGCGCGCGCGGGTAGCGGTACTGCGCGCGCAGCGGGGTGCTGCCTGCGGGGAGGGGGATTACGTTGCTTTAATAATCCATCTCGTGTTCGGCGGATAAGACCGCCAACCGAAAATATTGACGTGTCCGAGGATAATTTGCATAAGTAACGGCGGTGGTTATTTTAAAAAAAATGTATTGAATATCGGCATCTAAAGTTTATGTGATTTTCTCTTTTTCTTCTTAGATTCTCTTATAGATAGCTTTACCGCAAACTATCGCCAATTAATCATTCAATTTGTTTCTTTAAAAAACCTCATTAACTTACTGCTGTTCTGGCCCGGAATTAGTACCGACGTCAAAGGGATCTACAAATTTATGAACTAACTAGTGAGTACGAGTAACTCACCAGTCGGACAGTATACAGCGTACTCCTGATTGAGACACCGACTTTCCAGTTCCTCGAGTCGGGATACCTCCTCTCGCAGTCTGCCGTAGAACTGCTCCACTTCCCGCTGCACGGTGGCCAGGGTCAGAGTCTGGGCGTCGTGATGCGTCTGACAGGTGCTGGTGATATTTGATGCAACTGATGACAATGATGAGAGCTCCTCCTTTGTGGAGGTTGTTGTTACCTGAAATTATTTTAATATTATATATTATCGTTCAGTTTTTTCGCTGATTTTTCTTTGTGGATTAATTCTTCCAGTTATCTAGTCAAGCCAAGTTCAAGTAAAAGAACTGGCGAGCAGCACCGTGTGTAATATTACACGAACCATTAGTATATCCACACCCATATCTAGGCTTCAATGTTAAATTACAATCAATTTCAGACCTTTATTTGTAATTACGTAACAAACCGAAAGAACCACTGTTCCATTTAAAAGGATAGATCTTTCATTCAGCTTTGTAGGAAATCTCTTTAGCTAGGTTAAATATCGCGTTTTTTTTTTAATCTTTCAGAGTAGGCTGGTCGGTTTAGTGGATTTATGAAAAGTTTGGAGGTTTAAATCTGCCTAAGCACTTTTCAATTTTCATGTGCTTTATTTGTGTATATCATCTTGTGCTTACGACATTACATGGACCTACCTCTTAAATACTCTCTTAGCCTAGTTGACACATATGTTAATCATATAGCAATAGTTTATACATCAGCATTATTTCTCAATTTTGAAATTGATTAATTGTTTTTATATCAATACTATTTTACTTTTAAAAGATGACTAGTTTAAAGCAAACCTCATCTGGCCAGTATGATAATGGACTATCGTGGATATGTAGTCAATAAAAATTAATAAAACTTACATTGACTGCTCCAACAAAGTTATCCAAAGTTCGCTGACACGTCTGCACCATAGATTCGATCATATAATTAGACTCATTCACGAGACAGGTAGCTGATTCTTGTTCCTGTTCTATCAATCCTTTCGATTCATCCTAAAATTTAAATTTAATTAATTACACTATATAAAAAAAAAGTTTGGATATTTTATTGAACTCTCAAAATATAAATAGATATTCAAATATATATAACTATGTACAATTTGTGTGCACACTGTACTTATCTGGATAGAGAATATGATTATGACAGTACAGACAGCAAAACAAAGACATCTTTTGTTTTTATTTTCTAAATTACATTCTTATAAAAATAAAACTAACATACAAGTTCAGTAATATTTGTTTAGTACCCAAATGATTGAAAGTGGTGTGAAATAGCATTTAAAATTAATTATTTTTAAGGATCCTGTAATGAAAATTCATTCTTATATATAAAACTTTGTACAGTGAAATGAGTTCTATTTATTAATACTATTAGTTTCTTATTCGACCATTATTTAAAAACAATAAATTGTTTTTGTTATTTTTCATAAACATCAAACAGATACTGAATTATATATTAAGTAAATTACCTGAACATGAGACTGTGTCTGTTGCAGATTTTGTATTAAATCTGTTTTTATCGTCTCTACCACCTTCAGAGCGCCGTCACTCAAACTATTTACATTTGATACCATAACTGCGTGATCTGCAATATTTACAAGTATTAGATTTGTATGCATTAACATTACTTGGACATGAAGGTTTATTTTGTGTATTAGTGCATGCCCCTAGATAATCTCGTAAAAACTTAACTAAGCGGGTAAAAAACATCAACATAAGGGAGTGTTTATCTCGCCGCGTCCATCATCGATGTTCGATGTGCACCCAGCTTTATATAATGAAGCAAATAGTATCCGCTGGCAACACTGAATTTATTTCTTTATTTATGTTTATAATTCGTATCAAGCTCCACTCAACAACCGGTGGGGAAATCTGCATATGTCAGAAGGAATTATATCTCAATGTTATCTGACCTGCAGTGGAGCGGCGTGGGGGATTAAACTCCCAGCCTTTATCTGATGGGAAGACGTTTGGCCAGCAGTGCAACATTTACGAGTTTTAATATCGATTTTAATACTCATTAAAATTAAATAATGTCAATAAACTCTCCTTAATAAAATTGCCTAGCAAATGGAAACTGGCAAAATAATGAAATATTATTATAATAAAATACAACAAAATATACCCTTATCATAATCTTCTACAAAGACCTTCAATTCATTCAAACACTTCTCCAACTCATTCTCTTGTTCTAATAAATCTTCTCCAATCTGCGCCACCACTTCCTGATTAACTTTCAACATACTGTTTAGCTGATCAACATTTTCGGCCGTCCGTTGTTCGAACATAGCCCTTTGATTTTCTATATCCTTAAGTTTCTGATTCATATTCTCCTCCAAGAAGGTTCTCTCAGCAGTAATGTGACGTTCAATGCGTTCCTCTAGAAGCCTTCTTTCCTCTTCTGCCCACTGTTGAAGACGCGATTCGTATTCCGACTTTTCTCTCTCTATGCTCGTCACTTGCTCGGCTAAGTATCTTTCTGTCCGTTCTTTCTCTTCGGTGATTGACTAAAATAAAAAAGAACAATTAAAAATAATTCAAAGTATGCTTTATTCGAGTAGGCTCTTAAAAAGACTTGAATAATAATTTTACAGGATTAAAAGCTAATTCAGTAATTACACATGTGGTTTATGATATTTTTGTTAATTGCTAGAAAATGATTGAATAATAATCAGATGTTTATTTGAGGGCACCGTTTCATATAAAGAAATAGTGATAGAATGAACTAATCACTGACGTCGATTCGCTGCAGGATGTGCGCGCCCAGCCGCTCGGCGCGACTCTCGCGCGACTGTCGCTGCGTCACGCAAGACTGTCGCAGGCGCAGCGCAGACTGCCGCGCGACCGTCGCCAGCGCTCCGCTGGACTGCTGCAGCCGCCCCAGCAGCGACACGCCCGACGTTTGCTGACACGGGACAGAGGTCATAAGTCGAATGCATACTCAATACTATAATACAAGTACAGGACACGTTTCTATCAGTGTAAATATTATCGAGTCATTAAAAGAAATAAAACGATTAAATCACTAGCGATCGTCGGAAATATCCAGCTCCCGGAGCCGACACCGGATCAGATCAACGTAAACACCAGTCAGTGACCTCACCCAGTCGCCGAGAAAGCTCGCCATGTCGGAGGTCAGGTCGAGGCCGGCGGCGTGGCGCAGGCACGCCAGCACGCAGGCGGCGAGGCGCTCGAGCGCGGCGCGCAGACGCGCGGCGCGCGCGGCGGCGGCGGCGTGCAGGCGCGCGCGGCCCGCCTGCGCGGCGCCGGATACTTCGCTGTGCGTGTCGTTTTTCAACGTCGTCATCTGGAAAGTAATTATTTTCTTAAAGTTTTGAATGTCGACAGCTGAACTTGAAATATACAAAAAAAATAGTACTGTGGGAGCTAGTACACGGCGTCGGAGCGAGGGTTCGTTTCTCGCCCGTATTAGACCTCGAGCTGCCCCGCACCGGTACTACTATGCGAGTAAAATTCAGTGTGGTAGTATTTTACCTTACATCTATTTTCCTCCACAGCTTAATATACATAATACAGAAGATGAGACTATCCTATATAATGTTCAGAAGTTCCTCGTTAACACTTCTTCGTTCGAAAATTGTTTTTTTTTTCATACTTCTTACAATATTCCTTTTAGTTACCTTCCAAAGAGTACGAATTATACTTTCGGTAATTATTTATTTCTCATACACGTAAGCAAAAATATGGTTTTTGAATATCAGCTAAACTATGTTATAATAATATGTCTAAGAATACCTTATTCATGGTCTCCATAGCTTGTTGGACCAAATCGTCAAGTCTTTGTTTACTTTGATTTTGCATTTGAGTGCTGTCGTGTGTGTAAGAATCTGTAATAGTAAATAAAATAGAAATATAGTGAGTACTAAGGATTTCCACATGTTCATGCAAGCTGTTGGCACGTAATCTCCCCACTGCGAAGCAGCTGACAATGATTGGAAGTTTAAGATTTGAAAGTAGACTATTAAATAAAAATTTCTTCACGTTCACGTCCCTGCGAAACATTGAAATTGAATAGACCGTCCCGGGATTCGAATGATATAAGATGAAATATGAAAAAAAAGTTATAGCATAGGCGGACGGGCAAATGGGCCACCTGATACCTGATACCAAGTGGTAGGTAACTATCACTGCAAATTTTTTTTATTCTTTACGTCATCATAGTGCCGCCAACCTTGGAGACTAAAAAATTATGCCTGTAGTTGTACACTGGCTCATTCAATACTTGAAACCAGAACCCTACTAATAATATGTATTAGTACTTGGCAGTAGAATAAATAAATAATAAATAAATAAATAAATATTGGACAATATCACATACTCTGATCCCAATGTAAGTAGCTAAAGCACTTGTGTTATGGAAAATCAGAAGTAACGACGGTACCACTAACACCCAGACCCAAGACAACATAGAAAATTAATGAACTTTCTCTACATCGACTCGGCCGGGAATCGAACCCGGGACCTCAGAGTGGCGTACCCATTAAACCGGTATACACACTACTCGACCAAGGAGGTCGTCGTCGTCGTCGTCGTTTATTCAACTCATCAGATATGAGTGGGTGGTACCTAAACGAGCTTGCACAAAGCCCTACCATCAAATTCATACATACCAATGGCAAAAATAATCACTAATCACAACAATATCTTACCCATAGTTGTCTGAACGTCCGCAAGGGCCTGCATGAGGGCCCCGACGAAGTTCTCCGTCCCCCCTGTTAAATTGTTCCTATGCTGCGCAGATATCTCACGGTATGTTCGCGTTATTTCTAGATTAGTTGATTCCACTGTTCTGGAAAAAATAAAATAAAATATGAATACTATAGTTAAATACTTATAGATGCAGACTAGCTTATAATATACATACTTTCTCTTATCAATAGAGTCAAGTAGCTTTGCAGCGTCAGTGGAAGCTGCATCAGCGACCTCCAGCAGCTGTTTGGCTTGCGACGATAGCACCTTCTCAGTTTCCATCTGCTTGCTGACGAGGAACCGCTGCTCTTCATAGTGCATTTTTGTAGTTTTTAACATCTGAAATGAGGTTTTATGTGTCTTAACGTCGTCTACAGATTACTGAGGCAAAAATATATGTGGTTGGGTCGTTTAACAATCACATCAAATTATGAGTGAGGGAATGAATTGTTAATATTTACGCATACTGTAATATTTCTACAGTCCGAGGGGCAGGGCAAAAAGCTATGAGATTGAGGTGATGCAATGTCATTGGTCGTGATTTTGAATAAGCGATGATCACGATTCATTACAAATTGGGAAAAATGCAGTTTTGAACATCGGCGATTGGACATCAGAACTTTGGAAGCAAAATTAAAGTGTACATTATTTGTAAAGTGGAATGATATTGTTTTAAATCTAAATCTCGTACTGCATAATATAGCAAAGCTCGTAGCAAATCACATGAAATATGTAAATCTATTGTTTGTTTATCGATACTCCTTCCTCGAGTGGCATGGCTAGACGAGAATCGCTGAGACGGCCAATTCAGTCAGGAGGACATAATCACCAAGGTGATTTATTTAAGCTTCAGCAACATTAGGATAACACTAAGGTCTTACATTAGTAGTAGTAGCGAGCATATTTTCCGTTGAACACAACTTGCTGACTGTCGAATTCAATTGCTGCTTGTGCTCCTCCAGCGAGCAGTTGAGCTCCTTGAAGACGGATTCCATACGTTCACGTTCCTCCTCCATCGCGCGCTTCTTCAGCAGCAACTCTTGGATTTCCTTGCGTTGTTCTTCTTGTTTAAGCGTCATTTCCGCGAATGTCTCATTCGCTAAGTATACACCTGAAAAAAAATTATAATCGGATTTTAGTTCCCGAGAATACTCAACACATATACAAACAAATTTTAACTCTTTATAATAATAGCATCGATTCATATTCATAAAAGGAATTTAGAACTCTGGACATTTGCAACAGTTCAGTTATCAGTGAGCCAGAATATAAAAAAATTACACAATTTACCATTCTTTTCTCTAGCTGCGTGTAAATCCCTCTTAAGCCTATCTATCTCTTCGGCGTAGTCTTTCAGGATCGCCTTCTTAGTCATCTTCTGGTTGACTTCCGGCTTGTTCTGGATGTTCTTAGCTCGGTTTGCGTATTCCAGAGTGCTCATAGTCTCCTCGAGGTCCTTGTGGCCGGGCGAGATGGTCGCTATGATGGACGTCTTTGTTCGGCCGCCGAGAGATTCTTGTAAGATTCGTGTTAGTTTTGACTCTCTGAAAAAAGTATATCGCTATTATTGGGCATTGCAAAAATTTGTATGGAGGGTTTAATTCATGATACGAATGATTAATATTATAACCCCATGGTATAGGCAAGGATTTTTAAAAACTATAATTTAAAAAGTTCTTGAAGCTGTTTGTAATAAAACATTGTACATGCCTATATGGTATATGCGGATGCCTCTCCACGAGAGCCGTGATGACTCTGCCGAGAGTCAACAGCGACTGGTTGATGTTCACGCACTCCCTCGCCCTCTCCCTCTTCGCAGGATTATCTGAGCCCGCTTTGCTAATGTTTTCTGAACCGGCCAAATCAACAAGATTCAGCTTCCCGATCTTGACGAGCTCCTCGCCTTCTGGGCTATTTTCCTTCATATGGATGACTATTGTGAACACAGTGTGCGAGCGGCTGAAAAAAATGTTTTGTAAAGTAAAATAGTATTTAGTTGATATTAAAATAAAGCAACAGCCTCTACAGCCTGGGTAAGGCCTCCACTTTGCAGTAACGTTGATCACTTCGACAGAATCAGTGATAATTTATCGCAATCATTACACGAGATAAACTTATAGCGCCAAGTTTCCGACTCCGCAAAGTCAATAAATGATATTTTTAACTTATCCGATTCATATATTCAAATTATTTGTAAAAACTACATTCATAAAAAATGGATATTATTCAATACAAGATTATGATAAAAAAATATGGAACTAATACTTGTTGACTTCCAGGCAGGATGTGTTATATACTTATATTTAAATAAAAAGTTAGAAAACAGTAGACTCACAAAGGAAGTGAAATAGGGATTTAAAGTTTTTATGGATGTCCATCATTCCTTAAGTTAGAAACATAAAACTTTATTGAGTAGATACGTATTTAAGCGTTTTTGGATATTCTACTCTAAGGGGTGAACAATATACACATCAATATTGTATACAAAGAGGTTAAAAATAAACTTAATATTTTAAGTTAATTTGTACATACATTCAACTTCCACGAGAGTACCAAAAGCCGCGGGCAACAGTTAGTAGTATTTATAGTAGAACTATAAATTCAAAAGTTCTCGTAAAAGTCTACTCGAATAAAGTATATTTTGTATTTGAACCCTTTTGAGGAGATGGTTTACACATGTGGCAGAATTTTATTGAAATTAGTCACGTGTTTTCGTTGAACGCCTCGAACGAATTATAAACACAAATTAAGCAAATGTTATTTCAATGGCATATATATTTATTCATTTAGTTATCGGCGTTTTATAAACGGGTTTGAAATTGCAATCATCTTCTAAGATGCACGATTTAACCACTGGGCTATCTCAGTTCTAGTTATAACAACGTCTTCTCTAATATTATACACATAATCGGATAAACCATAATCCAAACCGTTGGATCGTCGTATTACAATCAAAGATACGGTAAACTAAAGATGCTTTCTTTATGTCAACATATAAAAGAAGGCACAGTATTACTTATATTCCTTTTGAGAATTTACATAGTATTGCAAATGCGAAATTAACCATTCCCTTTATCGTGAATGCGTCACCAAATTTGGAGACTGGCTCACTCACCTTTCAAACCAAAGCACAACAACAATATTGCTGTTTGACAGTACAATATATGATAAAGGGGTGGTAACTACTCAGAGGGGCTCGTACAAAGCCCTATGACCAAGTGAACCACACAAATATGGTAACATTTACTTCCAAATATAAACCAAATCCCAGAGATCCTAGCAATACTAATCACAGATAGATATTCATAACATTGCACTCGCTCAACTACTGTTTGTGAATATGTGTGTCTACAGATACATACATCAAACAAACATTAGTAGTTAACTTACAAGGGAACTTTGTAACAACCGCCAGTATTCCTGCAATATTACCTTCGTTTTATAATTATATAACCACTGCTCGGATATATATGTTAACTAATAATACAAATAATGATAATTACTGACACTGGAAATGTGGACATGTGTTTAACATGGGGCATAAATGATAAAATCTCTTTTTTTAGATACTGGCCCATTCAATCGATAGCCAATAAAAAGTTATGATGTTTATCAGTGACATGTCTGTCAGTAGAATATGATACAAGCAAGCTTTGCTTAATTAGTCTACATGGAATAATGTTAACAAATATTTTTACCTTCAAGTTTGGTATTTTAGCTTAGAGAAAAAAAAATACATGGTGATGGTGATGACGATGGTGATGGATACACGTATCCTTCACTCTCATAATGGGAAATAGGGCTTTAGATATATTCCGAGGCACGAGAGTATTAACACTGCGAACATCTGGTGTATTAAACTCTAGTGTATTATGAATAATATTCTATTTCTAATATTTGGTCTCACTCATTCTAGTTTCATAAGTTAGACAAACAAAACACTCTGTAATTATGTTTGTGAACGTCTCAAAGCATCTCACTTCACTCCACTTAGATTGCTCGTACACTAATTGCATTTGATATTTACCTAGATTGAGCATTCATTAGAGTGGAGGCTACCCTCTTCCGTTCCTGTCCTTGAGCCATGATCTTGTAAACCTCGTTCTTGTTATAAACCTGTAGATGAAACATATAGTTAACCAACTATAAAAATTTTAAGTTCCCAATTCATGTTATGTACATTATACATACATATATATATTGTACATGTTTATATCGTGTAGTATGAGCTGTATTAAAACTAATATGGGCGTAGCTCTAAGTTTTTACCACCGAAATTTATGAAATTGGTAAGTATTTTCTTGGAAATAATATACTTGTAATTTAATTAATAAAGAACTGTATCAATTGCTTTAGTAACTAGTAATTCTGGACAGAATCTACAGTCTTAAGTGTTTATCAGAGTTTAATTGATTTTAAATATATTTTAAAGTACTTTTAAAATTGTTAATGTTAGAATATTGCCATGTTTCAGGGCAGTTCTTAACATATTTAACAGGTAACTTCAGACTTAACTCTAAAAAAACCCCTGTAAAAGTACATGTTATTAAATAAAAATATTTTACTCTACTTACAGTTATCTCCTCCAAGCCATTCACAATATTGGCACCCTTCCTGGTGACATCTTCATAGATCCTCAACTTGGAGTTGTCTTCTGATGTTGAAAGTAAGTCAAAAAGTTCCTCATTGTACAGCTCTAAGTATGACACTCGGACCGTGTACTCTGTGTTCGATATACGAAGCTCGTCAAAGATCTGACTGAGTGCACGAGGAATAATACCAGCTAGCGGATCCTGAATTGAAAATAAAAAAATAATTAAAATTAAATTAAATTGAAAATAAAAAAACAGAAAAAAAAACGTTTCTTTTTATTTATTTATTTATTTATTTTTACCTTTATATTATAAATAAATCTTAATCTAAGTGAAAAAGTAGCATAATGTATTATGTCTAAGTACACTATATGAGAAATTACATTCATGGCTGTACTAATGTTTACATCATTCATAGCAATCTTTGTTAATTAAATCATTGTTGACTACAAGGTAGGTGGTACATTAGTAATTTATGGAATGGTTATTATTTCTTAGAGCCCCAATATCTATGGGTGGTGGTGACCACTTACCATTAGATGGCTTATTAGCCAGTCCACCTAAACTTCCTATACTATGTTATAGTTACTCTGAAATTGTAACAATAGTTTATAAAATTTATTTTAATATCATTAAGTTATCATAAAAACTAAAAAAATTAGAAGATGTCCTCACACTCTGCCAAGTGGTTTCATCAGCAGCAGCCTCACCGACCATGGTATGTGTTTTGCCCGTACCAGTCTGACCATATGCAAAAACAGTGCAGTTGTAACCAGCCAAGACTTCTTCGATCAACGGACTGACTACTTCTTGGTAAATCTCTACCTGGAATTTATTAAAAAAATATATTTACAATATAACAAAACATTAATTACTAAGTTATTAATTATGTGAAATTCATAGAAAATTACAATAAATAAATTAACTGAAATTGTCAATCTATCAATCTACATAATTTTATAGAAATTAATTACTACTTAATTTTAAAATGACTTATATAGAAAGTAATAATTAATATTTAAGAAACATTACTTCTCAATTGAAACAATAATTTACTAATAATATACAAATACAAATGAAAACTTATCACTCTAGAGGTAATGGAAAACTTAATACCAAAACACAGACTTGATGCTTATAATCTAAATAATAAATTGATAAAATAAAATATGGTACCTGC
Source organism: Vanessa atalanta (assembly GCF_905147765.1). NCBI lineage: Eukaryota > Metazoa > Arthropoda > Insecta > Lepidoptera > Nymphalidae > Vanessa > Vanessa atalanta. Next base: position 10,241,858 of record NC_061889.1, on the reverse strand, counting down.
TTTGATAGGGGAGGGAATGCACGGTCAAAGGTAAATCTCTTAGTGTGCATACTCTGCTGAGATTGACGCACAACCACTTCCTTTCCATTTACCACTTCCACTACACCGAGAGACTTGATGTCGCGCTCCCGTTGGTTCAGAGGCCTGAAATTCAATCATTTCAGAATTATCACAAAATATATTACTAACTCAATATCAACGACAAAATTATAAAAATAATAAAAGAAAAACATTGTTTCGGAAAAATATGCTCTGTACAGCTTAGTTTCGGCTGGTCTCTTAACGTCGTCGTCATACATCAATGGAATAATTAAAATATAGGTGTACAACATTATCATCCCTCATGTTATAATTCAATATAATAATATCATCATCATATCATTAGAACTCACACCTAACCCATTCTCTTCACAAACTTCTCGGTCAATCATTGCTTCATTTTTCATGTTTTAATAACAAATATATTACATAAAAAATTTAAGAAACCTTTTCTTCGTTCCAATATGTTATAGAGAAATTTTACAAATCGGAATGTAGAGCCTTATTTTATTAAATAAGGCTTGAATATCATACATTACATACTACAGACTAAAGTTGAGAGTGACTCAAGTTTTATTAAAGATTTCAATTACAACAGTTAAATTAAATAAAACAATTTAACTTTTAGAAAGTAAAATTACATTTGTAAATTTAATTAAAAGTTATTACTTATTAAATAAAGATTACAAAATGAATAAATCTAAAATGAACTTATGTAATCAATTTATTATTAGTTATTTATTTTTATTAATTCTTTACCACCAATTGAATAACATAGTAAATTAAATACAATAAAATTATTTATATTTAAAGTACTTAATGAAATTACAGACCAATAAGGATTTATATACTTTATGAATAATCCTTATAAAAGCTAACCATAACTAAATAAATATTGTAATAGCATTATAATAAACATTAATTATTACTGCTGGTACTATAAGTATACAATATCTAGGTGATATGAATGAGTCACTAGACATAATAAAGGCACTTGGACTAGTCACTTAAACTAAATAAAACAAGGCATGTTTTAAAGATATAGCAAGTTATATGAGTTTACTGAAATATGAAAGAGGACAAGGATGTGAGTCATAATATGATCAATTGTTATAAATTAATAGTAAATTTAGATGTTAAACCCAAATATCAAAAGCATAAGCTTTATCTTTTCATATTGTTTAGTCAGGCTTAAGCTTTATCAATTAAAAGATACATAAGATTAATTAGTTTTTTAATTGATGTATAAATAAATATTTAGTCAATTTATTATGAACATTTACTAAAGGTAAAATTGTAAATAGATACTTTGTTGGTTTTAAATGTACCTTAGCCTCACGAACACTTGGATATTTTGATTTTTTTCTTTCCTGCATCCTTTTTCGGACGTCATCTTGATATAACACACATACAATTCACTAAAGTTATTTTCACAATTATTACACAAATTTCTTACTAGATACAACAATTATACTTATAAAACCATCAAAAAAGCTACAATGATTTGAACTCATCAACAGATATTCGTTAGATGTTTGGGTGAGTCGTTACAAATCTTCGTTCAAGTAAATTCAAATTTTGGCTTTTAAAATGTGTTGCCATAATAAAAAAATAAATAACTGTCAAACAATAATCGTCTATGTTTGGATAATTGTTTCAGCAATGAAAACTTAAAATAATTATTGCAAATATGTTTTTTCATATTCAGTTAATTTAATATATTCCATAGTCGCATTTTTTTTAAAGTTATCTGAGCATACCAACTTCGTTTTTCATAAAATGCGAATATGTATACATACTGACAAATAAAAATAATTTTACACTTTGAGATAGCCCTAAGTTTGTATTTATACTACCAACAAGTAAAAAGGCGGTTCATTAATTGATAAAGACTGGAAAAAATAACATGGCCGGTCTTATTAAAATAATTAATTCAAATAATTTTAGTAATTACGTCGTAATAGGACTTGTGACCCATTAGGCAGTACATGTGCTATCAAAAAAGTGCAGAGTATCAATCAGTTGTACAGACTTACAGACGTATAGCGTTCGAAACACTACGATAATTATCGTACATATGCGATAATTTCATACGTTCGTACGATGTTCGATGGTACACTATTATCGACAATTACTTGACTGATGACTTCGATAGCATTTTAATGTCAAACGAATTTTAAATGAGAAAAATAATGGTAATAATGTGCTATGTTTACCGACTATAGGTATATACCTATTTAAGGGAACACCATAATGCTTAAAGAGTGAACTATTGCGTATCTTTGTTTCTCTTTCACAAAAAGATTAAAAATTGTATATAAAATGTTACATTTTATCAATATTTGTGTATTCTAGTCTCGCAAATATAGAATCTATCAGGTTAAAATTTCAAAAAATATATCAGTTTGTTTTCATTTATCTCTATCCTTTAACATTATTTTCTTTTTCATACATTAGTAATTTTGGCGCGTTTATTACACTTAAAGTGGTGGAAGAAGGTCCAGCTCAGGCCTGTGCCATGCGTCGTTTTTTTTTTAATTATAAAACAGAAGTTTACAAGAATTAAACAAAAAGCATTTTCAACACGTTTCATATGATTTTTTAATGCACCCTATTCATTTTTCTAGCGGATACAATAACTTTGATCCATATACGATAATTTTTAGTTACTCAGTCACTTTTACTTTTTACGTTACTCAGTCAGTTATCAGTTGAATTCCAGCTTGCTAGACTGTTATTTTGGCTGTGTTTTAAAAGTCATCCGGGAAAAGCGATTTTATAGAAGTATAGTAGCCATAAATTCATATTTATTAAAAGCCCATCATAATTGTTTTAAGATATCTTCACGTTAGCATGCCAACCGGTTGCCAAAGTTAAAAAGGGCGTTCATTAGTTAGTTGAATTGAAATTATCTATTTTCTTTGTTTCAGTTAAGATAAAATTGGCCACAAATAGAATTAGCATTTTATTGTTTTGATAAGATTTAGTATAGTGGTATTTTGATGTCTTTGTTTTCGATATGTAACTGCGTCTTTATTAAGTTTTTTTCAAGACCTGTGTTATACTGCGGCTTCGATTGTGTGAACGATAAATATGGGTTGAATATTTTTATGAATTTTATAAGAAATATTTTTTTTCACCAAAAAAGGTATCGTTTATATACGAATTTATATAAATTTATATATTCGTAATTTAGTGATAAGGTCAGTAATTCTGCATTTGCGGAGCATCAGGACCTACGGCAACTACATTATTTTTCCATACTAGCAACATTAAATAATGAGTAGACATACCAACTTCTTGGTATGCGATATTTTTAAACAGTAATAAATGTTTTAAGTGGTGGATTGGGAATAAAAAAGGTCATCATATACATACATCATTTCTATCTTATTAGTATCAACTTTTAGCGACAAAGTTATTAGTAATTCGTCATATTTTGTTTTGATCGTTATCTAAACCCAAAATATCAATCACATCGTAAGAGCGATTTCCGAAATGCCCAAAATAAATGTATATATTTGTTCATTTAAAATTATAAGATTTTATGACATGTCATTAAATGCTCAACCGTTATTTGCGTGATGGTTTTAACAGGAGCTGTAGCAATTGTCACAGAGCCACAGAAAATTGACGCGATATCATTGGTCGAGAGCTTGATTAATCTATGATATTCACTATTGATTTGCAAAAAAATGGCATTTTGAACGTAGACGAAACTTTTATCGGAATTTTGGATATACAATTAAAGTGGAAATAAGTGGTTAAGTGCTGTATCATAAATAAATATATATTAATCATAAACTCTTAGTAGTGTACAACATGGCTGAGTTATTAGCGAATCTCATGAAATACGTAAATCTAATGTTTGTTTATCTTTTTTCCTACTTCCATTGGAATAGGCTCACTGTGTACTGTGTTCGGTGTACCGTTAAAGATTTGATTTACGAATCGATGTTTAAAAATGCATAACCATTAAAAACAAAACCAAAAGCTTTTACTCCTGTCTCTGTGTAATAGATTATATTATCTGTATTAATAAATTCAGAGACGTTGTTATTTTACTTAAATGAAAAAGCAATAAACCAATGTACAGAGTGGCGCCGACGTCATCACACGCAGCAGCTAGAGGATTGGACGTACCCGCTCCGTCGGCATTACTTTAGATTACTAATTTTGTGAATGAAAAGTTCGCAACGGAAACGTTTGACCTATTATGTATATGGCCATACATTTGTGTAACAATATATCCTTTTATTTCTTGATTCAGTACAGATTTACAGTTTAGAAACATTGTGAATGCAATTTTTATATAAATATAAGTAATTTGTTGTTGCAGCTGTCCAGATTTGACCATTGTTCTCTGTCTTTTGCTACTCGCATCCAGTGATTGATAGAGAATTTAACAAATTAATAAAATGAAAAAAAAAAATCCTGTAGCTAAGTTAATGAATGTGTTTTTTTTGTTGTTTGATCTTAAACGCCATATATTATTATTATCATTTAAAGCGTTGTCGTCACAGGCACATTGTATGTATGTATATAAAGCTATTACGTATGTTTTAGTGCCACTATTACCAAAGAAGCTGCGCTTCGGCACAGACGGATGTTATTATATTTTTGTTATATGATAGATTTACGACTTAAGTGCTTAAATATATTTTATAAAGCTATGATATATGTGGCTTTGATGTATTAATCATAATATTATTACTACTGTTATCAACGAAGGCCAATGTCGGCTGATGTTTTAAATAAAGCGATTGAGACGTTTTAAGGAAATTATTGGAAAATAAGATACTAACTGGAGACCGTGTCTTTAAACACAAATCTATCTATCTGGCTCTATGAGACGGCTGCTTCCCACATCTATTCGTCTTGGATCGTTTTGAACGAAGTCCTAATACAAAATGCATTCTTATAGAAGTAAATATACATAATAATAATAATAATAGCCTTTTATTCCTAAACATGGGGTTACAAGAGGTCCCTACCTGGCATAGGCCTCCTCCAATTCCTTCCAATGGGTCCTGTCCCTTGCTACTCTCATCCAGAATGTTCCCACTGCCTGTTTTAAATCATCTTCCCAGCTCCTCACTTGACGACCCCTACTTCTTTTGCCGTCGCTTGGTTGCCAGAAGGTGACTTGCTTACTCCATTTGTTAAGAGGGTGGCGTAGCATGTGTCCAGCCCATCTCCATTTTTGGACGTCTATCCTGATAACCGCTCATAGACATTGACGCTGTAAGAAATAATAACCATTCCTTGCATTACACCATTTAAGATGTTATGTCCCTTGTGCCTGTAGTTACACTGGCTCACTCACCCTTCAAACCGGAACACAACATTACTAAATATTGCTGTTTGGCGATTGTATATCTGATGAGTGGGTGGTGGCTACCCAGACGGGCTTGTGCAAAGCCCTGCTATCAAGACGCATTGACGTCGTTTTCTAGGCTAAGTCTCTGTACTCATCCCACCTGTCAATGCTGTTATTAATGTCAGAAAGAACAAAAGCGGTTCTTGTGATTCACAAGAGATGAGGTTTTCCCGAAAGTAAGCTGTATCGCTAGATGGCGTTTTTAAAACCACGTTTATATTAATCACACCGGCTGATGCTTATTACTCGGTTTATAGGAAAACATTCGATTATTAAGATAACTAGATAGTGTCATACTAAGAACTAAAACAAACTTCATTATCCTGTAGGCATGATGGCTACACTTGACATTCGTCAAATTTCTTACTACTTTACTGGTGTGCGTGAACTCTGTGGCTAACTTTGGGCGACTATTTTTTTCAGCCATTTTTAAGTTTTTGTATGTACATGTATATGAGTACATGTAAATGAGTAAAGAGAAACCAAGAAAAGAACAACTCACATAGTGGTAATCGACAATCAAACTTACACGTCCTGCGTAGTCATCTACAGTCTATGACAAAAAGATAAACATCACTAAACCTTCTATATAGGGAAAACATAAATAAATATACAACACTAATATATAATATACTTCTTGGAAAAAGATGATCATGACCTGTTAAGTTCCGTAAGAAGATGTGACAGCAATCGAAGTGCGTTCTCCTCTACCGATCATTGCGATGCCCTTACAGTTTGCGCCATTTGGAGCCCGGGATGACTCCAATTACGCGGGCTTCTAGGCACACAATCAGGAAAAAACAGTTATATTAGTTAGATTACATTGATAAAAGTTACATGAACAGTGAAATTCTACCGCTCCCTTTAATTCCTTTGTTGCAAAAAATATTGATACGTAGATTAGAGAGTGCCGACAATCTTCGTCGTCAACGAATGTTCAGCGACAGTATTGTTTACGATATCTAATTCGCTGTATACGAAAACCCCAAAATCTCACCATTTGTTCAACCTACGAGGCTGTGTCAGCGACTAACACTCTCATTTTAGACAAATAAGTAACGCCGGTTCATGACTACAATTCTTTTGTACGCTACTGCGACCAATGCTATATATTCTTAACAAAGAACGCTGGATTCATACAAAAAAAATATTTAAACGGGGATAATTTTACTAGTTTATAACGGTTCCGCAACTGGATCGTAGAAAAGAGGCTACACCTTAATAAGGTTACGATTCAATTTCGATAAATTGACAATCTGTCAGAATGTTTTCCCAAGTCTAGTGACCGTGGGCGTGGCGACTACACCAGTCATTGACTTAATATAAGCCTGTCTTAAGAGATAAAGATGGAATGAAAATAAACTACGGAATTCAATAATGTATATGTATTAATAATTTCGCGCAGGTCTACTATAGGCCCGATCGAAACCTATCCTTATTATAGATCGTTAAAAGTAATGATTTTTTTAGTCGACAACATATATCCGCAAAATCCGTACAATCGAGATATTTCGATAATATTAAATCCAGAAATTCAATGACACGAAGCCAACGGGCGGCCATGTTTGACGTTTACGGGTGCATTCAGAAAGTGGGTTCCAAGTGATATTTTTTGCAGTATATGAAAAGTAACCGATAATCCGTATTTATTTATATTTATTTATTTTACCCGAGCGAAACCGGGTTTTCTTCTAATTATTCTATATATCGGTGACGATTATTTTTATTCTGACTAAAACAAGACGGTTCAGTATTTTAATAGAACACGAAGCCGAATATCTGCCGAATAAATTTATTATATAGTTATGTACCTCACCTTTATGTGTGGAATTAAAGAATATTATAATGACGTAGTAGGTTATATATCGGTATACTTAAGGTTAATAATCGTAACGTCGTGAAACGAAATGGTATGGGATGGTAAAATGTGACGGATAACTCAAGCACTGCGCGCGCTCATTGGTCAAGCAGCAAGATGTCTCCGAACCCTCCTTCTGTACCACGATAACTGTCGTGCACAGACATTTACAGAGCAGGTCGTTCGCTGGACCCCCCCCCCCATACGGGGTCTCATCTGGAGAATGTACGGAGGACCAAGAGATGTCTGCTGCACACGCCACTAGGGTACTTCCACGGAATTACCCGACCCCAACGACCCGTGCTTAGTAACGGGCAGCGAACAGGACACCGCAGTAGATAAGGCATAGCCCTAGGAACTGCCATCACCAAACCACAACAGGGGGATGCGTGAAATACCAGATTCGATTCATTGGTCAAATCAAACAGTGCACGCTTCATCAGCTTCCGGTTGCACACTTTCCTTCCTTTTCACGAAATCACTTCTACAGATTGCAGGAAGGCGAGAAGAAGGTTACAATCAACCATTCTTATTCATTGTAAATAAAGTTCAATTTAACCATTGTGTTCATGTTTATGTTTTCGTATTTATTAAAAATAGGTCAATAGATATAATAGATAGATAAAAATGATATCTTAGTGAGTAAATCACTGACCGTGGTATCTAAGAAGTGTATCTCGTGGTTTTAATTGCTTAAGATTACTCGTTCTGTGTATATTTGACGGGGGAATCGTATCTATCAAGATGGGCCATCACCAATTAAGGGTAGTTTTTCAAAAGTGAAATGACAAATTGATGATTCATTTTTGGACTAAGCCGATACAAATTTTTTTATCAAATTTTTGTATGGTTAATCTTATCTTGTTGGTATATTGCCGAAATGAGCACATTTTGCCGTCTATTCATAAATAACATTTCAGTGAAGATATATTTTTGAATGATGTATGACGATGTTGTTGACTAGACTGCTTAAAATTAAAACAACCTCTATCTAATAAAGCAGAAGTATTATTATAACGCTATGATTCATCTTATCGTTAACAATATTGACAATAAGATCCTACTATATGTAGTGGGACTTGAATAATTAAAAGCATTGTACAAATCTATTTGGAATAATGAAAAAGTTAAATTTTACGAGTTGGTATATAGTTGTTATTTAGTATATTTAAAAATTGCCTACTAATAAGCTATCTGCCCTAAAAAAAAGTTTTATGGTCCAAGGTCCTACGCAGGCCTAAGTTGGATAAGAGATCAAAATTTCATTACAATCGGAGGAACTGCTTAGGAACACATAGACAATCATACAGATAATCATTAATTGATAAAAATACAAATGACATAATTAAATTAAAAACAAAGGCAATATAATTGTGGAGAAAAAATATGTGCAAAAAGAAAACTCTTTAAATACAGATGTCTCCTAATGATACTTCTTGCTTTCAATAAGTATCGCAAAAAGTACGCGGGTATTTGTTCTTGCTACTCCAAGTACCAGAGCACCGGCTACGTGGCAGTTGACTGCAGGTGCTTCATAGAAAAAAATTCTCTCTGTTTTCAAAAACGGGTGCAAAAAAATTATGAAGCTATCGTACATTTATATAATTACTTAAATGTTATCAGTCAAAGATTTATAAATAATAATAAATATGAGATATAAATATTTGTAATAAATACTTGCATTCTCTTTCGGTATTATTTTGATGTTTAAAATTTATATGTACCATTACAGTGTAACAGCGCAAGACGGGACCATCGCAGTGATCGAAAAGATTACACGAACTTGACAGGACAATTTAGAATTGAATGATAATGCTTTGTAAAGTAGTAAGTCGAATAATATCATCGTTAATTTGGCACAAAATTTTTGCAAACTGGGAACATTTCAGCCTGTACTAAAAGAACGCTGTCTTCTTCGTATTCTCTGTCTGTATGTTGCTCTTCTACGGCAAAACCACTGAACTGAATTCGATGGAATTTACAATTAAGAAAGAACATACATAGGCTACTTTTTGATGCCTAGCACTAAAGACAAACACATAAACGCGAGCAAGGATACGGCCGACAGATAGTTATATATATTATCAGTATACCTCAATAATTTGAATAAGTTGCCGTGACGTCATACAACAGCAACTATAAAAATAGTTGCCTACCCACTCAAGGGGCCACTGGACTTTGTTTTTTTCATGGTATAGGTGGCGAACAGGCAGGAGGCTCACCTGATGGAAAGTAAACACCACCACCCATGGACATCTGCAACACCGGGGTGCTTGCAGATGCGTTGCCGGCCTTTAAGAAAGGCTAGTTTTTAGTAGGCTCCTTTTTTTGAAGGTTTTGAGAATGGAATGACATGGGAATGTTCTCAAATCGTGGATATACTAATACAAATGGTGATTTTTTAGCGTTGAATGGGACTAGGTTTAGCCGGCCCCAGTCTGAGACTTTGTTTAACAAAGACTCTATTTCAAACACAACTTTGTTCCAGTTTCAATACATGGCTTAACAGCGTTCCTGCTTTCGGTGTGACGCCATTTTACAGAAGCGACCAAACCAAGACTGGGACTTGCGGGTTGGCACTGCAGAATACGGAATGAATATTATCCATGAGTTGTAATTATATATTTTTAAGTCTTTTAATTCGTTATTTAAAAATAATAATTTATTTATGAGAAATTCAAGACAAATTCGGAACGTTTTTAGTAGTTTCATGTCTTTTAATTTAAAAAAATCAGCTGCTATGGTCAAAACTAATAACTTTTCGTCATTTTTCAATAAGTTTAAAATTTCAATGTCGTTTAGTTTCCCAGAAAACGAATACTGAAGTTTACAATTTAATGAAAAATTAAAAATGTAATAAGTTCCTTAAATCTCGTGCTAAAATTACAGAACATCACTCGACGCCAGTTTACATATTAAATATATAAAAAAAGAAGGATATATAATTATTCCCAAAGTATTCAATACACACACATATATAAAATTAAATTCGTTTGAAAGAGTAACCATGAATTTTCTTGTCATTTATTTTCGTGAGAATCTACATTGCGAACCAATGGTAACTTCAATTTAAATTGTATCTTGTAATATGACGAATAAATCGTGTTTGTAAGAGCCACTCGAATGAAGTGTACTACTACAATTAAGTCTTAAGTATCTATTTTCTTAAGTGGTAGTGCCACACTGCATACTTTCGAGTTGCAGCCGAATGGGCCGGCACGCCCGGGGAAGTACCACTCTCTCACTTAAAATCGGCGTGAAGTGGTAGCTATGCTACTGCGTTTCGTCCGGTATGTGAGATTCCCGGAGTCCCGATCCCCCTCCCCCCCAAATCATAATGGTTGTGCAGAATTTGGTTCTATTACCCCAGGAGGGTACCATCAGTGACTGCGGTGGAGAATCCCTCTCTGGGCATCCATGCTCAGGACGTACACAACCTGAGCAGGGATGCCCAGGCTGCCCTCCGAATTCTGGGGGGGGCAATTTTGCGCTCGCCACTGTTCGGGGCAAGCGGAGCAGGCATCATAAGGCAACCCCTACCACCCTCACCGTGGACTTCTGCAACATAAGGGGACTCAACTCCAACTTGAACGCCGTTCACTTTCACCTTGAGACGGCTAAGCCGGCCTTGCTCTTTCTTACCGAGACCCAGATATCCTCTCCTGCCGATACGACTTTTCTCTCTTACCCCGGGTACAAATTGGAACATTCCTTTGTACCACGAGCTGGGGTGTGCGTTTACGTCAGAGATGATATCTGCTCTCGACGCCTCGGCAGCCTTGAAGGGCAGGACCTATCGATTATCTGGCTGCGTGTAGACTGCGACGACCATCCGCGAATCTACGCGTGCCTTTATAGGTCCCATAGCGGTAATGCCGAAACCGACCGACTGGTTGAGCACGTCCAAATGGCTACAGATTCCGTGCTGCAGCAGATCCCATCCGCAGAGATCGTTATTCTTGGCGATTTTAATGCCCACCATGCCGAATGGCTTGGATCGCGCACTACCGATCATGCGGGTAGATCTGTTCTCGACTTCGCTTTAGCATATGATTTGACACAACTAGTCCCCTCGCCAACGCGAATACCAGACGTGGAGGATCATACACCTTCCCTGTTGGACCTTCTGCTGACTTCCCATCCGGATGGCTACCAGGTTATCGTCGAACCCCCTCTGGGCTCGTCGGACCACTGTCTCGTCCGAAGTACAGTGCCGGTTGCGCGTTACTCACGACCTCGTTTCGTGGGCTGCCGCCGAGTGTGGCACTACAGGTCAGCAGATTGGGATGGGATGCGGTCCTTCTTTGCATCCTACCCATGGGGGCAGGTTTGTTTCTCGCCGGATGATCCGAGTGTTGTTGCTGACTCTGTTGCCGATGTGGTACTTCAGGGTATGGAACTATTCATTCCGTATTCTGCGGTCCCCATCGGTGGCAAGTCCCAGCCCTGGTTTGGTCGTTTCTGCAAAACGGCTTCACGCAGAAAATGGGAACGCTACCAAGACTGGGCTAACGCATCAGCGTCTCGTGATGTAAATACCAGCGCAATCAGAAAGGAATATAACTCTGCCTCTAGGTCCTTCAAAAACGTGATTGCTAAGGCGAAGACGGAGTACATTGGCAGAATTGGCGAGAGACTGGTGCGCCTCCCTTCAGGAACACGTGCGTTCTGGTCTCTCGTCAAGGCTGTCTTAGGGAATTTCTGTCAGCCTTCCTTACCATCTCTGCACAAGGACGGTGAGTCATTGGCCCATACAGCGAAGGAGAAGGCTGATCTTTTAGGCTCTCTCTTCGCAGCGAACTCGACTCTGGATGACCGAGGAAAGTCGCCACCAACAATCCCGCGGTGTGATACCACGATGCCGGAGGTTAAATTCCGGCAAAGTGCAGTTCGTAAAGCACTTCTTTCCTTGGATATTCATAAGTCGAGTGGACCCGATGGCATCCCTCCAATCGTGCTACGGACTTGTGCTCCCGAGTTGGCGCCGGTCTTAACGCGTCTTTTCCGGCAATCCTATGCATTCGGCGTCGTCCCGAACTCCTGGAAGACTGCTTTGGTGCATCCGATCCCTAAAAAGGGCAACCGCTCAGACCCGTCCAATTATAGGCCTATAGCCATCACCTCCTTGTTCTCCAAGGTAATGGAGTCCATTATAAACTGCCAGCTCCTGCGGTACCTAGAGGAGTACCAGCTGATTAGCGACCGCCAGTACGGTTTCCGTCGGGGTCGCTCAGCCGGTGATCTTCTAGTTTACCTTACTCATAGATGGGCGGAAGCAGTTGAGAGCAAAGGGGAGGCATTAGCAGCCAGTCTGGATATAGCGAAGGCCTTCGATCGTGTGTGGCACAAAGCGCTTCTTTCGAAGCTTCCTTCCTATGGGCTTCCCGGGAAATTATGCAATTGGATTACCAGTTTTTTGGCAGATCGGAGCATCAAGGTCGTTGTCGACGGTGCGTGCTCTGACTTAAAATTCGTCAATGCTGGTGTTCCACAAGGCTGCGTTCTATCACCCACTCTGTTTCTTCTGCATATCAATGACTTGTTGCAAATCAGTAACATTCATTGCTATGCAGACGACAGCACCGTAGACACCTCATACACCGGCCGTGCTAATATTTCTCGGGAAAACGTCGAAGAAAACCGGAACAAACTTGTATCTGAAATCGAGTCTTCGTTAAACAAAGTCTCGAACTGGGGTCGGGTAAACCTAGTTCACTTCAACCCCAAAAAGACGCAAGTTTGCGCGTTAACTGCTAAAAAAACACCATTTGTCGTATCTCCACGATTCGAGAACATTCCGTTAGCCGCTACAGCTAGTATCGGAATACTTGGCGTTGATGTTTCGAGTCTCGTTCAGTTCCGCGGTCAATTGGAAGGCAAAGCCAAATTGGCATCAAAAAAGCTTGGTGTGCTCAGCAAGGCAAGACAGTATTTCACGTCGGCCCATCGTCTAAGACTATACAAGGCGCAAATTCGGCCTCACATGGAATACTGCTCTCACCTCTGGGCGGGTGCTCCCCAGTACCAGCTCCTTCCATTTGACCGTATCCAACGTAGAGCGGCTCGAATTATCGACGATCAAGCCCTTTCCGATCTGCTTGATCCTTTGGCTTTGCGTAGAGATGTTGGATCGCTCTGCATCTTCTACAGAATTTATCACGGGGAATGTTCCGAGGAATTGTTCGGATTAATCCCGGCTGCTGAATTTCACCTTCGGACATCTCGTCAAAATTCCAAATATCACCCGCACCACCTAGATGTCCGAAAATCCACAACAGCGCGATTTTTAAGACATTTTCTGCCTCGCACAACCACTCTGTGGAACCAGCTTTCGCCGGCGGTTTTTCCGAACCGATACGACTCGGGAACCTTCAAGAAAAGAGCGTACTCTTTCCTGAAAGGCCGGCAACGCACCTGCAAGCCCCCCGGTGTTGCAGATGTCCATGGGCGGTGGTAGTCACTTTCCATCAGGTGAGCCTCCTGCTCGTTTGCCACCTTATGACATAAAAAAAAAAAAATCTATTTAATTATCTTGGATATCCATGGATGAAACCAATTAAACATAAACACTAATAAGAATTCTCTAGTAATTCCTCCACTGTGTCCATATTCAACAGGTTTTTTTTATATTAGGTATAGTTGGCAAACGAGCAGGAGGCTCACCTGATGGAAAGTGACTAGCACGTCCCATGGATATATGCAACACCTTGGGGGGCTTGAAAGTGCGTTGCCAGCGTTTAAGAAACGAGTACGCTCTTTTCTTGAAGGTTGCCAAGTCTTAGTGGTTCGGATAAACTACCGGCGAAAGCTGGTTCCACAGAGTTGTTGTGCGAGGCAAAATGTCTTAAAAATATTAAACATTAGCGAACTGCTCAAGCTCGAAATCACTCCATTTTAAAGAAGTAAATTAATATGTTGTGATAATAATTTCAAAGATTTTCCCTGAGTTGAGAATACTTAGCGCAAAAATTTGTATTAGATCACGTGCTCGTGTGGCTCTTGGCTTGCAGTTTGAAGACCCATGCACTAAGACAAATTGGCAGTTGATACTCTCAAATAATGATTAGTCATACATATGATTGTAACCTTTTGAACGCTGAAACCGAACTGGTAAATTTAAAACTGAATTAAATCTTGTAAAATTATATGCACGCTTGGATGCCAGCAAGATTTTTCTCAGGAAGGTTGTCTGCATGTTGTTATATGCGCAAATAAAATATCATACATTAGAGTGCATCTATGGAGTTTTAGATAGTCAAATGACTGATGCCACATTACTTAGCAGCATGTGTGTGTGGAAATTTATGGACAGACCTTAAGTTTTTATTTAAGTAAGTAGTATCTAATAATAGTTTTAAAAACTGAAATGCACGCTTTTAGCACGCACTAAAAATTACAAAAGGTGCGTTTTGTCCAAATATAAAACTACAAAAAACTAAAAAACACGGTTTTAGCTTTAGGTACCCTTTCATTTTACCCTTATCATTGGGGTGCGCTTCAAATAGCCAATCTGTCATCTTGGGGAGCCATTCTTACATAGATAGTTAGTTACAAGTGAAGCTAATAAAAGCGTGTTAATAAAAATAAAAACTTAATCTCTATCACTTATTATTTTCCATGACTGGTGGCTTCGAGTATACCCCCTTGCATCCTACCTCCTATCTGGTCAAGAACGCATGTTAGCAACTACTTGGAATAACCTGTTTTGGACTTTGTCAGCTGAATACTTAAGTCGTAACACAGGTTGGTCCTTCACATCGAAATGTGAAATGGCTCATAAATTCACATGATCCTTATCAGTATTTTATTCTATAGTAATAATAAGTACATTAAATGATGAGGCAATTGCTCATAATATCAACTTTGTCGTATATCTTAACAATATTTATCTGAGTAATAAATTGAGTCATGTGTTTTCTCATTTCGTTCATTGATGATTAGAAATATAAGTGCTTCAAATATTATATGTTTATGTTGAGATCACCATCAAAAGACTTAGATACTAATATAATGTAGTATAGTAAGGTCAGAGCGAAGTGGATCTTAATAATATATCTTAAACGTAAAAAGAAAGGAATATACATATATTAAATTAAGTTACAGAATGAATAGTTTACAACATTTGATAATTTAACCATTTCACCTTTTAATATTATTGAAATTGGCAAATCATTATTTTTATAAATTGCATTGTAATTTTACATAATGGACCGGGAGATGATGACACAAAATTCTAGGTCATTTGTACCAGTATGGCGGTTCATCAGGGATCTAATCACGTAAAGGCAAAAAGGAAAATTATGGTCATAGTGCTCGCACCGGTGGCCCAATCGCGTGGGCGTTAATCGAACGCGTCGGATGAATAACGAGTGTCGAACGATTTGTTCCACAAAAATGCTTGTATTTTCAGATAGACGAAAAAAAAGAAGTAGGCGGTAGCGTAATGCCATACTTCTCGGGTGTGACTTACAACCCGCCATACCGACGCGAATACATTAATTTAAATAAAACAGTTCAACCAAAGCTAATCACCGTCGAGTAGCCATTCACGAAAATCACCTTGCCATACTTTTCCGACAGTTCCCAATGGCCGCCATACCACTGCAATGGAGTATTTTTTTTTTTTTCGCCAAACGATTTGTTTATATATATTTTTTTAGCAGTTAACGCGCAAACTTGCGTCTTTTTGGGGTTGAAATGGACTAGGTTTAGCCGACCCCAGTTCGAGAATTTGTTTAACGAAGACTCGATTTCAGACACAAGTTTGTTCCGGTTTTCTTCGACGTTTTCCCGAGAAATATTAGCACGGCCGGTGTATGAGGTGTCTACGGTGCTGTCATCTGCATAGCAGTGAATGTTACTGATTTGCAACAATAATGTTGTCTTAGATTTTCGCGATTATTACACATTGAAATAAAACTAGTTTTTAACGGATTTTATCGCGTATATTAATTATTTTATTTTAACATCCCGACGTTTCAAAGTGCTCGTGGTCACGTATATACGCGATTAAATCCGTTAAAAACTAGTTTTATTTCAATGATTTGCAACAAGTCATAGATATGCAGAAGAAACGGAGTGGGTGATAGAACGCAGCCTTGTGGAACACCAGCATTGACGAATTTTAAGTCAGAGCATGCACCGTCGACAACGACCTTGATGTTCCGACCTACCAAAAAACTGGTAATCCAATTGCATAATTTCCCGGGAAGCCCATAGGAAGGAAGCTTTGAAAGAAGCGCTTTGTGCCACACGCGATCGAAGGCCTTCGCTATGTCCAGACTGGCTGCTAATGCCTCCCCCTTGCTCTCAACTGCTTTACACAGCTGCCAAGAACAACTCTTAAAAGGTTCGACCGAATGAAACGAGCAAAAAAATACCACTTCTTATATACAATATTTAAATTACAAACGTACAATTTTAGGCATGTAGACACTAGGCCCATTTTAACCCCTGCGGTTCGAAAAAAACCGGAGGTCACGCTGCGTCGCGCGTCGCGGCTTTGCCGATTGCAGGCGTGCGCTTGTTTTCCTTAAGACGGAGCTGTTAGGTAGAATCAAAACTACTACTACTACTACTACTAATGCACGCCCTAATATATTAACTTAGCAGGGCGCGCTTTCATAAGCGAACGGATGTATAGCCTATATCGACCAAAAGAGGATAAAAAGCCAAACAAACAATTAACAACATTGGACATATTGACACGATACGTTGATCGAGATTTTGAATATAATCTATGATATTCATTACGGATTTCCCAAAAATGACATTTTGTACCTTGACGAAGCTACTATCGGAACTTTGAAGGTAAAATTAAAGTTGATATAAAAAGTAGTTAAGTTGATATAAAATGTTGTATTTATAATAAATTAAAAATATTCTGATCAAGAATTTTCGTTCTTTCCCTTGTTCTTTCATTGATTGGAATAGGATATACATCTGTAGCCACAGTCTTACAAACGAGGCCATATTAATGAATTGATCCCACGGACGAGCACATGGGCCACCTGACCGTAAGTGGTCACCACCGCCCATAGACAATGGCGCTGTAGAAATATTAACCATTCCTTACAACACCAATGCTTCACCTTGCGCCTTGGGAACTAAGATGTTATTTCGCGTGTGCCTGTAGTTACACTGGCTCACTAACCCTTCAAACCGGAACGCAGCAATACTGAGTACTGCTGTTCGGCGGTAGAATATCTGATAAGCGGGTATACCTACCCAGACGGGCAACATTCAAAATAAATAAGTATCAAAATCGCTTATCACAGTATGTTTTCTACTACTAATGAGAAATAAAGTTAGCTCTTAAACAATAGCGCTGTTAGTGCCGGATTAAACAAGCACGTCGTCCGTAGCAAATTCTTTAAAGGGCGCATGATCTGCTTTGGGTTCTTAAGTATAAAGTAGAAAAAACAAACAATTCAAAACTCAATACGTTTATTCTCCTTCTATAGGTTACATTTTTGTGGATAATTAATAGTCTAGTATATTAATATAGGTCTTGCTAGGCTCTGACTAGTACAAAAAGCCAAAAATGAGATTGTCTGACAATTTAGAACAATTTTGATAAGGAACTACCAATTTAAAATGGATGATACAACATAAATTATTTAAAAAATTGCGCTCAGGCAGAGATAAGTGGGTTTAAATATGCGAGATCCCTCTTCGCGCGAGGCCCGTAGTACTTGCTACTCTATCTACGTGGTTAATCCGGCACTGACTGCAGTCTCAGTGCCCATATGAACCTTATGCTCGTTAATTTTTATAAACATATTAGGATACCACAGTCAAGTGGCTAGACTTAAGGCCGTAGATCGTAAATTCCCGGATTCAATACAGCTTGGGCTGATATAAAGTTATTGTGTTTTTCTTCTGTCAGTGTTCTGTTTGAAAGTAAGAGCATTGGAAAGCAGGTAAAGTCGTTGTTGACGCCTGAAGTATTTCCGGTTCAATCGTATTTGAATTTTGAAAGAGCGCTCCTGTGTTTCTGCACACACTTTGCACTATATTCTGCTAAGCTGAGTGGGTTTCCTTGGCAAAAAACGTACGTACTAGTAAAAAGTTTCCTTATAATTTTCTGCTCGTTAAAATAATTGTTTATGGATTGCAATAAAAAACTTGAAATATGTAAACAGACAAGCGTGAAATGTACAAAAATATTGACCACATATTATGCCCGCGCATGGTTTAACAACTTGAGTTCTACGTTTCGAAACGAAAACGTTTCTTTCCGCATGTTTTCTGCGATTTATCAATAGATTACCAATAATTAGCTTTGAGTTCACGCAGATTAGCCTTCTTCCTCCTGTATTACACCATTTAAATCTAGATTCTTGACTTCATACTATTAGTATAATAAAGTTTAACGTACCTACTTCTTGCGTTGTTACGTAAGTTAAGTACACTCACGTATCTAGAGTTAATGTATTTTAATCCTTGGTGCATGCGTTGTTTATCTAAATTAGCTTATCATTTTGTTTTTGTAATAGCTACATACAAATGTTACCAATAATTTTGATTAGTAAATCCAATAAATTAAAAAAAACGACTGATTTATAATACTATTGTTCCTATTGTCCCCGTAACGAATAAATAACTAAAGTTTAAGTTTTTTTAGATAATATTATTGTAAACGATAACATCACGATAATAATTAGACCACGGATAACGCAGGGTTTATTTACACTGCTGGAAGTTAGATAAACTTTATTATGCGCCTGTCAGTGTGGTGTTGATTCGTAGAAATGGCCGAAAGCAGTTAATAAATAAAAAATTGCCGATAAATAATTCCACAATCTATCTGAAAGTAACAGCATTGTTATCAGTCTGTTGTATAGTATAACACGTGTTGTCTCTTCGGCTGAGCTCATTTCATAAATGAATCGAGGCAACGACTATACTAGCTTTTTTTTTTTTCAACAAGACATTTATTTTATAATCTGTGGTTTTAATTGAGCATGTAAACAAATTTGGAATTATTTTGCACAAAGATTATGGCCGGTGAGTTTTTATCAGAAATATTTTTCATTAAGTAAAAACAACATAATATATTATATAGATTTTTCACGTTTGAAAGAAACATAGTTTTTGTATTTGAGTATTTATGAAGCAGCTCATGTTTAAACATAATATATTCTTTAAAAAGAAGAAACTTAATTAATTTATCGAAACTCATTGCTAAAATCGTTATTTCATATCAAATATTAGAGAGGCCAGATTCTTTTCATTTCAAGAATCATGTTTGTGAATGTGTACCAATGAATTATGTTTTACGGTTTTAGAGTTTTAATATATTAAAAAAAAAAAGTTCCTATATTAATCATACCCACATTAAAAGGTGACAATGATGGTGGTTTCCTGTCGAATATCAATTCCGATTCTTAGTGTAATAATAAGGACTTATAAAGATTATATTCTTAATTTTTTTAAAGAACTAAGTATGTGTAAACTTTAATTACACTCGCTTATTAATTCGTTAAAATATACAACAATTCTAATTAGTGGAGTTTAGCAGTAGAATATTTGACGAGAGGATAGTACCTATTCAAACGGGCTTGCTATTTCCTTACCAACATATATAAAAAATACGTGTATTTAATAATGGAAACAATTTTAAAATTTATTTTATCGATGCGATATGGCGGTAAATTTTTGACATTTTTATGTTTTGTGATCTATAGATTTCTGTATTTTAGTATTGAGTTTTTAACATAATTTAAATATATGTGAGTGTGTGTGTAATATATTTATGAGTGACACATAAGTGTATTACATACGTCATTATACAATCTTAATTTGAGTACCTGTCTAGGTACTCTTAGGTTTTTACCGTTACGAGCACTTTTCAACGTTTCTTTACGTCATGTCTGTGTAATATATAAAGCCAGCACCCTTTTGATCAGTACCCTCCTCATATTTTCGATTCGACGCGTGCATCGTCATATTGAACAACTGATTCATTCAATTCTGTTGTCTAATCAGACAGATTGATTTGACATTACAGTAATCACTAAACTACTTTCGATAAGATGTCATTCATTTCGTAAGCCATTCTTTGGGAGTATTATTCAATATTCGTGTTAGTGTTCTTTCGAGTGGAATTTGCAATTGCTCCACGACGAACAATCACCATAATTAAATTTTTGAACAACTTGAACGGTTTCAGCTTGGTAATGGCGTCAAATTTGTTCAGTATTATAATATTAAGATAAATCGGTTCTGTATTTCCTCAAACCAGTTGTTTTATTCTCATTAACTTTGACTTAGCCCATTTACAATGAGTTTCTTGTTCATACACTACATTTGGCAGTTTTATTGACGACCATCTTTCTGACGCCAACTCTTCTAGGGAGCACTCATTGCCGGCACTAGTGGGTGGGGCTTCGAGGTCCGGAGTCTGTCTCAATCGGCTTATCCTCAATCCCTCCTCTATGTATATCGATAGAGTTTGTCCTCGATCACACTTTCTGATTTCTGCCAGGACCCTGGATAGTTCAAAGTTGCCCTTGTGGCTCAGTCTGTCTTTGGTCGAATATAAAATGGCACCAAAAGCACAACAAGATGGACCCACAAGTTATAAATCCCAATCCTTGTTAGTTAATAATTTGTAACTAGTTTGGTCTTCACGGTCTAAATAATAAAGCGTTCAAAGGTCCATCGTCTATCTTCCTCGGCTTGACAATGCCGAAATCATGTATCGTTTACTTTTGTCTTTGAAAGGGTTTTTGCACACTTGAAATGGGTCCCAAGTATATCTTATATAATTTTTTACTCACATATCAAGTCGTGTGTCACGTATCACTACATAGTATAAAACAACGTCGCTTCCTGCTATCTACCTATGTATGCTTAGATCTTTAAAACTACGCAACGGATTTTGATACATTTTTTTAATAGATATAATGATTCAAGAGGATGTTTTATATGTATAATACATGCATATAGTGGAGTAATACTGATAATTTTAGAGTTCTAATGTGATGTCGTAAATAAACACTTTTTTTACGCTTACATTGCAAACGCTTGCTTGACCTGAAAAGGTCAAAATAATATACTACAATATTGTACACCTTAAAAAGTCCGCAATAGTATATCTCTATCTCTTAGGGATAGCCCACAATAAGTATTTCATCCTTTACATTTTACGAGAATTAATGGCTTATTTAAGAAGAGATTTCAAGCAATACTGCCAATCCTGCTTATCCAATTGAGTACCTTAAATACATTGCCCATTTTATATAGATCAATATGGCTCTTTACAGTATGTAATTTTGAATATTGAATATTTTCGAAGATATCTATCATTAAAATGTAGGGACATAGCGGTTTGTAATGTCTAATAACAAACAAAGCTGTGAACGTTGTATATAAACTATTCTGTAGTATATTTAGTATCAGCATTGCACCCGGGCGAAGCCGGGGCGGATCGCTAGTGACCAATATGACTAATTTGTTATATCATAGCTAATATTCAAAAACGTTTGCTACAGATGTTTATGTATGTCTATTTACATCTTGTTAGATTCATTCAATAAATCAAGATAAAGTTCTGATTGACATAATGATAAGATAGGGCTAAAGGTACCGGAAATGTAAATGAAGAATCAGCTGGTAAGACAATTTAGTACCCAGTAGTAGGGCTTTGTGAAGGCTGGAAGCTTGGTCATAAACCGGACTTATTTTTAAGGCTAGACGCAATTTTAATAGCTAGAATTTCTTTATACGGTTTCAAAGATGAATTTAACTTTAATAATATTGTTCTATTGGTATTATGCTTTGCCTCGTTTTTTTTCTATAAGGGTTTTGCAGTTGCGTTGAATCTCACTTGTAAATCTGATGCGCTAATTTGCTGTTCTAAAAATTATACCATGAAGTAATGTTACTAAACCTTTCTTAAACACATTTACTTAAGTTATTACCTCTAGAGGAATTGTTCATTTTTCGTCCAGAAGTGCGAAGAACGTGGAAATGCTGCTAGCATTCTTTCCACATTTCACGCGGTCCTGATTTGTTAAGGAGATTGTTTATGTATAAATATACTTAATTACAGTTTCAATAAGAAACGATTCTTATGTAGATACATTTTGAAAGACTCATCCAAACAGATGAAACTAAAAGCTTCGTGATAATTGTCTTAAAAATGACTATTCTGAGCACATAAAGTGCTGTTGTGAGCAGAGATGTTAAATTAAAATTCAGAAAAATAATTTCGAGGAAGTATTCTTCGAGTAGAGAGAAAATAATTAGTTCATAATCGATTATCAATTCGAATGTATTACTTTTTGACGACGGAAACAAACTTTTCACATTACATCATCGAACCAAGTAAATATTGACCAAATTTCAATATATAATTATCTAATCGTTTACCCATTTCCAACCTACATACGTATCTGATTAAAGTAATGCTTAGATAACAATACCCGCAGAATAAAAGTGACTTGATTTGGTAGATAAGAAACTTCACCAGTGAACAAGTATTACGGTAACAATCTTTAAATGCCGATGCCGAGCAAATGCCTGCATGAGGATCTCCCGTTAAGGAGAAATGGGGATGTTATATATGAAGATGTCCATTGACAAAATTTTGCATAAAATGGATAAAGAATCGATCCACGAATTTTAAATAAATAAAATGACTCTATCTCAGATACTACTCTATATCAGAAAAATACTATATCAATGTAAACATGTATGTTAAGCATGTGTAATGAAATTGCTTAATTATACCTATTTTGGGAGATGAGATGAGTTATTTTTTTTCTTATTCTCCTATTTTTGGCATCCCCGATAATTTACCAATGTCTTCACTAGCCCAAGGTGTCTTTAGTGTAAATCCAGCCCTGCGTATGTTGTTGATAAATGTAATTTTTCTGTTTCATTTGTCTTGTGGCTTGTTTAATAGGTTTTCAGAAAAAAAATTGTATTCTGCCACTAAATTGACAGTAGCAGTTTGGAGCTTTGAAGTTTGTATTGCTTGCCGTGCCTCGTAATCGCTATTCAGTCCTGCCTCCTGAATGGCGTGCCCCATTTACCGATCCAGCAATTAGCCTTATAAAATCAACATAACTCTAAAATTGCTAGTAGAACCTGTTTTTTACTGCTACGGTTATAATGTTCCACCACGATATACCACGATATCCACAATGATGTACCATCGATCATGATTATGATGAATATTTTTTATTGTTTCAGGAAAAACGAAATAATTCTACCAAGTGAACTAAAAGATTATAACATCATCACAATCAAGACTGAGCTTGAAAAAATTAACAACACAACGAAAAAATGGAGCATCATCGAATGTTCGAACGTCCATCGGGTAAAGATCAATAACGGATTTACAGTTTACGAAATATTTTTGTTTCAAAGTGTAGGTAAAAGGACGTATAAGTGCTCATATGCCATAAATATTGGTACTGTAAGAAATATTAACCATTCCTTACAATATTCCTTAAAATGTTGTGCCTATAGTTATACTGACTCGTCTTTGAAACCTGAACGCAACATTATTATGTAGTGGAGTTAAGCAGCAGAGTGCCCGTCTGGGACTTGCACAAAGCCCTACCACCATCTAATTTCCGATTGATTATGGATAGCTTTAACACTTAAAATGCATATTTTATTTGTAACTGGATATATGAATGGATGCGCCGCAGTATAAAACTATTTACCACTTCTGTTAGAAGCAACAAGAGTGTGACAAAGTATTATCTCTCTTTCATCGTCCCTTCAACTCTGAACATCGTGGACCTGGCGCTGCAAGCTCACACGCTTTAATAATTTCGTTTTCCACGGTTTCTGTTGAATTATAAATAGAAAACTAAATAAAAGTTTGTCAATAATTTCGCATATTGCGTTATATTTCACCTTTTTATCAGGTTCGAATGATATATGAGGCGTTGATTTTTTTTTAAATATGTTTTAAGTATTTATTTATTTTTAGCGAATGTACAGACATTGCATGATTTAAAGTAACTAAACCGACATGAATATCTGGTTGATGCACACTTAAATAATGTTTTCCTTTTTGGTTCTTTATAATAAACTTCTCCAGACTCTCTAACTCAGGTCATATTATGTGTCCAAAATACAAGAGCAATCGTTGGTAGATTAAGCCCTAAGAGTAAACTGGACATTTTGACTTTGACATCGCTTTACTATTTATATTGTGTAATATGAAGACATGTCATACGGAAGTCGATAAAATTTTCTTTCGTTGAAAAAACGACGTAAATAAACGCGTTCGATTTTAGTTTTTGTAACCTCATGAAGAAAATTGAACACAAAAAAACGTTTCTCAAACGTAACAAACTTGTAAGCTACGCGATTAATGACGGATTAATACTTATTTGACTAATATAGGTGATATTATATATCTCTAGTAATTGCGAGGGAGTTATATATTTTAAATTGACTCATGCATGTTTTTTTTATAATATTCTATATTTAAATTCAATTATTTTAATAGAAAAAACAAATAATTTCCAATTTTAAGAATTTTCTAATATATTTTTTCAGTGCGGAGTCGCATAGCGTCTTGGTTTAATGGAAAGAATTTCAATCCTCAAAAATTAAGAGGCGTAATTTTGGGGATCACGCTTACCGCAACACTTGGAGAGGTGTCCTCTTACAAAATCATCAAGCAAGATATAAAGGCTGGAGAACTTCCTTCCTATCTCGCTGGTAAATATAAATTATATATAAATAATAAACATTCCTTAACAGTTTTCAATGTAACAACGCCAATGAACAGAACAGTCCAGTAACTGAGTTCTAGATTTTTAAACTCCTGAATGAATTACACTTTTTTATCATCAATATCTTATATATTAACTTAAGCAGTAACCTATTAAAAGCTTCCTTGCCTTTTGCATGACTAACTAAAATATTATATTCACAACAATATTTTCTTTTAAATGTGTCTCAATGTGTTTTTCAGATCTCATGATAATAGTGTTTTCGATATTTGAAGCGATTGTGGCACCGTTCATTTCCTGGTGTGGATTTAGGAATCGACGCATGTTGCTGATCAGCTACACATTTGCTGTCACCGTGACCAGCGTAACGTGGTGGTTTATACCAGCGAAATTAGAGAGAGAAGAATCAGGTACTTTTTATTAAACTAAAATCTATTTAAATTTAATTATATTAATTCGGTCCAATCAAATTTTGGCTCTGGTGGTGTTATAAATAGAAAACTAAACAGAAGTTAGTGAAACTTTTATGTGTATATATATGTGAATACTTTTATATTTTTATGTTTAGATAAGAAATAAGAATTAAAAATATGAATTAAAAATAGTTACTGTATAAATTATGACCGCGTGGAATGGTGGCAAGAATGCTAGCAGCTTTTCCCCTTCAAATCGCAATTTCTCTAGTCAAAAAAAGTAAATAAGTTTGTAAATAATTTCACATACTGCATGTCAAATACCCTTAGTTCGAAGATTGAAAACTTAGATCTAGTTAGAATGATATAAAAGATTTATGAGGAGTTCTATTTTTCCAATATCTTTTAATTATTCAAACAACAGAAAAATATGTTCAGCTATTGCAGATTTGCTCATTTGTACCTTCATTTTAAGCCACTGATACCTATTCTTTATTTCTTCACGATATAATACGCTTATTATGGCCACTATAAAAATGTTTTGGCATCTTTTGCACCTTGCTCCTAGTCAGTTGTACCGTTTGCTAAGCTCCAGGACCAGCACTAGTCCCACCTAGTCAATATTTTCAGGAAACTTATTATTAAAGTTTATTAATTGATAATGTATTCTATCATTTGTTTTCAGAACTGTGCGATGCATCAAACTCAAACAATAGTGTTGCATTTCGTGGAACCACAACTCGCTCAATTATTCGTCTCGTCATAGTTATTATCTCGTGTGTTGCATTTGTGCTCTCGCGTGTGGCGTGTTGGAGTCACAGCGTTGCTTACTCCGACGAATACGCGCCGGCTCGGGCCAGTGTTCATTACGGTAAAGTATATTTTTATTTTACATAGTTTTGTTATTTAAGCGAATCAGGAGAAATATTTTCAGTACAATGAACGTATTATTAGTTACTGGTAGCTCGTCTCAGTCGAATCCCGTGATAATTAGGTAATTTGTTAAGTTAAAGATCCATTAGGATCCATTAGGATCTAGGGCCGTGGCTACACCACTTATACAGAAATCGTTTTATTCCCAATTTAAGTATGATTCTAATTACGTATGCTATATTGTGCGTGAAAACATATACAGATCAGTACATGAATAGTTCAGTGGCTCACAAGAAAATTCGAAACTCACAGACATAATTATATGAGTACTGGGGTAATGCCGCAAATATTGAAATTGTATTTCTACTGCAGGCAAGAATTCTTCGAAAAGTTATCTAAAGAGGAGGCTGCTTTACAATATATTTTTGATAATATAATGTTTACAGCCGAGATGGCCCAGTGGTTAGAACGCGTGCATCTTAACCGATGATTTCGGGTTCAAACCCAGGCAGGCACCACTGAAATTTCATGTGCTTAATTTGTGTTTATAATTCATCTCGTGCTCGGCGGTGAAGGAAAACATCGTGAGGAAACCTGCATGTGTCTAATTTCAACGAAATTCAGCCACATGTGTATTCCGCCAACCCGCATTGGAGCAGCGTGGTGGAATATGCTCCAAACCTTCTCCTCAAAGGGAGAGGAGGCCTTTATCCCAGCAGTGGGACATTTACGGGCTGCTTATGTTTATGTTATGTAATGTTTACATTATATTACAGACACACTTGTAACCCCTGCTTTCCGCTTGCATACGCCAAAGAGAATGTATGTGGGCAATAATATACGCATATATAATAAGATACCGGAAATATAATCAATTTACCATCTAACAAATGTGAATCTGGTTAATTAAAAGAGCATCCATTACCACGGGGTACCATTATTAAGGGCACACGGGGCACGTGCCTAGGGTCACGGCCAATTCAAAATAGCAATATTTATAAGAAATAACTATCATCGTGATCAAAATGCTAGTGACGATAGTCGATAATAAAATTTGTAACCTATAGTGGATTAATTTAATTATTTTGTTTATCTTTATGAAATTTGTCTTTTTTTTCAGGTGCTCTATTGATTTCTAGAGTGGTACCACTTGTACTGGGATACAAGACATTGACGGGCGCAGTCGATGATAACATGCCGCTGCAGGCCGCTGGAATAGCCGTCGGTTTTCTGTTGAACTTAATACAGCTGTTTTTCTTTGTACCAAAAACAGTGCCCATAGTGGATGGAGTGCAGAAAGTGCCCGTCCCCTTACACGAACGGAGTAAGTATATTCACCTTTTTCTTTTCTATCTTTGTTGATTTTGATT
Source organism: Vanessa atalanta (assembly GCF_905147765.1). Lineage (NCBI taxonomy): Eukaryota > Metazoa > Arthropoda > Insecta > Lepidoptera > Nymphalidae > Vanessa > Vanessa atalanta. The sequence goes on along the minus strand of NC_061889.1, from coordinate 10,214,217 downwards.
AAAATTAAAAATCTAATCATATTTTACTCGAGTAAGCTTTTAAGAGCAAATTTTTATTCCATAAAAATCAAATGTCAGATCAGTTTCTACCGATATAGTTCGGTAGAAACACGGTAAATTCGTTTTTGGACACTTTATTTAAAAGTATTAAAAACGCTTACTTTGGTGAAATGAGATTTCACGTAACAATTTTAAACCTCATTTCCCAAAATCACTTTTTTGTGCGACAACCCTTCTTACTTTCCATTGACGTCATACCTTTAAAAAGCCTTTGATAAGCCTATTAGCCTTTGTATGCCTACTTTTTGATAAGCTTTAAATTATCTTCAGCATTTCTTCAGATTATAGAATAAATAAAAACTCCAGGGTGGATGTATTGTCTTTGCGGTAATTAATGTATGTCTAAAATGTTAGGAAAGTATTGAGTGTAAATTAATTAGTAATTAACATAATATTTCTGTTGTTTAAACATAGGTTTCATCACGAGCGTGGGGCGCGTGTTCAACAACTCTGTGGCGATGACGCAAATGTTCGCAATGAGCCTTCTGGCGGCTGCTCTGTGGGGTTACGGCTTCCACGAGCTGAATATTGTTAAGGTAAATTTAACTGGAATACTTCAATATATCATTACGAACTTGTAGGTATTAAATTGGTGCACAAAGTACAATTATTCGGGACCTTACATCATTAAGTAGTGTAGAGATGTCCAGAGTCTTCGCTGTCGCAAATAGCCGTCGAGGAACTTGCTATTATCCACCATTATTACTTAAAATCATATCATATTTAAAATCACATACATAAAAATCAATAATAATGATCTTCCGCGGAGGTTGAAAAATATGACGCATTTGGAAGTTTTAGAAACTTTGTTTTGTCACGAAACGAATTTTGGAGTGAAATTAGCGGGCCTTCTTTAAAACTGTTTTCGACCATATCGACAGACATGAAGAAGCACATCGATTACTCGAAGGTGGACTCTTTATTATTACACCCGCAGATATGTTGCGACTTCAGTCTTCCTTACTTTTTGCGAGCCAGTTAAACCTCTGTCGTAGGTTCATCGCGGATTTTTTGACCTCAAATTAAAAGCCAATGACTTAGATTGTAAATGATTTTTTCGTGGATCGAAATAATTTATTAACCAAATAACCGCGTTCGGTCTATTTTGAATTGATAAAGACACCGTGCTCTGTATGCACTTATGTTTTGTTTATTTTTAAAATGGAGACCCCGACAAGAGATTTATTGAATTCCTATCAAGTTATCAGTAATAGCAACCCGTATTTAGTAAAAGATCACCAAACTCGTATTTCGAAAAATACGTAATACTAGTCTTATGCCTGATCTTTCTCCAGTCGTATCAGATTGACGTTACGTCGGACTGTAGATTGAGGAAATAGAAAGTCGAATTTTCCTTCGAATTGTATAACTAGTAAATTAGAAGCTAGATCATCATTATTTACTTGTCATTTGTTTATACAAAGAGCATCCTGTTATAATGGTGGTAAGATTTTACATGGCGTGTCCTGGGATTCGTGAATTATGAGCGAACAAGTGTAATTACAGTCATAAGTGTCGATGTTTTCGGGTGGGCCTCAACGACTGAATTCATAACATAAATCTTGCCTGAGTTATGAGACTATCTTATATATTAATAGCGTAAGGCCATTTTTGTCCCAGTGATTATGGGACGATGGTTGCATATAAAAAATCGGTGATGGTCACATTTTGAAGAGCTCCAGCCGTAGATGTGCAAAAAATTAAAGAGGTTTCTTGATTGCAATTCACTAGATTGTTATGATTTAACAAAGAATTGATTTTAGAGAGCGGAAAAAAGTTACAGGCCACATTGAGAGCAGCGCTATGGCTGTATAAAAAAAAACATTAAATTGTACGAACAGATGTCGTCAGCTTACAATGAGATTAAATTAAAAACTGTCTTAGGTTTCGAAATTTGTAAAAATCTGTTCCATAAGCGAGAGGTTTCGCGTGCGACCTACTAGTGTATATTAAAGTAGTTGCATTTGCATAGTTAATAATAATACGTAATATCTTTTTCAGGTTAAATACAATTTGATTCCTGAGACGAATGGACTGGTCCAAATCACTGAAATATTGTTATACTATTTTCTTGCTGTTTTTGTGGCTGTAAGTTTGTTTTTATTTCTCTATCTATACATGTAATAAAATTGGAGTGTCTGTTTGTAATATTAAAATTACCGCTTTTTAATAAAAGCATATGTATGTATATACGGTACATATTCCAAAAAATATATTTTTTACAATGTTTGGAACGGTTGGACTGATTTACACGGGACATTAACTGGCAGATAGCTGATGTAATAAGGATCAACTGAGGCCACTTTTATTTTAGAATTATGTATATACAAAATAATAATAGTCACGCTGCAATGTCCAAATTCTGTCCAGTACCGCGTGCAGACCTCGCGCATGCCACCACTCCGGCGTCACGTAGGGTGCCACCAACGACATTATACCACAAAAGCTGCCTAATACAGAATTAATAAGTTATACCTAGTAAAATCTGCGAACTGAACAATAATTTTTTTGTTGAATTCAAACTCGCACGAAGTCGCGGGCACAGCTAGTTTATGTATTTAATAAATCTTTGTTTATTTAATATAGTTAGATAAAAGTCGAGATAATTATTATTAATATAAATATTTAAATTTCAGTATACCGGTGTTAAATTCTCAGCTCCAATTCTCATGGAGTTTTGTAATTTGAAGGCGATCAAGAAGACAGTTATTATGAGTATAGTAGTTTTCGTATTATACACCATAATGACAACTGTTCGCGGCTGCGACCCAGGAAATGTCGTCGGCCTGGGGAAGAATTATTATGGACATCCGGAATGCAGTTTGTCGTGCAAGTAGGTTTTATATTCGTGATTAATATCATTATTAACAATTATTTATTTTTAATCTGCTTGTATATATCCCTGAGAGTATTGTTAGGAGTATATAAAATTAAGAAAAGTACCAAAATTGTCTATGATAAGATTAGAGTGTATCTATTAGATTTGACTATACGTTAGAAGGGTATGTAAGATATTCTGAAGAACTCTGTTACAATAGATATATATGTCACCGTAATCAAAAATAAATTACAAACATTGTTAGATTACAATCTATCTCGTCAGATTGTAAACTGTCAAATATTGTGAACCATGAAATATGATTGCAATTTAACGCATTATTTTTCGCTATATTGTAATCTGTCGAAGTCAACCTGTTAGATTACAACATGTCCCCTGACTGGCCGGTTTTATAGCGAAAAATAATCTGTCTCGTCAGATTGTAATCTAACGATTTTTGTAATCTTACGGTGACATATACATAGTGAATAAATAATTAAACAGGATATATACTTAATAGTAATAATAATAAAAGCACAAAGTCTGCAAGTTACGTCTTGCTAAAAAAGTAAGTTGAGTTTTTTAAACTTTATCGTAAGTATTGGATAGATTATTTGATTCAAACCTCATAATTCAAAGCCTAGCTACGTCATAACGATTTTTTTTGCCGCGAATTCATGGTCAGCTCACTCCGTTGGGCCACAGTCTTAACATCGATAATCTTTAATTAGACTTTGAATGTTTCTGTTGCAGCTGTAAGCCTCAGTGGGACGAATTTAAGCCCGTCTGTGCGACCGACGACATGGTCACGTACATCTCACCCTGTCATGCTGGTTGTAGAGATTCGGAAGTAATAAATGGAATACAGTGAGTACTTATGTTTTTATATTTTTTTTTTTCTAATCGATATAATTGCAGTCATGTTGAGCCGAGATGGCCCAATGGTTAGAACGTGTGCATCTTAACCGATAATTTCGGGTTCAAAACCAGGCAGGCACCACTGAATTTTCATGTGCTTAATTTGAATTTATGATTCATCTCGTGCTCGGCGGTGAAGGAACACATTGTGAGGAAACCTGCAAGTGTCTAATTTCAACGAAATTCTGAAATTCAACGCATTCTCCTCATAGGGGGAGGAGGTCTTTAGCCCAGCAGTAGGAAATTTACAAGCTGCTAATGCTAATGCAGTCATGTTTGTAATGGGGGCACTCATTACGTAGTGGAATTAAATAATTTGACTTGTCCACCAGAGTGTATTCGAACTGCACGTGCGCGGGCGCGGGCGCGGCGCGCGTGCTGGAGCGCGCGTGCGGCGACGCGGGCTGCCGGCGCGCGTTCCGCCTGCACAGCATGCTGTTCTTCCTGGCCATTACAATAACAAGTAGGAACGGTTCATATTTCATTCTCTCGTTGATCCAGTTATAATCGGAACGAGAATCGAATCATTGAGGTATCAATTTAAAGAAATCGAGACATTAACTGTTGCTACTCAGTGTATGTTCTGTAATATTATGTATGTACGGAAAAATATTAACGATTTTATGAGATAATGTGATACTCGCAGCATTGGAACAAGGAACAAACATAAACTTGTTACTCCTGTTACTCAACTGCATAGAGTCAGTGACTCTTCTATGGGGTAATGTATACGGTTCTACAACAGGATCCCAGAAAGCGTTCAAAAAAACAGTTTAGGAACGCTTGTGTTGGTTGTTGATTATTATAGTTACAATTAGTGAGTTTATGATTGATAGCACACCTTGGGAATGAAATGATCGTTGCCTGGCTATTTATATTCATATTCAATATATGCAATAAAATTGACAAGAAAAACCCGCTGCATTCCTTTCGCCGTTTCATCTCAGGTCAGGGTGTTTGCTTTTTCGAACCGGGAGTAGAGTTTACTTTGACTATTAATAAGTAAGAGTACAGTTTCTATATTGAATAAATGAATTTGAGTTTTGCTTGGTACAATTTCGGTACCTGGTGGTAAGCGGTCACCACCGCCCATAGACAAAGGCGATGCAAGAAATATTAATAACTCCTTACGTCGCTAATGCACCGCCAATATTGGGAATCAAGATGTTATATCGCTTGTGCCTGTAGTTACACTGGCTCACTCACCGTTCAAACCGGAACATAAAAATACTGAGTTTGGCGGTAGAATGTATGGTCAGTGGGTTTTAACCACCCAGACTGGCTTGCACAAAGTCCTGCCACCATTGTCATTGTCGCATAGCTCTTTATAATTTCAGTAAATATGAAAACAGAACCGCGTCTCAACTGTACACCTATGTCATATTCTAAAGTCTAGTTTATAAAAAACACATGTATCCGTTTCTGTGTGGAAGAAAGCCGAACTATAAAACACACAAACATACGCCAATTATAATTTTAGTATTGATAATGTATTTTCATCTTCGCAGTATTGGTGTTTCAAGCTCAAGGAGTTCTCTTGTTACGAACCGTGGACCCTCGTGATAGGTCCGTGGTGATGGGCTTGATGTGGTCAATGATTGCAATCGTCACATTCGTGTGTGGACATTCAGTTTTCTTAGGCCTTCGAGGTAAGGTTTCGAAGGATTAATGCATGCTAATAAATTAAAAAAAAACATATAAGCTCTTTCTCTTGCAAATAAACGCAAACACATAAACCCAGCATACTTGAATAATCTGTGTTTTTTTAATAATTGAATCTGTTTTATTACAGTTGCAACATGCGGTTGGCTCGAAGCTGAAAAATGTCATCTACAAAGTCAAACCTTTCCGTATCTAGTTGGAGCCACGAGCGCCTTCCTGACCCTCACATCTATCATGACCAGTGTCACAACTTGGATTTGTATCCGAACAGCAAATAAAGGTCAAAGTTTTGAGTCAAGGTTATGAAAAGGACAGTACTAGTCATAATTTATGTAGGATAATTAATTTATGATTAAATACTCGTGTATTATTTATAAAAGTTTGTGTTAGTAAACAATTCGACAATCGCTATATATATGTGATAATAATATATTCACGATGAATTAATAAAAGTATCCCAGATACTAAAAGGGTTACATTATACTTTATTCTTGTAATGAAGTATTGTGTGATTAATTTTGCAGAGTAATTAACTGTATATCGACAAATGGTCATAGACAATAAAAGAAGCAATCACTCGCTGTAATTTCGTAACACATTGGACTCGCTAGTCAGTGAAAAGTATGATGAACTTTATGTAAGCACACAAAATATTAATTTAATCTGTAATTTTCAACAACCGATTACTTCGATATTCTAATGGAAAACTCATTGCATATTTGCTATATTTTTTATCAAAAAATGTATTAGGAGACCAAATATAGATTATCAAATATTTTAAAATTAATTCGAGTAACTAATGCAGAGCCTTAATTCCTATAACTAATTTTATTTTAAAATTATCGAAGATCATGTAAAAATCTTCCTCAATTTCAGTTTTATGTTTACAAATTAAAGCCATTTTTTGTATCTGAAAATGTTCTCGTTCTCATTTAATTAGAATGGCAACACTGATGTAACTCTTCCTTTGATTTGCGCCAAAAATTGCTACTGACATGAGCCATAGAGCGTACATCAAAAGCTATGACCTAAATAATGTTCGCGCGCGTATATATATTTGGAATTTGCAGTCTTTTTTAAATGTTTGTATAAACATTTTTGTAATTTACATACAAATTTAATGATAATGATAAATATATTATTAAGATTAATTAATATATAAATTAAAAAATATTCGAATAAATATCTAAGATATGAAATTATGAATGTAGATAATAAGTATTTTTTGTTGTACTTAGTTTCTTGTCCAGAATTAAATATCAAATGTTTACATTTATATAGTACATAAAAAAATTATTTAGTTTTAACTTTTAAGTCTAAAAAATACATATTTACTTAGAATTAGGTGCTTATCCACAGTAAATTCATCTTTGTTTTTATTGTGGTTATTTTGACATAAGTAAATGGCTCAACTATTATATAGTTACTTAAACTCAGTTGTTTAATTATTTTTTTTTACAAAATCTCCTTATATTTACAAAATAAATTGATTTAAATTTATTATTCACGTCATTTTGACGTTGCGTTTCGTTACCCTAAAGTCTTGTTTTATTTAGAATTTGCATTGGATTTTATTTTTAATTATTTAACATTCAATAACAATTTCAATAAACCAGATTATCCATCTGGCGTTCATTATCATCATCATGATCATTTAGTTTTAATATTATTTTATTATATAACTTTGCTTAATAAGGTTCAAAAATATATAAACGATAATTTAATAGCATAAAGTCATTAGACAGAACTTAATGACAAAAACGCAATTTGCATTTTTAACCTGCCCATATACCTCTCCTCGACCCCTTTTATTTAAAAAATAGTAATTATTCTGCAGTCCTTCTCCTTGCTGTTATCATATTTATACTAGAATATATAATGTTTTTCTTTGAAACATTTCGTTTTTTTTTGGGATTAAAGATTTTGTAGGCTAAAGTTAATTAATTGTTAACACACATATTAAGTATTCGATATTTAGATAATAATTATTTAATTTATTATCGGGGGCTATGCAATATTAAGAATTTCTTTGGTAAATAATCGCAGGGAAATAAATTTATATAAATGCCAGTAAATTATAGGTTGTTACCTTCATAACGAATTTGGAAATAAAAAATTATTAATTAATATAAGCAGATGAGAAAATTGTATAAACTTAACAGTAAAAAGTGGTCAAGCTCACATATAGATATAGCTACTTCATATACAATAGCTAGCTACTATTAAATCTGAAATTCATGAAGTGCTTCAAGTTTGAAAAGTAGTACACTAGAGTGAATTAAACGTGTATCACTGGCCACAGCTCTCGCTAGTCGCCTCTCATGACTCATACATCGTTCCAACAGGAACATATAACCACAAAGTAATTAATTATTGTTGTCCTTGCGGCAAAGTAATTGTTACCACTAGTTTGGTTGTGCAAGTCCATCTCACTAATTAATTGAATAGATTCGTCTTTCATATACTCCATAGAAGCCGAAGAAATTCATTTCCAGCGTAAATTGAAACAAACTTTACATTTGACATTTTATGAATGACATTGGTAAGCAAACGAACCTTGTGTTCATGAGTTCGTGTTGTGGGATCTGTCAAAATTATATAAATACGGTGTTTGTAATAAGACTTATTGTTTCTATCTGATTACCGTTTTGATACGCGGTTTTATTAGTGTTTACGCGATGGGTGATAGCGTAGAAGCAAGGCCAAAGGTAATAATAATAATTCATACTAAACTTGTGAACTTTAACAGAAGTTATCAAGTACGTTAAGTGATAACGCAGTTCTATTATTTATTTTGACGACCTTGCCTATTGTAGAGGTCATCTAAAAGTTCAAGTCTGAATTTAATCTTAAGGATAGAAAACTATGAAGCTATTAAAAATTCATATAGTCAGGTTTTATTTTAATTTTAATTTGGGTAACCAATGAAAATTTACTAATTACCCACGTATAAACATTATATTCTGTTGCTATACAATAGCTTAAAATAATAAGTAAGTTAGATGATAATAATCAACTATAATAGTAAGGTATATACAATAATAATTACTGTATAAACTTGAAATAAAACAAAATTTTAAATATTCTAAACCTTATTACTGTTACTAGTTTATTTATAAATAGTTACTTTGAATTATATAATGATATTAAATAAAGATAAAAGAATTGATAAAATTACAGGCTGATGACAACAGGCTGAAACCTGCGGTAAGATTAATTAGAACTTTTCCAAAATTTTGTTTTGTAATTAACAGGCATTGGTTAAATTGTTTTTTTTTTTTAAATTACAAGTATCATATGTTACGAAATTTATTAAAATTAAATCATTAGCATGCATTAAATTTGTCCATGTCATTTGTAGTAAATTGTATAGAGCATGAAACAATCAAGAAAAAAAAGAAGAATCATAAAATGGTGATGGTCCTAGCCCATGCAGTATTTTTGTTAATAACAAAACATTTGGGATTTCATTTTAATTTCATGTAATGAAGTAAATAAAATTATGATTTAAAATTAATTTTTGATGAAAATCTAATTTTATTTAGATTGATAACAAACAAGTATTTACCAATTAAAATTGTCAACAAGAATGTCTGGCAGTCGTTGAATGTCAATGCCGATTCACTGATTAAAAAGTAAACCAGCACTCCTTTCAACAGTGGATATGGGACCGGAGTTATATTTTTAAATTTTTTTTTGCATTATTACTTAAAGGTCCAAAGTATATAAATGGAGTAAATACATTATTTAGAATTATTAATTGTATAAACATAAGTAATATTTATTGTGTTTAAAATGTTCTGTGATACTTATTATCACAAGAGAATTTAGATGTTGTTCTCTTATAGTTTTGCTTAGACATGTTTGCTTGCATGAAATAGAATTTAGTCATAAGGTTTTAGACTTAGTGATGAACTATTCCCAAATCATGTATAAAATACTACTAATACTACACAGTACTAAACTAAACACACAAAATTACACACAAAATTGAGGTTATGTGGGTATACATTTTCTTTAAATTAAATATGAATACTTTCTGGTAGGGATTTGTGCAAGCCTGTAGTTTTCAATTTTAATAATTAAATCCTTACGGCCATTCTAGTAGACATTACTCACCGAGTGTTTAATTAAACACTGATAACTGACCTTCTGTAAAAAAAAAATATATGTTGGGAACTTAATGTTAATTTGTTAATGTTATCTCTTATTCAATTGTTAATTTGTTAATGTTTAATTAATTGTTGTCTTATTCAGAAAATATATTTATTTTGGTGATACAATAGTTCATAGCTGTGATTTTACTTAGCATATAACCAGAATAAACGATAGGACTTGTCAAGTACTGCTTAAGTTATTAAGTAATTATATATTTATAGTTGAAATGTTTTATTCATAGTTTGTCTGGGTTGTAACGGAGTATTAATTCACAAATGTGGTTGAATTATTATAAATATTGGACGAAGACCGAATGTGGACTATTTTATGAATTGCTACTTTATTAAATAACTTATTAGTATGATAAGTATTGATTATCTTTAATTAGGAATTAATATTGATACACTTTAAAAGTAAAAATATTGACGTATTTGTGTTAGCAATACTGCCCTAGTGTATTTCTGATTATTAGCACTCGTATTATTTTTCCCTAGAATTATTTTCATTATATATAATAATTCCATAAAAGATATTTTTTTATGTTTGGCTTTTGTTTGTGCTAAAAAGGCACAGATTATTTCGGCAATGTCACGTGCGATGGAGAAGACACGATAGAGATTGATCGGTACGGTCGAGATTACAGGCTCAAATTAAATTCAACATAACCTAAAACAACACAATAATAATAATTAGATAAAAATAATTGCTATTATAACCGAGATGGCCCAGTGGTTAGAACGCGTGCATTTTAACCGATGATTTCGGGTTCAAACCCAGGCAGGCACCACTTAATTTTCATGTGCTTAATTTGTGTTTATAATTCATCTCGTGCTCGGCGGTGAAGGAAAACATCGTGAGAGAACCTGCATGTGTCCAATTTCAACTAAATTCTGCCACATGTTTATTCCGCCAACCCGCATTGGAGCAGCGTGGTGGAATATGCTCCAAACCTTCTCCTCAAAGGGAGAGGAGGCCTTTAGCCCAGCAGTGGGAAATTTACAGGCTGCTAAAAAAAAATATGCTATTAAAACACATAAGAACAACCACATAACTATTTACAGCTTAATCTTATTAGGGTCATTATGTTTACATAGAAATTTATAAAATTGACTAAACACAAACATTCAACATTAATAGGACGAGGAACTTTAGGAGGAAGAAGGTCGTATATAGGATGGATGAGTTTGGGGCAGGAGAACAGTACAAGGGATAAGGAACCTTCGTCTAGGCCACATTCACACAAAGAGTGATCTCTTCCATAAAAGTTATGTAATCTTAAATTTAATGTCTTTAATGTAATCTTCACGCAGCAATAAGAGTCTATATACCACTTCCAGATTGATGAACAAATTAAAAAAAAGTATTGCCAAATCCTCGTGCCAGTAAATACACAATAATACAAAGTAATAAGTATTCCTGTTTGACGTTTCAGTATCTGATAAGTACCTACCTATTGAGATTGACTTGCACAAAAATCATAATGTTCTTTATTCAAACACTTTTAAATCATTAAATTTAAAACTACCACCGGTTTTGTAAGTAGATTGTACCAAGAAGAACCGGCAAGAAACTTCTCCATGGTTTTAATTTAAGCGTATGTCAAAGTAAAGAACATTTTTTTATATATATATCCTATCTAGAGGTCAATAAATATTATTCCACGCTTTTTTATTTTTAATATAATTTTGTATCGAGTAACATTCCTTATTTAACAAGACCTACCACTAAGCAAATGCAACTTACAATGACAATTGGTCATCACATGACGGTCATGAATGGGCAGTCAATAAACTCCTTATCTTCACCCAATGTCCAAGTCATCGAAGTCGTGACCTTATTTCGTTATGATAATCATTGTTACTTAATTTGTGATATATTCGTTTGTTTTCATCACTTTATATTTAAATTAATCAATCAATTAGCAGCCTGTAAATTTTCCACTGCTGGGCTAAGGCTTCCTCTCCCTTTGTCCTTTTTCTCACTAACGCCAACAGACATTGGCGAAGAAAGAGAAAGAAGAGATATTAACCATTCCTTACAACGCCAATGCGTCACCAACCTTCCCAAGGTTGTCGTCGCTTTGGCTATGTAACTAAGGTGTTATGTCCCTCGTGCCTGTAGTTATGCCGACCGATGCTTAAATTTAAATGACCGATAATATATATGACTCTTATATATCGCAGACAGTTAACTTAATTAGGCATTCAATTATCAGCGTAGTCTGCACAAAGCCGTATCAATTAGTACTCTGAATTATATTCAGCCAATAGATTGCCAGAGAGCCAATCTTTCGTTCATAGAATAGGATAATTTGCTTCGGACTCTTAACATAGATATATACAGAAAGTTAATATTATAAAATTTTAATTAACAATATGATTATTATCTCGCCTAACCATTATTATTTTAGAAGAATCGCCTAATTAAACAAGTTAACTGTGACATATACATTTAAAGAAGATATTCCACCTATAATGGTAAAAAGGTTTAGATGGTCTAACCTATATTGAAAATAATAATTATTGATATGAGAATTTAATTGATTGATAAAGATCCTCTTGACTTCTTTCGATAACGTCAGTCATTTTCCAAGTAGATTGAATAACTACATAGGATATATTGTGCACAAATGTCTGCGTGCACTATGATTATAGAGGGAATCCTCACCTTCATAATCCAATACGACCCGAAATAATTCCTTTCTAAAAATACCCCAATATGATGTTGTTTTTTTTTTCAACTCTCACCAGAGTTTTGATTACAGGATATCGTTATTTGCAGACCCGAAATCTAGTTAGTAAACCGGGCAGACAGAAATTTGAAGCGTCAATAGTGCAATGCTTTATGGGTAGCGATGTAAAAAGTCGCAGGCTCGATGCCGACTATAGTCCAAGGGGGACTATAGTCGTCCCCGCTCCAAGCTTAAACTTAAAATGAGGGGTAAAAAAAAAGTAGGTACTGGACTTCAAGGCAAAGTTAAGCACTTCAAGGTAGATTGACGGCTGTTACAGTGCTGTCATGAAAATGACACGCCCGCTAGATATTATTATTTTTTAGAAAAAAAAACATGTACCTAAGTCACAACACCTACCTATTAAAAATACATTCATACATTTAAACATATAAACGATTTAAATATAATAAATAAACACTAGTATAAACAATAGAATAATAATAACTATACAACTACCTAGCTATGTTTTCTTACAAGTAATTTAATTATATGTCTAAAAATACTGGACTGATTTTAATAAAACTTACACTGTACCCTAAGTTGAAGTATACCTAACTTAAATAAAAAATAATCAACTCGATACGACTTGCAGCTTAAATGGATCATCATAGTCAAATATAATTAAATTATAACAATGTTACCTACATACACATCGAACCTTTTTTTGAAGTCGGTTAAAGAAGAATAAACTTCTTACACTAATGCACCGATAACTATCAATCTGATCAGACTTTTATGCCTGAAATTTTCAGAAGTAACATTCACGTTTCAGTCGGGCACACGGCAATACAAGGTAATCGTATACGTTTGGCGTAAACGAATAATAAGTAATATATATATCTAAGTACGTGAAAAGACTATGAAACTGAACGTGTATTCGTTATCGAATAAAAATTGTATTAATGTAATCAACAAAATACCAAAGTTATATATAAATACCAAAAATATTAGGTAACCGTTACAATTATGTTTAAATTTATTGATTAGCAATCATTCAAACTACTTCCTTCGAGTGATCTTTTTAAACGAAGGAGTTTTAAAATAAAGAGTTTATGCTGTATCGCTTGCATCTCTTATTTTCAAGTTTGTATATATACGTCAGATGTTACAAGTTCCTATGGCCGAAACCCACAACGGCCCTTTAAAAGTTCTGCCAAGAAATTCTCAGTAATGGCTTTGATACATAAAGTAGAGGACCGTCAAAAAAATTTTTGATGGTCCTCTACTCGATCTTTTTATCTGTTGTTTGCTGTTCCCTCTAACTATGAACCAGTATTTGCGCACCCATTTATAAAATATGTACTATTTATCTTGCGTATTTACAACTATAGTTGTAAGATCGTGGCGGAGTCAAGATTATATTTTAGGCCCGATTATTTCACATCATTAACAGGAACCTGGTCATCTTTAATGCTTTAGACGATGCCGCGGAAATATCTTCAGGCGGTTTTCGTAAAAGCGGGTTTTATACAGGGTTTAGAGTTTTTTGCATACTCTAGAATCATTCTGTGTTGGGATATAAGAAAATCAATAATAATATTTATTGTTTCAGGAGTTTTTGATCATTTTGATTCTGATTAAATTAAATCTTGCCGTTTTTTCATAATTGCGTGCTGAAACGGAAGAATTTGTCAATATTAATTAAGGTATAAGACACACGTGGCGCCGAGCCGTGGCCTCCTCGTATATCTTGCGTGGCCTTCATGAAAGGCGATCTTTCTTGGAGCTATTTTAACATTTAATAAATAATCACGAGAATTTTGAAAAAATCGAAATTTATGGAATTAATATAATATTACATTGTTGAGTAGTTCATTTGAGTTTCTCAACTGTTCGTTCAGTAGGTATTTATTAAATACAATTAATAAGCTCGCGTACCATATCGTTGGTGTATTATCATTAAGAGGTTCTTAACTTCTTTAATTGGCCAGTCAATCTATTTATATAACTCCGTCTGATAAACTATTACACTTGTGTTAGGTACGTGTACAGTACACGCTTCGCACGAGCATTTGATATCAAGAACAAAACTCTTGATTTCTGTTCAAGTTAAAATAATATGGGTTTCAATTTCATAATGACAAGAACACATATATTATATAAGTATATATCCAAGGTCTGGTGCTATCAGTTATTAATTATTTATCGTCATTTAAAGTAATTCAAAAAACGAAAGAGGTTATTAATTCGATTTTGTTTTTTTTTTATGTTTATTAATGATTACTTTAGGTCTGCATCATTTATAAACAAAATGACAAAATTATTTTATTGCTTGGAATGGGTATATTTCCCCCCCTTAAAAAATTATGAAAATTAAAAAGATATTTTTGTTAAAGTTATAAATTATATCTGCTAATCAGATATGATACAATATTTTTTTTAATTATTTGGTAATGGCAAACTGTGGTTTAAATTTTGCTACAAAATGTGCTTTATGACCAGATTACAAATATATACTTGTAATCAGTATGTGTACTCTTACAAAAATAACTTATAGTTTACTACAACATGTTTATATAATTGTATGATGATGATGATTAGAAAACGTGTAGTTATTTATATTATTCTTTATTTTTTTTAATATTCTACCTGAGATTACTACTTCATATTGTATTGAGTATAATGTATAAAATAATTTATTATGCTGACTGTACCTACCTCAATACAACGTATTGTTACTCGACAAAGTCACTAACAATACGTTTACGATTGAATCAAAAATAACCAATTGAATTTAATTTATGTATGTATGTACGCAAAAACATAAATGATTTTCCCAGAAATTGTGACCTACATTCTGTTAACACTAGGAACAAGAATAAACTTGTTACTCCAAGTACCCGATTACACAGGGTTAGTAACTCTTTTTTGGGGCAATGTATACGTTTTTACAACAGGATCCCAGAAAACGTTCAAAATTATTCTATTATAAAATTTAAAAGAATCGTTAAAGAGCGTTTGTGTGCTAAAGGATATTACAACACTAATGACTTTTTAGTTGACTGCACACCTTGGGAATGAAATGATCGCCTCCAGGCTGTTTCAAATAACTAAAATATAATTTTCATTGTACACGGAAAATGGTTAAAAAAAAATAAAAAAATATATCCCGCTGAGTTTCTTTCGCCGGTTCTTCTCAGGTCTGAGGTGCTAAACTCGGAACCGGTGGTAGATTTTTGACAATCAATAAGCAAGTGTATACACTTCTATATTGAATAAAGATTTTTGACTTTGACTTTGACTTTATAATCTGTGGCATCTGTTATTTGCAATAAACTAATATTTATTTAATTACATCACTAATCATTAATCAAACGTACGTGTACACGTCCAATAAAACAGAAAGCGATTGTTTTTGGTGCATTTAAAGCTTTAAAAACACCGAATAGCTATTCGGTGTTTTTTTGCGTAGAGTAAGATATATTTATCTCTACTAGATAAAAACTAATCGTTTAAGTTTAGGTTTATACATATAAAATAAAAAAAAAACCAAAACTTTTGAACTTAGGCTTATTTAGAAAAGGGTTTTTTTTTTAAATATCAGCTTTAGTTCTAAAGTTGACATTTAGCAGTCAGGATGGAAATGGAAGCGACTGCGAAGCTAAGAGAAGTAGCCAATTTAATAACTTCTTCTCTTAACAACTTCTTATTGTTGTGCAAAATGGAAGCAATCGTGGACCATGCATGCAAATGTCATATCCCCCAGCGGTTAAGATAACAATGAACAAACAAATACGATAAATATCAATGATATCAAATGTATAGAAGTCGCTCGTGTATACATAACCGTAACAATCATTTCATCATTTAGTCCGACGACGTCCGCGGAGCGCTAATATCAACTCGCTCTGAAGTCTGTCTTTTCCCGCGGTAATTTGACAGTTCAAAGTGTCAAAGTGAAGTTTTTATTTTTTTAATTTCGGATTATAATTATTCGGCAATGGATTTACTATCAAAGGTATTTAAGTTTGCATTTTAATTAAGAAATTAACAACTATGCTATTATCATATCAATTTTAAAGGAAATTAACGTTTCGTTGATTGTTTTGTTAATCTGATGAATAATTAAAAAAAGATTATAAGTTTTTTTTTATACTCGTGTCAGTATGATTTAAATTAAGTATGTCTACATAGTTATTTTAATATTTATAAAACGATGAAATATTAAAGCATTTTGAAGACAATAGATTTTTTACGAGTCATATTTACTTACAACAACAAAGTTAACCGTAGTTAAAACGAATTAATATTTTACATTATGTTTTTCAAGAATACGTGACGCGTTATTGTATACTGCTTTATCATGCTTACTTCACATAATATAATTATATGTTTGTGTTATTTCTCATTTCGTAATATTGAAATTATTATAATGACACTAATTGTACACTAACTACAGTTTGCGTCCTCTGTAATTTTATATACACCATAGCTCTGTGTTCTTTAATATTGTTTTATTGTTTCTGATAAAAATAAAATTCCACTACGATTGAAATAAAAACAAATGATTTATTTTGAACTAATTCATGTCACTTGAAAAGGAAAAGGAACTTACAGAGAATATTAGCGCCCCTGTCTGTCTAAAATTTAGAATAAAAAAAAACAAAACTCACTCGGTTTTATATCCATAAAGTACATATCAATTTATTGAACGCGTCTTTAGTGATAGAAGTTCTATGTTCAAATATAGCGTGATTATTGGTCATTTTTTTTGGGAACTGTCGATTTTGCAATCATTGCAAGATCTTATTAAAATCTAATAATTTTTGCGTTTCTTGTTAGTTTTACTGATATCTTATCACACATATACGTACACACATACGCATAAACCTTTAAATAATAATATTTCAATTGAATGTTCGAAAACAATACAACGAAGACCCATTTACATTTTAAAAACATTTTTTTAATTCCATGATTTTTTTATGTGCAACAGAATTATTTGCAAAAATCCTAATAATACCTAATGATAACTGACCTTAATATTATGTCAGACATATAATCTTTTCCCTATCCGTCCGATCGGATGTAGCTCATTAGATATGATAAGATCGGTATCTATTAATTAATTAACTTATTAAAAGACATATAACACGTGTAACGGAGACTTAAAACTGAACAGCGTAGTTATTTATAGTGCGTATCATAGACAATTTAGCCGTTTACACTGTTACATTGTAAAACAAGTGCAAGTCGGACTCGCGCACATAGGATTCCGTAGCATATTCTATAAAAATGGCAAAAAATAATGTCTGTTATATAGTTAAATATTTATTTTAATCTGTTTTTAGTATTTGGTGCTATAGCGGCAACTTAAATACATTAATTTCAAGTGTTTAACTATCACGGTTCATGAGATACAGCCGGGTGACAGAAAGGTCCCGTTTTACCCTTGGGGCGCGGAACCCTATAAATATAATATTTTACGTATCTCCCATACACTTATGTCCTAATTTATATATAGACTTACTAGTGTCCTGCTTCCTGACTTCGTACTCGTCGTTACTGACGTTTTACTTTTGTTTTAAAATAACTTACTTTTTGGTAGGGCTTTTTGCAAGCCCGTCTGGGTAGGTACCACCCACTCATCAGATATTCTACTGCCAAATAACAGTACACTGTATTGTTGTGTTCCAGTTAGAAGGGTGAGTGAGCCAGTGTAATCACAGGCACAAGGGACATAACATCTTAGTTCCCAAGGTTGTCTATGGGCCTCGCCTTTGTCTATGGGCGGTGGTGACTTACCATCAGGTGGCCCATATGCTCGTCCGCCAACCAATGCCATAAAAAAAAACCTTTAGTTAGTAAGACTTGCCAATGGTTCATCGGATGGTAGGTGGTCATTATCGCCCATAGATGTGGGTACTCTAAGATATGTTAAACATCCCTTACATCGTCAATACGAAATAAAAAAAAATTATTCAAATATTTGGACTAAGTCTTTGTAAAAGGGCGTTAAGCTTATTTATAAATTTTATGTGTATTAACGCACGAACAAGCTACTCATTAAATTATGATGAATTTGAAACCTATTTATGAATTAAAGATGAAAGTGATATGATCAGTTTTTGTTTACGATATAATAGTAACAATATTAGTGGAGCTACAAGTAATATGATTTGAAAACGAGCAACATTTTGATTATTAAGGAACAGTCAATATTAAAATAATAAAAATTGGTTTCTGTATTTGCGTTATATAGGGATGGTTCTATTGCAACACTGACCTAACGGTCGTTCTTAATTTAAATTCTGTGATCGCGATTTTTTAACTCTTTTTTTTTTTTTAATTGCCGCCTTTCAGCCTTTCGGCCAGTTTTTGCTTGATTGAGCCTTATGAATGTTTTAAGAATAATTTATTATCTTCATTAAACTTTGATCTCTTATACACAATTTCTTCAATATTGTTTGGAGACTAGACAACTGCGCACTGGCAGTATGCAGATAACAACCTTGTGGGTAATCAAAACAACTGCTTCGCCGATTTCGTTCTTAGTGCAAAGTTTTAGAGTTGATATTATAATAATATATTAGGGTATTTAAGACATTTTGCTTATGAATTGATCGTTTTAATTGATGCTTCAGTATAACAAATTTATGAAGCTAAAATAACTAGCGGTTCAAAGATGTATTTTCTGTTTAATATTTATTTAATGTGCCTTGAGGAAATCGTGACAGAAGAACTCTTAATTGAGTAAATAGTTTAATCGATTATTGATTCGATTGGCGTTAAAATATAAAATCGATGCAAATAAATGTATTTGCTCGAATGAAATTCGCCTTGAACTTAATTAATTGTCTGTGCGTTTGTTCGTACGTAACTATGGTCTATGGAAAGGTTTAACATCGGTAAGATTAGTTCGAATAATGATTTAATTTTTTACGAATACTGGATATCAGACAATCAATTGATAGAGCATTGTATCACAAGTTGTAATTCCAAACAGTTAACTCAGTATTGATGTGTTGCCGAGTTAGTGAGCCAGTGAATTTGGAAGCCGAGTCATCCTGTGTACATATTAAACACTTAAACTACACTACATATATAAATATTGGACAACATCACATACATTACTATGATCCCAATGTAAGTAGCTAATGCACTTGTGTTATGGAAAATCAGAAGTAACGACGGTACCACATACACCCAGACCCAAGACAACAGAAAATTAATGAACTTTTTCTACATCGACTCGCTCCTCGGAGTGGCGTACCCATGAAAACCGGTGTACACACCACTCGACCACGGAGGTTTTCAAAATATAAATAACCTAATTTTTATGATTACCAGTGGATTGACTAACTAGGAAATTGTTCCTCTAAACTCATTCAAAATATTAGAAAAATACACTAAAAGAAACGTATAAATATAACTAATATTGAATTCTTAGTCTTGTTTGGTTACTATTTACAATATACATTGATCAGAACGACTACTGAGTACCCGACATGGAACCTCCTCTAACATAGCCTTCTGGCGTACTGACAAATATAATATATATCTGATCAAGACGGTAGGATTTAGACATAGATAAATTGTCTTTTTTTACTAATCTTTACTCACAAATACATAGGGCACAAATGACTTTACGTCTAAGTTCCTTTGACGGTTCGAGGGATAGTAAATATTACCTATAATTTCAATGTATATCGGAGACAGTGACCTATTTACCTACAATGGTCTGCTTTTGCTCAGCCTACTTCAATATAAAAATACTTTAAAAAAGTGAATGGTTCAAAGTCAAAGTCAAAGTCAAAAATCTTTATTCAATATAGAAGTGTTTACACTTTACTACCACCGGTTCGGAATTTAGCACCTCGGACTTGAGAAGAACCGGCGAAAGAAACTCAGCGGGATATATTTTTTTGTTTTTGGTTAAACATTAATTGTTATATGTATATTGGCAAGCTCTAATTCCTCTCCTTTTAAAGATAATTTGGAGCTTATTCCACTATGCTGATCCAATGGTAACACGAGGCAAATTGTCATCCGCCAAAGTTTTCCTCAGGATATTTTCATTCATCGCTGAACACTAGATGAATTATAAGCAAATTAAGCACGTGAACATTTAATGGTGCTTGCTCCTGTTTGAACTCAGAATCGTCGGTTAAGATTTTGACATTAATTGTTAAAATAAATAACACATATTTATATAACTATGTATATTTTATTGCACTCCAATTAACGAAATATTTGCACTATAAATTTTTAAATGTAATAGTACACATAGAGAGTAACTAGTTGCGATAATTTTAACCCCCATATGTATGATGCAAAAGTGAACCATTTTTGAGTTATCACGTTTTTTGGCTTTGTTCAAAATAAATCAAAAATGCAACTTCAAAAACGTATTTTTAAAAAAGTATCAATTTAAATCTCATTTTTTTTCTGATTTATAAAACCTATTAAATAACGGTTAATTAACATTATTAAAACAACAATTATGAAATATAACGATATTTCAATATTGTATTGAGATTCTTTATTCGAAAATGCCTTAAAAACAAAAAACTAAAAAAAAGAACGTAACGGAAATACGTCGAAATGCCAATGAATTATTTTAAATATATATTTGATTATTCGTGTTGTCAGTTGTGTGTGTGTCATCAAATAATAATATAGATACTAGTAATTTGCGTTATCTTTACGACAGATAAATAAATAAATTTTATCAACTTTCGTAATGCAACGATCATGCGATCGATTCATAACTCTAGTGCCACATAAAATCTCATTTATATTTTTATCATAAAAACTAAGATGCTATTTATCCTGTACCTGTACACAGGCTCTTGGCCTTCACACTAAAGGATCGTCTGAAAAAATACATTGAAAATCTTTATCTTATTAAAATAGGTGTTGAAATATTTGTTCGAGATTGATAGACTTCGAGATATTAGTTCCCAAGGTCGCGGGCGCTTTGAGAATATATACCAAACCGTGTGTTTGGTGCGACTAAGAAATTGACGACTAGCTAAGCAATTGTTAGTCATTTTTACGTCTAAACTCAATCAAAGTAACAGAAAAATACTCTAAGAGACGTGTGTAATTATCAATTTTGAGCCCTATTGATTGAGATTCTTACCCACTTAAACCATAAATGGCCGGATAAACCAGAGATGCTGTGGGATCGTCTCAATATAATGATGGTCCAGAAGGAGACAGCGGAGCGGGATCGGTCTTTTCCTGTTCCTTCTCCGCTGTCTTCTTCTGGACCATGATCACGGCCCTCCACTTTGTTCAACCTCGCGGGCCAGGATCGGCCTCTCCGCGTTCCACTCTTTGACAGACCTGTTAGATGTTCTATTTATAACAAATTTACTTATATGTAATATTCCCAACAGGACGGATACTGACAACATATCTGTGGAGAAGAAAATATCTAACTTTACCTGTGTCTACGAGTAACTTTGTCGTTATTTAAGTAAAATTAATTCGGCTCGAAACTTATAGTTCAGCTTGATTGATTAGTAGATATGTTAATAACGTCATTTATTATTGATAACACGCCGGGCATTACAAAACTCTTATCAGATTTAATTCAGTACCGAATACAACACTGACATTGGATGTCGTGTACAATTCTATTGAATGAATCTTTTTTTTTTTAAATATTTTTTTTTTAAGTAAATATAAAAGTGATTGCTTACAAAATGCCAAGTGATTCCGGGTATCTTTCTTCTTGGGTACGTAAGTTTTTATCTGTCTAAAATATCGTTAGAAATTTTGCAAATATTGCATGTTTTACATAAAAAATATATCGTTTTGAAATTCGATGACAGAGATGACACTTAATTTTTAGCCGAATAGAGGGTGAGTCGATGTTTAACAGCTCGTAGCTGCAAAAAATATACATATATATCCTATGCCTAGTTCATATCGTATAAAAAATAAAATAAAATACACGTACTAACACGTAATGTATGATAAAAAGCTCAAACTGAACTATATAAATAGTTTGTACTGCTTTATCATTACTGGTTCCGGTTTAGAAAACAAATCGTATAAAAAAAAATTAGGCATCATTTATAAGTTTGCTGTTAAATTTGTATTGGGATATGTTTTCCTCATGAATGCGATTATTTAGAAGTTTTTGATGTAGAAAAGCAGCTTATCGAATTGGCCACCTGATGGCAAGGTGTAACCATTGCCCATATTGATACTGTAATGTTAACCACTTACACTAAACTACGCCAGCAATAGGAACTAAGATGTATCCCATGTGCCAATAAATATACCGTCTTGAGAAAGAGTAGTGTTGGTGTGCCAAAGGTATGGAATTATGAGTTCATGGGTCACAGACACTCCGGAATAAAATGATTGCCTCCTGGCTATATTGAAAATTGGAAACAATTACAAAAATAGATTAAAAAAATATTTTAATTAAGTAAGGAAGCGCAAATTTACCCGGGATGGCCATTTAACCACCCCCCCCCATATGGGCAAACATAAAAAAAAATCTTGATATCACCGCTTGTTATTAGTACTGAAAACCCTAAATATTAGTGTTCATATTTCTAAAATGAACCAAACACCATATGGGGGGGAGTTTTACTATATTTCATCCCTTATATTGTAAGGGAATTACAATGATTGAGTACTCGAACACGGTATAATTAATTTTTATATTTAATAACTGTTGCTAATATTCGAATTTATAATAGGGCAAATGATCGAAAAGCCGATCATCTATCACATCTATATCATCGGGGAATAGGTCATAAACCACACTGTGTTTGTCGTAAAAATACTTCGGTCATGGGGAAATCACAAAAAATAAAAAAAAGCGTCCAGTTACAACACTTGTACACAATAGTGTCCCCTGCGGTTCGATCCTGTGATAGATTGCCTCGCCGAAGTTCAGTCAGAAGAACCCTTTATAACTATTAAAACAATTTCCAGATACGCAGCCACCAGCGCACACCATCAGGGTCTCGGGATTTTAAGGAAGCAACAAAGCGAGATGCTCTCGCCAGGCTGGAAGTGGAACTGGAGCGGCTGCTGGCAGCCTTGCCCGAGAACAAGCAAATGCTCGTTGAGAAGGAATTCAGGGGTTTCAAGAATCTGTTCAGCAGATTCTTAGCTGAACGTGAGTTTAATAATTCACTAGCTACAATTTGCAATTTGATGCGGAAAATCTCACAAGCTGATAATGGTGTAGATGACACATGAAGCAGAATTTAATGAGAAACATGCATCATGTGGTGGTAGGTGTAGGTAGGGGGAGGTCTTATGGGCTACCTGATGGGAAGTAGCTACATGGACATTGACGCTGTAAGAAATTAACCAATCCTTACATACAAACACAAGAAAAAAATTATCTATTTATATATTAGTATGAATATATAATACAAATACATCGCAAAAGTTTAAAGACTTAAAAACGTTAAGTTTGAAAGAGTAAACGCAACAAATTAAAATCAATTACGATAAGATAAAATAATTCTTGACGAAATTTTGTAAACCACTTGTAATTATTTAATAAATCGACCATAGATTTTTTAAATTCTAGAGGGTCCATCTGTAACATGGGAAAAGATCGAGAGGCTTCCAGAGGGTGCTGTCATAGACTATTCAACACTGAAAACGCCGACCACAGACAACATCCATCACATGCTGGACAAGTTGGTAGTGGTCAAACTCAACGGTGGATTGGGTACCTCTATGGGTTGTAAAGGACCAAAATCAGTTATTCAAGTGCGCAACGAATTGACCTTCTTAGATTTGACTGTACAACAAATCGAGGTGAGCTTAGTCATAGAATAGAATTAGACAAAATCAGTAGACTAAACTTAAATCGTGGGAAATCTATGTCCTTGCGACTTGTTGACTTCCAGGCAGAATATATTACATACATATATAATTGTATTTAACTAACATGACTGTATTTTTAAATGTTAAAAAAGAGTAACTACTGAGTTTCTTGCAGGTTTTTTTGGTAGAATCTACATTTCGAACCGGTGGTAGCTCCACTTAATATAGTTCGTTAAATGACGATTTAAAAATGCTTGTAAAAGCCTACTTGAATAAAGTATATTTTGATTTTATAGAAATAACTTGAATTCATTGTAGGAACTTGTTACTAACGCGTGTTGACAAAACACGTTCGCCTGTGTTTATAAAAGCATTCAATAAATAATTAAAAATTATTTAATATTTTTCTATTCATAACATAATTTTAAAAAACAAACTGAATCGTTAGTATGTATATTAAAATTAAAGTAACTGTACCTTTTTTTTAATTTAAGAGAACCAGTTTAGCTACAGCCACAAGGGACATAATATCTTAGGTTCCAAGCTTGGCGGTACATTGGTAATGTGTGGATTAATATTTCATACAGAACCAATGTCTATGGATAGTGGTGAACTTATTAACCACTAGGTGGTCCAGTTGCCAGTCTAACCACCTAAATGACATACGTAAAAAGTTCTTGAATTTGATTTTTTTGATATTCTTTGATGGTTAAGACTCGAATATTCTTTCCAGCATCTTAACAAAACTTACAAATGCAACGTTCCGTTGGTACTGATGAACTCCTTCAACACGGACGAAGACACGCAGAAGGTCATCAGAAAATACAAAGGTCTCAAGTTGGAAATCCACACATTCAACCAATCCTGTCACCCGCGCATCAACAGGGAGTCGCTGCTGCCAATAGCTATGAGCCCTGACGTCCACTCCAACATCGAAGCGTGAGTTAAAATCTCATCTCTAAGTATTTGACATCAACCGCTATGATAGTCCATCTAATGGCAAGTCAAATTCCTTATTGATAGTCAGATAACTTCATTGGTCCAGTGGCTAAATGTCTGGAAGTGTATATACTCCTGTGCCCCGGAAAAACGATAAAGCTGTTGGTTCTACGGCTGGACTTTCCGGCCGTGTCAGATTTGCCGTCCTTTCGGATTATGAGGGTGTGAACAAAGAGGTTTGCATCTGTTTTGTGCACAGACTCGTGCATTACACAGATGCAATATGTCTTGCGTAGGCTGGTTCATTGAGATAAACTGTCGTGGCCGAAATCGATAATGGTGTCATCAACAATAGTCAAATTACTTAACTTCGCTTCGGAAAATAAATTAAAAAAGCTGAGAACAGACAGACAGAAACTCATTATAGTGCATATCTACCAATTTATTTATATTTAGTTCAGTAAACAAATATATCTATAATTATGAATTGTAATCGGATCTGTCTGCTGATCGATGCAGGAGCGGCTCATGTTACGCTATTTATAACTGACAATGGAATCTGTACTATTATAAAAAGTTGAAGATATTGTTTGTTTGGGCCTCCTGATAAGCTACCATCGTCTATAAACATTGACGCTGTGATTTACATTCCTTATCGTAAATACCTATAGTTATACTGCCTCACTCCCCTTCCCACCGGAACATAACAATACTAAGAATTGCTGCTTATCGGTAGTGAGGATCTGGTGGTACCTACCCAGCCCTAACACCAAATAAACCGCCCTTCTATGGACTAACAAAGACTTTTATTAAAATTTCGTTTTGTTCATATCAAATAATGCAGTAGTTTCTTCATTTGTTTGAAGAGCTGAGCGCTGACCCATTAGCAGATTTTCTATTTTCTAAAAATCTTTTTCGTTAAATTGTTAAAGGTTATCAATATAACATCAGACTATGAGGTCTATAAAATATAATTTAATTTCAATTCAATAGATTTCACAAAAATATAATCTTACTTTTTAAAGTGATACTTCAATTGTAATTGGTAAATAACAATTATATCTTGGAATGTTTTTGATTTCGTTCGGACAAATTCTGCAGGTATCGACTTTGATTGTTGCTTTTATCGGTTTATAAACGGTCTCCAAAGTAGAACATTTGGTAATAATTTTAGTGAGAACTACTAAATATGTGAAAAAAGAAATTTCTGCCTTTCTTTAGATTAAATAACACGATGAATCTGAATCTTATTTTTATTTCTCGCTATAGATACCTCAAATTATTAATACGTTTCTGTAGGTCATTTTTTTTCGATAGTTTCAATTTAAGAAATTAATATCTTCTTTCAGTTGGTACCCACCCGGTCACGGCGACTTCTACGAATCCTTCTACAACTCCGGCCTCCTTCAGAAATTCATCAAGGAAGGCAGAACCTACTGCTTCATCAGCAACATCGACAATTTGGGAGCCACCGTCGATATGAATATCCTCGACCTGCTCCTCAACCCAGAACAGAAAGCTCAATCAGAGTTCGTCATGGAAGTGACCGACAAGACGCGAGCTGACGTCAAGGGTGGAACTCTCATACAGTACGAGGAGAAGTTACGTCTTCTAGAAATCGCGCAAGTACCGAAGGAGCACGTCGACGACTTCAAGTCAGTCAGCCAATTCAAGTTCTTCAACACCAATAATCTCTGGGCGAAGCTGGATGCGATACAGAGAGTCGTCGAGCGAGGTTCCCTGAACATGGAAATTATCGTCAATAACAAGAGTCTCGCGGACGGAGTCAACGTGATCCAGCTCGAAACGGCAGTCGGCGCGGCCATGAAGTGCTTCGAGGGAGGGATAGGGGTCAACGTGCCGAGGAGTCGATTCTTGCCCGTGAAGAAGACGTCCGACTTGTTGCTCGTGATGTCCAACCTGTACAGCCTGTCGCACGGGTCGCTGGTCATGTCCCCGCAGAGGATGTTCCCGACGACGCCGCTCGTCAAATTGGGGGACAATCACTTCGCGAAAGTCAAGGAATTCCTGAACCGATTCGCGACCATACCGGATCTGATCGAGTTGGACCATTTGACTGTGTCCGGAGATGTGACCTTCGGCAGAGGAGTCTCTTTAAAGGTGGGTGATTCGAAAATGAAACATATAAATAATATCTCAATTAAAAATACTTTTGTCATCCTTGTAATACTTTTTTGTTTTAATTTCAGGGTACCGTTATAGTAATCGCGAATCACGGAGATCGAATCGACATACCCTCTGGGGCCCTGCTCGAGAACAAAATAGTGTCGGGCAATCTACGTATATTGGATCACTAGGGAAATTGAACTTTACATTATTGTAGTAGGATTGAATTTACATTATATTTAGACATTTACACGTTACAACATGGTCGAATGGAAAACACACACATGTTTAAACATAAAAATATATTTATTAAATGAATTGATATCAGAAATACAAACGAAGATTTCTAAAATTATGAATGGTACCGATTTTAATCTCAAATCATTCATTGAACGAATGTTTTTGCAAGTTGCTCATTCAATAAGCACAGACAAACTGGTTTTATAGCTGTTATCGAATATATTGTGCTATGTACGTGCGACTTACGGATAAGTCTCTGTTGTCTATGGCTCAATGGCTTAACTTCGGAAGTGGATTTGTGAGATACATCGGGGGTTTCCTTTTAATCGATAAAGTTAATTAAATTATAATATAAATGTTCTAAATTATTATTTATTTAATTAGAGATTGATAGACATACAGATATATATGTATATTATTGGGCTCAAAGCAATCGTTTCGCGTTTTTTTTTATAAAGTAATTATAAAATAATATATTTTTTTGTTATCTGTGCATTAATTTATCTATCTTAATCATCAAATGATTTAAAAAAAAATGAATTGGTACATGCGATATATAGTTTTTTTTTTAAATATATATGTGTATATATAAACAAATTTCTGCAAAGTTATGCCTCTGTGGAGCGCCTCAGAAGGTCTCTTCGATATATTTATTGGGGAGTGGAGGGCTCGAACTCTGCTCGCACTTGGTTTGTTGTGCAAAGAGGTTCTATAACTGAAACCACAGTTAATCGGCTCTGCTTTAAGCATTTTTTATATAAATAGTTCTCTTCTATTACGAATTTATTGAGAAGTTGTCGATTGAACTGTGAATCATGTAAGATTCCAATATAAAACAGCGAATCGCAATTTATATTGGGATAACCTGACCCCAGTTTCTCGTAGTATTCTCTATGTACGTGTTTTTTAAGACATATTTATATCGGTTTTATTTTGGGTAGAATAAGCTGAATGTCTCACATATTATACATACGATTGTAAACGCTGGACGATAAATGTAGGAACAACTTAAATGTATATCTTTTTAATTTGTTGGATTAATATGCTGGAAGGCAAGTCTCGAAGTTGGCTGAGAGAGGCTATTCTTTAAGAACAAACTCGGTTATCAACGTTGAATACGACCGTGTGATATGTAACCTTTTTGCATCAAAATAGCGTATCACTGTCAGTTTTCAAATGAGTGAGAATTGAGTTACAGAATAAGCGGAAACGACAGCGAACAGTTAAAAGTGCACAATGCTATTGTTACTATAAATGTTTTTGTAATTTTTTTTACTCTCTCGTGATTTTTATATGGCTTAGATTAAACTTTAAACAATATTTATTAATTCATAACGTTTTGCAAGATATTGTGCCATTACTTAAAAACTCTTGTTTCTATATTTATCTTGTTAATAAATTATTATTTTTCAATGTTATGTATTTTTTCTTCGAGGTCAATGAGAAATTATGTAAATAAATTGGAATATATTAAAAAGAAATTATCATGAGTCTAAATGTTTTATTGTACCAATAAATTAGGTTTTTGTTAAATATATTGTATATAAAAGTGTAGTCATATTTTACTAATATTAATCTCTGCAATGGCGACATATGACCACTGATATGTGCAAATCGGTTTGCGCATGCAAAAAAATCTTTTTTTCGTAATACTCGACTGAAAAACCTGTTGACTATTTCATACAAATATTTGTTTTTCTCATAAATTATTTTTAGTCATTCATATTTCTGAAAACAGATTGTATTAGATATTACTCAAACATACAATAATATTATTAAAATATATCACATTCTCTATGAGTAACCCTCTTATCTTTTTATGTACTTATGTATTATCTTAGAATATATAAGTCACGTCGGTTACCTCCCACCTAACCTCATTTCAAAACGACGAACTGCATAGTTTATAATTAACCAAAAAGAAAAAAAAAAAAAAATCAATCCTTATGTGTTCAACTAACTTGCTTAATTAAAACATAGAAGGAACTTTAAAATGTTAACAACATAAATTTCCGACTTTAAGTTTCAATGCGACCAATGGAAATTATATAACCAAACCGATATAATAATTTTTTAAATCGATTTTTTCATTATTGTTTTTTGTAGTCGGTTAAATAATAGAGTTTGTTAAAGGTATATGTGAAAATAAAACGACAAACATCTTAAAATTCAATTGTATTTAAATAGATACTTAATATGCTTTAAAACCGTTAACACAATTAACACCACCGTAATACTAAATCTTATCTTAATAATTTAATAAAGTAAAACGCACAAGGCAATAAATTAAAAAATATATAACTGACCCAGATATAAAAGAATGCGATATTTATTGGTAATAGTCCGGGAGACAGCTGCAAGAAACTTAGTCATAGTTATTTTAAGCATAAACATTACTTAGGCTTAGGACCACATCGGTCCATAATTAACACACTTGATGTCATAACATTACGTAATTATAAAAAAAAATAGTAATTAGCTGCTTTAACCAACGAAGACAGTGGTGTCAGTTACTTTATACTTATGAAGTCATTTTATGACGACCTCCGTGCTAGTGTGTACACCGGTTTTCATGTAGAAGGTTAAAGCCGGGTTGATGTAGAAAAAGTTCATTAGTTTTCTATGTTTGTTTTGGGTCTAGGTGTTTGTGGTACCGTCATTGCTTCTGATTTCCATAAGACAAGTGCTTTAGCTACTTACATTGGGATCAGAGTAATGTATGTGATGTCCAATATTTATTTATAATGAATACCTTGCTAAATAATTTATGCTAAATAATACTATAATTTTTAATCCTGCCTCCCGTACTATAAGAGTATTACAAAGACGATATTAACGTTATAAACATCTCAATAATTGAAATGATCTATTTAAACAATATAAATATGACACAGAATCTCTTTTTAACCTACAACCATTCCTGTGCGAGTAGTAGAACTTTTTAAATAAAACATTTTATTAATATGATAATAATTAACAAAAACACGATTTTCCTAAATATCACTCAGGATGATGCAAGGATTCTAACGATCCCCAATTCATTCAAATATGTAGAAGAATGAAGTTGTTAACTAGGATAAACTTACCCGACTTGATTACACAGGTGTGGCTGTAGCTTTATCATAAACAATCCTTCTGTCAGTCAGTACACCCGTGCTACAGTAACCTATTCTGCTAATACTAATATTTTATGTACTAAATAACTATCAGCTATATTCATGACTAGTGATGAGAAGTTCAGGAGTTGGTCGATATCTACTGGCAACTATGCTGACGATACCCGAGGTTATTGCGAGTACAGCACTAACCGCTCCGACGGACCAGATTGAAAAGTCATGGAACAGACATATGCTATCTCTTTCGTAGGTACACGTCAGGTCTGTAACAGAACAAATGAATTAATGGAATTATCTTCTGATATTTTGGAATAATGTCTATATCTATATGTATGCATGCAATACTCACAGCCGATCACCATGTACAGAAAATGTCCAAGCACATGCGACAAGGCGCCGACTATGGCGAAGCTGACTCCGATGGCGATGGGCTTGTCGCGGCGCGGCACGGCGCGGAGAATCGCCATGCCTTGCATGAGGAACGACGCCGCTGAAATTATAAAAATTAATAATTCAACCTGATTTGTTTTATTCACGGCAGTTAATCACAACACGGGATCTAACAAGAACAATTATTATTGTAGTGCAGAAACTAAAAAAGTCTTGATTTTTATTAATGAATCTTGTATATTAATTAAGGCACATGCTGTGATTATTGTCATCAAGTATTTTTACAAAGTTGAAATTAATACATGCATATGGTTTAAGCATACGAAATTCACGTAAACGCCGAATAACTCGCTCTGTATGTATCCTTAGGCTAGCTATTTGTTTAGTTAGTTTTGCTTCAGTTTTATTCATCCTTACACCTGTTTCGACACTAGGTGCTCTTATACCAGCTTTTTTAAGATATTGTTCTAAATGTTTGAAACCCCTGTCTGCCATAACCAACATACTACTTTTTAATGTTTGGACAATGTCACAGGATTCAACTAAACAAGTGTCAGTCGTCCTGCCTCCAAATCCCAGAGAAATATAGTTAACTAGTAGTTTACTATTTGGTGTACAGGATATTAAATATTTTATAATGTTGGCTTTTTTATAATCTGACCACGTTAATGTTTGATTTATTGCTTTAAATGGTTTTTCTTTCTCTATTTCAAGGCAGTCTATAATGCAACTAAAATTATTATATTCGTGCCTGAATGCCGTGGGTAAAGTTTTTTAATCATTACATTATCTAGGGTTACAATAAAAGGCCTCACAACACTAGCTATTAATGGTATATTTTTTGAAAACATCTTGCATAAATATGATGGAGTCATGGCATAATCATCTGACAATTGATTAAACGAACTATCCAATCTTATTTTATTTAAACAAAACAATAAATGATGTTTGGGAATATCGACTTCATCTTTTATTATATCAATCAAATAGTAACATTTGCTTGGAACACCAATGTACAGTTGAAGCCTTTTCTCAAGTTTTTTAATCACAATAAATATGGTCTCTTTTGCTTCTACCTTTTTGTCTTCTTCAATAAATTCACTACAGTCAGTCTTCTGACTGTACTGGATTTGACTTTCAAAGAATGCACAGGCGGTACGGAACAACTGGTGGTAGATGTAGATAGTACATGTAAAGAAATATCACTATCTGACTGTTCTACTTCATTAGACATATTTCTTGTAGTTTTGCTGGGACCGGACATAGAAGGGCTTGAATTTATAATGGTTTCCCATTTGAACGGGGATGTAGAGGTAGATATTTTTGGTGGTTTCAATGGTGATAGTGCCTTTTCTATTGATTTAATTGTAGTCTGGACAGCTTTATTTCTGAATTTGTTTGTTATTAATGCTTGAACTGATTTATTTGCTGTTAGTTCACATAAAGTTTCAGGTACATTCTCTCCAACAATTTTTAAATCTGGAAAATAAAAAATATTCATCATAATGATAATAATAGCTGCATACTTATTTCAAACTACAATCCGTATCTTTTGTTTGTTACCTACCTGAACTTGTATTAGAAGTATCCTGGACAGATGAACTGGGTGTACTACTTGGTTCTGGTTCTTTCAAACACTCAGCGATTATTGACATCCTTTGTTTTTTCAACATATATGGTCGTTCCTTATAGCTACCCGTCCGTTTCCTTCTATCTTCTTGGCATTCGAATTTCGTTGGTATACAACCTAGTTTCATGCGCACTTGAGAGACTTTACCCATAATATGATACTCTGTATAATTCGTCATATCATTTGGCAACTAAAAAAATAAGAAGAGTATGAATTAATACATATAAAATAAATTTAAAAAAAAAAAAATTTTTTAACTCAAACAAATCATAAAATCCTATTCTAGTCCTAACATTTTATAGGTTATGTTTGGTATATTATATTTGCTAAATTCATTTCTTTTACTATACATTTATAAATAGATATATAAAGTAGTATTTAATACTTACATTGAAATGATCTTCACAGAAATAAATTGTGGAATTAGTTGATAAAGTGAGAGCATCTTGCCTCCTTGCCATTTTTAACCACTTTCTTCGCATTTCTTTATTGTTTGGAACGTATATGAATAATTTGTCTGGCGTTTTTATCGTTGTACTTTTACACTGGGGCACTATACAGTATTTATAAAACGAGGAATTCATTATTTATTAAAAAACACAATTGACTGTCATACACAAACACGGCTGTTTCGCGAGGTGTGACGTCACGTCATTCAAGACGCCATGACAATCTTGGTCTTTTTCGCGGTCAATTTCAAGTTCATTTCTTAAAACTCAAAATACTAACTTAAAAAACGTATTTTTCTTAATATAGTTTATTTTGGGTTAAAATAGATGCTATAAGCTAAGCTTGTAAGCTATAGTTTTAAACTAATTTCCAAATTTTGTCAACTAGCCTATTGGAGAGGAAAAATGCACCGGACGGCTTTGATAAGTATACGAAACTCGAGAGTGTGATCTATTTTTTTTATAAATAAGGCGTTGAATTTAAATTAAATGTTGACCAAATTTACAATAACATAAAAGAAAATAATTCAAGGAATATAAAAAATATGTTAAATCAACTTCTCATCCATTTCGGTACAAATACTATTTTTTGTAGTGAGCAATTCGGTTTTACAAGAGGTCGCTCGACAACTGATGCGGGAATAACACTTCTTAAACATATTTACGATGCTTGGGAAAAATCACAGAATGCTATTGGAGTAATCTGTGATTTGACTAAAGCATTTGATTGTGTAGAACACGAGACGCTCCTGTATAAGCTCAAATACTACAATAATTTTGGGTCCCTTTCTATTTCTAGTATATATAAATGATCTTCCTTTTTATGTTAATGGTATTTGTGATATAGTGTTGTTTGCTGACGATACTTCACTGATTTTAACGTAAACAGGAAAAAGACTGACTATTACGATGTGAACGGTGCACGGTGTATCACAGATACACGATTGGTTTACAGTGAATAATTTAGTTTTGAATACTCAAAAAAAAAATAAGTATAGTTTTTACCCTACCCAATGTTAGAAAGCAAAATTATAATATATGTTTATATGGTGGCCGCCATGATGTAGCCGATACTACGGTTTTTTTTGGGAATAGCATTGGATTCCAAACTTGAGTGGAGTCCTCATTTATCATCCCTGACAGGAAAACTCAGCTCCGCAGCATACGCGGTTAGAAAAGTTAGACAACTAACTGATATTGATACCGCTCGTCTAGTATATTTTGGTTATTTTCACAGTATTATGTCATATGGCATATTACTTTCGGGTAATGCTGCAGATATTGAATCTGTTTTTATTTTACAAAAGAGAGCAATCCGGTCTATTTAAAATCTTGGAGCTAGAGTTTTTAACAAAGTAGGAATACTTACTGTGGCGTCACAATATATTTACAACAATATTATGTATATTCACAGTAGAATTGATTACTTTGATAAAATCAGTGATAATCATTGTATGTGCACAAGTAGTAAGGATAAGCTTAGAACGCCAAGTTTCCGACTCCGCAAAGTCAATAAATCATTCTTGGGGCAAGGTATCCGCTTCTTTAATAAAAATCCGCAGACATTTTTAACTTTGCCGTTTCATAGATTCAAGTCGTTTGTAAAAAATACATTAGTAATGAAAGCATATTATTCGATACAAGATTATATTGATGATAAAAAAGCGTGGAGTTAATGCTTGTTGACTTCCAGGCAGGAGAAATAACATACATATAACTAACATGACTGTATTTTTAGGTGTTGAAAAAGAGTAAGTACTGAGTTTCTTGCCAGTTCTTCTCGGTAGAATCAAGGTACATTCGGAACCGGTGGTAGCTTTACTTTAAATAGTTTGTTAAATGATTCAAAAGTGCTTGTAAAGGCCTACTTGAGTAAAGTATATTTTGATTTGGATTTTTTGATTTTGATATCATCATAACAAAACGTGGCGACTTTAAGATGTTATATCCCTTGTGCCAGTAATAATACAACCCTACGAGACTAGACTGACTCCTATTTGAAACTGGAACCAGTATTATAGTTTTGATTAGAGGTACTATAATTACGTACAACTTGTAAATTGATCCATGTCCATAAAATCTACAATCTATAATGAATAATTGTATAATGTTAATTATTTACAATTGCCAATATTATTTAATGACAACCTTTGGCCAGTAGCTTCTTCAGACTTCCAAGTCTGTACCTTAATTGTTGTGTCTGTCTGAATTGTGGTACCTTATTACCGTACCTCAAATCCAGTTGTCATATTTGACTTAAAAAAAGGCAGAACTCACCCGTTGCAGCGAGCACTAGCGTGAAGAAGACCAGATAGATGTTGTAGACGAGCCAGCACGAAGGTAAGGTGCAGCTTCCGCGAACCGCTCTTTGTGGGCCGCAAGCGCAATTGTCGAACAATCTTTGGAATTATTAGCGTTTGTTAGATTATACACTGATAACATAAACATAATCTTATACCATTTATTTGTAACAGTTAACTACATGGAAAGATTTGGTAGAATGCAGCAGGCCGCTTTCCTCGCTTTACTTGGCAAAGTTTTTGTTGTTGTGATCTTTACGTGCTGAATTGGTAGATGCACTTAGTCTGCACGGCTAAATTGGCAAAAGAAACTTTCCAGATTCATTTTTATGGTAACGACAGCTCACAATTATCTATAAATAAATAAAGACTCAGGCGATTGTTTTAATATCAACTATCAACTATGTACAACCTTTAGAACCTTTTTTTTGAAGTTTTTTTTTTTAATATTGGTCTGCACTGGCAAATTTGAAACACTATGGTAACTGTCCATAGATATTGGAACATAAGAAATATTAGCCATCCCGTACATCGGCAATGCGCCGCTAACCTCTGGAATTAAAGCGTTATGTACCTTGTGACTGTTTTTACTTCAAACCATAACAAAATTGATTTCTCCTATGTTGAGCCATAATCGGTGTTGAGGCAGTTGGATGTCTTACAGCTTTTCTTTCTAATAAACTTACAAAAATCCATTAAGGTCTTCATATTCCCTGCATCCCGCGTGGCACGGAGAGAAGTACGTCGTCGAAGTATTTAATATACACACCGGGCTGAACCCGTAAGTCTCCGATTTACATCTAAAAAAAAAACAATTCTAGTATATATTCAGAAGTCAACACATACACATATAGTATAGAGACGCACATGTTCCGCTTTCACCATCTCACAATCGTTTCCTTCATCAAGCATGTGATAATTAATAAACATAAACGAAATAAATAAGTGTTAAACATTTGAACCAGAAAGCGATTTCGCCTAGAAATAGGTAAGATTCACGTATTCTCACTATTGGACCTTGATTCCTAGATACCAAAAAAGGGTAATATTCCTTAATTATATACAAAATTGTTGAAAATTTTATATTATGGTAACATAATCGTAGAATTTGATGTCTAATATCACCGTGATAAAGCACATAATTGGAAATCTTCGTTCGCTGATATCAAATAGCGGTAACGTTTTTAAATTAGAGGATACGATTCTGATATACTCAGTACATACTCGCATCCAACACTGCAGCCTGGCTGCAAGTACTCCCCGTTGAAGCCAGCGATGTCCCCGGTGCCGCAGCTGAGGCCAGCGAGTACAGCGAAGAAGGCAGTCACCAAAACACAGGTAATACCACCAACTTTAGAGGCAGTGTTTGATTTAACACCATCACTGCGGCGCCCGGAAAACCGCATACGAAATATCTAAACAGAAGATATACAAACATGGCTTTTATTGAATCCATGTTCTAAAACGAATTAAATATCATGAGAACCACAAATGCGTGCGAAATGTCAACTAATACGATTAGATTTGAGGAACTTGTTTAAAATTGACGACCTCCGTGGTCGAGTAGTGTGTACACCGGTTTTCATGGGTACGCCATTCTGAGGTCCCGGGTTCGATTCCCGGCCGAGCCAATGTAGAAAAAGTCCATTAGTTTTCTATGTTGTCTCGGGTCTGGGTGTTTGTGGAACCGTCGTTACTTCTGATTTTCCATAACCCAAGTGCTTTAGCTACTTACATTGGGATCGGAGTAACGTATGTGATGTTGACCAATATATTTATATTTATATATTAAAATTTACAAAATTGAATCCAAACATAATAAGAGGCGAGTTTAAACAAAAGCTTGTACGTGAAATTTGATGATGTTATTTTGTCTGATTTTGGTTATGATGTCCATTCAGAGAACCAATTGCGCAGACATGTATGAACGGAAACACAAAAGAACTTTTTATTTCTTTATTCTCATAATTCGATGAGACGGCAATGCGTTATGCGTTGCGACCGATGGAAGTTCGAACTACTCATAATGAGTGGGTGTTGTCTACCCAGATGAGCTTATACAAAGTCCTACTTCAAAGCAAATGGAATTACTAATTACGTATATACATTTAATTTAAACAACCTTTCAGTACCTTTACCTACCTGGCCGAGATGGCCCAGTGGCTAGAACGCGTGCATCTTAACCGATGATAGCGGGTTCAAGCCCAGTTCAATCATCACTGAATTTTCATGTGCTTAATTTGTGTTTATAATTCTTCTCGTGCTCGGCGGTAAAGGAATACATCGTGAGGAAACCTGCATGTGTCTAATTTCAACGAAATTCTGCCACATGTGTATTCAACCAACACGGACACATTGGAGCAGCGGGAAATATGCTACAAACCTTCTCCTCAAAGGGAGAGGACGCCTTAGCCCAGCAGTGGGAAATTTACAGGCTAATGTAATGTAAACTACCTCAGGGAGTCAGCTTTTATTCCAACGATAATCTATACTAAAATTATAACAGCAAGAGTCAATTTGTCTGTCTGTATTTTGTCTGTTATGCTCTCATGGCTAAATATATGGACTTTGAAGACGATTATGGCCCGACGCAAACTCGAAGCCCAAGGACAGGCATAAGATATTTTTTCCCCTTTAAGGGTTTAAAAAAGGTTTTTATACAAGTTCTTAAAGCATTTTGACCACAGATTGCATTCTACACAAGCCAAGCCGTGTTGGTTCAGCTAGTTACGTGTGAATCCTTACCGAGACGAAGAAAATGATAACTAGAGAACGGAAGATGTCCATTATAGTGCGCGCCGTGCGCGGATCTTGACGCAGAGTTTCTACGTGGAACTTCGACTGAAATTAGAAAAGAGCTGTATAGTACTTTCAAATTGTGTGCAAAGAACACGTAGTTTTTCACCGAAAATCAGTGCTTCACTCACACGTCCTGTTTGGATGTATTTATCACAATTACGAATAAGTAACAAAGGTGAAGTAACATGTCACGTGCAGGGCGATATTATAAGTCAAGAGTCTTGAGCAGCGTCACGTAATAAGGTCGAATCAATAACCTAAGAAAAGAGGAGGCTTTTGGTTTTTGCCCAATCGTTTGACATGTACGGGCTGTTACTTTATTTAAAATAAGAATTATTATTATTATATATTATATATTTATCTTATTGCTGCGGTTAATTTTTTATCCAGAGGATCAGAATTGCATTTCAACGGAAAAAGGCTGCAAGCATTCTCGGCACTATTCCACGCGGTGATTATTTGTAGCGTATTTATCATTCTTATTTATATATAATTAAGAACTTTACATTATGATTTAGCGGACCTGTATAGTGGCAGTGTCGAAGTTGACGTAACCGAAGAGTGCCGTGTTGAGAAGCGACAGCGCCACCGTCTGCAGCATCAACGGTTTATTGCGAAGCATGCGACCAATCGGTTTTAGTATACCTGGAAAAGTAAATATAATTATAAAACTGACCGCCTCTTTGGTTTTGCGGCTGGCCTACAGAACAGCAGATTCCATGGTCATAAGTTTAAACACTGACCAAAAAAAAAATATTGGGGTTTTCTTACAAGAAATTTTAGTAGGCCTAAATTTGGAAGTGCTTACTCTTCCGTGTCCGGAAGAGTAAGCTTCCAAGCATCTGATGAGTTTACCTTGTTGGTATAGTAACTAGATATAAGGCCACAAACCCTGTGGTCCTTGGTTCTAACCCAGGTCAGGCCGATTAAAAGTTATTTGGATTCTGTAACACAAAAAATAAATAAACTAGCAGCCTGGACTCTGGAAGTTCATGTCTCGGAAAGTACGTAAAGCAATTGGTACGGCGTCTGAAACTTGAAACCTCAACGGTCGTGTCGGATCGTCGTCTGATCGGCTTATGACAGTAACGAATATAATACCGTGTTAGCGAACACACTTCAGCACTACAATATGCTGTGCGCAGTTAAATATATTCCATTTAGAATTGCCGTCGTAACCGAAACTAGTCAGCAGGGTATCAAAGAATTAAGCTTACATATTCTTTATATTTTAAAGTTAGTGTTTAGTTTAAGGAAGATAGTGCCTCATGAAATATACGGATAATGCCGCTTATGGTAATATTGTGATTTTTATAAGTATTTTATTAATACATTAAAGTGTGTCGCCGTCTGCAATAGTCTTTTGCAGATATTAGCTAGCATGACATCATAATTATTCGTTAATCCTTTTTTTCAAAATAGGTCATGTTTTTGGTTTCACGAGATTCACGAGATTTATCCAAATACGGGCTAACGTAACGTAGACAATAACTTACAGTTGTATTCAATTGGTTCGAACTCCTTGTACCCCTCCATTTTCCTCGGGAAGAGAGTGAACAGGATACAGAACATGAGAGTCAGCATCGAGAGGGACACATGTGCCTCCCACCAATCCTCTCTCACTGAACCACTCCTCAACCAATTCTGACCACTCAGACCGAGTGACAGGCGAATTGATATTAGAATACCTAAAATTTTAAAATGATTATTCAGGTACATTGGCCTCATAGTAAAACAAATTAATACTCAATAAATTGAATAAAATAAATATTAATTTATCCTCTTGGTGATTTGAAGTTAAAGGAATAATATCTTGCCCTCCTGCAATAGATGACTCAGCTTCCCAAATCCCTATAACTTGAAGAGTTTATCGTCCACAGAGGTCACAGTGGAAATTTCTACCTCACTATGGAGAATAAACATTTGAGGACTATACTCATTTTGAAGGCGACATTAGTGTCCGCGGTGTCCTAATCGATGCAGAAATGTTGCTCCGCATGAGTAATAGAAAGGAAACGAAGAAGATTAGTCACCTATTCAAGTACCATAATAGAATTTTTGGCAATTTTTTCTTCTAATGAAACTTTTCAGTGCGAAAATTTATTATGAAATATACCAACATCGTATGTATAATTTATATGTTCAAGTGTAATAGTAAATAAACTCCTCACCATAAAAATATGGTCCACTCTCCGGTTCGTGGTCATCCAAATACGTGATCCCGTGCGCCCACACGCTGATCTTTGTGAGTGCACAAAGAACTGCTGTGATAATGAGGACCACGGTCCTTGGAACCAGAAAGCTATCTTCAGGGGATTGATTTTTCAGGTGATGTTCGGAGTATGCGGAGATCACACCACCTCCGCAAAGTTCTGAGTCAAAGAAACACATAACTCAAATTACTAATTTATTATCCTCGCAACAGGGAAGATATATACAGCATCCAGTATAACACCGTCCAAAAATGTCCTACATGGGTAAAGGCATAATTTTCTGTTATAGATAAGGCTTAAAAATTCATTCACTAAGCTCACTGCGGTTTGGTGGATATATGGCAGAATTTCATCTTAAATAAGTAACACATATTTACCTTTATTTTAAATTAAACACGTAGAATTATTATTATTAGTATTGTGGTGTAGGTCCTGGCTTAAAATAACCAGATTCTAATCCAGTCCCTATTTAATCCAGCGACCCTTATATATCAATATTTAGGTATATATTATCATGGTAAGGCTTTTCGGGATTCCGTCTGGGTAGGTAGGCTACTAGCTAACCTACCCATGATATTTTCTATTGCCAAATAGCAATAGATAATATTGCTATGTTCCGTTTATTTTTATAGTCATGACTCACTCAGTAAGTGTTACTACAGGAACAAGGGCCATAACATCTTTGTTCCCAAGGTTTGTGGCGTATTTGTAATGGAATGGTCAATATTTCTTTGTCTATGGGCAGTGACTAACCGGTGTTACATTTGTCATTCAAAAAAAAATAATAATAATGTTTACTTGCAGTTTTAAAGCATTTCCAAAAAATCTAAATACATACATCGCCCATCGTAAAACCCTAGCTACGATTCGAACTCGTCATATCTACATTTGTATAAATTGACCATTGGACTAATGAGATAATGAAAATTAAAGTAGTCAAGTAATTGAAGAGATTCTTATTTTATCTATGATCGATGAACAAGTGTGAGTATCCGGCAGAGTTTTTTTTTAATAATTACAAGATTAATTCTAATTATCTATTACGAAGAAAATGATACCGAGAATTAACATTACGATAATTATTCGCTATGATCAGATAATATTAAATAATATTTGCTTCACGTTTTTTATTACGCAATTGATTAACTTTATATCCAGAGTTCCAACCACTAATCAGATATTCTAGCATTGTGTTCCGGTTTGAAGGTCGAGGTAGTCAATGTAACTAAAGTAATAAGGGATACATTTGTGACAGATTTACTTCTGACATAAGAAAAATCAGTGTTTATTCAGGGTTTTATCATTTAGCCGCTATCGTTTAATAAGATTCGAGTTTTCTAATCTATTTATATAAAAGCGAAAAACCACTCTCTGATCAATCACGAAATCTCAGAAACCATAACACCTACAAACTTGAAATTTGGCAGGTAGGTTCCTTATAGGGTCTTGACATCTGCTAAGAAATGCGGATTTTACGAAACTCTACTCTAAGGGGGTGAAACGGAGTTGGAAGTTTATGTTTCATAAATTTCGCGCGGGTAAATCCGCAGATTCAGCTGGTTAGAATATATGATACACCTATGTATATCTTTCAAGTTCCTAGGACTTAAAAATCAATGTGCAATGTGTTTTTAGAATTCTATTGTAAATACGTTCTTACCTACCGAAGGTCGCCCAGATTCAGGATAAGGGAAGGCTAAAACTATCAGTCCGGAAATGGCTGTGGCTCCAAGCCAAGCCGACAGCGTAAAGTGTCTCATGCCTCGCCCATACCACGCCACCATTGCACCCAAAAAAAACTCGGCACCACCAACTCCCAATTTAACCCAATCTGAAAAATTCAATTGTTTGGTCATTATTTCTGGTATTATGGTTCTTTATATTACATTCGGAAGACAAAAATATTTTTAGTAAAAACTAAGAAAACGTAATGAAAGGAGCTTAATTGTTCCGCAAAGTTTGCTCGTGCGTTACAATTACTGAGTTCTATACAGGGGGGCCAATTCTACTAAATTATAACTGTAATTACACTTGTAATCGATGTACATATCAGAAGTTGATTTTCTTTTTTTGGATGTTGTGTAAACCATCAATTAATATGTATATTGTTAGTGTACTTATTAAATAAAATAAATAAAATGTCACCGATTCTATTTTAATCCAACTACGACTATTCCTTATAGAA
Source organism: Vanessa atalanta (assembly GCF_905147765.1). NCBI lineage: Eukaryota > Metazoa > Arthropoda > Insecta > Lepidoptera > Nymphalidae > Vanessa > Vanessa atalanta. Next base: position 10,171,725 of record NC_061889.1, on the reverse strand, counting down.
ATTAACCACAGCTTAAACGTAACTGAGGGCCCAGTATATCTATTCATATCAGTTAGATTGTTGCGTTTGCAGAATAGGTTCTACTACTTTTCGATTCCTTTGCGATGAACTGTCGATTTGTTCGTAGATTTGGGGCGCAGGTTATTAATAAATATCGTAACTTTTATGCAAATAATAATAAATACCTTCATTTATTGAGGACAGGTACCCGGTACCCGCATTTCTCCTCAGAAGGAGGTAGACATTGCTCTCCAGAAACACTACGATTAGTAGCGCCCCTTGCAGGAACAGGTCGAAACGCGGAATTGTCAGGATATACTTGCGCAGGAGGAACCATCCTTTTGTGATTACTGAAATAGGTGGAATACAACAAACAGTAAAAAATAGTAAAATTATATTAAAATTACTAAGATACTGACAGAGATTAATTTAATGATCTCTACATCGTATAAAACAAAGTCGCTTTCCGCTTATATGCCTAGACCTTTTAAGCTGCGTACCGGATTTTAATGCGGTTTTAATCAATGAACAGATTGATTCAAGAGGAAGGTTTACATGTACAATACAGGCATACAATTTCTTTTTTAATTTTTTGTTCTTCAATCTAAAGTTGTATATAGATATTACCGTCTTAACCATAGGGCACACGATGCATTTGCCCCGGGCCTCCTGAGAGGGCCCCGAAGAACCAACAATTTCTTTCACACGTTTGTGCTCACGTTGACTGCTATGTATATTTTCGAAATTATCATATTTGTAAGAAATAACTAAAATAATTATCAAAAGGCTAGTGACGATAGTCGATATTAAAATTAGAAAGCTATAGACGTGCTCCTCATGAAACAAATAGATATACTATGGCCATAAGACTGTACAACCAATCAGGTTCCTACAAATTTGCGAAAATTACCGCACCGTTTATTTGAAACTATACTTAAGGCCTGGCTATAAGCAAACTATTTGTACATGGTAGTAAATATCTACCAAAAGGGCCCCAATTTCATGGGTGCCCAAGGAGCAGCTTGAGAAAATCCTGTATATAGACCGTTACTGAACCATGCGAAGGCGGGGTAGGTCGCTATCAATTTATAAATAATAATTAAAAATGTAGTTAAAATTAAACTCAGTATCTAATAGATTTGACCGTACGCCAGAACGTTATGTCAGAGTAGTCTTTGCCGAAGCGCTCTGTAATAATAATTAGTATTAAGTGTAATTAATATTTAAGGACAATAACTTGTTAGCATTCTTGCCTCTATGCGACGGTCTTGATTTAAACAGTATTTTTAATTCCTATTTGTATATATTTAAGTACTTAATATAATTCTTACGTTAATAGAAAACATGGGGGTTTTAACAATACAATGGGATATGTTGTGTACTTCAAGAGCCGAGATGGCCCAGTGGTTAGAACGCGTGCATCTTACCGATGATTTCGGGTTCACACCCAGGCAAGCACCAGCAAAATTACATGTGCTTAATTTGTGTTTATAATTCATCTCGTGCTCGGTGGTGAAGGAAAACATCGTGAGAGAACCTGCATGTGTCCAATTTCAACGAAATTCTGCCACATGTATATTCCACCAACTCGCATTGGAGCAGTATGGTGGAATATGCTCCAAACCTTCTCCTCAAAGGGAGAGGAGGCCTTAGCCCAGCAATGGGAAATTTATAAGCTGCTAATGTAAAAAAACTTCATAGTTGACTGCCTCGTTGATCTTACAGCTAGTTCATAGTTATAAAACCCGAGGTTGAACCCTTATTGGGTTAATTAAAAGTTATTATAGAGTTTTCTTGGACAATTTAGACCAAAACCACGTCCCATGACAATATGAGAGTGAGGTAATACTGTGCATTATAATTATAATATCCTGCTGCATAGGGTGTTCTCTGCGGAGAAACGCCACAACGACCAAAAACGGATTTGCGATTAAACGCGGAAGTACTTTTAGCATTCTCGTCGCGATACCACGCGCTTAAGATAAGTCCAGTTTTATTTAATTACGATTTGTATATACATATTTAGATGATCAATTTGAATATTTTTTATGTAAATAATTGTTATCATTGTAAATTACACTTTAATAGTAAATTATATCAACACACACATCGAACAGCTAATTTATCTTCGCATAATAATCATCTAAATTTTTTTATTGATAAGACTCCTCTTCTAAAATTATTTTTTTTTTATATTTAATTATAAAAGTAATCAAATAACAACTGATAAAGATACCGTTTAATATGATCAAGGTTGATTTTTATTTAATTTTAGTACATATTACTGTGTACGTATTTTTTTTAGAATTTTTAAGAGGTTTTTCTCAGGTCAGGGTGTTCCTTTTTCCGAACCGATGGTAGTGTTTAATTTCCCCATCAATAAGAAAGTGTAATGCTTCTATGTTTAATAAAGGAATTTGAGTTTGAGTTTGAGTTTTATTTAACCTGATATAGGTAACATCACTGCCCATACACTTTGGTGCTGTAATAAACATTCCTTACATCGTAATTCCGCTACCGACCTTGGCAACTAAGATGTTATGTCTCTTGTGTCTGTAGATCTGGCTCATCACCATTCAAACTAGAAACTCTACATTACGATCTGTTGGTGTTTGGCGTTTGATTATCTGATGGTATAATATGCAGTGAATGGTATTATACGGTCTAAACGTTCTTAACACCCTATAACCGTATCACCGAATGATATCATTGTATAATTATTAATTATATGTTATCTTTGAGCTAATATAATCACAATTAACGATTACTACATGAAACTTCTAAATTCCGCTAATTATTGTAACAATCGGACCGTCTTAATTCAGGTTGCGGGGGATGCGAAAAAATCGGACACTACACGTTATAGTGTACCTCGCCGGTGTTGATTAAGTCTTAAATCATCGGAATTGGATTATTTAAATTATTTTTAGGAAGGAGGGGTGATAAGCAGAACACTTCTTGCACCTGGGCACTAGTTGTGCTTAAAAAGAAATGAATAAATACATTTTATACGCGTTACTAGTTTATAATTTGAATAGAAGCAACTTAGAAGCCATCGATTTGTACCAATGAAGTATTTTCAAGGAAGAAGAGACGCAATGACTGAGATAATAGTTATGATGTCAGACTAAACTATAAAAGAACTTCGTCTTTGATGAAGCCTGAAAAAAAAATGTTCGTGTACGCGCGTGAGAAGTTCAACTTCTTCGGCATTATTAAGAAATATTCCCAATGACATATCCCACAAATTTAATCCATCCCTTTTTTTAAATTAAATATCTAAAATTCGTAGATATTATTTTCCACGACACATACAATATTTTTACTAGTCCGGCTAGAAATCAGAATCCAAGACCTGCAGGTATTCCTCCAACGAGGTAGGTACCTCCATCGCGTATTAATATGTATATACGTGAAGCAAAAATTTTTACCCGAAAATAACGCGAACAGAGGATTAAGAAATTTGGCACAGATAGATTTGATTGCAGAAATATTTTTACTTTTCAATAATGCATTATAAAAATATTTAAATTTATTAAATCAATAAAAAAAAACATACACACACACTACCATGCGATTTACGCATACGTATTTAATAAAATGAAAAATCAACGTTTAAAAGTTAAAAACTAGTAACGCCTTTTTGACATTTAGGGTTTTTATTGTAATCGTGACAAGGTATCGTTCAGCTCAGCCTAATATCCAATGTTTTTCAAAAAATAATAAACAAGTCAATGTATCTTATCTTATTGTTATTAACAATAAACGCTAAAATTTCAACCAACGAAAGTCCACTAGTATAATTTATTAATTAAATATATTTCATAAATTAACAGAGGATTAAATTCAAGTGCACATACAGACTAAAAAAATGAGTTGAATATCCTTCGAAAAATCAAATTCAAGGCAAAACAGTTCTCGATTACATATTAATAATAAAGATATATACTTACACATCATGTTTAAGTTATGTAAATTAATTCATTAATATATAATATCACATTGGGTACGAATAATTTATTATAAGCACTTTGGCACTTTGGGCGGTACACGCGCCGCCGTCCGCGAAGCCGTTAATACTGACTTGTACTTGACTATCGATTCAATAATCTTATCAATCCAAATGATTAGAGCAAAACTAAAAGGTCTTTTAAAAATGTCACTCGTGCGTTTAATTAAAATACGTCAATTTTATGGCACCTATATGTTGTCAATCATAATCATTGAATAAACTTTAAATCAATATTAATTGAAGGTGTGATTTTTTGTATGACTACGATTGATCTCTAAACGGCCCAGCGCCGTACCGTGAAAACTCATATGACACTCACGACATTGTCACCAGGGGCGGCACTCGCAGTGATGTCGAGTAGAAAAGGATATAGATATACTCAGATCGGCGTATATATCTATAGATTTAGTATTAAAAATAGTAAAACGATGTCATATAATTGTCGCTCGGCACGCACTGTCGTACTGTTCGAAAGCTCTCATAATAAGTTCATTACTACATACTTACAATTACAGTATTGCGGTAGGATATGACGAAAAAAATCTGTTTTATTAGAACAATTTTAATGTCGAAATTTTAACTCCAGACATGTTATCCGTCCCTTTAAAATTTAATAAAAATATAGGTACATCACAGTTTAATTATTTGAACGAGTATGGTAATTCGATACCTGCATGTATTTATTATTGACAATAATAATCAATTATTTATCGGTTACATTAATACTAAAAATCGGCCATTTTATTTGACTTAATAAAATCCCGCCAAAAATGCTTATGCTTCGTCTACAGATAAAAAATCCCGATTGCTTTAAATATGTGAATAATAATAATAAAATATTACTAGTTGATATGTGTATCCAACTTCTCATGAGGAGAAATGACCTTTGTCCAGCTGTGAAAAATACAAGGATTTTAGTAAAAAAACAGCAAGGTAGATAATTTAATCATTTTTATTACGTCAAGATAATATTTCAATGACATTATAAACTCGAGATTACAACTCTTAATAGATCTTATAGCGCTTGAGATAAATTATGCCTAATATAACATTAATATTATATAGGTTATTTATGTTTTCGATCGACAAAAACAAACGTTTAAAAATTAATATAAACATTTTTGACATTACCTTTGATTTCTCATTATATTTATAAAAGGCTTAATAAATGGTTTTTACATTTCTAATTAAATACAATGGTGCGTTTTTAATTAGATGGTCGGTAATTTGTGTTTGGAATTCTTGTCACCAAGACGAGTTGACAACACAGAAGCAAAATACTTTTCGAGCAACTTCTTGGTTCGTTTCGACCGAATTGTCAATTTTTGTGTTTACTCTTCTTCACGAGGTTACCAACTAATGCGTAATATAGTGACAATTTTTGTTGACAACACAAAAGTTGAAAACTTTTCTTATATGGAATTGGACTTATTGCTAGCAAATACATCAATACTAATATTATAAATGTGAAAGTAACTTTGTCTGTCTGTCGGTCGCTCTTTTACTGCCAAATCAATGAACAGAATTTGACGAAATTTAATACGAAGCAAACTTGAACTTCAAGGAAACACATAAGCCGATATTTTTTTGCGTAACAACCAACCCCCAAAACGCGAGCGAAGCTGCAGACGACAACTAGTATTATACATATATACGTATACTTGCTTATAAAAATAGATTAATCTCATACTACTGTCTTCGTCATGATACTTATTAAACAAGTATATATACCTATATAAAACTTAAGATACATAATACAACAGAATACATATAAATCAAATTGAGTATGTCATTCGTATACTTGCGATATATTTATTGAAATATAAACATACAAACATAGAGGTATCGCTAAATATATAGAACATTAGGTAACAATAAATAGAACATTAAATACACACTCTCCGAGTTTATATTAAATATAAATAAATGCATACAACTGTCACAGAAGTAGAAAGAACTTCAAGTTTTAGATAAAACAGTGAAATACAATACTTGACCTCATAGAAGGTCAATGTTAAATATAAACTAATTGATCTACGGATACAGTGTAACGTATTACTACACGTACTCCCCGTTTCATCCTTGTTATATTTGGATTAATAACATATGACATATATGATTCCAAGTTATATTCGTTTGTTGTTAACACACTTGGATCTCTGTGTAAGAGTGCAAATATACTTTTAATACTATACGTATAACACACATGACAGAAAGGTTGATTCCAAATGTTATCCAGAAAATCTGAATTGTGATTCAATGGAGATATAATTCTCGCTATAACCGCGGTGATGTTTTGTACAGTAATATTATTAATTATTAGAAGTTCGCAATGAAAATAACTATTATATTGATAAATAGTTTTATTAAATCTGAATTAACCGTCTTTAATAAACGGTCTATATCATATTAGGATTTTTCAAATGAGATTCAAACCAGCTCGCAATTTTAAATACGTAAATCATTATTAACCTGACGAAATTCAATATCGCTTGTGATTAATTTTACTGATTTACATTTAATATATTATTTACCATATATCTAGAAATACGATTTAATTATAAAACTTATAACTTATTAAGTATACACGTATAACCTTAAATAAATTATTTAGTATACGGAACAAAACTATATTTGTTTATGTTTGTCAAATACGAAAAATATATCTAGTGTTACAAAATAAAAATACAATCTTACTATATTACTTCTTTTTATGTCAACGGTACTTTAACCTACTTTATAATTTGTACCGTCACAAGCAAAATAAATATATGCAAATTATCATAGCAATCGCTTGTACGGAACTCACAAAGTTCAAGATAAATAAAAACAATATAAAAAGTGATTCAGAAACAATTAATACAATAAGTGATAATAAAATAAAATAATCTTAAATTAAAACATTCAATAAGCTTATTTATAATGTAGATAAAGTACTTCAGAATAAATATTGTACGTCGGCTAACGTCATACTTACGAACATGACCGACTGCATCAAGACTGTTAACAGTGCTTAATAGATTCTCATAACGATTTTTTCGAAAATTAATTTCAAACTACAATAAAAGTGCCCTTTAAATAACAAAATTATCTTGAATAATGAGGGGTTATAACTACTCTGTATTATTATTAATTCCATTAGAAATTTGAATGCTAGTCGTAAATGATTTAATAATTTGCTGTCTCACTTGCACTGCTGGCAAAGAGCGGGACAGCTGTTGTTGTTTTAGAAACGTCATTGATACGTATTATTTTGGAGTAAAGTGTTTATTACGTCCAAATTACTTTTCACAATGGATTAAGTAAAGTAAATACGGTTGTGTCCGATGTTTGCCGATGCACAATATTTATTACGTCTTGTAAATCTATTCTAGACGTCATGGCTACGGATAAGTTATTTACAGTCAATCTCGCACTGGTAAATGACATTACTTATGAAGGAAGGGAACTTTGGGATATTACGATCCACGCGGCAAGTTAAGTTCCCATCTTCTAGAATGAGACTGTCGTTTTCGTTCTTCACAGTCAAGCCGTTTGTTCCACACAACTAAGTATTGTCAAGTTTTTTGAGTTCATAGCTAAACATGTTTGCTAGGCCCTGCCTAAGACGTTCTCTTGTAGCCACGGTACGAAGTTGGTGACGCGCGAGTACACGCCGGGGAAGCCAGCTTCCGCGCAACGCTTGCCGTAGGACACCACTCCGATTTGAAAGAAGTATGTCGTCAAGTTTTGGGGGTAGTACTGGAAATTAAGATTACTATTATTATATCAAAGTTAACATATGTTAGGAAGTCGTAATACGGGAGATATAATGGTCTACATATTTTAATTTGTTTTATCGAAATCTAAAATTTTGACGATTATAAGTTTGTAATGTTTGAAAAATTTTTAGACAACACGGTTCAATTTTGAAATATTTGGAAATATAAGCAATACGCCATTTTTGGCTGCTATTTATCCCTCTGTTAGTAATTTGATACGATACTTCAAACGTTTCTAATTTTTAACCGACAATGGTAAACGAAGAGTCAGACTTACTAGATCGAATACAAAACTCATTCAATACTCTAATATTGAGTCACCAGTAACCATTTCCAGTTTTAAAGGCCTTTAAAAAATACTCAGTTATCTCATGACCATAAACATTCCTAGAGAGATAGGTAATTTGATTGCTACTTACAATTGGCTGCATCAGAGGTCCACCGCTGTCTCCCTGGCAGGCGTCTTTACCACCCTTCTTGTATCCAGCACACAAAACTCGCTCATCAATCACCTGGGCCTTGTAATCGACGTACGCTTTCTTGCAAAAGTCGTTGCTGACAACTGGCAGCTGTAAAACTTGCAGATGTGTTGCTGATGGACCACCTGCAATTGAAAGAAGATTATATAAATTTACAGCCAGTTTCTAGTATGATATATGAGATAATTAAGCATACAGGAGTAAAACCTTTTTGTACGAGAAGTTAATTGAACAATGCAATATTCGACCTTGTAAAAAACAATGTAGTATATTTAAATTTGACTTACGGAATTCAGTGTCTCCCCATCCGGCTATGATAGGGTTGTAGTTCTCGAAGTTTTTAGCTCTCAAATCGCTGGACAGAGGTATACATATGGGATGGATGAGATCTGAAATAGAAAACCGATAATTTTAAACAGAGGAACAGATGAAGCAAAGCCCGCATGGGCCGCATGTATCTTAACCGGCGATGTTGGATTAAAACTCGGACATGTACCATTGAGTTCTTGTTGATTAATATTTATTCATAATTTATCTCGTGGCCAGTATTGAAGAATATCATGAAAAAATCTGTATGTGACCACTATTTCTCACAAATTCCACCTCGCGTTGGTGAAAGATTAAGCTTCAAACTTTCCTCAGAATTAATAGTGTACATCATCAAAAATAAAAACAAAAATAACTTCACAAAATCGGTTGACAATATATACAAAAATACTGGATCACATAAGTGTCAATGGTGTTGAGCAAGCGAATAAATTGTTAAGGATTTCGGTTCTATAGAATCATATAGAGCAGATATGACCCCCATCGCATTTAGTAGCACATAAATTTTGATAATTTGGTAAAAGCAACTCTACATATATTGTATATAATTTTAGTCGACGCACAGCCACGTATAGTCTACCTGTTTTGTAATTTATGTTAATTTAATTCTACTTATTTTTTTAAACATTGGTTTCGTTTTTATTCCGTGTTTATGAATTGATAACGATTAAATATTTAGTAATAAATACATATATAACACAATCAAATATATACCTGTGAACTGTACATCGTTTTGCAATATCAGTAAACCGATATCATTGGTAAAAGACTTGGCATTGTAGCCTTCGTGTTTGATCTTGTACTTAATGAGAACGTCTATTGGTGTCGCTCCTTCGTCCTCACTCGCGAGGTCCAGCTCACCGAGTCGCACTACGTATCTGCGAACAATATGTTTATTATTAAAACAGTGTTGCGATACAGAAGGCGCAAGACGATATATTTTAAAATTGGTTGTTGTTTTGTTTCCCAGCCGCGCTCTCTATTTCCTCACTCATAAAGTTCGATGGAATATTAATCCAACGTACCGGAGATAAAGCAGGCGCAACACTTTTGGCACATATCACTATCATAATCATGGTTCTGGATTGCTGATATAAATCGGATAATTTTCTTATGCCAAAAAAAATCAAACTTTTGTCGAATTTTGTTCTTTGAGTAAAAAAAATATATACTTAATTAAATCTATTAAAATTCAAATCAATGTGTCTTATCCTACATGTCAAATCTTATTTTTATTAGCAACTATCCGCCCGCGGCTTTACTCGTGTTTTAGAGGTTAATGGTCATGTATTAGGTACAAAAAGTAGCCTATGACCTATGGGGTTTAAGCTTGCTTCAAACCAAATTGCAACAAATTCGGTTCCACATTTTGATCGGGAAAGCGTAACAGACGGAGAGACAGACGGAATTACTTTCGCAATTACATTAGCATACGATTTCGACCAAAGTCGTTAGCAATTAAAAAAAAGACCACAAAACAACTGCCAATCGAGCTTCCAAATACATTCGTAAGAGAACAAAAAATCTAATTATAAAATATCATGAGTTATCATAATCCCACATCCGCTTCGTTGCTATTATAACATAAATCACACAAATAACACTTGTCATTACAAGAGAATAATTTAGCATAAATAGCCTCAAGTTGATCGTCGGCTAGTGCTTGTTATAAAGTCACTCTAATCATTATGGAAATTGCTTCATTAGATACGTGGTCCTTTAAATGACATATTTATTTATTTCTCATGTGATTTATATGTAAAATGGGCTTAATGGGGTCGCATTCAAATCTCCTTTTCTCTGTAATAGTTATCGAAAAAACTTTAAGAAAATTATATGTTACTTACTTTTAAAACATTTATTTGCTGTTTGTTACTTTTACGTCATTTTTTATTCAAATTAAAGCTATACCATAATTGAATAAGATATTTAGCTCTCTGTTTTGTCGTTGTTCTCGTTTTGTTCGGAAGCAATCTCTCACAAGATTAATTCAATGAAACCAGTGTATAGTATAATTCAATAACAAAGGAGCCTTCGGCGTGAATTTGCAATTTTTTGGAAATTAATTTGAAAAAACCTCTCTGGCTGCTTATAAATCAGCGTGAGACAAGACGTGCTGAAAACTAGCTTGGCTTGCTTGTGTCTGAACCCACAATCATAATCTTTGAGCCATTTCGTATATAATATGTGATTATATAAGATTACCCTGTGGCTTTTCACGGTTATAGGCTTATAGGCTGTATATACTCTATAGCACTTAGAAATAATGCAGCTTTCTACCAAAGTTTTTGGAACGAAGTTCCTTATCGCGCGTTGTGACAGGGGCCTCGACGGAAAATAATCTCGCGAAAAGTTGTAACGACACTTTTAGCTATTGTAAGCTGTGCGGCGTGCGCATGTTTCTCTGTCTATCTCTCTCTCTCTCTCTCTCTCTTTCTCTCATAGAAAGCAAGCCAGATATTTTCATTTCTATTTCGCATTGAATAGTGTGGTGTCGCGACGATTATTTGTTGAGTGTATCCGAGACATTCCGTTGGATACATCTAGAACCACGACTCACTTAAAATAATCTCATATATTTTAATGACGTGATTATATTGTGTTAATTGTAAGGATACTATATCATATATTCAATAAGCATCGTAGTGTGATCATCAGTAAACTTTGATTATTCATAAGACATCAACGTTATGATAAATAATCTGCAGTGGAACATACAGATTTACTGGATAGACAGACTGCCTTATACTTCTTTAGGCAACTTGTTAACCATTGTGGTACTAACACTATTTTATTTAAAACTAGCAACACGCCCCGGCTTTACACGGGTGTAATGCAGAAAGATCTTTTAAAGGTGTACAATACCGTAGTACATTATTTTGATCTATCTCGTAGGGTTCAGCCAGCGTTTGCAACGTAAGCGCAAAAAAAAATATATTTACGACATCATATTAGGAACCTCTAATATTATCAGTGTTTCTCTACTATATTGTGCAAGTATTATATATATAAACCTTTCTCTTGAAACAATCTATCTATTAAAAAAAACCGCATCAAAATCCGTTGTGTAATTTTAGAGATCTAAGCATACATAGGGTCGGACAGCGGTAAGTAACTTTGTTTTATACTATGTAATGATAGGTAGGCAGGCTAGCGTTGGGGCACTTGATAAAGTGGTCACCATTGCTTTATAACGTCATAATGCCTGTTTACCTTAGGAACTAGGACATTATTTCCATGTTGTTATACTGGCTCACTCATCCGTCAAATGATGAATGGGCACTCAGGCGGGCTTGTACAAAGCCTTGCACCAAGTAAATATTATGTCTGCTTTAAGTTTGTTCAGATATAAAAATATATTAGAATTTGTTTAATGTTAAAATGACCTAAATTGTTTTGATCGAATTTGGCCCCAGCGACCTTTCAAAATGGAGACTAGCTGTCACTTGAGGGCGTATTATCGTGCTTAAGTGTGTGCAACGAACAAAGCCCATTGGAATTCCTCCTTCTCATAGTCCGATGGGAGGGCAAATTCAGACTCCAGGCTGGTGTTAAGAATTCGTAGAGTAAACTCGAATATATTTTTTCGGACTAATAAACCGTAGAGCTTAACAAAGTTTAATATTGTATACCATAACCCACAGAAGTATGGTACACGATTTAATACCATGGAAAAACTAAAATTACTTACAAATCCTCTTCATGGTTATGTATGCAATGGGCAGCGGTTAGCACATGGTGCGAGCTGATGAGGGAACCTCCACACAGCCAACGAGTTGAGGCGCCTCGCCTATCTTTGTAACCCAGTAACGCCATCCAGGGGAAGTCACCTGATAAGAAAATAAATTCAACATCACATAAATAAGTCAAGATTCAGTATACATATACTTTTGTACAAAATATATGTTTGATTTACCCTTAAAGTAATTGTTTATTTCAAAAAGTATTGTAAGGTGAACTTAAAGCTTGTCACGTAAATAGTCTAAATGTAAACCGGATAAAACTGCGAAGCGCAGCTACTCATTTATGTAATAATATTATGCACTAAAACCTTCTTCGATACACGCAGAACGTGTTGTTCTGGTGCAAGTTTTATGTATATTGGTCTGGTCGCATTACAAAAAAAGTTTCCTCATTTACTAGAAGACAAAGATGAATGCGAAAGCAGTCAATGAAAAAGAAATGGCAAACTAGAGGATAGCCAAAAATTAAGAAGAGTTTAAAAATATATTTATAGATGAATGAATTGGTCAAGGAAGTTTTTATCGTAAAGCATTCCTACCATCCATCAATATTCCTCTACATATATTCAATACACATTATAGATCTTACCCAGCTTAGCGTCAATTCCCCCAACCACTCTACTGAATGAAGCGTTGCTAACACCACATTCTGGCGGCGCTGGGAATGCGAGGAGGAAATCGGATTCCAGGGATTTCCCGGACGCCGCGTCAGGTGTTACGGGAGCCACTGTTGTAGTTGTCGTTGTCGCGGGAGGAGCTGGGGTTTGCGGCGGAGTATTTGGTATAGTGTTAAGTGGGCAGCAAACCTGGAACAATGATTTTAATTACAAACCAATCTGCAACCATGACTTGCTCGATGACTGACTATGCTGACTGACTATTTCTATTCATATTCAATATATGTAATTAATTAGATTGACAAAAAAAAGACCCGCTGAGTATCTTTCGTGGGTTCTTCTCAGGTCAGGGTGTTTCCTTTTCCGAGCCGGTGGTAGTGTTTAATTTGACTATCAATAAGTAAGTGTAATGCTTCTATATTGAATAAAGGAATTTGAGTTGAGTTTCACTTTAGGAAGGGACCCGATTCTATGAGGAAAGGAGAGAACCGGGAGGTTTGGCTCACTTTGAGAGAGGTCATTGTCCAGCAATAGATGACAAGTGGCTGACATACATATTAGCATCTTGATATGTCACGATGAAATAATCATAATCTCAAACATCCAAAACTTATTAAGGAACGTACGAAATCAAGCTTCACATCTGCTACTAATAAAAAAAAAACGGACACTCAGTTGAAACGAATTCCTTTTTCTGTATATTATGTATTAAATATAGACAAAATGAAATAAATTAACCGTATATATACAGATATGTATATAAAAATGACCGTGAACAATAACATTTATTTATATATAATAAGAGCCTTAATGACAATACTTATGTTGATATTATTATTATTTTTGTAGATATTTTGATAAAATTTTTCATTATTGTATATTTTTATTAGAAGCCGAAACGGCCAAATTAATATTAGATTATACGAATCTTGGTTTGAATTCGTTAAATATGATAATAGAATAATAATAATTGATTCCACAAAAAATCATTAATCAATCATCTTTATAAACAATTACATGGTTGAACTAGAACAAAAACTCTCGATGTATAATAACATAGTCATCAAACGAAACACAGATCAAGTACTGGCTATCCTAGCTAGGCTAATTAAATAACCTGTGTTAAGGAAACAATAGAAAGAGAAAAGGACCTGTCTTAAGGAAACAATAGGAGAAGAAGAGAAGAGAAAAGGATAAAAAGGTCGCCATGAGGCGTCATAACGCTTTTTCCTTTCGCTATTACTGCGAGTTCACTCTAGTGTGTGCCGCGTAAAATAACATTGTTCCAAAAAACACTGCTGGTGAATATTACCTTAGGATTGCTGCCGTCGAATCCGCAGTGCGCTTTCCTTAACACTTGCACAGCGGCCGGGTTCGTTCTGACTTGCTGCAATAGCTTCACGTACGTCGGGCACGACACTATAGATATGCAACTTCCGATGCCTCCTTCTATTGTTGTACATGATTCCTCTGCAAATAGAGTATCAATTAAAGGCTTCGTACAAATATATAAATAGGGTAATTATTAAAACAAAGCTGGGGATCAATTCTAAGGACGTATAACGCTTATGATACGTTTAATCGTAACTGAGGGCTATTCTATTTATTTATATCGCGTGCGGACGAGCAAATGGGCCACCTGATGGTAAGTGGTCACCACCGCACATAGACATTAGCGCTGTATGAAATATTAACCATGTGCACTACCAACTATGTGAACTAAGATGTCCCTTGTGCTTGTAGTTACACTGGCTCACTCAACCTTTTAAACCGAAACACAACAATATTGGGTACTACTGTTTGGCGGCAGAATACCTGATGAGTAGATGATAATATCATATCCTATAATTGTATTACGGTATAACTACGACCGAGCGGCAACTGGATTATATTACAAGAATTGGTTAAACGGCAACGATAACGTTTCGATTCCATTGCGAACTGACAATTTGTTATTAGAACTGGCGAACTTTACTACATTCGAATTTCAAAATTTTGATGACAGATCGAGAGAGTTTGTTATGGTGGGGAAATTGAGAAATTTTTAGAATTCTAATAATAATCGCCAATATGACATCAGCTATGAGAACTATCTTAGTTCCCACGGTTATGTCCCTTGGGCCTGTAGTTACACTAAAATATAATAGCACTAAGTATTCCTGCGCTAGAATACCTGAAGACAGCTGGGTACTTGCCCAGCTGAGCATGCACAAAAGCTACTAAGCAATCTTATTATATAGTATAGCCACTAAACATGTTTTAATTGAAGCATACGTCTATATTGTTAATTAAATTATTAAACTCATTAAAATTATACACCTCGCCTAATTGTCTCCACTGGTGATAGGCGGGCTGATTAGTTTTTTTCCCAGAGGAATTGCGATTCAACGGCGAAATGCTGCTAGCATTCTTGCCACCATTGCACGCGGTCAATGTTTATACAGTAACTATTTTTAATTCATATTTGTAATTAATATTTAAAGAGTTAATTTTAATAATTCTTATGTAAATAAAATCTATTGAGGCAATTGTATTTTTAATAGACTAGCTGATCATGTGGAACGTTACTACTTCGTATGTGAAGTTACCTTAATAAGTTGACTATCGTAATCAAAACAAAATATACTAAATTACAATAGGCTTTTACAAGCACTTTTGAATCGTCATTTAACAAACTATTTAAAGTAAAGATAAAACCGGTTCGGAATGTAGATTCTACCGAAAAGAACCGGCAAGAAACTCAGTAGTTACTCTTTTTAAATATCTAAAAATACAGTCATGTTAGTTAAATACAATTATATATGTAGGTATGTTATGTCTCCTGCCTGGAAGTCAACGAGCATTTATTCCACGCTTTTTTATCATCAATATAATCTTGTATCAAATAATATGCTTTCATTACCGATGTATTTTTTACAAACGACTTGAATCTATGAATCGGCACAGTTAAAAATGTCTGCGGAATTTTATTATAGTAGCGGATACCTTGCCCCAAGAATGATTTATTAACTTTGCGGAGTCGAAAACTTGGCGTTCTAAGCTTATCCTTACTTCTTGTGCACATACAATGATTATCACTGATTTTATCAAAGTGACCAATGCTACTGTGAACATATATAATATTGTTGTAAATATATTATGACGCAACAATGAGTGAGTCCAGTGCAAAATTATTTCAAATCTAAGTAGACCGCGAGGTTACGTGCATAAAAATACATATTACACGTGTTATTATGATATATTTAAGTGTAGAAGGAACTTAAACAGGACACGACATATGTGTAACAGTTGTACGACAAATTGTCAAGGCGACTTCCGACAAAGAAATATAATAAATAATAAATAAATCTCGTCATATAGAGCGAATAAGTCATTCGTGGCCATGTTTGACATTCGTAAGATTAATTTTAAATGTACATAATAATTGTTATTAATGACTATTTATCGTTGAAGGACACAGTAGCATGAGCATTCGCATGAAAAGACAGAGAGGGTACCGCTAGTTTTTTAGTAGGTATTCCGTTATACTCAAAAATCAAAATTAAAATCAAAATATACTATATTCAAGTAGGTTTTTAAAAGCACTCTGAATCATTCATCATTCGTCACTATTTTAAGTAAAGCTACCACCGAGAAGAACCGACAAGAAACTCAGTAGTTACTCTTTTTCAACATCTAAAAATAGTCATGTTCGTTAAATACAATTATATTTGTATGTTATGTCTACTGCCTGGAAGTCAACAAGCATTAACTCCACGCTTTTTTATCATCTATATAATCTCGTATCGAATAATATGCCTTCTTTACCGATGTATTTTTTACAAATGACTTGAATCTTTGAAACGGCAAAGTTAAAAATGTCTGCGGAATTTTATTATACTAGGACGTATACAAGATGATCCGCCGAGCACTAGATGAATTATAAATACAAATTAAGCACATGAAAATTCAGTAATGCTTGCCTGGAGTTGAACCCGCAATCATCGGTTAAGGTGCACGCGTTCTAACCACTGGGCCATCTCGGCTATGCACATTGGTCTATTTAATAGTCCCCTCGAAAGGATGTTTAGCGACTCGGAATATTGTACGAGAAATCAAACTTTGAAAGTAATTTTCTCACACAGCCCAGAACCTATATTAGCATTTTCCTCTCGTATCTAATATCTGACACACACACATACGCAAACATACAAACGCATCGTTTTTATAGCACCAATGTTTGGTGACCACTTGACCAACTTGGCCAACTCTGACTCGTAAATCAAGACCATGAATGAAAATCGTTCCAAATTTTACAGGTAACATTCTATATGTATCATAGTATGTTATTACACATATATGTTAAAGTTGTCAGATGATTGTAAAACTTCACACGGGTATAACATATCCTTGTAACAATTTATCTCATTACTTGAAAATAAATTACGTCAAGACTTAGATCCGGATTACATTCGAACATTTTGATGAAGACGTTGTGAAAATTCGAACGCGTCACATATGAGGACGATTAGTTTTTTAAAAAAGGAATCAAACATTGCAGACGATAGATTAAATATGACGGCGCGTCACTAGCGACATCTTTTAAATTACGAGGAAACAAGATTTGACAGCTGTCAGCTAGTCGGTCTGGTGAAGCGTCGTATCGATGGTTGGCGAGAAATCTTGAGAGCCGCCATTATTGTGGGGTAGTCAACGGCAAGCGCTACCACGTCTGCGACGAATCGCCTTTATTTCTCATAATTTTTTATATTGTGTAATTGTAGTTTCTTATGAAAATAATAAACAAATGGCCTATCCTGATAGAGATGGAGATTTGCCTTTAAATATTTAGAAACAAATATTTAAAAAAATGTCAAATATATCAAAATAATATTATTTCACATAAAAACACAATTGCTTAAGTGTTTTCAAAATTGGTGTAATTCAAATCCAATAAGCCATAACGTCGCTATATTCGACAATTAAAGCACACGATAAGAATACAAGACTATCCTCACTAATATTATCACAACATGTATGGCTGTTTTTTATTCTTTAGCGCAATAACTACTGAACGGATTGTAATGAAACTTTACAATAATATAGCTTATACATCAGAATTAAACACAGGCTATATATAAAGAGATTGTGTTAATATTATCTGATAGCCAACACCTAAAACGCGAGCGAAGGTGTGCGCGAAAACTAGTAGGTAACAAAATCATGCTCTAGGCTTCATCATAATGCTATATTTTTTTGCTGGGGATTTTCTGGCAGGATATATATTTATAATAGCTACTAATTATTTAACATACCAAAAGAATTTGGATTATTCTTTTGGTATGTTTTGAAGATTTAAGACAAATAAATAATATTTGACATCGAGGTCGAGAGTTTTAATAATCTTTGATACTAATAATGGATTAGCAAAAAAATGGCGTGTCTACTTTGCAGTTATCGGAACTTTGAAAGTGAAATTAAACCCTCTATAAATATACCTTGAAATGGAATGGAATTGTTTTATGTCTAAATATATATTAATCTTATCAAATTATAAAATAATATTAATAATTAATCCTCAAATTTGACGATGCAGCTTGGTTTTAAAAATATACAATACACTAAAATTAAAAAAGAACAAATTAAAAATAAGATACGCCAATGGCACGGACATCAAGTTTGTGGAAATAATAATAAATCATTAAAAAAAAAATTAAGAACTGTCCACACGAACAATATTGCTGAGCTATTAAAAAATCGCACATACATACATACATATATACCTACTTATACAATATCGGATTTTTACGAACCTTGTTTTGTATAGAATTACAGACTATTTAGTACCAGTTTTCGCTTGATTGATGATTTCGCTTGCGTTTTAGGTAAAATTAACACAATATCTTTATAACATAGAGCCTTTATTTCATTCTGATATATAAGCTATATGATTTTAAAGATTCATGTATATAAATCTTCCTCTTAACAAAATGCGTGAGGATTTAGTTGCTATCTGAATGTGCTGGATAAAAACCCTTTAAATTTATTGATTTAGCGCATAAATATAAAACCTTTTTACAAACACAGCACTACCGTGTATCCTCGTAAGCTATACTAATGTATAAATAATATGTTTGTCTTGCAGTTAACGAGAGTCTGACGTTAGATACGACGCGTTAGTTACAAAAACGAACCGTAAACAATTCGCGTATCCGCATAGTGATTCGTGAATATATGATTACCGGTTTCAATTGAAAAGTTACATCCCTATGTTTCCTGCCGAGGAAATAGCAGGTTAATGTATGTCAGAAACGTTTATCTAGGTGGTACGTCTTGTGCAAATTAAATTGGTACCATCCCCGCATCCATGTATTCTAGCGCTAAGCAACAAAGAGTAATGAGTACTATTGTGTGTCGGTTTGAAGGGTCGAGTGAGTGTACCTACAAGTACAACGATATCATATCTCAGTTGTCCAAGTTAGTGGAGTATTCTCGATTAAAGTATGGTTGAAATTTCGTACGGCGCCAATTACCTCGGGCAGTCGTGATTGGCGCCACATATTAAGCCCAAGTGTCTTATTGACCGCCCGCTAACTTACGTATAGGAAAAAAATAGATATATCAGAAATTAGTTTACAGTGTTTCAATCCCGGCTAAAGAATTAAGACGAGACAAAATAACAAAGTCAATCTCTCATGAATAATTATTATTAGTTTGGATTTTCGCAATGCATGCAGATTTCCTTGTGAAGTTTTCCTTCTGCGTAAACACGAGATGAATTATTAAAACTAATGATAGGTTGGAACTGCCTAGATATGAACACGGAACCTTCGGCTTAGATTAGCGTGCTGTGTGCACTGAGGCATATCGTTTCATATAAAATTTTCCGAGTCTTATGTATATATTATTAGCGCAGTGGTTTACGGGCCGCCTAGCGATGTAAAAAGTCGCAGGATCGTTCCTGACTCCTTGGGCTATTGTCATCCCCACTCCTAAAACAAGCTTCAAGCTTAAAGGGAGGGGTAATAAGAATATTAAAAACTCCTAATAATGGTGCATTGCTACCATTCTCTTAAATAAATAAATATATATATATATATATATATATATATACTATAAATTATGATGACGTCTGTGGTCGAGTAGTGTGTACACCGGTTTTCACGGGTACGCCACTCCGAGGTCCCGGGTTCGATTCCCGGCCGAGGCCGAGTGGTACCGTCGTTACTTCTGATTTTCCATAACACAAGTGCTTTAGCTACTTACATTGGGATCAGAGTTATGTATGTGATGTGATTGTCCAATATTTATTTATTTATTCTAACCGAATAAGAATTACAATCAAACAGGTCTTCAATTTACATATTTTATGCCATTTGTTAACAACTCTGCTATATTATGTCCAACAAACACATTAATATATCTTTATTATTAATTTAGACGTAGTATCATCAATTCAATATCAAGATTGTTTCTTTATCTTCTTATATTTAATATACAAATGCGGGAGGAGCCTCGGGCGCGTTGCATCATGCATCGTTATACCTTTAGGGCTACCACACATAACCCCCATTATACCTTTCTGAAGGTTTTTTGGCTTTACAAATGCTGGCTTTACAATTTTCGAATGTTATGTAGGTTCAGTAATTAAGATATGAGACTGTTTATTTAGGCTTTGTGTTCAAATATTTCCAATTTCTACTTCTACTAAAAATGTATTTATATGCAACGAATTTTCCCATTCTTTGTATCGTTCTTTTTAAAACGCCGTACTTTGTGATATATAGTACAAGTCTTATAAAAACATTAATTGTAAAAACATATGCGTGACAGTTTGGAACTTATGACGCAGTATGTCAAGGGGGACCGGATTTTAATTCCAGTTTATTATATAATCTATTAAGGCTTTACTGTTACAAGCCGCTTCATACGACGTTGTATCTAGTTATTCTTAGTGGAAAATTTTATAAAGACACCGGGACCCTTAGTGGACGCTTTCTTACCAGTAAAACTAATGCAATTAACATCTCAACGAATGAGAGGCTTCAGAATGCCATTACCTAATCAAAGCAAAGATTAATATATCACTGATGTTATTCATCAGTTATTAGTTAAATCAACCTTCAGTTTCGGATATCAATGTCAAATTAACAATTTAAGCCGAATTGCTATTGGTCGATGGTAGCTGATGACGTAATAATCGACCAATGAGCGTTCAGTGAGCACACGTGTAATTTATTTACTCCGCTCTCATTAATAGTTGCTCGACTCTCGATTTAAATTTAGGACCTCAATTTATGCAGCCCTAGTCTTGATGTTGTATTAAATAGTTGAAATTTAAAAAAAAAAGTATTCAAGGTGGAAAATACGCTTAAAAAATGTTATATGTCAAAATAATTTAAATAAAATTTCAAGTAGCTTACAGGGACTCGTTCTTTTTACGTTACACAAAGAGAGTTCACATCACTAAGTTACTAAGCTAACACAAGATGTGTTTGCTAATTCCAGTCATGGCGCTCATTTGACCTGTTAGATGACCAACAAAACCTTGACTACTTCAAACGTATATAAATATAGATATGAGGAAAACGAGCGACCGAATTTTGTTAATAGCGAGTTTTTAGTGTTAATAAATTCAAATAAAACTTGAGGTCAAACCTCTTACAAGCAAACTTAATAAAAATGTACCTCGTACAAATATAGCGATCGGTTGAAATAATGATTTAGTTTTATTATTATTACGTTAAGAGCATCCATCTTTGTTTCGCCGAAAAAAAAACAGGCATTTTAAAAAAGGAATAATATTATACAGATTAAAAAGATATCAAGAAATGAACCGTTAAATATTAAAAGGTAATTTATTTAATTCAGCACAAATACTCTAAAGATCTATACGTTTAATAAAAATCAACGTTTTATAATAATAAACTTAACAAAAGTACAATCTAATTTATATTTTTTACAATCCTTACTCTTAGTCGGCTCACGCACACTAACAAATATTGTAATCATGAGCGTCACTCGTACTAATGCACGCCGATAGTAATTTAGCGCAGAGGCGCGCCTTCGAGAGTAAATAGATCTCAAGTCTATTTCAGTCGAAGTAGAAATAAAGATAACGAAATTTTAACTTTACAAATTTCATTCAATTTGCTAATAGCTCGGCTTATATTGAGCTCTACTAAAAGACCTTGATTAATATTATTTATAGTACAACACTATTCCACTTCGACTTATATCCACTTTAATTTTTCTTCCGAAGTTCCACTAACAGCTTCGTTGTGAAAATGAATTTCAAATCTAATCCATATTGAATATTGTCATCATCAAGCTTTCGACCAATGGTATCGCGTCAATGTCAAAGGTTGTTTATTTGGCTTTTGTTTTTTAATAGACTATATACGGATAATTTGGACTGAATACAAGGTTATATTTTCCCATTTTTAAATTCCAATGTTTAAATAAAATGGAAAAAATGTTTTAAGATTGACAACAGAGTACACGTACGGGCAGAAACGAAATAATTTAGCATCAGTAATGTTATGTATAAAAAGGTTCAAAATTATAAAAAAATAATGTCATTGCGCTAAAAGGCCATATGATATATGTGTTAACTGTTACTACCTACTTCAATTTCGTGACATTTTAATTTTAGTAGTAGAAAGAATTGGTGATTGTACAGGGAAGTCAATTTGGTCATGAATGATTCATGTCGTTCGAATGATATTCCGATTTGTCAGATTGTTTATTATTTTTTTATTTTAACAACACTTATATTTCGTAATTTGCTGTCGGTAGTCGGTGACAATAGGCTATTTGACAATGCGAAAAATAAAAAGTCCATTATTATAATCAGTATAAATTATGACTATGAGTTTAAAAAGGATTATTTATTAACGAAAGTTAAAAATTCAAACTCAAACTCAAACTCAAATTCCTTTATTCAATATAGAAGTATTACACTTTCTTATTGATTGTCAAGTTAAACACTACCACCGGTTCGGAAAAAGAAAACACCCTGACCTGAGAAGAACCGGCGAAAGAAACTCAGCGGGACTTTTTTTTTTCTTTACGTCAAATTAATTATATACATAATTATATATGAGTAGAAACAGCCAGGAGGCGATCGTTTCATTCCCAAGGTGTGCTATCAAACATAAACTCACTAATTGTATAGTAACCTTTCGCACACAAGCGTTCCTTAACAATTTTTTTAAATTTCGCAACAGAAGCATTTTGAACGCTTTCTGGGATCCTGTTGTAGAAGCGTATACATTGCCCCACAAAAGAGTTACTGACTCTATGCAGTCGAGTAACAGGAGTAACAAGATTGTGTTTGTTCCTTGTACCAACGTTATGAGAATCACATTTTCTCATAAAAACATTAATATTTTTCCGTACATACAAAACATTACAGAATATATATTGAGAAGCAACAGTCAATATCTTAATTTCTTTAAATTTATACCTCAAAGATTCCTTGGCTCCCAGGTTATAGATTGCGCGAATAGCCCTCTTCTGCAGCACAAATATAGTATGGATAGCGGCTGCGTTACCCCAAAGCATAATACCGTACGACATTATACTGTGAAAGTAACTGAAATAAACTAGGCGAGCCGTATCAACATCGGTAAATAATCTAATTTTTTTGACCGCAAATGCCGCAGAACTCAGTCTACCCGCCAATCCGTTTATATGGGGGAGCCACTGTAATTTGGCATCAAGAGTAAGGCCAAGAAATTCAGTTGTTTCAACTGGATCCATCGATTCCCCATTGATAAGTACATCGGGTTTTACATTTTGCACGTTTGGTGTGCTAAATTTTACAATTTTAGTTTTTTTATTATTCAGCCTAAGATTATTTACGCTAAACCAGTGTACTATATCAGACATAGCATTGTTTACATCGTCATACTGTACCTGTTTCCTATTAATTTTAAAAACCAAAGAGGTATCATCAGCAAACAATACTATATCATGTTTGTTCCCAACAAGAAAGGGCAAGTCATTAATATATATGAGGAATAGAAAAGGTCCAAGAATTGATCCTTGAAATAATAATTAATTAATGAATCCATAAATAAAAATGCATTTTTTCAAACATTTGTCACGTGACACAAAACACTCCTGATTGGTCGGCCTTATGATGACGTCACTTGCTTGTTAACCTCGTTTGCCTACTGTACGTGGATTATATGTGCCACAGATTACAATACAGGCAAGTGACGTCCCGACCCCATTGCAGCGCCATATTGTCAAAGTAGCGTTTTCGCGCTATATTTAAATATGGGATTTTTAATTTGATATTTTTCAGCAAATATGTACTAGAATAAAAAAAAACAACTATTACTTCCTTAACCTCCACTAAATAATATAAAATGGATTTTAAAAACCAGTCAAATAGCCTACTGAGAATAACGCCCGCGTTTTAGGAATTGGTCGAGCTAGGCATAAAAAATAGCCTACATCCTTCCTAGAAGTTCAAGCTTCCTTTATATCAAATTTCATCTAATTCGGTTCAGTCGTTTGTCCGTGAGCAACAGAAAGAAAGACATACAAAGCAGTTACTTTCTTATTTGTAACATTAGTACATACGTCGAAAATATTTGTCATTTTTTAAATTATTCTTCTACGTAAACAATAAAAAAAAATTCATTTCAGTTTCTTATTTGTGAAATAAGTTTAATCGTCATTAATAAAAATAATTTAGTACGGCTATTAAGACAGGTTTAGCTTCACAGTTCAACGAACTATATTAATCTTGGATGTGTTTTAAGTGCTTTTTTATCTACAGTCATGGACAAAGGAAATCCTTATTGAGTTTAATAAAAAAAATATTTATGAAAAAGCTGTTAACGTATTATTGTTTCTCACAAAACAATATTTCATTGCGCTAATATTGGTATACCTTTGAATTATAATTAATAATAATACCACGCCACACGTCATGACTTTGACAGCGGCTTTTAAAAATAATATTTTAGTACCGTTTTAATCACTAAACCGCACACGATCATTGTCTTTTACTGTAGTGTAGAATAAATAAAATTGAAAATTAAACATTGCAGCACACACCATAAAGTCTATTTTTGCAAAATCCATTCTACTTCTATATTATCCAAAGAAGGTTCCATCCAAAAATCAAGTCTATCTTAATTCGTTTAATCGAAACGTCGCAAGTCAGAAAACATTGGTTTTTAATAATTGAAATTCAAATCGAGCATCTCAGCTTGAAAAATACCGAGATGGCCCAGTGGTTAGAACGCGTGCATCTTAACTGATGATTTCGGGTTCAAACCCAGGCAGGCACCACTGAATTTTCATGTGCTTAATTTGTGTTTATAATTCATCTCGTGCTCGGCGGTGAAGGAAAACATCGTGAGGAAACCTGCATGTGTCTAATTTCAACGAAATTCTGCCACATGTGTATTCCGCCAACCCGCATTGGAGCAGCGTGGTGGAATATGCTCCAAACCTTCTCCTCAAAGGGAGAGGAGGCCTTTATCCCAGCAGTGGGACATTTACGGGCTGCTAATGTAATGTATGTATTGGACTTGCGATAGAACTGCACTGTCAAAGTCCTAACGCTAAGCGTAAACTTCTCTTACTCATCTTTTATTAGGACCCTAATTTAATAACTGCCTAAAACTAGAATTTTTATCTCCTATAAAAGTATTTCTATAAAGTCCCAATGCTGTCTAATATAATAGAATTTGAATAGTACAATTATAGCAATGACGTCTTTCAAGAAGGTTAAAGTCACTCGTGGCTTTACATCTCATCAATGCTAATCAAACAGACGTTGAGACATTAATATATTTGTCCAAACGTATTTATTGTATTGGGTAATCGGTCACAGAGGAAAATACATGTTGAAAATCTTAAGCACACGATTGTCAAAATGAATGAATGAAGCTGATACGTTTCATGCGGAGATTTAGATAATACTAGAACTTTACGTATTTTATAAATGAAACACTGACGGGTAAACGGCCAATTGATTGTTTTTTTTTTCTGGCATAAGTTGGCGGACGAGCATACGGGCCACCTAAGTGATCACCATAGACAATGGCGCTGTGGGAAATATTAACCATTCCATACATCGCCAATGCGCCACCAACGTTGGGAACTAAGATGTCCCTTGTGCCTGTAGTTACACTGGCTCACTCAACCTTCAAACCGGAACACAACAATATTGAGTACTGTTGTTTGGCGGTAGAATATCTGATGAGTGGATGGTACCTACCCAGACGGAGCACGAAGCCCTACCACCAAGTAAATGTGGACAAGGTCTCTCATAGACAAGCAATATATATTCACCAGTATACCCATAAAGTAAATTGTTTATATTGCTCAGTTCCAATTTTAAAAGTTATTTGAAAGCATTTGTTATTTTTGGCACAAAGCATGAAAACTGAGCTCATTATTGGTAGTGCATTGGTAAATATGGTTATAATTTTTTATAATGCTAGGGTCTCTGATCAAAGGAGGTCGCTTACTATGTAGTTAAAAAAATTACTAAACTGTCTAACTAAAATAAGCTTAATGCAATTTAAGATTTGTTATATAAAATCTGTCATATCATTAAAGACACAACACTACGTGTAAAGAAACATAATTAGCATTTAAGTTAATAAGTAAGTTGGTATTACCTAACATGCTTTAAATCTTAACAAATAATAATAAAGTCGATGTTGCATTTACGAATATATCGTTGCGAATATTAATATCGTGACGATATTTTGATTAAAAAATATATATTTTTTTCGATTTTAAAAATCGTTTTCTTGATGATTCGATCGATATAATATCGACTTTAGTTAGTTACATACATTCCAAATACTCAAATAATTAAATAGCGTTAGCGTTGTCAGTAATCTTGCCACAGTCAGCATCAATCTAAATATAATTAATTAAAATGATTATCACACATTAATTAATCTTTGTTTAGTGTAGGACCACAGAGCTATGTTCCTCAATAGCCTTACCATGCAAATTATCACATATGAGAATTATTAATAAATTATGGATGTTAACAATTATTATGAACTATAATTATAAAAGTTATTACTGAATAGTCCTTGCGATCCAAAGTTGAAATTGTTTCTCGATTCGGACGGAGGCACTGGAGTCAGTTTGGGTAAATCAGTCGACGGAGGCAGCGGTGGCGGAGCTGTCGGTATTCCATTCTTGTTACTGAACAGATCATCCTGGCCTTCTTGATTATTACCAAACGGGGCAGAGGTAGGTTCATTTTTTGCTGAGCTTTCGTCGGGGTTGTTCAGAAAACCTGTGTTAGGTTGGTCTCCATTGTTCTGAAAACCATAACCCGTTTCGTCTTCTTTTGGAACATTAACCGGTTGTAGGATTTCAGGCTTTGGTTGTTCCGGTCCAAAGTTAACATTATCTTGCGGTATGTCTGTTTCACCCCCTCGATTAGGAAAACGAACATTATTGGGTGGATTATAGTCCGGTCTATTTTGTTCATATTGATTGTTGTTTATAGGCCTGTTTTGATCATATTCATTGTTTATAGGCCTGTTTTGTTCAAAGCCATTGTTATTTATAGGCCTATTTTGTTCAAATTGATTGTTGTTTATAGGCCTGTTTTGATCATATTCATTGTTTATAGGCCTGTTTTGATCATATTCATTGTTTATAGGCCTGTTTTGATCATATTCATTGTTTATAGGCCTGTTTTGTTCAAATCCATTGTTGTTTATAGGCCTGTTTTGATCATATTGGTTGTTGTATATAGGTCTGTTTTGGTCGTATTGGTTTGGTCTATATTGATCGTATTGATTTGGCGGGCCTCGTTGCGGATTGAAAAGATTATTCAGCGTGTTCCTCACTCCATTTGGATTTGTTAAGAAGTTCTGAGTAAAACCAAATGTTGGGAATCGACGATCAGCGCGAGGATTGAAGATTCCTACATAAGACAATATTTTTTTAATTTATTGATGTATATACGGTGTAACAATAGTTATAATAGTAATTTCTTAATTCTTACAGATGTTAAATTATGCAAATTATCGCTTATTGAGATTACATGTGTAGTTGTAGTTTAGCTCTGTTAGACAATAGATAGCCTGAGAATCGTATCGCGTAATTGTTTAAGGACAAAATCAAACGCATAAAATTAGCTAGAGCATTAAGATTTATACAGTGTTTTTTTTTTTTAATTACAATCATAGAAACTATTCAAATAGGCAAAGGTGTACTTTTTATGTGAAGTACCGAAACCGTCGTTATTAAAAAAAAACGTTATGTTTACCGAGACTGTAATATATGTAATGATAAATTCAAACACAATTGTACATCAGTGGTTCGTGTTTAGGTTATTACCTATTATGCCACACAAATAATAATACAGAGTATACATCATCGCTTTTTATGGTGAAGCTAATTAACTTTTTTCTATTAACATACGACACTTTGTAACAAATAAAACTTACAATATAAATTTAAATTAAAAATAAGTTGAGTCCAAAATGTTTTTTTCTTTTATTATTGTCTGTTTCCTTTCAATATTTAAAACAGTCAATGATTTTGCATAATCCGTTACATTATATATTTTTTAAACATTAATATTTTGTCATTTTTTTTTGTGCAAGAAATAAAATTCTATCAATGAAATAAAAGATAAAACTTAATTTAAATTCTTACTATAGATTCGTATATGACAATTACTTATTAATTTAACCTATTTGAACTGTGGCTGTAAATCTAATATTCCCGTAATATTGTAAATAAAGATTTAATTTGTCTCGACATTGGTATTTCCAAGATAAATAATTATTACGTTGTAAATACAATATAAACTCGGTACACTCCCGCGTTTTTTAAGCTACCAACCGGTTCGGTTACGTGGTTTACAACATCAATTTTGTCCCTATTATAGTCATTGCCGCCAAAACTTTTTAACCTTCTACTCGGATTCACAGATAATACAAAATTGTATTTTGTTTCTTTTTTTTTTTCTTTTATTAATTGCTTTTTTTAACATTGGCTGGCTATAATTGGCTAAATGTAACAATGTTCATTTTAAATGATTGATAATTTGATAATTATTATATAATAATAATATTAAACAAAAGTTATTAATATCTAATAAAAACCTTTTTATGAAATCTTGAATTCCATTAATCGGGATTATTAATTTAAAATTTATATTGCTTGGTAATAAAGTTGTTTGGGCAGTTTTTAATTAAGATCTTACATATTAAGATTTAAGATATTAAAATATTGAATGATCGAGTTTTATGTATTTTCGTTGAGTTTAGTTATTTTATTTTAATTAAGCTTTATTGTTTTAACTACCGGTTAAAACGTGATTCGTCGAAACGATTTTTTTTTTAATTTGTTTAATAATAATGTGCGAAGGTCATTGAGCAAAAATTCAAATATTAAATACAAATTATGGAATTTACAAAAAAAGTAAATATATATTTAAGTAACTTAAAAAAATAAAAATATTTATTATTTAAACTCGAGCAAAAATGTATGCCAATTTACACTACTAACTTATAATTACATAATAAAATGCAAAACCCATGAATGCTATAATTGTGTCTTAATTAGCACTAATCACCACAGTTTTAACCTGTTTAGATTATTTTTATTACGTTCCTTTTAAATGTGTTTCAATTGCAATTACTACCGATGTAACGCAACTGTTATTTTTTTAATTTATTTTAAGTGCAGTGTTACTATGTATTTATGATATATTTTTTAAATTAACTAGTGATATGAGGTTTTAGTTTTAAATTACAATATTCAAATTAATAAAACGCGTAATTTTAAACGAAACTTTTATGAGTTTATCATATTACCAAATATTTTTGACACGTTTTTTTTTTTCTTTTTTAAGAATACTGACGTAAACAATATTACATAAAATAAAATATTTATTCAAATATCATATTATAGCTAATTTAATCGACCTTAAAAGAATAATTACGTTTGTTATTATTAAAAAAATCGGATTATTATCAGCACACGACGCGCCAACTCCTTAGACGAGTGTATATACAAAAATATATCGAGTAAATATTCATCCATAAATAACGTAAGTTAATTAATTAACAATATATAGTTGGGTGGTTAGGCAATAACTCACCACCGATAGACATTGGCGCTGTAAGAAATATTCCTTACGTCGCCAATGCACCACCAACATTAGGAGCTAAGATGTTTGGTGTCCATAGTTACACTCGTTATCAAGAGGGACTAGCCATATAAGCGCAATATCTATTCCCCTAATCTGATGAGACGACAAATCCCACACAACCAGAAAGAGTTAAGCGTAGTATCTGTCAAACTAATTAACACACAATCCCCCCCCCCCCTCTAAAACAATTATAAATAAAGCAATCATGGAAGCTAAACGATTTATCTTATAATTGATTAATATCTGTTGAATTGTTCTTCTTTACAAATTACAGTAATTATAAAATTTTAAACGGCAGTTGTTTACCTCTAATGGGAAGATTCCAATTGTCAGGATTTTTCCTGTCTTTAAAGTTAATTACGAACAATTTTAGTCATATACATAAATCACAGTATCCCAGAAATCTTAACATATTTCCAATAAGGCACTATTAGCAATAATACAACAATTATTTCAAACTATAAGCTTATATGAATAGTTGTTTAAAAACTTTATCACATTTTAAATTTATTTACAACATTTGACAGAACTAATAAAATAATAGAACTTCTTTAATTTAATTTAATTAACATTTATTCCATAAAACTTTTAACAACTCAACTAATTGGAGCCAAGAATATTTGCATAGTTAAATAACTTAAAATATAATAATTTTAAAATCGTATTACGAATTATAAACATTACTTAAATAGGAAGTTAAAATAGAGAACACAGTTAAAAAAAAAAAAAACAAACACTATTAACTATTATTAATAATGACTATAAAAACCCTTATTAATTATTTAATTAACATAAACAAATAATTGAAACAAAAACAAACTTAATCTATTCTCAATATTAAACATTCTCAAAATAGAAACCATTTTAACAAAAAAAAAACACCATGAAAGTAGACTCACCAAACTGGCCGGTAACTAATTGTAACCACAAACAAACACACAGAAATATGGACACACCCGCCATTATCAAACTTAACACTCTGTACAAACTCTTTCAATTCTAAAAAGCGTGCGTCAGCCCCGCGTTCGATAAACTTGTGGCGAGATCTTGACTGATTTTTTAATATAAACGTCCGAGGTTACTTGTACTTATTCAAATGTCCACTGTACTGACCGGAACTTCACTTCCAAGGGGATATATTGATCAAAAAACCCGTATTGGTCATCTGAGTAATTATATTTTTAAATTAAGTATGTGTTACACATTCACATAGAATTTTTGTTCATTATTTTATTTCTCCACGGACATGCGTCCGCGAGCTTGATTGTAGTATTCGCCTATTTCAATTTACAATTATAATTTAAAAATAGTTTGTCCTAACTAAGTCTTGTGTTATTTAAAAATATAATAAAGATAATTTACAATAACGTTTATGAGAGAGTTTCGAAGTTATGTTAATAGTTAGATTTATATGTTTATCAGTTATTTTCAAAGCAGTATGTACTGTTTTTGGAGTTTACCAGTGACGTATTTTTGCCAAAGAAGGCACGTGCTCGGAGCAATGGCTGTACATTTCGTAGCTGTTCCCTATTTTTTAGTTACTTATTAATTAAATATATGTTAAAGGAAATTGATAAAACTACCCAATCAAAAGAGTTCACTAAAATTAATTATTACTGAACTTACTTATTATTTTAACCATAGTTAACAAAATAATTTTCTCCTTAAATTTAAGGGTCGGATTTATTTTTGTGCCACTGCATACAACTTTTTTAATATCTCAGTCGCGCTTTAGCACGTGTAGGATAGTTCTCGTGTATATTGTAAGCAAATGACAATTATTTGAAATATTACTTTACACTTCGAAGCAAAAATTGTTTGCGTCTACTGTAATCAAACGTTCGTTTCGTGAATTAATTTAAGATATTCGTCGTTGACCTTATTCGATTGCGCGTAAACGATATATATGCCATTCGGACACCTTACACTTCTGTTCCTTGTAATTGCAGAGAAGAGTGTGTCAGGTTCAGCACAACGCGATTTGTAAGGCGGCAAAGGAATTTTATCGCGAACGATTACGTATAAAAATATTAAAAAAGATCTTCTACGAAAATAACCCAAATATATGATTGAATACAAATAAATACAATGGTAATGAATTACTGTTTTGTTTCTTAGTATTCCATTATAAGTAAAAAATCTTGTTATAGATAACTTAGCAATAAATAAGCAGAAACAGAGGATATTTTGTATATATATTTCAGTTATTTATTTTTGCAGAAGAATAGAAAATACTTTATATGATGTCGGTTGACGTATAAAATATTTAAAAGTTTTTTCTAGCAATCATTGACTGATAAAAAAGGTATTAGTGTAACTGAAATGAACCCATTTTACTTGTATCTCTTAAAATCGAACTTGGATTTTATTGTCTGTGGAAAAAAAAGTAGGTAATTTTGGCGGGCTTTTGCAAAACATTACATTCGAAGAAAATAAAAATGCAGTCCGATTCTGTTAGAATTCAAGTATCTTACTCGTGAAATGTTCATAATCGACTTACGGAGATACGCCATTTTGTTACGTGTATGCTATAAATTTAAAAATTATTATACTCTATGTCGTATGTTATGATCATCATATTCGCTCGTGTTCTGCGGTGAGTTTCGAGTATCTTCCCACAGACTACATCTACAGATAAGAAATATATTCATAAATAGAATAAAGATTATATAACGTCAATATAGACAGCCAGTTTTGTATATAGTTGATGATATTTCAATTAATTTTATTACTAAATATTATCTGAACTTAGGTCAACTGCTTGGATACGTAATGTCGATATTATCAATCTAACCACACAACATGAATGATTAATTACTTTAGAAAGTTTCAGCGATAAAGATGCTGAGAAGAGAAGATTGAGTAATATTTATGTCACGTTAAACGGTTCTGTGACGTCATCAATAATATTAACTGCCCTTAAAATAGCTCACTATATTTTAAGGCTATTTTTAGATTATTTAAGGTTATAGATATTATACCGCTAAACAACACTACTCAGTATTTTGTTCCGGTTTGAGGGGTGAGTGAGCCAATGTACAGGCACAAGGGCGTAACATCTTAGTTCCCAAGGTTGGTGGCGCATTGGCGATGTAAGGAATGGTTAATATTTCTTACAGAGACACTGTCTATAGGCGGTGGTGTTCACTTACCATCAGGTGGCCCATGTGCTCGTCCGCCAACATATGTCATAAAAAAGGCACATTATCCCAGTTGAGTATGTCAAAATAATTGTGTATAATGTAACCCTGGACTATATCGGTAAGCGGCTCAATCAGATTGTCCCAAAAACCATCTTAATTTTTCCATGACGTCTTATAGTGGACCCGATAATTATTTAAACTGTTTAGGAAGCCCACAGCAAAATAAAATGTGTGCTTTTTTAGTGTTTACTTTCCTTGGCGGATTAAGGGCCTCCCAAACGACATATATAGTTCACCAATGGGTCACATCAAGAGTTTCAAAAAACCGTACTGGGAAGGCCGAATAAAAGTTATTATGTATTTATTAGATTTTAAGTAGCACTTTGAAGTACATAATCTTATAATGCTAGACTAAATTGCCTTACACGGAACGCCCTTGGTCCTGTTGCACATGATTTCTGTTCTCGTCAATACAATAATAAATAAATATTGGACAACGTCACATACATTACTCTGATCCCAATGTAAGTAGCTAAAGCACTTGTGTTATGGAAAATCAGAAGTAACGACGGTACCACATACACCCAGACCCAAGACAACGTAGAAAACTAATCAACTTTTTCTACATCGACTCGGCCGGGAATCGAACCCGGGACCTCGAAGTGGCGTACCTTTGAAAACCGGTGTACACACAACTCGACCACGGAGGTCTTGATATCCCATCGGTCTATGACAGCAAGGGTACAGGGAGTAACACTGTCTGTACACACATGCACTATAGTACTCCTGCGTAACTACATCAATGCCATTATTATTATTATTATTTTATACAAAATACAAATCACTTTGCCGAAATTACCTGGTGCATAGCACAAATGGATAAAAAAGCACATACTTCAACATCTGGCTCACACAAATAACAAAAAATCACATTATCTCTGGGTTTCGTAAGCAAGTCAACGCACTCTTCCAGGAACAACTGTCTATTAAAACATATCTATGGAAAAATTAAAGTATAATATTGACTTACGTGTAATTTTTTCCGATCTCTTCCTTCCCACATTCTTCACAACCACTTTGTATCTTCGTCTGTGCACTTGTGTCGGAGCGTAATTCGTCTTATAAACATAACTCGTATCATTGAACCCGAAGGAATTTTTCGAACCATAATTAAAGCCATGATTCTCATTTAACGGATACGGTACTTCGTATCCGTGATTCGGATAGGATGCATAATTATATCCGTATGGGATGTGTCCGTGAACTGAGCTTGGATATTGGAAATTATAGCACATTTTCTTATGGCTTAATTCGTGAGGATATTTTTGGCTGTATGCATGAGGTACGCCATATTGGTAATCATGGCAGCTGTCATGTAGCAATAGGTGGAGGAGATTGTCGTAAGCTTCGTAATATTCGGGGGACTGGGTGGGGCTTGGTGGTTTGTAAACAAAAGGCGTGTGGAGACATTTGTTGCTGTTTTGTACTAATATAAGTAATACCGGGAAGGCTTGGATGACGTTACAAATAGTTTGACCATTAATCGTCATTTTAATGTAAAATTAAACAATTAAGGCACTGCCATGAACTCGTTTTAATTTAAAAAAAAAAACAATTTAAAAAAAAACGTTAATTAAAATTGTTTACGTTTCTCACTATTGAATCTAATTACAATAAAATCAATAGGTTATGGTATTTTTTTAAATTAATTCTATAAGAAAAATAAAAAATAAAAATAATAATAGATAGGTACGACGATCACTTGCAACTATCCAAATAAAACTACGAATATGTATATATTTAGGTAATTACGATGGTGAACGCTATTTATCTTTAAAATCAGTGAAATCAGCGATGTATTTCATCAACTAATTTTATCCTGCCGTAATGACGAAAGAATAAATTATTATGTGAAATTTTTAACCGTTCATTGTGATTGTAATCGGAATAATACGTTTTATAATTCAGTAAATATGCATTGTTCAATAAACAATCAATATAAAAAAGTATAATTCTAGAACGATGATCAATTTTTTCATTTGAAACATAATCGGACGTACCAACATATACATAAAACAATATTGAAAAAAGGATTTATAAAAATAAATATTTTTTTTTTTTTAAATAAAGTCAAAGCAAAAAATAATCTGCCAATTACGGAACGTTCGTACCTAAATGTTATAAACCGTTTTGTATCTACCGATAAATAAACATCGAACCTCGAATTATGATTATAATAATAACCAACAAGATATTTTTTTTCTGCTGACATTTTTAATTGATATTAAAAATAACAATTCATTTACAAGTTACATTTAAATTTTAATACGAAACATGTCGTAAATCTTTAAAAGTAATATCAAAAGATTAACGAAAACTTCAAACAGATTAACAAAACGCTGCATAGGAAAGTGCAAAGAGTAAAGCATTCTTAGAAGTGGCTTTATTTATTACTAGCTGTTACCCGCTCGCTTTGCTGGGCATTAAAATAAATATTTTTTTTATTTAATTAGTACAAAATTAATGATCAAAATTTTTGCTTATATATAAACTTCTACTAGTACTTACTATATACCAATTTTTATAAAGATCAGTTCAATCGTTCTTGAGTTATAAAGGGACATACAGACAGACAAAAATCAAAAATGGTAAAACTGATGTCAGTGAAACGAATATCTATGACGAAATTCGACAAAAAAATTTAGTGTACAGACAGACTCTACAGATTTATATAGTAGTATAGATTATAACCAATCATAACACACAAAACATACTAGACTGCAGGCAGACATAGGACATGACATGACAAGATAAGAGATATAGTTATCTCTTTCATATGTGATCGTTAAATATATTGCAGACTACTCAAGAATAGAAGAGACATAGCTAATAAAATTTATTCGCAATACGATATTGCAAATCTCATTCGGATAAAGTGTCTTGACCTCGCTTAGGTTTATTTTCGTAAGTATTATTTATATTCTAAGCAATTGTATTTAATTAATTTTCGAAAAAAGATCTAGAACATTTTCTCGCAGTACTGACACTAGAGATGTATGTAGTGAGGTCTTCCTGCTCGGCCGAGGCCGAACTGGGTATGGGCCTCGAGGGAGCTCCTTA
Organism: Vanessa atalanta; assembly: GCF_905147765.1. Lineage (NCBI taxonomy): Eukaryota > Metazoa > Arthropoda > Insecta > Lepidoptera > Nymphalidae > Vanessa > Vanessa atalanta. The sequence continues at coordinate 10,135,374 of NC_061889.1, read as the reverse complement.
CCCGGGCTGTTCCTCCCCGGTACCTTTAGCTACCGCGTCATTTTGTTCTGACCCAGTGGTCAGGGCCCTGTGGACCCAGTGGTATGTCCTGTTCGGGTGGGTGTCTCGTCCGTGGGTGTGTCTTCCTACTAGAGATGATCCAAGTGCACGCTCTAATTTTAATAAATTACACTAGATGGCGTTACTAGGACATGGTATTTCTATGACATTCTGTCGTATAACCCGTCTGTCGATCTTAAATCTCTTTGGTATCTATTTAGTATGGATTACATATTATCATCATGTAATAAAAATCGAATTGACCAGTAACCAGTAACCTTGGCTGATACATAAACTAAATCAGTGAATGAACGCCAGCGTACCGGGAAACCCAAAGGACACCGAACATTCCTATTAAATATTACGAAAGATAAGATATTAGACAAGTTTTGTTTGTTGAAAATATTACGAGTGGAATTATAAAGAGCTTAAACTTAAACTTAGTTAAATTAACCTAAAATGGAGAGAACGGTTTGAACAGGCCTCCTGATTGTTACCGGTCACCATCACTCATAGATATTGGCACTGTATGCCGGCAGTATGAGTTTCTTGCCGGTTCTTCTCGGTAGAATCTACATTCGGAACCGGTGGTAGCTTTACTTTAAATAGTTTGTTAAATGACGATTCAAAAGTGCTTGTAAAAGCCTACTTGAATAAAGTATGTTTTGATTTTGATTTATGAAATATGGTCCATGTCTCACATCATCAATGTACCTTCGAAACTAAGATGTAATGTCCCTTGGGCTTGTATCTTAACCTGCTCACTGACCAAATCCGAACACAACAATTATTTGGTTAAATAATGACTATATATTTAGCTTACAGAAGTGAAATGAATGTGAAATGATTAAAAAAAGACAAGAATATAAGTTAGTTTAAACAATTTACTAACAAACCAAATAGTTCTAACTTCGAATTTATCTTAACATAAATATATCACCAAATCATACATATTGAAGTAAATTACTTACTCAGTTGAGCTTACAAATCCAAATAAAACACAAATAACACTTTTAACAAATCACAATTCGCGCCAATATTGACCTTACTGTTCGCGCCTAAACAGCAAAAGTAATGACGGCTTGATACAGTTTCGCGCGCTTTTGTTTTATTTTTTTTATTTTATTCATTCCAGCCAGTTGTATAGTTTAAGGAATCTCCTAAATATATAATAATTAAATTACGTATAATGATTTCAAAAATAATTCAAGATCATTAATGTAGTATTATATTACCACTTATTAGTAATCAAAGTAATAAATGTAAACATAACAAAATATGTCCAAAATAAAACTCCGTAATGTTATCAATCACTTTATAATTCCTCTTGACTTCACACTTTTTTTTTGTTACCTTAAACACTACCCGTATCCTCGTTCCCTGCTCACATATATTGTTGCCATCCACAAAATATAATTACCGGCAGTGAATAATATTTTTATTGTTTATAAAAATTATAAAAATAATAATTCTGACTTCTATACATTAAATAAAAGTCGGCGTACATAAATATATATCCATATTAAATATAAAAAAGCACTTAAATTTTTGTGTCCTAGTTGAAGGATTAAAAGTCAACGACCATAAAGTCCATACTGGACATTTATCTAAGCTATTTATAGACTTTGCGGGTACAATTTTATTGACATATTTCTCATTCAGATTTCCAACTCCAATGTCTCTCTGACTGTACTGATACAGTCCAAATGAAAACAACATATGCTAAACTACCCTTTTATATTTTATTTTTTTTTAAATATACAATGTAGTTATACAAATCGTAGGAAGTGAATGACAAATAAGAGTAGAGGCGCCTCGAGTTGCGTTGAGACGCCATCTTAACGTTTTGGCGGGAATCACGTAGTGATAATGTATGTCATGGGAGTTGGGGTACAACGAACAGCGGAATGCTGGATCAAGGAAGGTGGCAAAGTTATTTAAATAATAATGTTGTTTAGTGGAGTTTGATCGGTGTCGCGCACCGTTGTGACCGTTTTTAAGTAATCGTAAAGTAATTGACGAGACGAGGATGACGTCCTCAAGACCTGTAACCACTAATGATGTTAATGAGGTAAGTGGTGTTTTTCTTCGACATATATTATACATAAGCTTATTTGTATATCAACATATAATTCGGTACATATGACACGAAATGCTTATTAATAACAAAAGCAAGTTAAGTTCCTTGCACGTTATGAAGGGTAGTTTAAAAAAAAACTATCAACTTCATTTCTATATCAAATTATCAAACGAATTCTGAATCTAATAAAAATAAAAATAAAAGAAATACTTATTCATCGTAATTATGTCACATTTTCCAAAACTTTGGGCACTTTTAAGGAATTGCTTTTTTTTACTTTTGTCGTTTGTGAAATTAAAAAAGAATTAGGAAGTTTTTATTAATTTTTGCTTACGCACGTTAGGGGCCCCGTGCCCCGGGGGCCCTGTATAATTGATACGGCAGATACGGCGGTAGCTACGCCCCTGGGTGATACCTACTCAGACGGGTTGCCAAAGAAAAAGTAAAAGTAGCTAAAAATTACATTCAAAATATGGATTAATAAGAAACAAGCCATTACGAGTATATAAGTAGCTCTATCTATTGACAACAATCAGAACGATATCCAATAGTTTTAAACACTTTAGCTCAGGATTTAATGATAACGGATGAATCTTATACATTCCAGCTCAATTCAAAAACAATATACCAAATATTGTTATATTTTTTATTTTAAATAAAATATATTTTAATTTTGATATTGACTGTACAATAGGATTAATTAATTTTGAAAAGTATCCATGATGTGTTTTATTAGTGACCTCACGGCGACCTTGCTAAACGATTCTCGAAAATGCGTGCACTTTAATCGGAATAATACACATATTTTTCCTCAATGAATAATAAATACAAAAATATTCTGTTGGTTTCGATAATATGTATATTAGTATGATTAAATATTAACAGCAGTTAAGTCATTATTTAAGGCTTCTGTAGTTGTAATTGTATTAATATATCTCTTTGGTTTTGTAGTTTGAATGGCTGCGAATGGCTGGGTTCAATAAAAATGGTGTTTTTCTGATGTTAAGTTGTTAATAGCTGAGAGGTCAATGTCACCTGTGCCTCGGAAAGCATTAAAAGCCGTGGACACACGTCCTATTTTCCGAATTAGAGATGTTATGTATACGTTATTTCGGATCTGGGTATGAATATATATGAATAATATTTTACCGGTTTCAGTTACGGTTACGGATACGAAATTATTTAGGATTATCTGAATATTTCGGATATATTCTAATACGGATATAACATTATTTAGAAATTATAAAAGAAACAATTACAATATATTAATTTGATTCTGTTTGTAAGCTATTATATAATTAAAAAAAAAATAGCTTTAAAATACAATTTGCAACCCTCTCTAAGTATAGCAATAAACCAAAATACAAAATTATTATAATAAATATTTTTTTTATCGGTTTCCGTTACGGCCACGGAGCTCTATAACATCCCTGATCCAAATGACAAAATCATAGTAGTCTTAACACATATACACTGCAACTAAACATTGTATTAAAACATATAATTTGTCTTTTTAATATGTTTGTAATAAACGTATCTAATATTATATACGGCGAAGCGAGGGCGGATATCCGGACATATTGGTTTTTTTAAACTAAATTTAGTATTTCCCAAACTGCAGACTTACAAATGTAAATCATAATAATACTGTTGGTGAAGGTCGCGAATCTTAAGGTTGATGCTTAAACTCCAGGTCGGAGCAATAAAAACTATTGAGTTTTTCTGACGATAAGTCAGCCTGGAAGACTATAAATCGCCAATGTATTCCCGTACTTCGGAAATCATGTAACACGTGTAAAGATCGGTCTCTTCCCGGTTGTATAGGATTAGCCATTTTGGGAGAGCCAATTAAAAGTACATTTGTGTTTAAGTACACACTTGTACACTATAAAAATGTCGTGCGAAATCGGCTTGTCTTCCTTCTCAAGACAGCCTTGTCTTATCCGTCCAGGCAGGCCTGCATCCAGTAGTGGACATCAACGGGCTGTTACATACATAAGTCACTTAAAAAACTAATTAAATATGCTTTTAATATTGAGAAATAAATTTATTTTGTTATTTAATTTTGTAAACAAATTATGTTACATTTTTTATCTGTGTTACAAATAAAGAACGCACATCTGTCAGAACTAGGGACTGTAATCTCGGTATCACTGGATCCCAAAATACCGAGAAAATTTTGCGGGATTCCGCTGGAATGGCAGGATTACAGAGCGTCACTGCTTTCCTTAGTCAATGAAAGGAGGCATGCTTGCGTCACAGATAATGAATGTTCCATAATTTGAAATATGTATACAATAAAATATTATCGCGCGAATATAATTATTACATAATAAGCTTCCGCAAATTAACTTTTATAATACGTAGTATTTGTGATTAATCCGTTGAAGGTCGATGAGACCTATTTTTTGCGCCGGCAATTAATGTTAAGTTTGATGTGTGTTGTCACTATTTACAATTTTAACGGACGTATAATATGTAACTATCATATTCCTCTTTAAATATGTATCTTTATTCCTTCACACCGTTTATATTTCATCACATCAGTTGTGAACAAGATCGTAAGGGAATTCGAATGTGTCGCATCAAAATCTGTCTCATGGGTCTCCAACCCTTATTAGAACACCGTGGAGCTAACTTCCAGGAGAACTAAGGCCAGTGGTTGAATATTTCAGTCTATTGTCTTCCGTATCTAAGCAAGCTCCGCTCCTAATATTCTCAGCAGCGAAGCCTTACATATGTGTAGCAAGGGGCTATTGAATAGGCATTATTTCCTCTATCAATATGAGCGTCAAAATGATTAGATCTAAGTCGCAAATATTATTAATGAACATGTATTTCTAACCCAAGTAAGCTGGTTTATAATTACTGCGTAGGATGCGGAAATGTACTGTATGCCATTTGCAACAAACCTGACGTTAGCATCGCTTTGAATTAGCGATTTATTTAAAGTCGCTAAAACGTGTTTAAAATCGACTCGACAACATTGGACAATAGTTTCTTCATATATATCGCCTTTTATTTATGTATTTAATTTGTTTGAGGAAGGTAAATATGTTATGTTAGCTCATCCTTACCTTACCATTGTAAGTAGCTATTGAGTTTGTAAAGCAAATAATTATTATAACTACCTAATATACGTCTAACTGCCGTCAACGATAAGTCAGTAGATGTTATGTCTCTTATATTATCTGTAATTACATTCGCTCGTTCACCATTGAGACCAGAATAAAGCGATCTCAAAAGTAAGAGTCGATTTGAATAGAATATTATTTGATCGTATTGAACTGAGATGATCCAGAGGTTAGAACGCGTGCATCTTAACCGAAGATTGCGGGTTCAAACCCAGGGGCAATAACTGAATTTTCATGTGATTAATTTGTGTTTATAATTCATTTCGTACTCGGCGGCGAAGGAATACATCGTGAGTAAACCTGCTGTATTCACAACCCGAATTGCAGCATGGTGGTGGAATTTTCTTCAAACCTTCTTCTCAAAGGGGGAGGAGGCCTTAGCCCAGCAGCGGGAAATTTACAGGCTGTTACTGTTGTTGATCGTTTTCCAGAGTGTATATGGAATGTAGTACCCAGGAAGACTGCACAAGGTTCTACCACTTTACAAGAAATGAATATTCATGTTGTACTATACTTTCGGTATTCACGTGTTAAAATATAGATCAACTAGCGGAACCTGCGGCTTTACACGCACGAAATTTATAAAACTTTATACCCACCATTTTACCCCCTAGAAGGGTGAGTTATAAATGTAGCCTATTGCCTTTCCCGGGGCTCTTCTTTCTCCTTACCAAATTTGGTCGAAATCAGCTGCTTATGCGTGAAGAGGTAACTTATTGTGTATATATGTGGGATTATTTTGAGTGAAACGTTTCAGAAAGAGTGATATTGCCTTAATAACTCCGGAATCAAAATTAACACGTCTGACATCGGGTTTTATTCTATGACAGCTGCCTAGTGTCATCATACTTACAAATAATAAATCCTTTTTTTTTCTCGCTGGAAAAACGCTTTACGCGCTTCCTCCATGTGATGATAAATGGGGGGGAGGACTCCCCAGAGCCCTGGACGCCGAGTACGCCCAGGTACGCCGGGTTTACCCACTAAAAAACCAGCGGTACCCTCTCCGTCTTTCGGCGGGCGCCACGGGATCGCTTACGCATGCTACCGTGAAGGCAAATAATAAATAATAAGGAGGTGTAACATTAAAATAATTAACCTAACTATCTTAATATAGCACATATATCATATATACTTAAATTATATTTCAAGTTATGGAATTATTTTATTAATAGTAGGATGTGGGATTTGCGATAAATCAAAGCGGCGCCGTATGTAGGCGGTTTATTTAATCCCATCAAAAACATAAATGTAAAAATGAGAGCCAAGTTAAATATTATGATATATACCTTGGTTGTTGTCTTCAACGACAAAAGAAGTGAGATCTAAATTTGTGCCAAGTTAAATAGTCCTTTCTGAAATTTATTTATAACTACATAAAATATCATTTCTTCTTATAACTTGGGGTAATATATTGTTGCCTAAGGTCTGACTTGGCTAGTTCTTATATGTTTATAAACACAAATTGTAGTTTGCGTTTAGAATAACAAATTATAACTCAGAACATCTAAGAAGAATGGAGGACAACTCAGTATTGCTTAGTTAGTATTAACGTACATTAAGAGCTGCGACGGTCCAGTCACCAGAAAACATGAATCTTAACTAGATATTGCGAGTTCATATCCAGACAAGTACCATTGAATATTTGTGTGCTTAATTTGTGTTTATAATTCATTTGTAACAGGCTTGCAACTTACGAAGGCTATAATATAATTCGTATATAAGAACTAGCCAAGTCAGACCTTAGGCAACAATATATTACCCCAAGTTATAAGAAGAAATGATATTTTATGTAGTTATAAATAAATTTCAGAAAGGACTATTTAACTTGGCACAAATTTAGATCTCACTTCTTTTGTCGTTGAAGACAACAACCAAGGTATATATCATAATATTTAACTTGGCTCTCATTTTTACATTTATGTTTTTGATGGGATATCACTACTTTTTGTATATAAATTATTAGTAGGTACTTATTAATAACAAAATGAATACCAAATGGTTTTTGTTAAGCTATTCTATTTTCTTATGTTTACGGGGTATAATTGTCTTTTTTTTTATACGTTCTTATTTTTCTTGTAGGTACCTCTTAAATGTTCGAGTGAATTGATCATTCAGTGTCCGGATATTTTTTACGCGTTTTCTGTTTATACTTAATTTGCCCAAGTAGGGGTGGTATAATGTGCGCAGACGGTTGTACTCTACAATAGAGCTCTCTTGTGTCTTGATTTGACTTGGACCTAAATTGATAAGATGTACTCCATCTAAGTTTTTAACTCTAGAGAGGCCAACGTAAGCCTGCTCTTTACTTAATATAGAGGAGCCTATGTCGAAAAGAGCACCGTCAAGGCGAAGGCCTTGTGATTTGTGTATAGTAGTAGAATATGCTAAGCAAATAGAGAATTGTTTCCTTTGAACATATATGGACATTACTTAATATCTGTAACTTGGTTTGGTTTCTAGTTCGCAAATTAAATTATGTTTAAATTGAATTGTTATTTTACGTGCGCTATTGCTGTTGTCGACGTCCTCAATGTACTTTCTCTATTTTTCCATTGGATCCATTCACCAGTCCTTTGCTGACATCAGCATGCTCGCTCGATACTGTTCTTCCAAGCAATAAGGATCCCCGTTTGAAGCGCTAGAGTACAAACTTAAATCATTCCAGTTACGATTACAGTCACTCTACTACAGTAAGTACAGTTACTCTACTACAGTCTCACGAAACCTATTTTATTGTTGTATACTAGTATACTCAAACAAAAAATATGCAGTCGAATAGACTAGGCAGCTTCCATCGGAAGGCATTGAAATAATTCTTATGAGTGCGGTTGCCACTCGCTCAGACACGTCCGCGTTAAGGTTTAATCACAACGCTTCTATCCCCCTGCTTCGGCGTCACGTTACGCGCCGTGTACCGAAATGCCTATTATTTTATTTCTTTGAAGTATATATATATATATAGATTTTGCACCATTGATGTGCGCTAAATGCTAGTTAATAACGTAATAAATACCAAAGTCGGCTATACTAATAAGTGATAAAATGGAAATATTTGGATTTAAAAAACTTAAGGGTGGTATTCAACTTGTTATGTATTCACGTGAAGACCTTAAAATCCATATTAAGACCGGCTGTCATAAGTTTTGATTGCTGGTTCTTACATAATTTTTTTTATTATTACAGTTATTACAGGAACTAAGTATATAAGTGTTCCTATAGACCCAATAAAATGAAAAATTATAATAAAATGATAAAAAATTACCAGTTTCAGATTTTTTCCTTTATATTGGCCTAATTATCTACCTGCATACCAAATTTGAACTTTCTAGGTCACCTGGAAGTAGGATATAGTTTTGATCTATAGGTCAGTCAGTGATAAAAATGACGATTTTTAGACGTTAATATCTAAATAACCATTTGAGATGCGTTTATGAAATTTGGAACACATATGTATCTCGCGAGTCTCAATATATGAGCCAAATTTGACACATTTATGACAAATAGTTTATGAGTTATGAGGAGGTCAAAAGTGGCTCCAAATGGTTCGTGTAATATTACACACGGTGCTGCACGCCAGTTCTGTTACTAGAACTTGGCTGACACGCTACCGCGTGTCTAGATTTAACTGTGACTCAATTAGAGCATTTCTATGAATATGTCCAATTCAGATCCTTCTAAAACTGAGTCACGTCATTGAGGAATTTAAGGATCTAACCTCTGTTGACAAACATGAGTGTTCTGATGGAATATTATTTAGCCGGATATGTGTCACCGATCTGCAGTTTATGCCCAACTTGTGGACTATTTTCTTCCATCCTCATGTTTGAAGAATAATCAGCCAAACTACTGCAACGCTGATTGCATAGCCGAGATGGCCCAATGGTTAGAACGCGTGCATTTTAACTGATGATTGCGGGTTCAAACCTTGTCTAGGTTGTAATCATTATAGAAACGAATATGTGCCCCAGGAAGGATGTATTAAGTCTGAAAAGTCACAAACAAGGTGACGTTAGTTTACCTTTCCTCCTCGTGTCTATACCATGATTGTCACCGTTTCTTTCGAAAAGATCTATATTGTTATGAATATAGATAATATTGTTGTAAACATATTGTAAACAAAATACTAACTTTATTTAACGCACGCACGCGCGCACGCGCACGCGCGCACGAATCCTATTTCATTTGCATTTTACTTATACTAAGTATATATATAAGTATGTCTATGTATATAACGGCGAGCCGGCAATATTGTTTGGTTCGGGGTTACCATCTTCGTCATACATGTTCACAAATAATACAACAAATCGATGGGTGGATTATCGTCATTAGTGGATTATCTTATCCTTCTTGACAACTGACATTTTATGTTTTTCTAACGTGACCAAGAGTAATTGACTTCACTGGCCATCCAGAATCAAATCTCAACATATATATGAATTTTTTTCATAGTTCTATACCTATACAAGTATTATAATATGTACTTATATTTTTATGTAGTGACACTTATTAATAACCACCTTCATGGTTTTCTGTTTAACCTAAAGGTTGAATGGCAGAGAGCACCTAGCACTAAGTCCGCCTTTAGTTCCATTTACTTTGTGGTGGTCAATAAAGTCTTTAAATAAATAACTTCTGACTCGAACGAGTAACGAATAATATTTTAACCACTTACGACTTCGACCTTGAATTGTATTGAGAATAATAATAAAAAGAATCGGATGTTTTTTATTATATATCTCAACAATGTAAACAGTTGGAATACCACTTAATTACAAAATGTGTATAAAGTGTGTAGTCATTGGTCATGAGTGAAAAATTCTAGAATTAAATTCAATACAAGTATTACTTAGAAGGAGCTTAGGCTGCCTTGGAAGGTTTTTATAATAAAAATTACTTCTGCATTTCCTTTGTACATTATTAAAATCAAATAAAATTTATTTGTATGACTGTATTTTAACACTACCGCCGTTTCGGAAAGCAGTATCCAGCGAAAAGAAACGGCAAGAAACTCGTACAGATGCTCTTTTCATCATAATTATTCATCTTTTCATTCACAATTATTGTTCAATCAAGCCTGTGTTGGAACCAGAGCTTAAAACCAGGCGTTTTTTTTCTAATTTTTTTTTTTTTTATTATCTGTGCAATGGTAGAAATTCATTTATGGTTCTATCGCAACAAATCTATCAGGATTTTGAACAATTCCAGCTCGCAGAAAATAATGGTTAATTTCAAAATTCTATGGAAAATTTAAAATGGTTAAACGTATTAGATTTTCCTATAATGAAATATTTAAGAAGGAAATAAATAAAAAAAATTATATTTCGATGAAGTGTCCCTTAGAAACTACTTCTTTATTTAACCATTTTAACTTTGTGCGGGCTCGAGGGGGAATAACAAATACAATCCCCTTAGTAATTAAATATGTTATCGTTAGATTTCGTACAGCTTGTAACTAACTGTTATATGACCTCTTTGCTCGTATAAAATATCATCGACGTCAATTTCTTGAAAAAATGTTCTCTTGCAAAAGGTAAAGACGTTCCTCATTCGTACACTACTTACGTTCAACGTTCTACTACGTTCCAATTGAAGAAAATTATATCTAATCAGTGGTAATAGACGTATAATTCATTCAGAAAGGATAGAAGTGATAAAGAAAAAAATCACTAATATGCTCAACTCGCGGAAAAATATTCCAACACTATTTACGTTACCACTTCATCTTAAGCTATAACTTCCTCAATGAATGGGCTATCTAAGGCAAGATATTATGATTTTTTTTTTAATTGGCTTGGTATATAAACCAGGGCCTGGTTCGCTTTAATCTGAGGATCTTGGTCGTAGCACATTCTGGGGAGCATTGATACATCTAGGGAGAACATGGTGCCCTGTTGGAAAGTAAAAAACTCAACACGTACTTTTTATGTATTTTATTATGACTGAAATGTCAAGTTTCGAAAAAAAAAACTCTCAAAATATTTTTGTAAGGTTATATCAATCTAAAATAGGAAAAGTTATAGGATAAAATAATGTTTCGAGGCGTTAGATAGGGGCCGATACTGGTGCACACAAATAAACAAACTCTTCAATTTAAACAATAGGACAGATAGATCAAAGTCTTCATGAAAAAATGTAGAAATAAAAAAACGCCATTAGAAATAAGTAAACAACTTTAATATGTCTATACATAATAGTACATGACTCACAGACATCATATAATAAGCCGTGTGCTTACGAAACGTATTTACAAACAAACACATTTAAATAAAATATTCCTATGATTTCAAGACGTTATAAAATATTTTAAATTGTACGATGTTGTTAATAAAATGTTTTTAAATATTTTAATTATTATTGTACAGACATTCAGATTGAAACGATTACAGTTTGTGACACATTTAATGTAGAACTTTATGTCGCTATGCTTTTATATTTTTAAATAAATAATTAGTATTTAGAACTATATTTATTTGGTGGTAGGGCTTTGTGCAAGCCCGTCTGAGTAGGTACCACTCAAATATTCAACCGCCAAACAGCAATACTTGAGCCAGTGTAACTACAGGCACAAGGGACAAAACATCTACCCAACATAGTTTCCAAGGTGGTGCTTTGGAGGTATAAGGGACGTTTAATTCTTCATACGTCGCAAAGGTCTAATGGGTAATGATTACTTTATAAAATGGTTCATTTCCCAGTCTACCTTATGTGATAAAAAAACCGCTAAATAGCAATGTAGTTGAATTACACGATGGGTATGTTACAAATTACATGCCGTCTGTTTAACAAGCAAGTGTATTTGTGAATTTGCCGTTATAGGACGATCAGAACTTGCAAGTACTAGGAACTAGGAACTTCTTCGGAGATAAAGGTTTGAAGCGGCAATACAACTGGCTGACTGGATGAATAAAAGAAAAACTCTACCAATATTAGCAAGGGATTGGTCAAGTTTTTTATTGCAGCTAGGATTTAGATCTAAATACTAATGGAACTTAGAGCCTGCAGCCCTGGTTTATCTCGCTCAAGGTGATTTGATGCGAAGGTACGAAAATAAATAATAATTTTGTAAAAACGAAGCATTTTCAACGTCATTTTAAAATGTATATATACTAGCTAGAGTCCATATACATAAAAACTATTGTGCGACGCTACAATATTGCGGTAAAATATTCCGTGCTCTATGAATGCCGATTCTTAATTTTTGTGACGATCGGTTGAATGTTAAGTAGTTGTAATGCAACAACGCCATCTAGTGACGAGTTGCAACATTATAAAAACTTCCATGGAAGAATTCATATATGACCTAATTTTCATGGTTACTGGTGAAACCGCGTCGAAGTACATTAATATCAAAAATATAACAATATAAACTAATATTCTCCGGCATCCATTTCTCAACATTCATCGATATACGACGGACAACATCACATACCGTGCGAGTGTAGTTGCCGACGAGAGCTAGTGATGTACAAATATAATTATCGTAAAATAAATGTGGCTTAATAAAAAAACCGTAATTAAAATGTTATTTGATTGCCTTGACTAATACGACAGATGAACAATTCACCACAGTTAAACATTCAATACACGTAGTTTCACGGATACATATTAGATGTTATCTGAGTCATCTCGATATAAATCTTTCAAGGCTCAAAATATATATATATATATATCAACGAAATGACTAAACTTTACTAAGTATTTATCTTTCAAATATTATGTTACTCTATACTAATTCCGCTTCAAATAAACTAACAAAAATTCGACTATAAGGAAACACTTGCAAGCGCTAACCGAGTTTAGTCTGCGTTATTTTGTTTCTATGTCGCTTAGTTAATTATTATATTCTTTGATTATTTATATGTCTCAAAGTCTGTCAAAGCTGAGAACGCATTGAAAAAGAGTAGCCAACTATAATCAACTAAATACACGATTAAAGTACTTTGACGTTTGGCGAATGTCAAGTGTAACTGACGCACGCTAAGATAATAAAGTTGGTTCGTTTGTAGTGCGCAGGTCCGGACCATAAGTTTAGGGGGCCCTGGGCTAACACTACTTAGGGGCCAACCTAAGACATATCCGAACGTAGACTTGAATTAAATTAATTAAATGGGTTTGATTAATTGCAGGACTCGCAGGGCTGCAAACCATACCAAATGTTTAATTTAATAAAGTTATGGATTGTTTCGCATTATCGTCTATTTTTTAATTTGACTTGATTTAGCTGGGGCCCCCTTGAATCCACGGGGCCCTGGGCTGAAGCCCAAAAAGCCATATGATAGATCCGGCCCTGGTAGTGTACTATATATATATATAGAACAAGTTCTATCTCACTAAACATTAACCTACTTACATGGCTAGCTTAACAAGTAACATGTTAAATCCCTTGTGCCTGTAGTTACACTGGCTCACTCAATACTTAATAGTTTTATCTTTTTAACCAAAACACATTACTATTAACCATTGGTATTATGTGGTATGTAATGAGTGGGTGTTACCTACTATCAGACCCACCAAGTAAAAAATGAATTTAAAACATACCTACATTCAAATATTTCATACTTTGATAGAATTTTATAAGGGTCTCAAAATCATAAGTTGACTAAAGTTTATTCGTGCAAAACAGTTTGCGCAATAAAGCGCGATGTGCAAATATAATGCGCAAACCAAATCGCACAAGTTTCCGTATCGTTTTTTCTTCAAATACATAATAGTTTTTTGTCAAATTACTTCGACGCGACTATGTATTATTTAACCGAGGATAAATTAAATACCTAATATCTACAATTACATATATAAGTATATTAAATTTTACATAGAAATGAAATATAGGAGAATGTTAATAATACCTTTATATTACCAAAGTTACAGTTAAAATTATTTTTAAGTTTACATATATATTACAACCTTAATTTTACACTATATCTAATTACGACTTACATAAATAATGACTAAAAGGCATATATGGCTTTTTAAATAACTAAATTTATGTACATAATTAAATATTGCTTAATTATTTGGTGGAAAGATTTCCCTTGTTCGATTTCATGTTCTCGTTTTATTTTAAACGTCATATCAACCATAAATATATTATGAAATGCCTAAAGTCCGTATTCAGAAATAATACTATGAGTACTGACGTCAGTACTCGAGTGGTGGACGATATGCCTTAATTAGAGGGACTGTTAGGTAAACTCGATAGTTATACAACGTATAGTTTCGCTGCACGTGACGACGCTGAAGTCAGATTTGTTGTGAATTGCCCTCTTACTTTATAATTTGGTTTATTTTATATAATATGATGAATTACAGCAACGAATAATGTTTTCATAATTGTATCAACGATGTTTAACTATTAATTCCATAAATCTAAATAATCAGACACTGTTTGCAATCTTATGTATTTTTGAGCTTAGCTGCGCAAATGAATCAATCACAGATCGGATCTGTGCGTTCGCATAGTAAAAAGTAGATTCAGTATTGATTGTGTATAAAAATACACAAACAATACTGAAGCTACTTGTCAATAAACCGGGTGTAAGTACTCATCGTAGTTAGTGCAGAGAGAAATTTATCGACCGAAGTTTAGTGACTATGTGGATGGAATTTGATACATAAAATTTATTTTTTCATTGCAAAATCATTTCGCTCAGTTAAACGAAAATACATGTACGTATGTACCATGCAGCTTACCATAAAGTATATGTATATGCTTTAGTATAGTTTTTTGTTTAATAATATTTAATTAATTTAATTAAATAATATGTCAATATTTCAAATATACTACGTATTAAATCATAGATGTTTTAGTACATCGAAGAAACATAAATTATTATTAATCAAAAATATTCATTCTCAAAAATATAGCAATTAACGGATTATTTTTGTATTTAATAATTATGTAATTATAATTTATGAAATGTAAGCTGTTTTAATTATGATATGGTCATATTAAAATCGATGATTATTATATTTCCTCGGTCCTCGCACAAAATGAGAATCGGGTAACGAAAAGTCAAAATACGCTCGAGCGCGCGGACCCCGCGTGTCGCCGCCGCGCCGCTTCGGCGCCCTCGAGGACGAGGTATTTATTTAGGTGGGCCGCCGAGTGTGCTGGATACGGATGCTGCGCCCTACGCGACGACGGCGCGCGACGACGGCGCTCAGTTGGAGTGGTTGCGCGCGGGGTGCGGCGGCTGCAGCGCGGGGTTGGCCACGGCGATGATGCTGTCGCCGCGCGCCGCCACCACGTGCGGCCGCGCCTCCTCGCCCTCCTGCCGGACATTCAATGTACCCAGCTCCCGTTACGTGTCGTGCGAGGTGCGGGATCGGTTCTCAGAAGATTCTATCGGCATTAAACTTTGAAAGACTAGGGGGACGTGAGATGCTGTTCACAAAGTTGAAGCCCACGGGGAACGATAGCGGTACCCTCGATGCACCGATAATATACCGAGTGGAACTTACGGGTGGTGGAGTGCTGGTGCTGGAGTACGAACACCGCGAGTCGGCGTCGTCGCTCTCGGTCTTCATCCCCCACCAGCTGGAAAAATTAAACATCAGCCAACTTAGTATGAAACTTACCGACGAGGTATAATCGTGCACGTGAACTATGGGTTGGGATTTGGAATAATAAACTCTTTCGTGCTCCACACAAACAGAACTATAAAAAACTCGTGTTTTTTATAGTTCTGTTCTGTCTGTTCTCGTGTCTGTTCTGTCTGTCAAAATAATAACAAATTTGATGGAATCGGAACCAAATAAATTATTGTCATTCCAATTGGAATGGTATAGAGCAAAGACATTTTGTCGGGAGCTGGATAATCATATGACATCTCCTGATTTGAAACTTGCGTATTCGATCTTGACCATTTGATTTAATCTTCTAAAAGCACCAGAAACATAATATCTCAGTTCCTAAGGTTGATAGCGCGTTAGCGATGTGAATTATGAGTAATATTATCACAGCGCCAATGTATATGGGTGGTAATGACCCATACCATAATATAATAATTTGCAGTTAGAATTCGTGTTTTTAATTTGTTCTAAATAATTCATAATAAAAACAAATACCTGTGATTCGAGCTTCTGGCTGTGTCTGGACTGGCCCTGACTCCGTTACCGTCATCTCCATCCTAATAATAGAAAAGTATTCATTAATTTAAAATTATTCAATTGATAATTTTAAATTTATAAGTAAAAATGAGTTTGTCTGCTATTTCGAATACATTATAAACGTTAATAGTACATATAACCTCATTTACTTGTTGAACAGCAACATTAGTTAAAAAGCAAAGTAAAAGTAAAAGATGCAAGTTATCATATAGTAAATGGTAATATAATATAGAATACATATATATAGAAGAGAAAATATAGTATATATACTTACCGCAACTGAAAGAAATTAAAGTGAGTACCAGTAAGTTATTAGTAAAATAAAAAATGATTTTAGAGAAGCGTTCGACATAATCATGCTTACCTTTACCAAGAACAGACAAAAGCAAAATAAGATAAAAAATAATAATAATATGTTTTTAATAGTGACAGCTTAGTTATTTAATTTGTTTTAACTTTTTAATAAAATAAATGGCTATTTTAATGGTGGAGTACCTCTAGGTGCTCTCATTGAGCCCAAATTATTTATGCAATAATGAATTTATTCTTGAACGTTTAATTATAAATTATTTAATAAAATTCACTTAGATTATTATTACATATAGAATACTAATAGGAAACTATATTAGAACAGTCGAATTCTTATTTGATTAGACACGATTATAACAAGATTCAACAACGAAATAACACGAAGATGACTTCGTGATCGACTTAGATTTATATTTACATGCTAAATAATCTTTCCCTCTTATTATTAGTCCGATATATTTTTTAGTATTAAACTGTTAGTATTTATTAAATTTGCTATATCTATTCTATGTTAGACTAGGTTATTTGGTGAGGTCAATCTTAGTGGTGACGACCTGCCGCGGTCGTTTACTGGGCGTCTCGTCCTCGTCGCGGTCCCGCTCCTCTGTCGCGGTGGTTGGTGGGAGGCTGAAAGTTTAAAGATGTTAATTATAAACTTTTCTTGTCAATATTTTCTTCTTATAAGATGTACTAAAATATTAATAAACAATTAAGTATTAATGATTATATATGTTATCTCTTACATTTCTAAGCAATGGTGATGTTAGGTATACATATATATAATTGTAATAATATATATAATGGTGTAGTATAAGCTGATCTAAAATTTTTGAACATATACTATATAAAACGGTGTAAAAATTTCAGAGATCTTGAGGATCTAGGTATAAACTAATTTGAGGGTTAAATATCTACTGAAATAGTATCATCCTCGCTCCTGACTTTGCTCTTATTAATAGCGTTGACTAATACATATGAAGGACACATTGCTGGTGTCTAATAACAAAAGTATAATCTCTACCCATGCTTAGAGTAGTGCAGACCAGCTCGTCTGACCAACTGCCTCGCCAGCGGAAACAGCTCATCGCGGCGAGTGAGCAGCGCAGGGACACATCTGCATATCTGAGCTGCGGCCTCGTTGACCATTACCTGAAAGTATCGAAGTTTGTATTATTAAACAAGCTCTACGGTGACGGGGTGATAGCGGTGGTGGTGGTAGCCATGATATCTCTACCCATAAGTGTCGTAAAAGTTAATTTTCTTAAAAAGTTAATCGAACACATAAATAAATCAACTATTTTTACGGTGATCTGACTAATCTCTTAGCCAAAAGATCAATGGGACTTGTTGGTTGGTGGAAAAGTGAGGGAAACTTTTAGATACAGTTTTGAGTTCAAGCAATCATTGTACTGGTGATAAATATTTGGTTATATTTCTTCATCCTTGCACCAATTATTCATTCCGTTGAATCAATATTCATAAGAAATTCTGGAACCAGCACCAATCCGAATGGAGGAAAACCAACAGTTGTGGGATGTTTCGAAATTTGAAATGAACTCAACGAAAGATCCCTTCGAAATCTTTACTCTTGCGCACATAATAAAATAAAGTATTATCCATTTATTGTTAATATCCATTTATCCATTATATAAACAAAAAAAAACCACCTATATTGTACTTATATCTATATTTTTTTTCCTATAAATTTGAGATTTGGCAAATAGTAGAATTTTCGATTGATTCACTTTTGGATGTTATAATATGAAGAGAGAACTTTTGCAATAAAATTATTCCGTTCAAAAGTGTAAGATGGCAGTTAACTAATGTGTATTTGTATTTATTATAAAATAATAATACTCATCTATTCAAGTTTAATGACATATATATACATAAATAAATGCAACCGCTCAGGTCAACTAACCTCATGAAGTGTAAGCGGTTTCTCTGGTTTCCGTTTGCAATCAAACCTCCCATAAATCGCCGCATACTTCCTTATTTCCTCCATCCTCCTTGGATCTGATTCCGGCATCATCATCACCAGCTCCAACTCTTTACACATTTTCTTTTTCGTATTCTGAGGCTTTGGTTCCAATTGTGGCAAATGTTTGCTCAATTTCTCCGCCGCAGCAGCCAACTTCTGTACATGAATATCTAAAAGGACTGGGGTTAACTGTACAGGAGAAGTAACAGAGCTAGGACTAGAGCCAGAAGAGGCTGGCGGGCAGGCACTTTGGGGAGAGAAGGATCTCGCTGTTGTTGTTACTGGTGCGGTGGGGGCTGGAGAGGGAGGAAGAACGATTTTTGTGAACGTTCCAGCATGACTATGTACAGGACTTGCGTTCGGTGCCGAGGCATTGGATCCGCAACTATTCTCTGGAGCACCTGGTGAGGGACTATACATCGGCCTATTGTTATCAGGTGACGCAACAGTTCTAGGTAAATTTGGGATTGAAGGCGGTATATTTAGGAGTCTTTGGTTGCATTGCATGAAAGGATTGTCGGTGGGGCATAGGTTCGGAACGATAGGTATCTGAAAAAGGGCTGGATTGTTAACCCATTCTTGAAGGGCTTTTTGGAGTCGTCTCACGTGGAGAGGTTTTGACGCCATCCCAACTAGTGCCATTATTTCTAAGAATTCCTCTTCACCAGCATCGCACAGCTGTTGGACATCATCACCACCTAGACAAATACATATAATTGTTAAAAAAATTATATCTTAAATTTAATGTATATTTTCATTGATTAAGTTTCGATTGACTGAAGCCAACTTAATGGGTACTGAATGATTTCGCCTACGAATATTTTTTCTTAACATATTCAATTTCAAATACAAACTCTTTAGTCGGAGATGTTTTTACTTAATAATAACTGGGAACGACAAACATCTTATCTGTCAAAAAAAAAACCAAACGAGAACACATTAATTTGCATCTAGTAAGTCGAGTTCATTCCGCTATTATTGTTCGCCGCAAAAACGTGTGATTCTTAAAAAAAAGGCCAGCACACAGTTTTAATTTAGGCGAATATGCAAATGCTTTACGTGACCATTTTGCGAAGGGGCTTCGAGGAAAAAAACAAAAGGGGCCAAGAAACGGCCGAACCCTTCCTTAGAGTGTAATTGCCAGAATTAAAAAATAAAAATAGAAAAAAAAAATTAGCATAGGATGTCTGCGTTGCTTTTTTCGCGTATGGAAATTTGTTTTTTGATGCCTCTCTGATCTTCGAGGATGAGAAAGGTTTTTTTTTTAAAGTTCCTGCCGATATTTTAAGTTGTATAGTAAGTTAATTGTTTACATTGATTTTCAGTTCAAGAACTTGTTCTATATTCAAATTTTTAACGACTTTTATATATAAGAAAAGTAAATAGGAAGTCAGAGTAATTTTAAAATGTTTTGTTATCTTTTACTTTAAACAAATTATTACTTTTATTAAAATTAACATTAACAATTTCAGCAATATAAACAACACACGACCCGCCCCGGCTACGCACGGGTGCAATGCTAATACTAAATGTACTATAGAACGTCTTTATATACAACTTTCACAGCTTTTGTATAGAAAATAACAAAACATTCTGATTTTCGTAAAGAGCCGTTTTAATAAGACAGGTGAACCGATACTTCGAAATTGCAGACATTATGGGAAGACGGTTAACCTCTGCGTACAAGTGTATTGTGCACACACGCAAAACGTAACACAGTAATTGAGTGATCTTTGGTGGTGTGTGTTACTGATGTTGTAACTTCAAATAAACTGATGATTACACACACATTGATACAAGATATTTGTTTTGTGAGAGAAAAGATATCATTTTGGGAAATTGTTTGTATGTATGTAAAGGCCAAGTCTATTCGTTCCAAATAAACTTTGATTTATATTGTTATTATTATGTTTATCTTAATACTTTAAATAGCGCTTGGCTATATAATTTCAACACTGAAAATATCACTAGCACAGAAAACACAGTGGAAGTTGTCCAGCCCGTGCATATACTTACCGAAATTGTACCTAATGGCGATTTGAATGTTGATGGGTGCCAGAGTACATTGTAACGACAGTGAAGATTAAAACCAGGGAGGCATCGATACGCCTTTTTGCCGATACAAATACCGATACACTTATCGAATTTAAATAAAGGTACAATAAAACGTTACAGACTTGGAATGTGAATATTGGTAATTAAGCTCAGTAATTAAGGTTCTTTAATAAGAGTTAGTAATTAAAAAAAAAAATTAATACAATTTTTGTTTAAAAAACAAATCATTATGTTGTTCGACAAAGTCGAAAATGACAAAACAAGAGGTGCATTTACATTACTTTTTTAAACATGTAATTTGAACAGTATAGTTGTATCGGCCAGAAAAATATCGCTGATACCGATATATCGGAAAACCTACTGTATCGCCGATATATCGGTATCGGTATCGGTATCGGATGCATCCCTAATTAAAACCTTCTTAATAAAAACAAAATTATGTGCCAACCAACAAAAATCCATTTAACCCTAATTAATGCATTACGTTAATTAACCCACCCTTAAATCAACTTGTGTTAATTGGTTTTGTGCAACCAGTCATTCGTTTTTAAATATGAAAAAATCAAAATATTCTTTGAATCGTCATGTTAATGTTGAATTCAGTGTAAAGCTATCACCGATTCGGAAAGAAGATTCTATCGAGAGAAAGCGCCAAAAATGTATACTAGTAGTTACTCTATTCCAATTTGGAAACAATTACATGTAAACCATTTTAATTTCAGAGTATGTATGTGTAAATATAGGTGTAATACAATAATTACCCATTTCGAGAAGCGTGTCGTAGTATGCCAAGAGACTGGCACGTTGCATCACTCGATACAGTTGTAGTTCGGCTTCGTTAGCTGGCGCTGATGTCACTACCACTGAAAGTAAGAGGTTTCATTTATATAAATATATTTATATGGGTCATATTAAAAAGATGGCTAAAAAAATTGAAATATCTGATAAAGCTGAATAATGTATATGTATAAATAGGTATATATACCTCAATGGCAAGAATTATATGAGTTTAACACTCGTCTAATAAAATCTTAGTAATAAAAATTTATATTTAGCTAGCTGTATGTATTGAAGATATCACAGTGCAACCCATACTATCAGCACACATCTCTTGTAATACGATGATCTTCGTCAAACTAGAATTATTTATATGTCAAAGCTGAGAACGCGTCAATAAAAATATTGGCCAACGGTTGTCTACTATGTACACGCATGTAATGTGACGTTTGGCGAGTGTCAAGCGTAGCAGTCACGCACACCAAGTTAGTCAACTTTGTTTTAGCTCTTTTCTAGTGCAACACTCTACTCTGTTCCAACCATAACAGGAAAAAAGCCAAATAAACAGCATTTGACAGCAAATTGACGCGTTATCGTTGGTCGAGAGCTTGATTAATCTATGATATTCACTATGGATTTGCGAAAAGATGTCGTTTTGAACGTCGACGAAACTGTTATCGGAATTTTGGAAGTCAAATTAAAGTGGCAATAAGTGGTTAAGTGCAATAGTGTTGTATTATAAATAAATATATATTAATCATAAACTCTTAGTAGTGCACAACATAGCTGAGTTATTAGCAACTATAGTACTTAGCAATAGTAGTAATACGGAAATCTAAGGTATATTTTTTCCAACTTCCATTGGGATAGGCTGTATCTAGATATAGGTAATACCAACTTTACGTGGTCCGAGCTACGGGAATGTTAACAATGACAAAATCTAAACTCCACGGTAACTATTAATTCTTGTGAGATTTGAAACCTGGTCATTAGGACCACGCTTCAATCTATTTGCAAACAGCTATTTTCGTAATCATTGTTTATTTCTAAAAAGATTTACCTTGCCTAATAACTTATTAAGTATTCGTTTTATACTTTGAATGTTGTTACTTTGCATATACGTCATGATACTGCAAAATGATTCTGTTGAAATTATTTAAAAGTGCTTGTAAGAAAGCCTACTTGAACAAAATACCTATATAATATTAATTATTATTATTAGTATTAATCATCATTTAAGTAACCAAACTATCAAATCATTATAAAACATTTTCTAAGATGGATAAAGTTATCAAATTGATCGGCTATCCAAAACATTTAGCAGTTCAACCAGACAGTGCGTGTTCTAAGTAATTTCGTTCCCAAATCGCGTGAGGAGACGTCCGCACAAAAAACAACCCTCTTTAAAACAACCCCTGCTATTACCAAAGGAATTGGTTCAACCGTCACCGGACGAAAAAATAGATGAATAAAATTTTTACATAAAGGACCCCTTTGTTAAGCAAACGGGTTGTGTTCGACCCGCCAATGCTGTCGTTGCGCGGGAAAAATATCGATCCATGTTGCCACATAGAAAAAAATAGTTGCCACCCTTAACGCATTTGACGTGCACTATTGGTTTTTATAATGGAAAAAAAACGTCGGGTCGATTTTAACTCCACCCCAGGCAGGTATAATGTAGAAAAAAAATTACGACAATTCTGTCGCCTTACATTAGTTATTTATGACAGTTATGTACTATATAAAGTATTTATGTTTCTAATGTAATAGTTTCTTGGATTGTTTTTTTTAAATAGGTTTTATATATTTAAAAACTTTTGTAAGATGTTTAATCTGTATGCTTTATACCGGCTTCTGAATATGTATTTTAAGTAATATTCATTTCAAGTTAATGTAAAAAATTGATAATGAGGCAAGTAGAAACCAAACTCAAATTTCAACGCAAAGACAACCGTAAAATGCCAGAAAGTGTTATGCGATATTGACTATCAATAATTATAAAATTTAAGTAACACACGAAACAAAATAGCGCATCAAGAAGTCGGAGATACGAGATGAGTTCTTACATAGTATAGGTTAGAGTAAAGTATTAAATTACTATAATTTAATGATTAAAAAATAAAAAGTTATATAAATAAATCAAGTACTATTAATAAAATCATATAACCCTTTTCTTAAATACAACAGACAATAGAAAAAGTAACTTAACATAAATACAGAAAAAAAAAGATCTCGCAGAAAGTTCACAGACCTAAAAAACGTAATTGTTCATATATTTTTTATGACGAGACTCATTCTTACGAACTTTCTTCGAAAAAAACACTACAGTGAGATCAGTGTAGTGTCCAAAAAACGCATTTGCATAGTCTCTCTGTGTATAAAAAATCGCCACTATCGCGGCGTATGCAAATTTCAGACCGAACCGATGGGGTTGGAACGACCACATGGCTCGTCTATTGTTTTTTTTTTATTTAATCTTTTTTTTTAAATTGGTCACGTAACACGTTCGGTAATGATAATTTAAAATTATCTTTCTTAATTTTATTCAAGTCTCACGATGCTCTGCAGTTTTTTGGACAGTTTTTATCTTGAGAATATTTGTTTGAAATAACTGTGTGATTATTTCACCTGGGAGTTTTTTTTTTAATAGATTTATAGTTTTTTTTTTCTATATTAGAATTTCTGATAATTTTTAATTTTAGAACATTTGCATAAACATACATATAATACATTCGATGTTAAGTTAAAATATTAATACTAATTAAAATAGAAGATGAACTTTAGTATTAAATGAAAATGTTTTTACCTAATGTAATTGTTGGCTGGGCGAAAGCTTCTTATCGTGGATAGGCACGGTAGAATAAGGTTAATAACCTCCAAGGTTAGGTTTCCAATTATTAGATTAATCATGAACATAATTACTCAAATAACTAGATTTGAACCAGTGAACCTCCGGATCCAAGTGCACCATCCACACAACCACCGGCCTTTTCGTTACCAAATTATAAATTTTACAACAATTTTTATTGTATCATTGTTACTTGAAAATATTCATTAAGTTCAGCTCGTAATGTAAATTAAAGTCAGGTGTGGTCATATTTTTCCACCATCTGTACGTTTTTACCTCTGTTGAGTTTTTACCGCTTAAATTATTTTCCATTGCAACATTACACATAATAAATGAAGCGAATGTGTCTTGTTTTTGTTACCAGTTTAAAAAAAAAATATATGTAACTTTTATTTCTATAATTAAAAGATGCAGATTAAAGAACTTGCTTCATGCATATTTATATTTTTTTAATTTAATATGCACAGACAGGGGAAAAGCTATGCTTGACATTCGTCTGGATGTTCGTTCGTACTAGAAAAGTCATTTATGTATCGATCGCGTTAAGATATGTTTTGTCTGTGAGTTTTTCTGCTCGAAAAATATGAATATTATAATGTCCATCGCGCGTTTGGAATTTTTGTATTTAATTATAAAATATTTTAAAATTAGTTTAATATGTTTAAATTTGTGAATGTTGGGTAAATTTTTTTTTATATATTTTGTGTGAAATATATATTTATATTGTCAATAAAGGTACCTTTTTAAATCTACACTAATATTGTAAATGCGAAAGTAACTCTTCTTGTTACCTCTTCGTACTTAACCCCCGAACCGATATCGACAAGATGGAGTTTGAGTCACTGTTAAGGACATATGCTATTTTTTTTAACTCACCCCTCGAGAGGGTAAAATGGAGGTTGACGGTTTGTGTGCTATAGGAAAAGTTTTATCAATTTAAAAAGCCGCAAGATCAGCTTTAGTTATTAAATATATAAAATATGTATTTTAAATAGACTAGTGTTATTAACACGATCCCACTGTCCAAAAAGCCGATCAATAGTTAAACAATAAGCATACTGTATTTTCATGTTTCTGTCTGTGTATAGAAAAGGGTTAAAAGTAAAATTCTAGTAACTCTTTGTGCAAGACAACTAAGTTCTATAATTTTTATTATTTATTAAAAAGTAACCGTTATTTGATCTATTTATGATTTCCATTTATCGATATAATCTGCTATAAAAACACGCCATTTTGTTTTTCTCAAATGTAATCCTTTTTTAAAAGCCCGCCAAAACTACTTATCCTTTTTCCACAGATAATAAAATGTTAAATTAGGTCATTAATCGATTAACAAAACTAACGTTCGATTCAAATTGACATTAATTAATGTTGGTTCGAGATATAAAGTAATTAATACTTCAAATTCAAATTATAATATTACAAATTATTATCATTTAATTGCTTTCGTTACTAGTGTATTTAAAGTTTCGCAATATTCCTGGCAATCGCCACTGAGTGGTCATAAACTTGTGTACGGATGGCAGGCGTGGCTGTATACAGACTGTGCTTAAATTCCAGACGGGGACAAAATGGTTTTTTTTTTAATGAATTCATGTTCAAGATTGTATTAAATACAGTCTGTTTTTTTTATTCTAGGCTCAGTAATGACTCTTTTTTACAAAATTGCTTTAAATGTTTATTAAATAAAGTTTTTTTCTCTTCTATTTCTATAAATTAATAAATACTTACAAGACTTTTTATAATTAATATTTCAAAATCTTCGATATTCATTTGATGGCAAGAATAAAATAAATTATAGTAGGGCTTTGTGCAAGCCCGTCTGGGTAGGTACCCCCCTCTCACTATATTCTATCGTGACAGTAATACTATATTCTTTCGTAACAGTAATATTTATTTGCATTTCGTTTGTTTTTTTATTATTGAGTTGTGGGTTAGAGTGAGTTGGCAAGGTTGGTGACACATTGAAAATGGAAAGGATGGCTTTATAAAGGTTGACCACCTATCATCGTGTTGCTCATTTGTCTATCTACCTATTTAAAAAAAAAGCTTTCGTCTCAAAATCCTTCGCAATTTTTTTTTAATACTTTCTAACTTTTGTCACTACATTTATTTAAGAAGGGAAAAATCAAACAATCAGATATAATTATAAATGGTGCATTAAAATCAGTTTTATTAGCATATCACAAAGCAAGATATTAAAAAACATCTTAAGCCATATAATTAGCTATCTCGTTACCACAGACTATAAACACGTGTAACATGATTTTAATCGTGCGAAAAATACGCCTAATCCGAAATATACGACTATAATTAGTACCCGAGACGACGTTCAATACCCCTCTTACCTGCAATTTGAATAAATTCAACAGATAATACAATTTCTCTAGAGGATAAACAAAAACACACCATTGTCGCGTTCGAAATTTGAATAAGTTCGCTTACAGACAAAAAGAACGGTTCCCAGAGTAAAAAAAGCGCTAATGACAGATAGACAAAGATGGCGGGATGTGCGCGCGCATCCGATTAGCTATTTTTTCGCGTTTGCGTTGTGATTGATATGCGCAATAGCATCTTTGGGTTTGAATATTAATAGAATGAATGTCACTAACGACTTTTTTTTTACTTTTATACTTGCCTTCCGTGCGAAAATCGTGTCTTGGAATGTTTGATGGTGAATTATTTTTTTTTCAGTAGGTCACAATACAAGCAAAGAGTTTTATTTTTTATTAAAATATTTAGTTTTTTACCAGCCGAATTAAAAAAATACTACTATCAAATTCATTTAAAATTTTATCCATGTAAAATATTTTTGCATGGCGAGTCTATTTGTTTTTGTTTAATTAACGAGGCGACTACTTATTTTATAACGACTTAAGAGATGGTAAATATTATTATTATAATACATAACTAACTTGGTACTGAAAATTAGTATTAGTAAGGGTACTATGATAAAGAAATATTTTACCGTTATCAGGATCACATGACACGAAAGATTGTTTTCGTGAAATAGTATGTTCACAGATATTTATAATCAAGGGATGGCATGACTGTTCAGTTTCGCGATCGGGACGTAGATCGAAGGTCAGTATGAAATTCGTAATTCATCGCAGAACATAAGTGTGTAAGGTCACAAAGTGATTTGCGACATTGTCTATAATAATTATTAATTTATAGGATACACGTATCAAAATTGCGTATCGCCGTATCAGTTATCAAATTCGACGATTGATATACGTAACTTGATTGTAGAATAACAATATAAGTAATTCTTAGTGTTAGAAAAAAAAACTTTAAAATATACTTGATGTTTTATTTTATTTATATCAAAGTTGAAAATAAGGTTTGAGACATTTTTATTTTATTTATAAATTAGTCTTTTTAATATTAAAACAAAAAAGTAGATTAATATAATCCGTCTACAAGTCGACTTCCGTCGTGTTTTTTTATCAAAGACAATGACTGGTCGATTTACATACGTAATTGAAAAAAAGCTTCGGCGTTGTAGAAAAAATAAAAAGTTTTTTTATCTATGGAAAGTGATCAGACAGGTGAATACCTTTTCTAGTAATTAATCTGTGCTGCATCTGTTTTTAAATTATGGAACGTTCGTATTCGAAGGGTTAATCAAATATAATAAAGAAATTATAGCGTTTTGACGGCGTTTTGACGGACATATGCAAGGTTTTTATGTGCGCCGTAATTATAATTAAAAAAAACTCTCGTTCCGATTTCATGATAACAACAATAATTATTTATTTACTTTAAGCTGTTTATTTGTCTGTTGCTAAGTTTAAACTTTATTTATAATACATATCCCACGGCTGGGTAAAGATCATCAATGCCATTAATTTATTGCCTAGGCGAATTTTGTCATTATATAAAAAATAAACTCGACGCGGTCTATTCAGGTTTTTGCACCCTCTGATGCAATGCAATGATCACTCTGGACTGATGACAGACCTGGACTGATCTACTCTATGAATGGTGGACGTTGGCAGATAATTGTATTTTTCAAAAAATAAGGTTTTATACCATCCATTTTGTTATACCTCACCACAAGATGGCGCTACAGCTTTCGACGTGATTCGACAGATCGTCGTGACAATTAGTACATAAAATGGGAGGAACACATCTGCTAGGTTGTTCTAGTTTTAATATACTTTTTAATCATACCTTTAATTAATGGGCTTCATATATAATGAACTTTAATATTCAACAAATTGACCGCTAATGTTGGCGAGTTCGGCAAAAACCGACGACCCATATTGGTACTTGCCCCCATTCACATCCCGCTCGGGTACTTAGGGCTGTCTCGTTTGGTTTTACCATTTGAAATATTTAAAAGTCATAAGTATTAAAATTAATTTAAAGTTTTTTGGTATTAAAAGGTATATATGTATGTAAAATTTTACCTCTTTTATGAATATGTATTTACATATATATTTTTAATTTTCTGTAATTATGTTTTTTTTTTTTTTGTATTATATTACTTTTTTTAATATATATTGTTTTGCTTAGTCTAACGTTCAAAGATAATAATATAATATTAAATATTTTTTTATTATTTTGATGGCCTCGTCAGCCCTATATGAAAATCGTAAGTTCATCTCAAATCGCCGACAAAAAACCGAGGTTTTTGTTAGCGGACCCTTTCGTGGGGTATAACTATTCTATATCTATAATCAAATATCTCGATTAACATGACCTCAAAGTTAATATTCCCTTGACCGAACGACGGTCGATATAATTGTAAGAAACATCTCAAACCAGAGATTCTTTTTTACATAAATGTGTGTTCCGGGTACGCATATGACTACACTTCACCTGATGGTAAGTGGTAGTCCGAACACGAAGACGGCCGGTGCAGGAAGTCCACTAGGCGCCCTCACACTGCAGGTCCGCAAGATGCCTCTTCATGTCTCGTTTGAAAACGTATGCTGGTACAGAAATTACAAAGAAAAGATTTGCCAAATTTCTTTGAGCGCGATGGAATTTAAATCACAGTTGGACGGTGACATCGAGAGCCAGTACACGTAGACTTGTGAGAAAGGGGAAGCAGGAATTAGAGAGAATAATTCCTCAGAGCACTCACTGTGATAGAGTCGATAGGAAGTTCTAAGCGCCACCATATCTCTCCTGTGGTACTTTGAATTAGGGAGTGGAGTTACACTACCATGCCTCGGAGAGCATTTAAAGCTGATTCCGGTATATCTCTGATAGAGTTACATCGACATTAAGGGTGCAGTTGAGCGAGCGGTTGAACACAATTATGATTGAGGATTATTATTAAGTATAAGTTTAGTTATATTTTATCACCCTTTAACGATTCAGTTAAAACGCAATGATAACAGCGACATAAGCTACTTTTTTTTTTTATTTTTAATAGAAAGTTGACGTGCCAATGGGCAGCCTGTTGCCTGGTATTTAATGGTAACAGCTTACCTGCACTGCTGGTCAGAGCCCTCCTTTTAAGATGAACTTGAATACTCAACGGAATATACCGGGGTTCGTACTCGTAACCTTCGTTTAACATAACGTGCTTAACGTAACATATCTATATTGTTTACTAATGTTAGAAATACTCATTTATGTAGTTACATTTATATTATAATTATATATTTAATAAACTCATATTTTGTTATTGTATCCGATTTCATAAAAGTGTAATCGATTTCAGAACGTCATTCGTATGGCTTTAAAAAGTAATACAAGATGTTTTCCCTCGCAAAAAGATTATTAAAAAAAAAAAAGAGAGTCGCGCATAGAATGAAAATAGGAGATTTTTGTGAAATGAATATTTGACTTCAGGACTATAATATTTATAAAATAAAACAAATATTCTATGTTCTGGTATATTTATTACTAACATTTATTAAATTAGCCTTTTTTTTTAAACGTACAGACAAAAAAGCTTAAATTCCAATAAACATGCAACTATACTTACCATTTATAAGCTATTTAACGTTTTATATATTTTTTACGACATTCCGTGTGCGCGCTTTTAATTGCATTTAGTTAGACCGGTCAATTTCAATACACGTTTCGCCTTAAATTGAAATTCTATGTCTTTATTTAGACTGAACAAGTTTTAAAAAAAAATTGAATAATTTAAAAGTATTTTTTACAAAACTGTGAAATTCTAGACGGATTACGCAGTCCTGTAAACAAAAACATAACTTTACAAATTCTACATAACACGAGGTTAATTTGTTACGTTAAAATTTCAAAGAGTTTTTACTTATTGTATTTAAAAAATCTCTTTTCGAGTCTCAAATTTGATACAACTGTATCGATTGTACCCTGTGCACCTGTGTAACCTGTGCTTGTGCTAGAAATGAGTAAAAAACACTGCGCAATCAGTTACGTGTGTATAATACAAAATCCGCCTGCAATATTTGACACACACACAAACAATTTAAATGAAGGGTTGTAAAAAGTATTTTACCTACTTAATTCATTAATTGCCAGAACGCAATTATGTTAACTTCAAATTGATGAAGACCTCAGATTTTAAAACAAAAAGGCAGATGGAGTCCGCGAAACAAAAAACGCGGATACAAATAACCGTTACTTTGAAATGACGTATATCTTTGTGGATACGTCAAAACTGACACTTTTATCAGTAACTAACTTCGTACACCATTACATCAAATTCGGTTCAGTGGTCTGTCCGTGAAAGAGCAGAAGACAGACAGACAGAATAAATGTCACATTTATAATATTAGTCAAGATTATTTGTTTAATAATCTGATTATTTTTTTTTAAATAATTATTCATAGATATGAATTGAAATCAAACTATCTATTTGAAGTTACTATCTATAGCCTATTCCAATGGAAGTAGGAAAAAAAAATTAAGAAACCTAAGATTTACGTATTTCATGCTATTTTTTAATAACTCAGCTATATCAATATATCTTTATTAATGATACAAGACTTAACCACTTATTTCCACATTAATTTTACTTCCAAAATTCCGATAACAGTTTTTTCGACGTTCAAAACGACATCTTTTCGCAAATCCATAGTGAATATCATAGATTAATCAAGCTCTCGACCAATGATATCGCGTCAATTTGCTGTCAAATGTTATTTATTTCACTTTTCTTCCTGTTATGGTTGAAATAGTATCTTCTTATATATTCAATTGTTTTATTGACAACACAATAGCGTATATACCAACAAAAAGAGGATTATAATCTAAATAGATACTTATATAAAAATATATATTAGCGTTGATGGTATGTAATCGAATATTTAATTTCACTATTGTTTCTAAGTTGTTTTTTTTAAACGTAATTAATAACAAAGACCTTCCCCCGAGGCGCCACTTCATTTTACACATGTTTCCATTTTTAAAACCATTCTAATTGATACCCTGGAGCCGCAGGGCATCGTAGTTAGCACCTCACCTAAGTAACACTTTTTTTTACAAAACTTTAGTGAAAAAAAACACATCGATATTATTTATGCGGAACCCTGACCACCCCTCAGCGGTGAGGTAATTGTGTCAAGATAACAGGGTTGTGGGTATACGACTTTTTTTAAATTACTAGAAAATAATTTTAATATGAATGTTAATCAAATGATGATAAAATAATAGTTAATTAATATAACTAATTAAAGTAATCTTACTTAAGTAGTCAAATTAATTTATTTCGAATCTGATATATATAAATTAAAAAAAAAACTTTAACAAAATAGGTCCTATTCTATTTAAAATATCAATATACTTCATATAGTTTTCGATTTATATTTTTATTTTTCACAAGGCGTGTGTTGAATTTGACAGCAATTAAATCAAGAGTAATTACAATATCATTAAAAACAAATTAACTAATTAACGTAAAAGATTAAAATAATTTATGAAATAAAATGAGAATCGGAACGCAATTTGTTTAGTATATGGCAACCCTAGCCACTATTACCGAGCCATCTGTCATAAGGACGCGAAGGAAGGGTTAGCTTCGTGAACTGTTTAACCAAATGTTTGCTTTCCGTCCACACTCGACACACTGACATTATAAATATGCCCTATTTAAAGTTTTCTTTTATATTTTCAATTATTTAACCTAATATTACACGTTCGATTTACACGAATATATACGTTTTTACATCGTAAGCGTTACATAGATCCGTTGCATTTAAATTCGACCTTGAAATTTGACTACAAAATCCTCGCTTATAACAATGTGTTTTGGTAAATTAGTTAAGTTAATTGTAATTACCAAGCATAAGTTTCTTTAATTTTCTACTGATAGAGTATTACGCAAACCCGTCTAGGTTGACCACAAAGAACAAGGGATAATACATTTTAGTTCCCAAGGTGGCGCATTGGCGAACTATGGAATGGTTAATATTTCTTTCTTGCTATTGTCTATGGACGGTGGCCGCTTCCGATCAGGTGGCCTATTTGCCCGTCCACCTAATTATACCATAAAAAGAGGCGCGGAAAATAAATTGTATGTACGATTGTCGCTTCATGCTCACTATCGAACGATTGAGTTTATACATACATACTTTAAATTTAAATAAAAACGAAACAAATAATTTATTATATATTAGACACAATTAATGACAATAAAACGAATTAATTAATATCTAGCTATTATATTAAGCTCTTGAACATTGCGAGACATAAAATCAATGGCAAGTGTATTTAAATATAATGAGTCTCATTTAATAAATGCTGTAAGCTCTATCCGAACATGACGGTCCGGTCCATGTGGATACTTTTTGTCCGTCCACATCCTCTCATTAAAACCGTTTAAACATCTTCCCGGATGTTAAAAAATCATAAATAAACAGGGGTCATTTATTCCCACAGACTGCACCTTATAAACAAACTAATAATTTCACTACTGGCAACCCTTCCGTGTTTTTTATTCTTAAAGTCATGTGATAGTCCATTCAGCCCACATTCAGCCTCTTCCGTGAGAACATTAAATATGACCATAGAGAAAAAGAGGAACATAGGGAGGTAGGATAAAAAACATTAAAATGGGGTCGCGAGTGGACATTTGTCTTGATAAAAAGAGTTATTGCTCGAGGAATGAATAATAAATGGGGCCGATAAAAAATATTATCTGATTCAAACGCTGAAGGTGCGTTGTCCTAATGACTCGATGGTATGTTTTAAATGTTTTTATGGAAATAAAAAGATTCAAGTCGGAGAATTTTGTAAGTAATTATTAACATTAATAAGAAATAGTAATTACACGAAATGGTTAATTTCCGTCTATAGCTCAAAGTGCTCGTAATGTAAACTATCGTCGGGAATTAAATGTTTTAAAAACATCCTTTTCGGTCTAGTGGCAAAGATGACTGCTGGTTTCGACTTTTCAATTCAGGCCATTATAACTCAGGAATTTCTACTTCTCTTTGAAAAGTTGACTCTTGACACTCCCGTGCTTCGGTTATCAAGTGTTGCCGTTGCAGTTCCTTCGGACTATAAAAGTGAAGACACAGAGGTCACTAGTCAAGTGAGCGCACATTTTTACATTGTAATATCTACCACCAACATAGCCAAGTTAGACAGGAAAACTTGACCATAATAGCATTTATTGTATGAGATGTATTCTGGATACAAAATTAGTGATTATAAGCCGCACAGATTTAAACCTTTGGTTGATAACCAGGTTTATCAAATAATACTCATTACAAGTAATAACAAATGTTACTTCTCCGAACGTACACTATTAACGCTTGAAGATATAAAAACTATTTAGCTCTACACCAACTTATTCCCACGTTTGGATCATTAGAACGCATTTTTTTTTCTTTTTTTCCATGAACCCTCACGGTGCCTCTTCCTCTGTTACAGGTGACGAAAACAACAAAAAAAAAAAGCGAAAAGGGTACGTAGACGTTTTGAAAAAATATTTTGAGTCGAAAATAAATTTTTTTTTTTCAAAAAAATATCATATTGATGTTGAATAGCGTACTTCATATTTGGAAATAAATGTTGTTAACCTACATATAGCCGATTTATTTATATAAAATAAAATAAACGGAGGGGCAAAATTGGATACCAGATGTAATGATCACCATCGTCTTAAGACTGACTCTAATTATTCGATATTAACAGTAAAATATAAATAGTACAAGGTCACCCGATTCTATAAAAAAAAAGCTTTAAATAAGTCATCGATCAAAAATCAAATACGACTATATAACTATCTGCTTCTTTAAACTCTTCATGGGGAGGTTCTATTACCAATTTAATACGCATTACAAATCTATAAAAACTAACATTAAAACAAAACCCTTTTAAAAAACAAATCGGAAATAAAATAGTAAAAGCAAATTATACAGCACAATAAAATCGGAACGATTGAACTTAGACACATGCTATTTCCGATACGTTGCCCACTAAAATCAGTTAACGTTTGTAAAAACACTCGCATCCTCACCAAAAAATTTAGATGACAATTAAAAAGAAATAAAACAAACTTCTGTGGTCGTCGACGTCAAAAAAAAGGCGGGAAGATGAACAACTGACGCTTAAAAGTATTTTTAGTCTGTCTATGAATTCGGTTTTTTAAAGTTACTTAATTTTTTATTTTTACAATGTCGCTTATCATAACTATGGAACTATTTTTTTACTTTACGTAAATTCTTAAGCCTGCGAATAAATATAAATACTATTTACAGAACAATTACAAATGCCATGTTTTAAATAACGAAGACTTTTTAAACGAATAAAGACGAAGGTTTTGAGCTACGATGTAAGAGCACGTGAAACTTAAACGAAGATTCCGGTATAAAATCGGGTGAAATTTCATGAACATAATTTTTTTTATTTTTCATCGGTAAAGGAAATTACATTTGTCTGAAAAACTGACACCTTTGAATCCAGTCAGCCCAGAAAACTTGGTGAAGGCATCCAGGGCTACAGCACCAGGGCCTCGACGAAATATTACTGCGATTTTAAAAATAAAAATCCAATTACGACAAGCAAATTTATTGAACATAGTATGTAGATATAGTAAAATACAAGTATAGCTCTTGTATTTTGAATCTTTAACTATATATCCATATTGCAACAAATTATTAAAATACCCTACTGAAAAAATAATTCAATTTACCCACTCCTCTGATGCCCTCAAACTTTAGAAGTCTGAGGGCATTAGTCTGGATTTAGAATCCAGCCCTATCAGCAACCATGACAATTATGAATCTTTTTTAAACAGTAAAAAATAGTTTTAAGAACATCAAACGTAATATTATAATATGACTAGCCAAGTACCTATTTCAAAGGAACTAAAACGTACACTAAGATAGTTTTTTCAATCGACAGGTGGTAAAGGGTTGAGAAATACTTCTAATTTTAAAGTTCATTGGTTATAGAAAGCGTGACAAACAGACAGTCCAAACATGTGTTAAGATCGTTAATTAAAACAAGAAATTGAAAGTTAACCCTTTCTCTAGTTTTGACGGATATTAATCGCTTATATGAAAAGAAATATAAAGTAAAAAAAACAATATTATAAGTGTTACTTACTAAAATAAAAAATGTATTTAAAATGAAAACATTGTTACGGCTAAAATTTTAAGTATATTCATTTAATTTGCGATGAAACTTTAAGGTAAAATGTGAGGCTGTTAAAAAAGCCGCAACTACCAGCTAATTACGTATCAAAAAATAAATCCAAAATTCGCAACCCATCAACCGAACGTTTTCACCTGTCAGAAGTCAAACAATCTGTCAATTTATCAATATTTACTCTATGGTAAGGTCAATGACCTCATCATTCACATGTCAACGTGATTTGAATCTTTCACCGATTACGAAGAGTTCTTTTTTGTTTGTAACATTTCATTCGTAACAAAGGTACTATTATCTGTTTTGAAATATCGCAACAAGGTAAATAGGAATCTATGTTACAGGAATAAAGTGTATATTTCATTGTGTGATCGTGTTTTTCATTCAGTCGTCCGTCAAAACGCGGGAACATCTGCCCGACAGCTGCCAAATTGAGATTAGATCGGACTTGGCCATTCCTTCAAATCAGGGTGGACGTTAGAAGGGGTTAATGGTTTTTTATGGCTTTTTGAATTAACTATTGGTTGGTGTGGTACTCTATAATAGAGTCGAGTTGGTCCAGTGGATAAGAAATGTCAGCTATGATGATCTTATCCACGACATTTCTTATAATGTTTAGATCTTATTAAACTAAGCTACTAGGAATTGGTCATCAATTGTTTATTACACAACTTGTAATTATAGTAATCAATTATTGATATTATTTAAAAATCCATCATAGATCACGTCAATCACTTTTTCTATAAACACATGTAGTAAAAAATATGTCAGAAGTAAACTTTATATAAAAAAATTAATAACAATAAAAATAATATGTATTATACCTTACACAATCTCTTAATTTTTTATCGTCATTATCACAAGGTGACGTTGTAACGACAATGTAAGGGAGACATACGGCCTCATTAAATACATACTTAATATAATTTCATACATTTTATTGCCAGCCGTAAAAAATTAAGTGATTTTAAAATCGATATAATCGTTAACGCAAAAAATCGATGTTTCCGAACGGGCTTTACTGGTTTTGCAAAACTACATATGGGAGCTGCGTAAAAAGTTGAAGTTTTATGTTTATAATCTGTGTCCCCGTTAAAAGTTTACACCAAGCTTGATATATTTTATCCCACTCGTTTTGTTTTTAAAATGCAATAAACTCTTATTCGATAAATCAAATTCGACTTAATACAAGCCGGATTAATGAAGTACCTTTTTAAAATATAGATAAGGGTATGACCAAGTGAACCACCCGGTCAGTGGTCACCATCAAACTACCCATTGGCACTGTAAGAAATATTAATAATTTCTTAGGTAGCCCAATGCACAACCAATTTTAGGATAAAGATGTTACGTCATCCCTTATAAAGCAATACTTTTCGACGCATTGAAAAAATGCGTCATCTACCTTCCGAACTAAGGCATTATGTTCCTGTACCGGTATACAAAAATACTAAATATTGACGGTAGAATATCTGTTGAGTGGGTGGTTCCTACTCAGACAGCCTTGCACAAATCCTTACCACTGAATAAATTTTGGGTCGTCATTTACAACATTATTTAAATTCAAAGCTAACACCGGTTCGGAATGTAGTTTATTTCAAGTCAAACCAACAATAAGCTGTAATTATTCACGATGGATTTGAATTATAACAATAATATATTAATCAGTCAAACGTAAAATCAGTTAACTCAATCACTTCACTAATTTGTGAGTACTGAAATACTTGGCTTCTCTTTCTAATGTTTCAGTTCGAAAGAGACAGCATGAAATTTAACAATTTCCTAGTCGTGGTGTATAGCAAAATTATATATTAATATTTTATTGCTCAACTTCACGAGAGGATATAACAGAAAATTGTTACAATGATAAATTACAATATCATTGTTAAGGAATAAATGTTAAAGCGCCATAATAGTGCTTTTGGGAAAGGGGGTTTACTAGTTTAACTTTAATCCTCATTTTCCAAAAGTAAAATTTGGGTCTTAAGCTTTTCTTCATTTCCACTGAGGAATTACGACGATGTTCTCCTTCTGGCTGATTTCGTCCTTAGCAGTAATTCTTAAGAGAGACTAGCAAATTAAGTGGAACATAGTTTAAAAATGTATATGCCAACAGAAATTCCCTCACTCTCATAATCCGATGGGACGGCAGGTCCGAAACGAAAAAAGAGTTGAGGCGCATAGCCAACGGCCTTACATGATTTCAAAGACACGGGAGTATAAATACTACCTGAAAATATCCAGAGTCCATGCTGCTACTCTACCTACTAACTCATTTTTCTCTTAAAATCTGCAGCCCTACTAAGCTAGCCTCATTTTTTAATCCAGTAGAAACCTTCAGAAAAATACAGATATCCGAAACGACCGGAAATAATTCAGGCGCAGGACCATCGGCTTTACTTGCTTTCCGAGACGTGGCAGTTTACATATTTCAAACTTTCATATTCCGAGCTGCTACTGAGACTTTTTCCGCTGAATGACCCATAAACATTCATCGGCCAGATGTATTTGAACCCAAGATCTCGGGATCTGCGGCGTTATCAAGTACTTAGACCAACCAGCCAGACATATACATTGTATGCAAATTTTAATACAATATTTTATATACCTCTGACTACTTGAATTTTACCTGTATGACATAAAAAGCGTCTAAGAAAAAATATTTATTACTTTGTCAGGTTTTTATTAAAATCAATCGATTGGCTTCCTTGCGATTCATTAATTAACTGAATTAACAGATTAAATAAGCATACAAAACCTAATATTTGTGTTTTGTGTAATTTAAATAATCCTTTAAATCAAAATAAGTAACGAATTTTTGATTGATAAATTATTGAAGACCAATATATATTTTGATACAATATTATATTTATGTGTTACACAATTATATTAACTAATTACAAAAATCCTTTTTTTTAAAGCAATCGATTGCATGTTGGCAATACCGTTTAACTTTTTTAAACTATATCGTTTCATCTAAATTCATAATTTAAAATTACAACGTTGCACACATTTACAATTTACTAAAAACATGACTCAATCCGATATTATATAATAATATTTATTATATTCTCATTATGATTGACGCGACCCACTTTCAGAACGTTTATAAAAGGGCTTGTGGCAAGAACTAAAAACTAAACATTCTGTTCCTAGACGTAAAAAAATTCTAAAATGACAGCGCGCGAAAATGTCGTCGGGGAAAAATTGGCGATGCGACCGGCGAAATTAACATGGCGGTCGCGATTCGGCGCTAGCCGCCTATTATAAATAATTAATGATTCCGCCCGCTCTTATGCACGATAAAATGCCATTACGGTTTTCATCGGGGTTTTGCAAAAAACTTCGAAAACCGCCGTCGTCCGAACCTGTCCCAGCAAAAAACGCGCTTAAAAGACTGCGCGGGCATCGCTAAAATTCTCGCGATTTCTTATTGCCGCCCGGTCATTTGACTCCGACCATTATGTGTGGAATTAACAACGGTAAAAAAAATACCGATTCGATAAAGGTATATTTGTGCTGTCGGCGACAGTTTTTGTATTATTATCAATGAGGAGTATATGGCGAGGGCGCAAAGCCAGACATAATTGTGCCTATAAATATTGCGCTCATGAAAATTCAGCCATGCATTATCGATGGCGAATATCTGAAAAACTTGAAAGTTCGTTCCTTAATATTACATTACACATTCACGATAGACCGTTAAAAAACCTATCATTGAATCTTCACTTGCTTTTATAAAAAGCAAGTCGCTTTGAATCATTTCCGTTTTTTTCGAACGCGGCAAATGGAACGTTTTAATATTTGAAATGACAGATGCGTCACTCAAACGAGTCGACTGATCCGAACGGACTCTGGAACAAACAATAAAAAGCGGCTACCGCAAGACAATTAAATACGATTTGCATATTCACACAACAGCATTGTTAAATAAGCCAACTCGAGAAGTACAAAAGACTTGAAAAAAGATTCAACAAAAACTTGGACTACCTATGTTGCACTGTTTACTGATGCATCTTTGCCTATCCGTTCTCTTTTCAAATCTTATGGCATATCTAAAAAACTTTATTATCATTAAAATAAACGTAATCATAACAATGGCGACTATGAGTAATATTTTATTATATTAAAATATAATGATTAAATTAATTAAGTTAAGATTTGAGTTCGCCTAATCACTTTCAATAAAATAATTTTAAATTTAACATTAGTTCCAAATTCTATTCTTAATTTATTATTGAAGTCAATATTGCATGTTTTATGATGATATTATGATTTAATTAATCCACCAAACATTTTTTATATTTTAATTAAAATTGCTATATTTAACTATTCGACTGGTGAGTGACCCAATGGAATTTAATGTCTGTCGACACAAGAGGCATACAATATTAGATCTCATTGTCACACAGTAAGTGATTGTCCTGTTTTATTAAATTTGGTTAATTTAATGATTATTTAATAATATTTTATAGTCCGAGAAAACGGCTATGGGGAGGGGGCGTCTG
This sequence comes from Vanessa atalanta, assembly GCF_905147765.1. NCBI lineage: Eukaryota > Metazoa > Arthropoda > Insecta > Lepidoptera > Nymphalidae > Vanessa > Vanessa atalanta. Next base: position 10,094,984 of record NC_061889.1, on the reverse strand, counting down.
CAAGTGTGTCGGTCAAAGTTGAATCGGAATATAATCGGGATCGTAATCCATATTAATAGGTAGTATTGATCCTCACTTACGATTAAGCTGAAGCTGAATAATCATAAACGTGTCATTAGAATATAAGGCCAAGTTTCCGACTCCGCAAAGTCAATAAATCCTGCTTAGTGCAAGGTATCCGTTTCTATAAGACAATTTCGCAGATATTTTTAACTTTGCAGATTCATAGATTCAAGTCAATTGTAAAAATACATTGGTAAAGAAGGTATATTATTCAACACAAGATTATATAGATGTTAAAAAAACGTGCAGCTAATACTTGTTGACTTCCAGGCTGTAGGTATTTATTATTATATACGTATATAACTGTATTTAACTAACATAACTTTGTCTTTTTAAATGTTGATAAATAGCAAACTGAGTTTCTTGCCGTTTCTTCTCGCTAGAATCTGCATTCCAAACCGGTGGTATCTTCACTTAATATAAGTAGTTTGTTAAATGACTTCCCTATTTGCCTACTTGAATAAAGTATATTTTGATTTCGATTTTGATTTAGAGGTTATTTATTTAAAGGTTATAAGGTAGTAGAATTATTCTGTTGTCACCACTAAAGGCCATTCTGAAATATAAAGCCTAAAGAGGTTATTTTGTTAGTCTGCTTATCCACTAATAAACATAATATACACTTCATCCGATTCAATGTGTTGAATATGAAAACTTAAATATAGTATAATTAAGTGTCATCTCGCCCCCCCCCCTCGCTTCTCTTATTTAAAATAGCCAAGAGTTGAAAATGCTCGGATATGAGGCGGGATGATTAATAAAATTATGATAAGATGACAATAATAGTAAGAAGTCGATAGACGTTGGCACTTTTAAAAGTAATAACTATCATTTGAATTGCCAATGTGCCACCGTCCTTATGAACTAAGGTGGTAGTCAAATTAGTTATTAAGTATATTATTCTTTCAAATAACGTAATATGTATGTTTCTTGGACTAGTCATAAAGATATAACCTAAAAAATTAACAAGACATATTTTTTTAGTACTATCGTGCGAAATGGCGTAAATTTTTTAAAGCAATCTACATAATATGCAGATTATTCCATCCTACGTTTAAGGGTGAGGTGAGTTTTCGATCGAATATTAAAAAACTTTAAAAAAATATATATAGCCAGCTAGCCAGCTTCTCTATTTTGCGTTCATCTGTCTCTATATATGAAATGATTTCTTTTTTCTCTGTGCGTCAATCACGTAAAACTGAACGTCCATATATAGTGGCTATTAGTTTTTTGAATCAACGGTATCCTTACCCCTTTTTTTCTTGAATGTCCAGCGACCAGATAACAGTTACTATTTATATAAAAAATAACCGTGTCTATGGTTTTTTATCGGCACTAAAGATAACTTTCTGTTAAATAATTTTCCAAGGGCTGCAGTTTATATAATACAATGTCAATTAAATATTATAAGACTCTGGTACTAATGTTAAAACCGTAACGGAAAGCCATCCATGATAAGTTTCCTTTGCCCAGGACTGGGGCATAACCCCACAATGTATTTTCTGCTGACCACACAGATAAAATTTTGATAAATATTTCTATAAAAACGACCAATACAAAGGTACCGGCGACCCCTTAATCCATTCTCGAAGAGGCTCCGAGCCGTCTGTCCGCAAAAAACTTATACACAAGTAAAGCACTGGAGCTTAATAGAAGTCCGTACGCTTTTACGAGGGGTTCTTCTTACCAATAAATAAATTTAAAGCTTATTAAAAAATATTTTAATAAATAAACTATATTATATCATACAAGATTATACGACTACTTGTCGTCCGCGGATTTACTCACGTTTTAGGGGTTGGTCAGGATGTTAGAAATTTCATCACATTAATTGATTCGTATCAAGGTTCAGTTCCCGTGAAAGAGCAACAGGCAGAGAGACAGAGTTCCTCTTGCTATATACAATGATATCGATAAATGAGCTTGAAATAAAAAGATTTTTATTATAATAATATATTATGTTTGTATAAATAATTATTTAATGTAAATGTACTTAATCTATTCTACGTATCTATTATAATGATTTTACGTAATATAAACAATTACTGAAATAGTTTATGAATGTTTAATATTTTTAATAAGTGGAATTTATTGTCTGTGCTACCAATTTTGAGAATTCATAAACGGGTCCAAATCAATCGGAAACAATTCTGGTTTAAATTTTTTCCTATCTTTATATTCTAACAGACACAGCTAATGATAAACTATAGTATACTTACTAAAACATATCATGGATTATTTTAATAACGATACTGTATTAATACCTTTTTTTAATAAATTTATTGGCATCGTAATTATTCTGCCAGTATAGTTAAACAAAAACTTATTTGCTTATAAACATATACAATAGACTATCACTTATCGAAATATATATATATTTTTTAAATATTTCAAATATCATAAATAAATAAATTTAAATTAATTCCATGCATTATGGTTTTATAAAACCAACATTGGTATAATGTTATGCAATTTATATTTATAAGGCAACACAGACGCAGAGAAACGCATCGATGTGAATATTTTTTGCAATAATACGGGATATTTTAAATTAATATTATTGATATTAAAATATCATTATAATTAATTATACTATTATATATTTACGTATTTATTTATACGTAATATATACGTATAAATTTTATAATTTAACATAGTATTAAAATGTGTCTCTAATCACGGGTTTTTTTTTTTTTAATTTAGCTTAACCACAGAATTATAATAAAAAACCAATATCAAAATAAAATAATACTTTATCTATTTAACATCAAAAATATCTCAACTAACATACGGAACACTGCGTAAACGCTTCGCTCTTTATGGATTTTTTTTATCGTCCGCCATTTTGTTTCGTGTTTTTCAGGCATAGGTTTATAAAGCGAGGCATGATTTGTTTTTGTCGGTTGCATTTTATAAAATATTTACATAACATTTCTTTGGCCCGTTCGAACGAAGTCAAGAAAAAAAATTACATTCGCCTTAAAATATAAAATATTTTTAAGCGCAAAAAATTCAATTATCATTCCTAAACAGCGAGGTTATTAAATATTGCTTGTTTTTAATGCTATTAGAAAAAAAATATCTCTACCAAATAATATAACTTATTTCTATGAAATCCGTTCAAAATACTCTATATGATATTTTACAAAATAATTGTTTCAGAACGTGGATGTCTAGGAAATCTAATTGATTTAAGTAACTACAATTTAAACAGATACATGATATATTTGCAAAGCTCACAAAATGAGAATTATTTAATATTAGTGTGTATTTAAAATGTCTTTATATCATATTTTTTGAAGTTTTTTTATAAAATAGCCGTCTCCATGTGATAAAAAAATCCTATTCCAAGACAACATACTTTTATGCCGAAGTTAATTTAGCGTGATTGAGTAGCAAGCATTCTAACACGCAAACTATTGCATTTTTTAATAATATAATTATATACTAAGATATAAAAAAAATGTATAAAGTCATTACATTTGTAAATGTAAGCAATGTGAATGCGAACTACGAGTAATGATGATATTATTATTTAAATAATAACCTTTCAATAGAAATATCAATTTTATTGATCGAACTATAACTTTTTTTTTATATATATATGAAAAAGTTTTTAAGCGAAATGAAATAAAGCCACGCGGCGAGCAGTGTACAGAACCACCGCTACACTTGTGAGTGCAACTTTTTTGCTCTGTAGCATGTGAGCGTTGTTTTTCCCACATTTCCACGGTTTTTCCGATCTCCATACAGACTCCGGTTTTTGCGTCGACTATTTGTACATCGACCAACCAGTTTTGATACTAAACGTTCAATTCTAGGATACTCATAGTTGCATGATCGAACTATGATTTATAATTATTGATAGAATATCATACTATATACTTATAAAGCGTTATAATCATTTATAGTATTGACGACGAAATGATTATTACATTTCTACCGTAACTTATAAAAATCTTTAATACTTTAAACAAATTTCTTTATAATTATATAAATTAATATTTGAGATTAACACTTCGAAACCAGTTTATTGATTGTAAATATATAAGAGATTAATAAAATACAATGAATGCTCTCATATTAATGTATTTTATAATGAAGAATTTTACAAAAAAAAATTTAAACTATTACCTTTTTGCACCTTACAGGACATACTTTTATATATTGATTAGCTGGTCGCTATGAAATTTTTACATTTAAACATACTCAAGTCCGTCGAGTTTTGCTAGTGTTGAACGATTATATTTTTTATCTATTTAATAAACAATACATACTTAAATATGTTTATACTGACTGTTTAGATGAAAACAATTCCCTAGCTTAAAATAATATAAATAAACTACTAGCTTACAAGTATCAAAAAATATATATTTTATATATTATGAGTATGAACTCGTTAAATACTTAAGAATAATAACATTATGAAAATATGCTGCTACAGATTGAGAGTGTTGAGTTTTAATAGATTACCTCTGTAAATAAATCAATTAACCACAACAATCAAGTATCAAGACACTCTGATCCAAGCGTAGAAACATTAAGAAGCAGAGTGGCATACAAAAAGTCATCCTAAGACAAAGCGGCGGCCCCGATGGCGCAGAAAAACACAAATTACCTCGCAACGGCTTCGAATCCCATCGCATGTGATGGGAATTCTCTTTGTAACGTAGCACGGAACTGTACGGTTCCGGAGAAATGGCATTTGTCTACGGACAGACATACAAACTACAAAATGTCCGTTGAGTTATTATCGGAATGTTGGTAGTAAAATTAATGCGAATATGATTAGTTTAATTGATTAGTGTTGTATTATAAATAAAGATGTATTAATCAAGAACTCTTTGTATGTAAATCTAAGGTTTGTTTATATAAACTCGAGTGGAATAATGGTCTACATCTATCGGTCTACTGTGCACGTCAATAAAACTCAGAGTCGGCATAATTTCGTCATCTTTTTATTATGGTTTTGGTAGGCGGATGAACAAATAGGCCACCTGATAGTAAGTGGTCACCATCACCCATAGACAATGGCGCTGTAAAAAATATTAACTATTCCTTACATCACCAATGTCCCTTGTGCCTGTACACTGGTTCACTCACCCTTCAAATCGGAACACAACAATACTGAGTACTGCTGTTTGGCGGAGAAATATCAGCTGAGTGGTACCTACCCAGCCGGGCTGGCACAAAGCTCTACCACCAAGTCATCAATAATCATCATCATACTTTAGCAAAACCGTATAATATATGTTTGGTAATCTTTAAGTTGATCGCGTTCAAACAGACGGACGCGGCGGAGCGACGTTCCTTTATAGTATAACAATGTATCGATGCATTCCAAGTGCGCGGCATTTCTATCGATCACTGTTCCGTGGCTAGTTCCATGTTTTTGTTTAATGTTTATCATTCGGAATTATGTCTCGTAAAAAACAGCCTGATTGTTGTAGGAAATGCAATGCGAACAAAAACATGCCTTTTCATTGGTTGCAATCGAGACTGTGTTCGCTAACTCCAGAATGTGACTTCGTCTGTTATTTATGGTTACTTTTTTTTTTTAATTTCAGCTATGACAAGCGACTGGCCTCATTAAGCCATCGAGCTCGTATTAGCCGACTTAATATTTTATTCGTGTTAGTCGCAACCGTATTATAGTTAAACTGAGTCTCGGCATATGTTGCCGGGAAACCAGCAAGAGGATCTCCGAACAGATTACGTCAGCAGGTCGGTCGGAAAAGTATGACAAATTTCCTTATAGTGAAACTTCACAAAACCCTAAAAAATAATATAAAAAAGCGAATGATGCATGAAGTGGTTAACCTAATTGGCCTCATTTGACCTAATTGACACTTAGCGTCGAAATGTTCATTCAATATATAAGCATTAGGATGTTTACACACGACGACGCAAAAGTTGCGGTAGGCGGTTTTCGTAATTGCCTTTGCGTTTATAAGGCCGCTTACATACACGCGAAAACTCGGAGTCAGTGTCGAACGGTCCATTCGCGCTACTAATTTTACAAATGCGAAAATATATTAATGATAATAATAAATATATTGGACAACATCACATACATTACCCTGATCCCAATGTAAGTAGCTAAAGCACTTGTGTTTTGGAAAATCAGAAGTAACGACGGTATCACAAACACCCAGACCCGAGACAACATAGAAAACTACTGAACTTTTTCTACATCGACTCGGCCGGGAATCGAACCCGGGACCTCGGAGTGGCGTACCCATGAAAACCGGTGTACAAACTACTCGACCACGGAGGTCGTCAAGTAATATGAGGATGTTTGTTAATCTTTGACGTAAAAACTACTGAATAGATTTTAATGAAACTTTATAATAATATAACTTATACATCAGTATAACACCGGGCTATTTTATATATTTTATATTCATAAAGATGTAGATTATTGTATTAAATTGAGCACAATATAACGATAAGTGGAAAAATGTCTGTTATCTATAAGCGTTTGGCGCGCGCTATAAAAACCGTAAAAGTTACACGAATTACAAAGAGGTAAAATTTATTTGCTTGCATAAAGAAAATAATCAGATCTAATGATCCAATTCTATTCTATTTCCACAGGTAATAATGTACGTTATGCCCAAGTGCTATAGGGCTTAAATTATATTTACATCATATCATTTTCTTTATTAATAAATTGCACCCGTGCAAAGTCGGAGCGGGTCGCTAGTACAAAATATTTCAGTTTAGTTCATTACACAGCCTGAGGCGACCGTCGCCTTTACAGTGCCGTCTGTAGACGCCTTACGCTTACTTACGATTCTCGATACGGTTCGAAAATAAGAAGGACATAAGTTCTAAAAAGAAACGACGATGGACTTATCCGTAATCTAATTTATAAATCTATACTAATATTATAAATGGGTAAGTAACTCTGTTCCCTCTGCACGCATAAGTCGCTGAACCGATTTAGATGAAATTATGTATGGAGATAGACTAGTTTATCTAATTTACTCCTCAATGAGGTAAATTGGGAGGATGGTTTGTCTGTTATAGGTGGATTTATCAATTTCACGCGAGTAAAGCTACAGGTTCAGCGAGTTATATGTAGTAATATTCACTTAATGTTTTTGTAATAACGTCATAACTCAAAGTATATGCTTTTTACTTATGTAGCATTTATTTATTCTTATATACTTAAAATTTTACTATTATTTCTATACAATCTAGTATTGTTTCGAATTCGATATGTTTAATTGACTTTAACCGAAGCAGATTATTAATTCGCCTAATACCACTGGGGATAGCCAATTGTAATGATTTTTTAATTGAGTACCAACGGTATACGTCACAAGACATGCTTATATTTGATAATAATATAACCCAACTAACAAGAGAACTAGACAAAATATTTAAAAATCTATGAACATTTTAGAGGCTGGATATATGTTAATATCAATAACTTATATAAAATATTAATAAATAAAACAATAATCGCATCGCAAGTCTCGACCAAGATATTATTAACAAAAGTACATAAGTCAATGAAACAGAACGCAAATACTGTCATTTCCCTTTTTTTTACTGCCTATGTATAGCGGCTTGAGTCCACAACAATTCTGCCAAATACTTATTAAATAAGATGTTTATTTAACTGAATTAACTAAGTATGTATAAAGTTTCAGTATAATGTTTCTATAGTAAAAAATAATAATAATTTAATTTATATTTAAATTAATAATTAAATTTATATATAGGTAGTTTCGGTAGAATGTTTCTATAGTAAAAAAATGTAATGCTTCTATTTAATTTATATTTAAACAAGTAAATATAAATTGTTAACCTTATTGCTTAGTAATATTAACCAAGAATTTCACCAATAAAATTATATTCCTTATTTACCTGCAAGTCAATATGTGATGGTAGTTGATTGTAAAATATTACGTCATTATCAAATAATACAGATAACAAATTTAGAAGATTTAGATTATATTTCTAAAAATAATCAAAAAAACCGTAACGATAAAATTATACTTTAAGTTTTTTTTTTCTTAATTTGACATTATGCTTATGACATTTGATAAAAAAAAATATATAAATTCGATCGGTAATTTTTTCGTCACTTAACGTTTCAAATGCGAGCACTTCAATTCTCATATGAGACCTTTATTAACATTAGTATTGACAATTGGATAAAAAATAAATTACACTCCTTGATGGAATTCATTAATTGATCATTCCATGGCACACAATTAATTTGCAAAGGTGCTAAATACCAAAGTAAATTTCTTTATTTATTCAATGTCTAAAAATATAACTAGTACGATCGAGTTCATTTTTTGATCCGAATTTGGTATTCGCCATATATATAAAAGATAGAATTTTTAAATTATGTTTTAATCTATTATAAAATGAGACGAAGAAAAAATTTATTCTGACCTTTACTTATCTTTGGTAATATATTGTTTCTATAATATTATGTAATATTGTGTTATTGTGGGTGGTAGGGTATTGTTCAGACCCATCTGTGGAAACACCTACTCGACCGTTATTCAACGATAACAATAAAAAATATTGCTTTTACATTAGTTGTAATTACAGGCACAGCGTACATATCTTACATACCGTAGCAGTCTCTTTAAGAAATGGGGTACACATTATACATTAAACTTCTAAAATGACTTACACGTCGTGACCTTTGTCTTCTATTAATAAAAAAAAAGAGTGTCAGCTCGACCCAATGCGAAACATTCGAATATTAAACATTGATATTGCTAGCTTACTCGTGGAGTTATTCAATTTTTATGTAGATAGCTGTCCATATATATCTTATGTAGATTTAAAAAAAATATCTTAAATTTATAATCTACGTATTTATATATATTTTTTGTTAAGTTCAAATTTAAACGAAACTATAAAATAAATATACGACTAAATTTAAATTCACATTTAGATCATATCTTGAGTTTTAGAATTCGATTTCCGATTATCTCGTAATTAATTAACATTCATCGTATAGAACAAATTAAACATACCACAATGTTTAATTTACAAAGGTGAGAAATACTTCGATAATTTCTTATTTATTCAATGTGACCATACCAACTTGATCAATAGTAAAACTTATATCGTGTCTTCTTGGACGTTTTTTTTATCTGTAGCGTGTACTTTTTATTTTTTTATCGTATTCGGACAAAGTTACGCTAAGAATTTTATGACACATGACAGATGCATATTAAATTAAAAAGTATAATAATTAATGTTGCAATGTTCATTAATCGGACTTTTTTTGTGAAAGGGTAAACCATTATTTTTAAGTGTCACGTGGTTAATTATTAAAAGAAACAGTTAAATACATTCAAAGTGTAATATTTATGTGATCCAAGTATTAAGCTACTTTGAGTCGAGTACATGAAGAGATAAGGGAATCATTATAAGGTCATTATACTAATACATATTATGTAGTTACCTTACCAAAAGTAAACTTGTATTTTGTTAAATGAATTACTATATATATATTTGTTTTCTTCTAATAATTATTTTAGAATTTGTATAATAATTTTTAAAGACAATATTTTGTTTTATTAGTTTAACTTAAAGATAATTTCCATATTAAGGAACAAAAAATAAGATATATTTATTATAAATTTAAAAAGGTAAGATCCATAGGACAAGTTCTTGCTCATTACCAGTTACTTAAAATGACTCTATTTTTTGGTCTTAATTAACTTTAAATAATAACTTGTTTTTACTATATTGTGACTTACTGGTCCCATTCACGTTACGACCGATGATCTTATTGGACCCGTTCGGTTGCGCAGGGGTGTGCGGGGGAGCACCCCGTCCCGTATCCTCGCCTGGACTCTCCATATCTCCCTTCTCACTCGCACACATTAACCCGCCAATTACAAACTTCACTATTACTCAATAATATATCATTATCATAAGTAAAATAGAAAACACTGGCTAGAAAAGAAAAAAATATGAAATTAAAAATATTGAGAACTGTCAAGCGCGTTCCGATTGGAATTCCCGCGCTCTCGTGTTCGAAATTCGGATAGTCGCAGTGACGTGTACGTAATGAAGTGCGCGTCGCGACTGAACGCATCAGGCCGCGGTGGAGCCCTAGCTGTCATGCCGGTGCAGCTGCATCGCCCCGCCCAGCACCCCACAGCCCCTCCATGTGGCCCCACAATTTCCTTGCCCTCACTTACATAAAAAAGAATATAAAGGACCGAATTTTTGCTAATGTATGCCTTTGAGTCTTTATGTGAAGGGATCGAAAGGGTACGGGACGACGGGTCGAGTTTTCAACTTTTTAAATTACAGTTACGATATTTTCTAACTCAAATACTGTAATGAATGGAAATAAGAAGCAGTTTTTTTAAACGATATAAAGATTAGTATTTTATAATTAAAACATTCGATGTTCATATCCTGTAAGGTCTTGATCATATAGTTGATTATTTTTATTATAAAAAAAAAAAGTTACTTCAGTGTCATTGTAATTGAAAATTGCTTCGGCAATTACTGTATTTTTTTTTTCACAAAATGAAAGCAGGTAGACTCAAAATGCTTGTAACCTATATTTCAGTCTTAATACACGTTTTTTTGTAAACTCGCGGTACCGTTGGCGGCCGCCATTTTATAGGTTTTTTATAGTTTCCACGAACCCGTCGGTTTTGAGGCAGTGGAGAATTAAGCTTTTGCGAGCTGATTATCATTTTTAATTTATTTCGGCACGAACGATGTAAGGCGGCGTTTTAGTTTGTTTTATTTTTTATTTCGTGATTAATTTTTATTTGACGACCTATTATTACTTCGATCTTTGTGTGAAGATTTAAAACACGTATTAAAAAAATATATAAAGAATAATAATTATTATAATTAAATGTAAAACTGGTAAAAGTAATAAGACAAAAGTAAAAGTAACATTCCAATTACGTTATAAGATAAAAAATTAAGTATGAAAAACTTGATAGTGCGGGGCTTGGCTACACGTAAGACTAATTCTCATATTCCACGAGATGAATTATAAACACAAAATCAAAACCGACGTAGTGTTTGTTCAAGTAAATTGTATCATAGGATTCAATTCTATTTAATACCCGCGTTTAGGCTCACAGCTCTCTCTTTTTTGGGGTTTCTGCTTCACACCAAATCCTATCAAAAGTGGTTCAACCGTGAAAGATTAAAAGTGAGACAGACAGAATATATAATATTGTATATATAAAGCTTTAACGTCTTTATGCGTCAATGGCGCAATGGTTTACGGGCCGCCTAGCGATGTAAAAGTCGCAGGGTCGATCCCGACTCCTTGGCTTGTCGTCCCCACTCCCAACACAAGCTTAAAAGAAGAGTTTTATAGCTAATAATTGCTAATATTAAAAAAAATACTTGAGATTAGTAACGTCTACGTCTTATTGCTTAGTTGGTGCATCCTTATAAATAATCGCTAGTTTTATTCCTATATATTTGAAAAACTCTTTGGAGACGCTTCACTGGAGTCCCACAAACCCACAGCCACTGATCATCCAGGGTAACTACAAGGGATATAACGTATTTGGAAATCAAGGCTTTTATATCTTTTTTTTTCTATTTCTGCCGTGTATAAAACTATTTATATTCTTTCTTTAATCGTAGATTGGTTTTAAGTGAAGCGAGCGCTAAACAAAAATGCCATAGCGTTATAGACTATGACGTAATCTAATAATACTCACCCTTCCAAACGATTAAAACAGACACATCTATAAACATAGGGATAAAATATTAAGTGGGGTTGTATGCAGATGAAACTAGAGGAAGCAAAATTGTCAAAAGCAAATTCCCTTCTAATAGATTCTGACTACTAGTTAACTTGTGTTTACTTACAAGAATTTCGACCATTAGCTTCGGAAATCACGCTCACGGAAATTTATAAATATATTATCAAATAAAAATTTGTCTAATTTTATATAACAGTGTTTGTCTTAAAGAAACACCTTGTAAATGTCACTGCTGGGCTAAGACTTCCTCTCCATTTGAGCGATTATTCCACTGGTAGCAGAATTTCGTTGAAATTAGACACGTGGAGGTTTTCTCACGATGTTTACCTTTACTGAACACGAGATGGATTATAAACACAAACGAAGCACATGAAATTGCAATGGTTGTCCGGGTTTGAACCCGCAATTATCGGACCACTGCACCATCATAGTAAGAGGTCCTGAAACTTTTTAAATGATAATTTCGCAAAATGAAGATTCCTTCCTTTATGTCGATATTGTGCAGATATTACTTATATAAGATATAACTGAAACTAATTGTCCTGGCAATCACTCGAATGGTACAGCTTATGTGTTATAGCGCCATCTAGCGGCGATTTTCAAAGTGTATTGTATAAATTCTACATCCAAAAATACTTTTACGTGCATTTAATTCGGTCAAACGATGACGTATTTTTTTTTTAATCTAAAACGGACATCAATTTTATGTATGTTTATAGACATGTATGGGTGACATATATATGTAAATATATTGGTATGTTTTTAGTAAAAGTTGAAGTTTATCAATTGTCTGTATGTTTATTGAATAGTCTTATCATTGATTAATCTTGAGAGTAGTTCGGTTCAAGTTTAAGAAAAAAATGGCAACCCTGCCTTGGCTGCCAGGCTGAAAAACTGGATGAGTCATCACTCGTTTCATTGAAACGATTCCGTCCCATTTGATCAACGAGATTAGAAAGCCTACTAACCATATTAAAATACAAAATAATTCATGTTTTTACCGACAAGTAGTTATTTTTTTAGTTTAGGTAGACGATCAAATGGATACACTAGCAATACCTAATGGTCACCACCGCCCAGAGATTGGCGCTATAAGAAATATTAATCATTCTTTACATCACCAATGCGCCACCAACCTTGGCAGCTAAGACGTTTGTCCCTTGTACTTGTAGTTACACTGCCTCACTCATCCTTCAAGCCGGAATACAATGCTATATAGTATTGATGTTAGGCGGTAGAATATCTGATGAGTGGGTGGTACCTATCCAGACAGTCTTGCTGAAAGTCTTACCACTGAATAACATAAAATTAAAACTTCTTATAATATTTGTCGGCGGAAAATCACGTCTTTTAGGAAAACACGTGCCCGGAAATTATTGTTTTAATTATTTTTAATAATTTGAAATTAAAATATTATATAAAATATTTTGAAATATTTCAAACTAATTTAACATCTCAAAATTTAATTATTAAAAATAATACACGATCAAACAGAAAGAACCAACGGTTTCACGAGCTTTCCGACCGTTGAGCTTTGTCCCGTGCGCAAACACATTCATGTTACAAACGGCTGTTGCAACAATTTTTCGATAGACAAATCTAATACATTTTTACTGACCAGACTTGGCGTTTGACCCCTGGACCTCGGAATCTTCGACCATATATGAAGCTACTAGTACATAAGTCCTATATACTAACTACTATATAAGTCCACGATCTTCGAATAAGATCGATCTATCTCAACTCTTATTAGTATAAAATAGACATTATGTTTATTTAAAGAATTTAGGCATTTTACATTTTTTTTATTTAAGTCCTTTCATTCATCAGTCATTTAAGCCTGACTATATAATTAGAATAGTTAAAAAACTTACGTTGTCTTTTTTTTCTAGAATTTAAAATTAAACTAACTACCCTTCGGATCAATGTATTCTGCCCAATGAACATATTAACTACAGAAAATCGAACCATAACACAAAAAACAATATTTTTGTCACGTAGCATAGACAACACTTTTTTTTCATCATTAACTCCGAGCGTAAAGTTTTTCCCGCGGTTTCCACAAAAAGCTATGTTCCCACAGTACGAGTGGCCGTTAGTTGATCATCATATCGACATATTTCCAGCTAACAGCTAGCCTCAGACAACCTTTCACCGGCTCAAGGAAAAACCAAACCTACCTTAACTGTCGTTGATATTATTTACAGAAAAACTTCGGCCACTAAACGCGCTGGTCTGAGAGCTACATAATTATTAAAATAAAATAAGCTAATATTACCTACGTACTCGGAGAAGTAGTTTTTCTTTAACATATTAGTAATCTGTTCGTCTAAACGTGGCTAAATAATACTTTACACACTTCTTCTTTCTCAGATCTTTACATCATAGTAGGACAGGAAAAATGATTCGTCCTACTTATCAGGCAGAAATAATTATCTTACTATCTCTGCTGGTTCCAATTGCAAAAAATACGTAATTAGGGCCATATATCCGTAATGACGCGCTAACAGGATTAACGGGTTGACATTAATAACACAATAAGCTGTATTAAAAAAATATAGCTTTATAAACCCGTTACATAGTCCATGGCCGTACTGAAACTATCGAAATGTGCTCCTGATAGACCACAGTCGCCATTATCTGTTGGTAGTAATCTTCGGAACTAATGACGAAACCCAATTCAATTTTTTTAATGGTTAGCTATACTACGCCTTTGTGCGACATGGCTTAAATAATATTTGTAACATATCATTTCCTTTATTAAAAAAACTGCACCTGTGCAAAGATGGGACGGGTCGCTGGATGCTAATAAATTGTGTGTGCAGATAAATAGAATCACAGTTTTCAATATTTTTCTCATATGTAATTTAAGGTTTTATTCGAGAGAATAAGCGAAGCACTTTGTAAGTAACCGGTTAAAATAATTTTTTTCTGGATATATTATCCAAGGTTATATCATTATTATTTCTTATTCCGAAGTTACTAAGATTATTTATCGCAGAATACTACCATATTGCGATACATTTTGGAAAAATTACCGCTCACATCGTAAATAAAATATGAGATATAATCAGGTAGGTACAAATTATTGTCATATTACCTACGTGTTTAAATAAATAAATTATAATTTTATTCCAAAGTTAAAATCCGCCTTGTTCATAGCCCGTAACTAATAGTAACACACTCTCGAATCAGTATTTTCTCACGATCGGCCTCGCCTATGCGCAGGCGCAAACATCGTATTTTCAATACTAATCGAAGATAACCTGTACAGGGCGTGTGGCACTTTGTCTTCATAACCTAAACCCTTTCACCCGCACCAATCCGGATTTAGTGTTCCGTATAAAAATATTTCTTATTGGAAAGTGGTTTGACGTTTAAATTTTTAATGTGAAATGTTTCCGCTATCGGCTTAGGACGCATGCGTGGGGTTCAGTTGTAACCCTGAAGCTTATACGAAATTTCATGACGATGTTAAGTCGTGAAATCCTAATAAAGAAATTAACTCACTTTCATATTTAATATTCATCTGAATTAATCGAATTAGCAGTTAATAAATTTATTTGAATTTAGAATGCATTCTTATTGTTTTTTTAATATAGTATTTTGAATGAGGAAATCGAATTGGGCTACTAAAACTTTTAATCTTTTATTTATTAAAAGGGCAAAGATTTATTTTAACTGTTTCATTACGTTGAAATATTTTCCAAATAATGTACTTTTAGAATACTTTTTTGAACCATAATTTAAATAGAAAGGAAAGAGAACTTTTATTTGAAATCGCATGGTATTCTTAGGCAAACAAAGCTTGACATTACACAGATTATAACAGAATTAGTCTTTCTTAAATATAAACCTAGTTCATTAGGCTGCCGATACAGATACAATGGGCGCGAATGAAAAAAAAAATGATTTGGTTTTTCTAAAAATATCTTGTAGCACTTCGATTATATTGGCAATGCTTACAGCACATGGATACGCCTGAACTTTCCTAGGTCGTATCGGATTTCCATCCCATCGAATTACGAGTGCATTTGTATTTTCGTACACAACTGTGCACTATACAATAACTGAAAAAAATTCAGACTGTTTACATAAGACCTTGGCATTTGTAAACGGGCAACACACACAACGAATCTGACGTTTTACGCGACGTTACTTCACGTAGCTAAGCTATTCTATAAGGACGTCGGAACTCACCGCAGAATACGATCGTGTCATGTAAGAGTGTGATATGCGACAATTATATGCATCAATGCATCTCATTGTTGAATAATTACAACAGTACGAACCCCTAAGGGTTACTTTTTTAACACTACTTAGGGGCCCACCTAAGACATATCTGAACGTAGACTTGAATTACATTATTTCAATGGGTTTGATCGATGACACCTCCGTGGTCGAGTAGTGTGTACACCGGTTTTCATGGGTACGCTATTCCGAGGTCCCGGGTTCGATTCCCGGCCGAGTCGATGTAGAAAAAGTTCATTAGTTTTCTATGTTGTCTTGGGTCTGGGTGTTTGTGGTACCGTCGTTACTTATGATTTTCCATAACACTACAATAGTGCTTTAGCTACTTACATTGGGATCAGAGTAACGTATGTGATGTTGTCCAATATTTAATTGCAGGACTTACAGGGCTGCAAGTCTGCAAACCATAGGATCTGTTTAATTTAATAAAGTTATGGATTCTTTCGAATTGTCGTCTATTTTTGACTTTGACTTGACTTAGCTGGGGCCACCTTAAATCCACGGGGCCCTGGGCTGAAGCCCTAAAGCCATATGGTAGATCCGGGCCTGCATGAAGTTAAAACATTATGATAACACTTTTGATTAAAATACGTCTAGATTTCAAAATTATCTTGGTGTGTATCATCATAGGACTTAACTAATGCGCGTGTAATTACCTTTGACAGGTTACCTAGATATACATATAAATAATCAAACGATAACACTTAATATAACAATTAAATTAAACTTGTTCGTAGTTAAGACAAACATACATAGATTACAAGATTTGTGCTACGACCTCAATAATATATTTGTCTCCTAAAGACACACAATGAGTATACAAAACTCATATAATGATATCGGTGCTTACAAACTATAAGATATTTAAAATTTAAGAAAGTAAGTAAGCAAGGTTTCGCTTCTCTGAAGAAGAAGGTTTGGAGATAATTCGACAAACATTTTCTAATATCGCTTACATTAGCAGACTGTAAATTTCCCACTGCTGGGCTAAGGCCACCTCTCCCTTTAACGAGAAGGTTTGGAACATATTTCACCACGCTGCTCCAATGCGGGTTGGTGGAATACACGTGTGACAGAATTTCGTTGAAATTAGACTCATGCAGGTTTCCTCCACCGCCGAGCACGAGATGAATTATAAACACAAATTAAGCACATGAAAATTAAGTGGTGCCTGCCTGGGTTTGAACCCGAAATTATCGGTTAGGATGCACGCGTTCTAACCACCGGGCTATATCCGCTAACATCGCTTTATAAAGGTTAATTGTACACAATTAAATGTGTAAAAGTACAACTAACACAAGATAGTGCTTGAATCTCAAATAATCGCCAAAGAAATGTAAAAAGTTCAAATTAAATATTCTATTAACTGAATCATCTTAAGATATTCAATGTTTTTTTTTGTTAATTGAACACGTGCAAAGGATTAATAACATTATTCAATAATTAAGAAATTATACTATTTTTATTCCATAAGTGACTTATAAACCAGTATAATTAGTGAGAAAATTACTATAATAATTAAGAAGGAGCCATTTTTGTTTCGACCACGTCGAAGTGTCAGAGCCGTTAAAAAATTCCATCGCTAATAAATCGCCATTCCGAGAAAGACTTTCAATATTATCTTCTTACTGAACAGTTTTCGGAACGCGTTATCATTTCGAAATTCGAATGTGGAAAAACTAAATATGGCGGACCCGGCCGATGCAAATCGCGCTGGAAAGTCGTAAAAAATAAAAAAGGAACTCTTAGTATTTCATCGACGTCTCCAGTTATTGTGCGGTGTTATGTTTTTGTGTAGATTCCCGCGTTCGCGGCACAGTTGCTTTTTGCACGGCCGGAGTCTGGGAAGCGGCGAGCGACGTCGCAACTCAGTCCGCGGCAAAAACGGAACGATCCCGCCATAACGCCGGCTAACCGAGGCAAAAACATTGCGACATACGGATAGAATTAATGCGGCAACTCTTTAATTTTCTTCAAGAAAGCGCGGGAGGAAATGGTGTAATGAGTGTTGCCAGACGCAAAAACTATCTGTATAATGACGTTCCTCATTTATCCAGTTTAATTCTGTTCTTGTTGGTAGATATAAAAAAAAACTTCAATCATGGTATCTTAAATGTGCGTGCCAGCACATAGCTCGGACGTTTTTCGCATAGTTCGACTAATTACGGCGTTTATATCGAATATACGTCTAAATTATCGTGTACGCGACAAATATTCGCTACCAAATATGCAATACGAAATTGTTATCGAATGCCAAAGTGTAAAATCAATAAAAATTTAACGTGTTTATCGATTACGCCGTCTTAAAGTAATTACTAGTGTAGCTTACATCGATTAATCTTAATACTAACAGCACAATGGAATTAACTGCTCATATTTTGTATGGTAATCCTTCAGCTATCTATTAAGTATTAAAATACATATAAATTCTTATATGTACATGAACATTATATGAATATTTTCAAATCACAACAAATCAAATACCTTTATTCAATATAGAAGCATTACACTTACTTATTGATTGTCAAATTAAACACTACCGCTACCGGTTCGGAAAGAAACTCAGCGAGTCTTTTTTTGTCAATTTTATTATTTACAAATATACAATATGAAAAGATATAACCAGGAGGCGACCGTTTTATTCCCAAGGTGTACATTACATAACGAAAAGCAATTTATAATTTAATATCATAAAAATATTTTATACATAGGTATGATATAAAAAAATGTAGTCTTTAATAATGTCTCAACGCGAGTATATTTGCGGAGTATTCTACAACGCTGGCTTAGCGCGGGTTCATCCAACAGTCCAAGTCTCTTCACGATGTATACGCCAACGTTGAACTTTATATTTAATACAAATTATGAATAACTAACCACCCGACCGGCTTTATACGGCACAAAAAAGGTTTATATACAACTTAAGTACATAGGAAGAACAAACCTAAAAAACAAAATACTTTTATTTCCAGCTATGAAAGTTGAAATTCTAAGTTCTAGTATAATATGCATGTATTACACATATAAACTTTTCTCTTAAATCAACGTTTATTGATGAAAACAATGAACAAAATTAGTTTCGTAGTTAAAAAGATCCGAACATACAGACGGCAAGAAGCAACTATATTATTACACAATGTAGGAAAGGACATGAAATGAGTTGACCGAATGTGAATCTGCTATCAGCTAAGATCCGCGTGACATATCCACTGAGCCATTCGATCAATTAATATATTTTACAGATGTTATAATACATTTATTTATATGTATTTACTAGAATTATTGTTATAAAATAATTAAATAAAATATTTTGCAAATATTAGATGCCTTATAAAGATCTCATTGTTAATATACCATTTTATTTTGGAAATTACTTTAGATTCTAAGTTACAATGGAATTTTTGTGTATCATATTAATTTCAAGACTCCCTTATGAAGCTCAGCATCAAATGCGACTAAGAAAATTAGACTAACTGACATTTGTACGGAGCCGAGATGGCCCAGTGGTTAGAGCGCGTGCATCTTAACCGATGATTTCGGGTTCAAACCCAGGCAGGCACCACTGAAATTTCATGTGCTTAATTTGTGTTTATAATTCATCTCGTGCTCGGCGGTGAAGGAAAACATCGTGAGGAAACCTGCATGTGTCTAATTTCAACGAAATTCTGCCAAATGTGTATTCCGCCAACCCGCATTGGAGCAGCCTGGTGGAATATGCTCCAAACCTTCTCCTCAAAGGGAGAGGAGGCCTTTATCCCAGCAGTGGGACATTTACGGGTTGCTAATGTATGTAATGTAATGACATTTGTACTATTCGTTTGGTATATTTTAGCTCTCTTCATAGTATCGTGTTATTGGTTGATTACTTTGGGACAACGCCTCTTATATATAAAACGTGCGGTTAAGAGCAATATCAGTATTAGAACTAGAGACTCCCTTCGTGAGGTTTTTGGTAAAATAGGAATACTTATATTCCAACCACAAAAGCACAAAACACAAATAAACGCCATTTGAAACGAATCGGCGCAATATCATTGGTTCAAAGTTTGAGTAACACAAGATATTAATTACGAATTTGCGAAAAAAACCGTTTTGAGCATCGACGAAACTGTTATCGGAACTTCGGAAGTAAAATTAAAGTTGATATAAGTAGTTTAATGAAAGTGTTGTATTATAAATTAAGATATATTCATCAAAAACTGTACGTAGTGCACAATCTAGCTGAGCTGTTAGAAAATCACTTGAAATACTATCAACTCTAAGGTTTGTTTATCTTTATTTCTTCTTCAATTGTTACATATATTACATTAAAAATATAAAAATGGTCTACAGACAGCAATATTACTTGCAATAAAATAAAAAAAACGAAAATGTAAATTTTGCAATACGATTCAATGATATAAAATTACAACCAAAAAATATCAGACTACAATTTATTTCTTTAAGTTTAGTTTGGACGTATACCCTAAACAAAAAGTAATCGAAATCAGTACATATATGACGGAGTTCTGAAGTAACAAACACAGCAATAAAACACCCGAATTAATATCCTCTTTTTTTGAAGTCGATTAAAAAGTGAAAACCGCTTCGAAATTCATTATACGAGATTTTTTTAATTACATCAAAACTTTCCAGGATAACCTCCAATAGAGCCAGTCCGTCTGTCATTATGACGGAAACCTCTAGGCTCTAATTATAGTTTAATCGAGATATTAATTAGGTCGAGACATCGTCATAATCGAATGATTACTTATAATCGACGTAAAAAAATAAAAATGTATTTGATGTGGTTGTTTGCTTTTTTTATTAATATTTATGATAAACGTCCGTGCCCTTTAGTTAGCTATACGCTTAAAAAAAACAAAATGCATTTATTACGAATATTACATAACCGTTAACAACTATAGAAATTGTTTTCTTATGTACAATTAAAAATATATTGTAAAACCGGTTTAATTTATTTTCATCACGATAGAAATTTAATCGTTTTTTTCATTGAAATTATTCATTAATTTATATATAATTCCAATATTGACAATTCGTTGTCCTGACAGATTTCGACCACAGCTAATCTCAAAGGGTACCGACCAGCTCAGGATATATAATAGCGCAACAAGTGAGTCCACAAACACAGGTGCTCCCTCTATTCCCTCTCTGATAATCCAATGGAAAAATCCGACACAACTGGAAAAAGTTCAGGCGCACCAACGGCTTTACATGTTTTCCGAGGCATGATATATATGTATGTATATGAGACAGATATATGGAATATAACGATTATGGAAAATAATAAAATAATTTGCTATGCAGCCTGTAAATTTCTCACTGCTGGGCTAAGGCCTCCTCTCCCTTGAGGCTTCTCCTCAAGGGAGAAGAGGCCTTAGCTCAGTTTAGAGCATATTTCACAACGCCGCTACAATGCTGGTTTGTGGAATACACATGTGGCAGAATTTCGTTGACGATATGAATTATAAACACAAATTAAGCACATTAAAATTCATTGGTGCTTGCCTGGATTTGAACCTGAAGTCATCGATTAAGATGCACGCGTTCTAACCACTGGGCCATCTCGGCTCTTATAAAAACTTTGAAAGTAAAATCAACATAGCTATAAATAGTTAAGTAGAATAGTGTTGTAGAGTAAGATTTGTTTCTAGTGTATAATACAGCAGAGTTATAAATCTCGTGGACACGTAAATCTAAGGTTTGTCTATCTTTACGCCTTGTCCGATTGGAGGCAGGCTATACTCCTATAGGTAAATTGTCTGTGTTTAAAAAGTTTCTCTCAAAATGTCAAATATAAATGGCGCTGCTCCGCTAAAGGGTGAAATTTAAACATACGTATTTGACAGGTTAAGTAAAAAATTATTAAATAATTAGATGATTACAAAAAACGCTTACATTATTTATTGTATGTTTGAATCAATTCTATAATAATAATTAGATTTAAATTATTTTTGAATTGTATTGATAACATTGATATTAAATAAGACGGTAATTTGACTTTTCTGTTCATTATCGTGAGTCATGATCTGTAGTGAGGAATAGGCTATTTAACTGGTTTTTAAAACCCATTTTATATTATTTAGAAGGGGTTAAGGAACCCAGTAAAAGTTGTTTTTTTTTAATTCTATTATATATTTGCTGAAAAATATCAAATCAAAAACGCTTCTTTGACAATATGGCGCTGCAATGTGGTCGGTGACGTCACTTGCCTGTATTGTTATCTGTGGCACTTTATTTTTCGCATTGTCAAATAGCATATTGATGGAAGTTCTCTACAGAACACTACTTTTTCCTGGGCCAGCGAAGTGTTAACATTTAACTTATGATATATGAATTGTGTTTTTTGCTATTATCAAGATACAAAGTTAGTATTTAGTAGTTATTAAGTATATATAAAAATTAATCTAACACGCTCACGCTTGATAGAGTGAACTTGAACCAGATTTTATCAAATGTATAAATCCAAATTATTAATCGAATAAATGTTAAATTTGTGTCAATAGTATTTTGGCGACCTTCCCTCCCCCCAAAATGATTTCTAAGGTGCCTAGACTAAGGTCGGAAGCCATTTGCTAGACCGTATTAAAAAAAAAAAAACACATTACACACCAAATAACATTTTATTTATAATTTATTTAAACATCTACATTTATATATGATCTACAATAATATTTGTGTAATAAAATATAGCTTAGAGTACACATTTACCAAATATACAGTATAGAACAGTCGATGAGTTTTATAGTTAGGCAAGTCTTAAGAAGTTGGTCGATTTCTTTATAAAACATTGTATGGCTAAGAAAATAATAACACAGAATAAATTATTCAAACCGTAAATTCGAACGTGTTCTAAATTCAATAATAATAAATATAATTACACAAATTAATAATGGTTGAGTGCTTAGGCCACACACTTTTTTTTTACACAAGAAGGTCCCAGTTTCGAAGGAAATACAGAAATAGTGTGAAATAAGCCTTAACTTAAGTTTCTTAATTTAAAAACTCTATACATTTCAAGACACCGAATAATATTTTTTATTACAATAAACATCAATAACATACGACATTAAACGTGTAACATACATGTACTTTATATATTATTATAACAGACAAAATAATCATCATCAAAAAAAATCTCATATTAAACAATAAAATTAATGTAATATTTATTTAAAACAAATGTTCTTAAAATTATAAATGTGCCAGTCTATAAGTCATTGATACGCAATGTTTTATTTTATATTTTTTTTTTTATAATATGCCTTGATTAAAAATAGAATACAATATTTAATACTGGCAATTTCCAATAATACACTTTTAAATTTAGAACGACGACTTGGGTCGTATAATAAAACTTTTATATGCAACAGTGTAATATTGATGAAAAAAAAACATATATATTTTTTATTTAACAAACGTTAATAAATAAATGCCAAACACAAATATGACATCTTTTTTTTTAAATGTATTTGTGGCATAGAAACATGATACAAGACTAACATTGTACAATAAAAAGTATATATATTTAATGTTTAAAAAAATTTCATAAGAGGTTTTGTTCAAATAAATACATATATTATAAGTGCTTGCCAGGGATTTTGCTTGGGTTGGTTGGCTATCATTGGGTTTCATACAAAAAATAACACCCAATACATTTTTGCTTTTTTAACATCAATAAATTCTAACTCGGTTTGAAATGTACTTTTTTTATTAGGTGATTGAATTTCTTTGACATGTTTATTCTTAAATATACATTTAATTACTTAGAAGATAGAGAATGTATCATAAGAAGTACCTTGTCCAATCGAATTCGGTATAGTTGGCCCTGTTTTTGTTTACTTTGAAATCTAACTAAGATTTCAATTGTAAATGATATCAAACATCCCCTGTATTTAATAATACTACAGAACGTTTTATGGGAGTCCAATCGATATTTAGAAAAATTATACTGTTGCGCCCTGATATGAAAGAGGTATATCATAGTGATATTCGTAATTTTTTGTAATGTTGCCTCTCTTATGTGAAAGATATCATAGTGATATTATTTATAATTATTTAAGGGCAAGTTACAGAATTTAAAAAATAATAATACGATTTTTGATAAAGGTTACCTAAAGTTGCGACAGATAATTGTAATTTTTTGTGTTGCCAACAAGCAGGGTGGCAATGTTAAAAATCTATATAATACTATATTGTCTATAGATTAGTAAACATTTGCAAGCAAACAAAAAAATTGTTTTTGGTTACAGTACCAATGTCTATGGACGTTTGTTATAAGTCAGAAATTATTTGAACTTAGTTTTGTCATTTAGTTAATTCTTATTATTGTTTTATCGATGACTTTTGTTGGCGCTTGGAATTGTGCGTCTGATATTAAAACTAACTTCAGAGCGGCAATTATACAATATTTCAGTAGTTCGGTTAGAAATGATTATTTGGAATCGATCATTTAATGAATAGGAATATAATAAATTCTCAAAATTCTAACAAGGAAAGCGTTTGACGTTACAATATTAAAACAAACAACATTTACTTAAACCCTATTAAAAATATAAATGTCAAACACCAATAATTATTTAACATTTATAACGTGATCTAAGGACCGTTTCATTGTTACGATAAATTTAAATTTGTACAAATCGTAAACAGAAATGTCACATAACCTCACTTTTAAATATAAAATAATAGCACAATTATATATTTTAATTAAAAAAATATCTGATTAAGTGTACAGCTGTTACTGGTTTCATAAATTAAAAAGAAAACACACGTTATTTAGTACTACATTTATGTTTACTCTTTGTACAAAATAGTTAAAATTTAAATCACGATTTAAGCGTGTTTTTACATGAAAATTGAATTGTATACTTTAAATCAGTGTTGCATATCGATAGTCCACTATCCACAGACTATCGATAGTTAAGGTGTTAACGATAGAATCAATAGTCTATCGATAGTATTGTCACGTGTCAATACTATCGATAGTATCGATAGCTCCCCATGAGCAATACTATCGATAGTATTGCAAAAACCATTACATTTTAACCTAAACTATCGATAGTATCAACAGTATCGCTGCTACCAATAGTATTGCTTACAGAGAACTAGCGGTACTATCGATAGTATCGATAGTATTGATCAAACTATACTATCGATATCCTGATTAGTTTTCGAGGTCAACTATCGATAGTCAAACTATCGATAGTTCTGCAACTCTGCTTTAAATAAACCCTCTACTAAAGTTCGACCGTGTGTTAATACGTTTCTGATACCTGTCATTTGATCTTGACAGAATGATGCAAACAAACATAATCAGTTGCCATAACATTGTAACAGCACAATATGGTGTCAAAAATATAATTATCTTATTTCAATATAATAATTACAACATTTACTGTAGGTAAGTATAACGATACGGTTTTTAAGTGTCGTAAATTTTTTGCTATTTTCAAATTATTCTTCCCTTCTCATTTACACAATTATAACTAAAATAACGTAACTAATTTAAATACGCACCAAACAAATCAAGTATGAATTAAAACAACGAGAATATAAATAAAACAGATTATAAATAGCATATCAAAGAGACTACTATAAAAGAAGATCTGCTTTGAGGATAAAAAGTGCGCACTTCAGACAAAAATTAAAGACCTAGTTATGTATGATGCAGAGCAACGTAAAAAAAAAATAGAGCGTGTTTTAAGAAATCAATTCTTGTACTTGTATTTGTTGGTGGAAGCATCGCTGCTTCCACCTTGCTCCTTTTCTCAGTCGGCCGTCCACTGAAATAAGAGAATACAATAAGGATATCAGTGCGACAAAATATAAGATTTTCTTTCTAAATTATTAAATAAAGTGAATTCGATTTCCTTTGCAATTAACTTTTATATACTTTTGCCTTGACGTGTTCAATTGTTCATGTTTAAATATATCAGTCTACCGCGTTTCCGTGTGACCCTCGATATGCATCAACTGTTTGGAATGTTCCTCGAATTCCTTGTGGAATCCTTTAATAAATATTAATTTAAAAAAAAAGTATTTCTTGTTGAAAATATGTCTCAAATTTAGGATTAAATCAAGTTTATAACGAACAAAGTTTATATCGTATCTGATATACCTTTAAATTCGCTCCCCCCTCCTTACGGAGCTCCTGCTCTCTCTTCTCCATCTCTTCAGCGCGAAGCTGCATGCGTCTCACCTTCTCTGGATCCTTGACCCCACGGGCTGCCTCCTCGGCGCGGCGTTTCTCAGCCGCTTCCATCTGCTGCCTGCGCCTAGTCTCCTAAAAGCAAACGGAGAACGAAATTGAAACTAAAAGCATACTAGACATATTCGTTAAGCTTAGAATAAAATCTACAACCTAAAATAAATAATGACAAGTACCTCTTACTCTTTGAGTAATTTTTATATTATTCTTAATAGATTGGCAGACTGGCAAATGGGTCTCCTAATGGTAACTCATCACCAGAGCCTATACATTGGCACCGTGCGAAATATTACCAAACCAACCTTGGGAATTAAGGTGTTATTCTATTTTTCTTGGTGGGTTGGTAGGGTTTTTGTACAAGCGTTGGTTACTACTCACTCATCACAACCTCTACCGCCAAACAGCAATACTTGATTGCGTTTTCGTTTGAATGAGTGACCCAGTACAACAAGCACAAGACATAACATCCTAGTTCCCAATGTTGGCGGCGCATTGGCGGTGAATGGTTGATATTTTGTACAAGGCCAATGTTTGTGGGCAGTGATGAGTACTCATTATCAGATAGCAAATTAGCCCATCCGAGTACCTATTTTATATGATGTCCCTTGTGTCTCTTAAACGAACTCACACATCAAACATATAGTATATGTATGTAAATATGTCATGTCATGTTCTAAAAAGAAATAATATTTTGTAAGTGTACTAAATTATATGTCTCCAGCAATCAACACATTTGAAAAATTGTAGCTTAAGTGATTAGGTGGAACTCGTCAAATTAAGTTACTAAAACCCACACATACAACAAGAGAATTTATATAAAAGCTTGCAATTAACTGTTATTATGTAATTATTTATTATAGGAATAAAACTTAATATGTTAATGTAAATATTCTCATTACAAAAATTAATCATTATTCTTTTTTTTTGACTCATTGAATGCTGCTCGTAAATACTAAATAGGATATCTTTATTTGTTTTTTTTTTTGTTATCATATACGTAGGACGACGAGCAAATGGACCATCTGATGGTAAGTGGTCACCACCGCTCATAGACTGCACTGATGCTGAGTATTGCTATTTGGCAGTGGATACCTACCCTGCTGGGCGTTAAACTTAATGGTATTTATTAACTTTAAAGATTATAAGATTAATTTGTGTTTGAAATTCCAAGTTACATAAATAATATTTATAAAGATAAAAAATAATTAATTTAGTAAATATTGACAAAAACAACTGCCTCACTGGTTCAGTAGCTAGATATAAGGCCAAAGGTCTTGAGGCCCTGGGTTCAAACACCCAGGTTGATTATATAAACAGTTATTGGGTTTTTCTGGCAAAAAATCAAGTTCAAAGTGAGTAACCTACCCATCGGAATATAAGAGTGTCTTTGTGCACACTTGTGCTATTAATATGTCTTGCAGGGCTATTACGGTCAGAGCATAGCAACTGATGCTTTCAAATATTTGTTGTGAATTAATAACAAATCAAATTAAAAAAAATATATAAATCATTATTATCGACGTATGCCGTAGCATAATACTCCATAATACTGAATTATCAATCTGCAACAAACATTTGATAGCAACAATTGCTATGATATAACTGAAATACCACCACTGCATAGTAAGCTGGTCTCCGTGTAAGATCAGCCGCTGTGACCAAAATCTGTTATATGGTAATCGTTATCATCATTTACAACCTTAACAAAATCATTAATCATTATTATTTTATCACAACACTTGCATTTTTTTAGCATTTTTTAGCATTAGCAGCCTGTAAATTTTCCCACTGCTGGGGTAAAGACCTCCTCTCCCTTTGAGGAGAAGCATTAGCAGCCCGTAAATGTCCCACTGCTGGGATAAAGGCCTCCTCTCCCTTTTAGGAGAAGGTTTGAAGCATATTCCACCACGCTGCTCCAATGCGGGTTGGCGGAGTACACATGTGGCAGAATTTCGTTGAAATTAGACACATGCAGGTTTCCTCACGATGTTTTCCTTCGCCGCAGAGCACGAGATGAATTATAAACACAAATGAAAATTCAGTGGTGCCTGCCTGGGTTTGAACCCGAAATCATCGGTTAACATGCACGCGTTCTAACCACTGGGCCATCTCGGCTCTCAACACTTGCATAGTTAATGATTAAAAAAAATTATATACACACACATGCAAAAACATTAAATATTACAGGGAAGCAAAGTGTCTAAAATTTTAAGCATCTTCAGTGTTTCTGATTCTGTTTTATGGTAACACTAACAAATAAGTTCCTTGTCCAAGGTCACATATAATTATGTTCAAATATTTCTACAAAGACATACAAACTGTGGCATGTTATGTGAAAATACACTTTATCTCAAAACATATAGTGTTTTGTTTTGACTAAAAACTGCATTATCTTATGCTAAGAACTCTCTTTTTTGTAACATCACCTCTATCCATGTAACATGTATATTTTGTCATAACAGGTGAATTTAAATAAAAGCTTGCAATTAACTGGCTTCATTTAGAATAGGAATAAATCATAATATATTAATGTAGATATTCTGACTCCAGAAAATTAATTATTATCTTGACTCTCATTGAATGCTGCTCGTAAATACACAATATTATATTGTTATTTGTTTTTTTCTAGTTATCATATATGTAGGCGGACAAGCAAACTAGCCGGGGGAAGAAGCTGAACTTACAAGATATCATATCAAGTTCATTTTAACAATTTCTAGAAATTTACATAATTTAATTATAAGTGAAATATGTGTATCATGTATTATTTTTAACATTATTATTGGTTTTCAGTTTATTAGAGATGTTTTCCTGTGGATTTTTTTAAATACATTTCTTGATGTTATGTAACTTTTTTATTTTATTTATTAGCAATTGTAGTGGGTATTTTGAGATACATTTTAACATGATATAAAACAGATTCAATAATTTAAGAATTTTATTAAATCATACTTCAAAAAATAACCTGATTTTATAGATTCCTTCAATTGCCAAACACGTTATTTAAATAAGGCACTGATTAAAACCATCAAATTATCCATGAATCTTAATGATACACCGAAAATCAAATTTAATCTTAGATATATTCATGTATCTATTTTTGTTAATTGTTATACAAATATAGTAATCTTTTTTGTTTCTGTCCGCTAACGTATTAACGTATGATTACATTTACCCATCTATGTTATTTATATGAAAAAAAAACAGGCATTCCTTATTGTTTTTCTGTAAATAATTATTGGATTGCAATCCAAACATTCAACTTACTGCATCTGGAGTCAATAAGTCCGTTGCTGAGGGTCTACAGCAGGATGTGAATATTCCCATTTTTAGGAAAACTTAATTAAAACTTGATTTCGCCAAAAAATTGCACATTCCAGTCTTATGTACTAACACAGTATTTTATTGACAATAACATTGACATTTAAAAAAACGTTCAACATTTTTTTTTTAATAATTATAATTTAATTTAAAATCCTGAAAAAAACCTCAATTTTATTTATGAGGGGAAAGCACAGTTAAATTTATTGAAATAAACAGCAAAATAAAATCTTAAAAGATAATTATATAATGCACTATAACTACAGACTGCACTACGCCACATTCAGTCTTACAATTCTTAAACTAACCATTCTCATCCAAATTGTATTAATGTTTGCCATTATTGCAAATATTATAAATACTTCAAAATTGAAGAATCGAGTAATATAAATTCTTTGATCCGTACAACAACGTACTATGAAAAAGCTCAACTTATCGATCAATACTAAAATATTACCAACTAAGAAATATTAACTAGGTCA
The DNA here is from genome assembly GCF_905147765.1 of Vanessa atalanta. Classification (NCBI taxonomy): domain Eukaryota; kingdom Metazoa; phylum Arthropoda; class Insecta; order Lepidoptera; family Nymphalidae; genus Vanessa; species Vanessa atalanta. The sequence continues at coordinate 10,064,913 of NC_061889.1, read as the reverse complement.
GGAAGGTAAAAGTTCTAAAATATTTGTATTAATAATTGTTTTGAATGTTATTTATACTCCAGGTTTATTATGCTGCTGATTAGAGTTTATTTAAAAAAAAATGCTTTACATCCTCAGACATTTTTTTATTAAGATATAGTACGGGTAACATTGGTAACATCGATATTTTCGATTCTCGATAAAATAAATTACATATGTCACATCACTAACGCAAAGTACTTTACTGCGGGACTGTCGAAAATTTTTGGATTTCATAAAAATTGCGTTTTAAAAATGTTTTCACGCTTAGCTTTGCGTTCAGGTACGTTTAATTATCTAAGAATACTTTGCCGTAATAATTACTGTTCTCGAAACAAAATGATAACCTTGTGTTAGGGTGGTTTATGTAATCGTTTTTGACAAGTGCCGAATGAAATGTATTTTTTTTTTTAATTAATAAATCTTAATGTAAGTATAAGTGACCCAAAAATTAGAAGAAAAGTATTTTTTAAATCGTTGGCCTGTTAACATCGAAGGTAGTTTTATCAATCAAAAATTAACCTAACATTAATTTGATCAGCTGATAGTTCTGATATTCATTGAATTAAATTTAAATAAATTGGATTTCAATATGATTAAATTAAAATTTAGTAATATATATAACAGAACATAAAATTATTTGAATTTCAAGATGTTTAAACATATAAGCTTTTGCATGTACCATCAGTGCAGCCATTCAATAATTTCTTAACATCCTTTTTATATGAATAGAGAACGTAAGCTTTTTAAATATGGAATGTTTTTCATATTTAAAAAGCAATAAATAATTTAAGTAACACAGTAACACTTAATAAAGAAAGTAAGTAAAAAGTTAATCAAACTTAAAACATATAATAAGTAATTTTAAAAAATTCTAATCCTCAGTCGCGGCCCGTCAGTCCACACCAACAGCGCTTGTCGCTCGTGGCTCAGCCACAGAGGTTGGTGGTCTACGGGATGAGAAGAATTTCCCCCGGCCTGTAAGAGGCGAGCCCGGTAAAGTGCGACTTGGCTTCATTCCAGAAGAATGGTAAGAATATTATATTTCCATAAAGTAAAAATTAAAGAAACAGCCTGTTACAGCCACCGTTGGGCTTAGGTCTCCTATCATAGTCTGGAGAAGTTTTAGCCCTTATTCCACTATGCTGTTCCAATACAGGCTGAATAAACAAATGGCAGATTTTTATATGAACGAAGCAGGTTTCATCACAATGTTTTCTTTTCATTGCCAACCATAAAATAAATATACCAACCCAAATTAATATAAAAACATGCTAATAAAGACTTTTGTATAAGTTTTACAGTGACCCTTAGTTACATAATATTATGTTTTTTATTTTAAAGACATTTCATGGAAACACAAACACGCATTTTGTCTTTTAAATTTTATTCTTAATTCTGTTTACATTTTAATTATGAACTCTTCATATGAAAGTGTTTTCATAACATAAATAAATAAAATATAATATAAAAATTACATGTATTAGTCTTTATTCAAAATAATAACTGTATAAACAGGCAAAGATAAAAGAGTTCAGTACTTATCCTCATTTGTTTAAAGTGTTTCTATAGTATATATTTTTTTTATTAATATAAAATTAATTATTCCAGGTTCCAATTCTTCCACGCAAAGACTGGTGTGACCGGTCCCTACACATTTGGCGTTGGTCTCGCCACATACTTGTTCAGCAAGGAAATATATGTCATGGAGCACGAGTACTATACTGGTCTCTCCATCTTCGTGATGATCTATTATGCTAGCACCAAGTTTGGACCCAAACTTGCTGAATTTCTCGACAAAGAAGTTGACGTAAGTGATCAATGATATAACTTTTAATTAATTCATATTAAGCTATACCATAACAGTATATGGCCTAGCTATATTATTGTAATTTCATGATGGCTTCTCGCTCTAATGTTGTCATCATTTTATGAGCCTAAACAAATCTGTCCACTACATCATCTCGTACGATAACCATGTCAGGAATGTGTCCAACAAAAAAACTATTTGAAAAATGACTATATAGAATAGTTGAACACATATGTACAATAAGCACATAAGTTCTATCTAAATATTACATAATTCATCAGCATAGAACAGTGGTACCGTGAGTGTGTAAAAACAGTATAATAAAGACCAGAACTATAAATATATACATACTCATCATTAATTCTTAGTATATATACTAAAAGTGTGAACTTGACAAAGGTATCCCGTTCCATCATAGAATACTCTTAGAGACATTAAAATTATGTATTTTTCGGCAACTCGAAATATTTACGAGAAATCGAACTTTGAAAATCATTTTCTAAGATAGAAAAAAAACTAAACAAACATGTAATAGGCTATAGAAAGCAAATTTGAGGTTATCTGTTGATTTTTTTTTTATTGTCGTAATAATAACTATATAAACAGGCAAAGACAAAACATGGTTTTCTTAAATTATATAATAATGATTATCGACGAATTTCAATCACTGCTATTGAAAATAAGCTTAATATTTGGAACACATCAATCTCCTCTCTACCATGTGATGTTGGCAGAATATTTTCCACCAACTTGTGAAAATACTCTCCAGTGCGAAAATGCCTTATAAAATTGCACATTTATATTTTTCCAGAACGTAGAAAGCAGCTGGAACGCGGGTCGCCTAAGTACAATCAAGTCTCTTGAAGATGCCATCGCCGGAGAGAAGGAGGCTCAGTGGAGGGCTCAGGGACAGGAGCTGCTCATCGAAGCCAAGAAGGAGAATGTTCTGCTGCAGCTCGAGGCCGCGTACAGAGAACGGGCGCTCACCGCGTACCAGGAGGTGCGCTGCCTGCGATTATATTTCATATAGAATTATAGATATACATTTTATATATGAATGTACTTGCTATTTAACTGGCTTATGATACAGGTCTCCAACTGTATTGTAAACTTATATGTCAAATTTTTAAAACAATAATGCAACATAATATTTTACTAGTTTAATTTAAGCTTAATACAAGTAAATTGTAGCTTTATAATATTTTGTCTATTTACCTCTGCTGAGTAAAGGGTTGGTGACATGTGAGGCAGAATTTAACCAAAAACAATACTCTTCAGGAATTTTTCTGCATCACAAAATACATTCTTTAATTATTTTATCATTATAGCATTTATATTTATTATACACTAGGTGTCGGCTTCGCTCACGATTTTAGGGTTGATTGTCAGGTGTAATTATAAAAAAAAATGGTGTCCTTCTTTAGGGTTCAACCTGGCATACCAAACTTATCAAATTTGGTTTAGAGGATTGGCCATGAAAGCTAATAAGACAAAGTTACTTTCGCATTCACAATATTAGTATTGATAAGGCTCAGTTAATTGAAGCCATCCTCATCGTAATTTATCCTACCATAAAGAATGCAAGTTCAATTCTATGTGTTTGTCTCTTATTAATAAAGATATTTGTGAATAGGTCAAGCGTCGCTTGGACTTCCAACTGGAGAAGACCCTCCTGGAACGCCGTATCGCTCAAAAGAACATGGTCGACTGGATCGTAGCAAACGTGACCAAGGCCATCACCCCGGACCAGGAGAAGCAGGCCATGGACCGCTGCATCGCAGACCTGGCGGCGCTCGCGAAGTAAAATATAGTTATTTATTATCTGTATATTGTTAATAAACTGAAATCGAACGTACCATAGTTTATCGGAGTTTTATTTTAAAAAAAATAAGTCTCCAATTATTGCAATTCTGAATAGTTTAACCTAATTTTATTTGATTAATTCTTTTTAAAACTTTATTTATATTATTATTATTGGGCCACAAAAGGGATTCATGAAAGAGAACTGCACGTAGCGAAGATGAGAAACTTGAGAGGAATGTGTGGTGATACGCGAATGGATAGAGTAAAGAATGAGTACATAAGAGGAAGTTTGAAAGTGGCACCGGTGACCGAGAAGCTATGTGTAAGGCGGCTATCATGGTATGGTCATGTAATGCGGAGGAATGAGGAACATATTATTGTGGCGAAGGTCTTGAGCATGAACGTGGATATGGAGGAAGGGGACGACCAATGAAAAGATAGATAGATTGTGTGAAAGATGATATGGCTGGAAATAATGTTACTTGTGAGATGACGTCACATAGGGAAGTATGGAAGACATACTTCGCCGACCCCAAGTACATTAGGATAAGGTCAGGAGGATGATATATGTTTTTGAAAACAAATGTTCCAAAGGTGCTGTTGCCTATACTAAGGATTCTGATTCTAATAACTAAAAATTAAACGCATAAATTTCGTAAAAGCTAATTTTAATAAAAGCAATATTTTTTAAATCAATAATTTGTGATCGTAGTATATTCTGAAACGTTATTTTTCAAACTCAAACTCCTTTATTCAACATAAAAGCATCACACTTATTTATTGATAGTCAAATTAAACACTACCACCGGTTCGGAAAAAGGAACACCCTGACATGAGAAGAACCGGCGAAAGAAACTCAGCGTGTTTTTTTTTTTGTCAAATTAATTATATACATAATTGTATATAAATAGAAATAGCCAGGAGGCGAACGTTTCATTCCCAAGGTGTGCTATCGAACTCACTAATTGTATACTAACCTTTCACACACAAGCGTTCCTTAACAATTTTTTTAAATTTGGCAACAGAAACATTTTGAACGCTTTCTGGGATCCTGTTGTAGAAGCGTATACATTGTCCCACAAAAGAGTTACTGACTCTATGCAGTCGAGTAACAGGAGTAACAAGATTGTGTTTTTTCCTTGTACCAATGTTATGAGAGTCACATTTTCTCATAAAAACATTAATATATTTCCGTACATACAAAACATTACAGAATATATATTGAGAAGCAACAGTTGATATCTTAATTTCTTTAAATTTATACCTTAGGTAATGATTCCTTGGCTCCTAGGTTATAGGTTAGGTTTGTTATATTTATTTACTAATTTCCCAACTAAACTGTTATTAAAGTTCCGTCACTTCTTTACGTGTAGTCTAAGCGCGTTGACGACAAAAAAACAACAATTTTAATGAACACACTCTAATAATACCGTGTATATTTGATAATTTTATTAGGTGGTTTATATGAAACTAGAACCCGTGGTTTAGTTCGGGCGAAATTTAGAAAACTATAGCACACGAACCAATACAAACCTCCATTTTACCTCTGGGGCTGAAAAAAAAGTGTAAGCCCCCCGAACTCAAACTATCAACATACCAAATTTCATCTAGTGGTTTCACCGGTTTAAGCGTGAAGACGTAACAAACAGAACTGCTTTCGCGTTTATAATATCAGGGATAGAGGAAAACACATATTTGTTATATATTTTTTATTACAATAAGATATTACTTGACAACAGTACGGTTATTCAGTTAAGGGCGTATAGCCCACAGTTAAAGCTCTTTGAAACTTATCGTCACCCTTGGTTACTCTATCGCTTATAAAAAACGCCTACTCAGTGCCCACCAGCTCTAGACACGACACTATTATATAAGGCGAAACTACATCATTTATTTGATACTTGGTTTAACGTAACCGGCGTTAATGTACAGGCAAAGTACTTTTACAAAACAAAATACCTGATAATTAACTTTTAAATTGACTGTTAAAAATGTGTGCTCAAAAGAGCAGGAGACATCACGTGAACCTGAATATCAGCTCTTTTGCATTGAGATTTAGCAATAATTGCGTCTCCTTGTAATAACGATTGTCTTTGGTAAAGATACGACTTGGATGAACGGCAGTAGTTGTGTGCCGCATAGTGAAATGACAAGTTGTCTTAAGCGATGGCTCGAACACTTAAACTAACCTATCAATTGAGTAACAACAATATCGCGGTCCTTAGTTTAAGCCAGCGGCTACAAAAACCAAGCCAAGACAAAATATATCAAAACAAAAAACTTTTGTTTTTTACGAAAAAAAGAAATGTAGTTTCGCCCGAGACCGAAATCGATAACCATTTTTCACATTACACTTTTTACCGATTGAGCTTATTCTAAAAAAAAAAACAACAAAAATTGCACAATATATAGAAGTACACAGATAATTGTCTCATTATATGTAACATTATGGGACAAATAAATATTTCCAAATCACCTTACATCTAAGGTCCGTCCATTCGGACAATGCGTTTCTGACATCTGTCAGTTGACCATGACGAGCGAAACTTCAAACATTAACAGTGGCTGCTGAGTGCTGACATAACATAGTAACGCTGTTACAATTACAGTTTAAAAAAAGATTATTATTTATTGCAATTTTAAATAATGATATACTTCATAATTATATGATTCGTCTTCTATTCGGTCAGGGGACTTATCGAAAGCGCATTTTCCCAGCAGCCGAACATTACGACAATCGAATAAAATAATTCCATAACAACAGAATTATAGTATATATGAATTAATTTTAAATAACATTGGTAGCTCAACCAGTTCTGGTAGCCAGTTCGGTAGCTGTTATTTCATCTTGATATGTACAGTAATGACATTTTAAAATGAATCGCAGCCGTATTTACGCTAAGTTATAATATTACAAGTTATATTAAATTATAAATATCGTATCAAAAACTGTGCACCTAAAGTAAAGTTACACTTAGCAAAAAATGCATAAAAACAAATAATACGATATAAAAAATATATAGTATGTATATCTTTGTTACAAAATACCTAACACTGATGGGATTAATTGGGTATTTAAATTATTCCTTCCATAAATAGAATGATCACGTTGCTAAGTTTTACAGTTTTGCTTTTTTTTATAATTATAAATATAGTACGGAGGTCATGACAACGTCGGATACAGCCGACTAATGTACTATTACTTTGTACAATAAACGATTCGTTTTACACCCAGGTTGTATTATTCAAGAGCATCCCTTAAACAAATAAAGTCGCATATACATACAATTCCTATAGAAACCACTGTAACATCTCGTTATTCGCAACTCAAAAACGATCAGTTTCTGAAGTACAATAACTATTCGTTAAATTCAGGAATCAAATATAGGGGGCGCATCTATGTATATATTAACAACTCGAATATGATGTTGGGGAACAAACTCACTAGCAGAAATATTGCCAATGCCAATGAGTATGCCAAATCCCTTTTTCATTCATCAAACACATGACAATCAAAACCAACTGCAGAATAAACGTCATGATAAGTAAATTATGTATAGTGAAGTTATATAATTAACAGTCTAAAGTGGCAGTCGGCTGGTGTCGTATATCAAAGAACCGTAGCCCGTGAGATATAAACACAATATAAACAAATTAAAAAAAAAACTTAGCATAATGACAGTGACATATACCGAACGAACGTGACGTCACAACGTCGTAAATATTGGTATTGCATAACGTGAAACGTCATCTTCATCTATTGAAATGAGTGACATTATTTTTGACATTTAAATACCCAATTCACAAGAGTTACTTATTGGAAGACCCATCTACTAATAATACAAAATAATTTGTAAGACCATCGACATCAAGGTCACGACCGACCTTTGTGCATTATATTATTATTATTATTAAACATTCCAATTTGTCATATTTAAGCCAAACGTTGGCAAAACGAATCTATCGAGCATTTCTCGATAGATAATTTTTATGTAATCAAAACATTTAATAACAATAATAATAACATTACGAACATTCACAGCTCATTTAGTAATAAAATTGTGCACAATATATCAAAAACAAGTTTTTCAATTTACTCGATCCGTATGCTGATATACATTACAAATAGACAAACTAAACAAAAATACAGTATAAATTAGTATTTGGTTTCGAGACGTTGATGTGGACACTACTTAAAATCCGTTCCCTGAAAGAATGCGTTCCCGACGCACTAAATGCGTCTGTCAGTTGGTCACTAATAGTGATACCCTACAAGCAGTAGACATAACTTTGTAACAGCGAATATTTATATAAAAAAAAATGCTATCATACATATTAAAAATTAAATAAAACAAGAATATCATTGTAAAGTTGACATAATATTATATTATAGAAGGGATGAATAAATGGTATTGACATAATAACAATACTCCTTATAAAATATTTCACCATTACAGAGTTTGGAACGCTTTCTTTAACCGGGATATTAGTTCTCAAAATTTAAATTTATAATCAAATGTTATTACATGTTTAATACCGATCCAGATTAAACAAGAAAAAACTTATTAAACGATATATCTTGATTAACTTTTATGACCAAGTAATATTCAGTTCTTTTTAGTAGACAGATAATTATTTTGTAATAATTACTATAAAATTCTGTAGTATTGTGCGAAATAGTTGACTCAATAAAATGTATGGGGTCATTTTCAATAGAAATTGTACTAAAATACAAAAAAAAAATCAATACATCAACTTACATAAAACTGGATAGTAACAGGTACAGTTTGCAGAACAAATTCTGTTGAAATTTAACAGGTGTTGTGTCCGCGACCATAACATATAATTTTATTATATAAATGTAAAGTTAACTGTGTTTAGTTTGAAACAAATATTAATAATGCTTAATATATAACATAAAACAATATATATGATATAAAAATCTTAAGAAATTTTGTTAAACCAATTTGAATTGTGTTGACTCGATTTTGTTAAACATATTCTCTAAAGTAATCTAACTGAAGTAAAAACTAAATAATCTCTTATTTACGTTGATACCATAAAAGCAAAAGGTTATATGTTAAAATTAAGTTACAATTAAAATTCATATGTTAGCAACAAGTATATGAAATTTATATGAATAAAATACAAGGAAATATTATTCCAATGTATACATTGATTATAAACTTAAAGTAACATGTAACTTCTCACTCTCTCTAGCTACCTTGAGTAGCTGGAAGCCTTTTATGGAGAACTGGGTTATGTTTGATTATTACCCACAAAACTCCCGCTATTGCATCAGAAAATAACAGAGGCTACTGGATTGTATCGATATAACGCATCCGGGGCTGATCCTGTGTAGTGCTCCACTCGTGGCACGGTAGAGTTTTCCTTAGAAAGCAACTATCCCACAGCGGGGCTAAGGCATCCTCTATTTTAAAAGGGTTATTCCTCAAAACCACACTAAAGCCTCAAATTTAACTGAATTGGTAGATATCAATTGTTTTTTTTTTTAATTGAATAATATATTTTCCCCTTGTTCTTTTGTGACTTAACTTTTATATACCTTTGGCCCTTACAGCATCAATATATGATGTTGAAAAGGATATCTTATTTATGTCTTGTATACATTCAAGGATAAATCGTTTTGCTTATGAAGACTAGAAATAAGCGATGCTAGGGTTTTCGATAATAATATGTATCATTAATTACACGATTAAACTGGTAAGGAGAACGAGTCGTTTTTTAATATAGAAACCAGGCTTGAGTCAAATTAGTTTAGTGTAAAGATTATGTTTAACGGACTCAGCCAAAGATGGCAGAGAATTTATTAGCTTATGAAGTATTATTGTAATAATTTCTTCCAGTGCCAACAGTGTTGCTAAATTGCTTTAAATAATATTTCAAAGCTAATTCCAGTACACTTTAAATATAAATAGCTTAAACGCTAAAAACGAGGTTGTATATATTTAAGAATTATATTAGCACTTAAAAATAAATAAAAGTAGGGTGCTATTTAAATAAAGGCTTCTCAAAAAAAAACAACAAAAAGTGAATTTTGCAAAAACATCAGATTAGAAGCACCATGTTTATGTTCGAACGACAGACACCAATTATTTAAATGTTGACATCTGTCATTTGAATTTGACGTTCGATTTTTTTTATAAAGCTCACCTCACACCGGTGCTGTTACAAGATAGTGCACTTTTTCTTCTTGATCCTGTTATCTGACTTGATGTGGATCCTCTCCGCTTCCTGGAAACGACGGACTAGTCGGACGAGTTCGTGGAAGGCCTGGTCAACGTTCATTCGCGCTTTAGCGCTGCATTCAATGTATGGTACTTTCAACTGTCTGGAGAGTGCCTGCGCCTCGTCTAACGTTACCTGGAAATGAAGACAGGTTAAGATTTAATTTTTTTTTAGACACATGATAGGCTCTCTCGCGTGATCATAAACACGATTGGATGGAAAATGTTTATTTTTTTAGCAGTTAACGTTCAAGTTCCGTCAACATTGTTTTTGTTCATTGTTCAAGATTTTTTATACGATTTTCAGGCTAAATTACAGAAAAATTATCAGGTTGTTAAGCGTTTTTATCGGCCTAGTACTTGACTCATTTGTCATCGTGAGAAAAAGTTATCGTATGTAATTTATACTGTTATGATAATTTACCGTGTTGTCAACGTGTTACTAAATAAACAAGGCCCAGGCGAGGCGAAGCGCGTGGGTAATGTGTGCCGCGGCCTACTACTAGGCCAGGGTCTACAGGGCCTGACACCCATAAAGTTTTCGGTAAAGCGAATATTTTTCTTAATCTAATATTTGTCATCACATTTTTGATGTTTGGAATTTTTAATATCTTGTTCAAATATAATTACCGATCTTTATCTCGTACTTGAAATTACTTCAACATTTTTTTTTTCATGAATAAATGGATAAAGCAGTAAGTATCTACGATAGTATTGTGTGAAAACCAGTGTACCCATCCATACTTCTGTAACCCAAGAAAAATATTCAACTGAACTAAACCGACAAACATTAAAAAACCCGACTTTTATCAAATTCTTGAGTAATATATTTATTTGTACAGTGTTTCATTGAAATAAATATATCCTCTTTGATTTTCCCGCTAAATTTCTGATAACAAGTTCGGTTATTTAAATCGTATTCACGAAACCATAATGAATACCATCGATTATTTTATATCTCGACCGTCATTGGTCGAGATTAAAAATCATGTAAATTCAAGGTCAACGTTATATATTCCTCCTTAGTCTCCTGCCATTGGAATATGCCATACATATAGCTGTTCTACCCTCAACCTAAACCAGTGTGCTTATACTTTGAGTGAGCTTTGACGACCTCCATGGTCGAGTGTGTACACCGGTTTTCATGGATACGACACTCCGAGGTCCCGGCTTCGATCCCCGGCAGAGTCGATGTAGAAAAAGTTCATTAGTTTTCTATGTTGTCTTGGGTCTGGGTGTATGTGGTACCGTGGTGGTCGTTACTTCTGATTTTCCATAACACAAGTGCTTTAGCTACTTACATCGGGATCAGAGTAATGTATGTGATGTTGTCCAATATTTATTTATTTATTTATACGGGTCCAATTTTACGATAAAATTGACATAATCCAAAACAATTTCTAATTTTAAAATTATGTAACTATGTTTACAACAGGTTTACAATAGGTTTGTCTAATCCTGTATGTAACTTATATTTATTCATCTTTTTTTTCTAAAAAATTTTAGTTTGAAATATTAAATAAGAGTAAGATTGTAGACTTACCACTCTCTGGTGCTCCAAGTCAGCCTTGTTGCCCACCATCAGCATGGGGAACTCATCGCGGTCCTTGACGCGAAGGATCTGCTTGTGGAACTTGAACAGCTCATCGAAACTGGCGTGGTCAGCGACCGAGAATACTAGGAGGAAACCCTCACCAGATCGCATGTACTGTTCTCGCATCGCACTGAACTCTTCTTGACCCGCAGTGTCTAGAACTGGAGGAACAAACAAAATTAAAAAAAAATACTTTAACAATACAGTTCTGTTCTATTTTACCAATTCATTGTATATCGACAGTCTACTATCGATAGACTATCGATTGTTAAGGTGTTAGCGATAGTATCGATAGTCTATCAATAGTAATGTCACGTGTCAATATCGATAGTATTGATCAAAACGATACTATCGATATACTGAATAGTTTTCGAGGTCAACTATCGATAGTTCTGCAATGCTACTCCAAATAACAATATTTAGTTTTATTCTGGTTTGAAGGGTGAGTGAGCCAGTGTAACTACAGGCACAAGAGACGTAACTTTTTAATATCCAAGGTGGTGCATTCATTGCAAATAAGGAAAGTTGAATATTTATAACGGCGTCAAGTTCTATGTCAATGTCTTTCGATAGTGACCACATACCATCACATTCCTACGATATTAAAAAAAATATCCAATCTGACAAACTGGTTTAAAGTACCTACTGAGAGGCAAGATGACCGTGGATAGAACCGTGGCAGTAGTGGTGGTTTTTATAATTCATGTCGTTTTCGGTGAAGGAACACAAAATGATAAAACCAAGTCCAAATGTCCAAGGATTTTTTTTTTGTGTATTTTACAACCCATATTCAACTAGTTCAGTATAGTGACCATACCTTCTTAAAAGTAGAGAAAGTCCAGCAATTGAATAAGCTGAATAATATTTTTTAACTTGTTAAGAAAAGAAAAGATAAATTCGTACTTGAATTGACACATTTTTTTTTATAATATAGATTAATGAGAAAATGACCAATGACTCACTGTCCAACTTAGCTGGAATATCATCAATGACACACTGCTTTGTGTAGCTGTCCTCAATGGTGGGGTCATAGTCCGTTACAAAGTAACTCTGAAACAAATTGATTTACATCTTAATACAGATCTATTTATTCATACAAGCACAACCTTATACTAAATTAATTATAAAAAAAAAATACAAATATAATTTAATTGGTATTTTTCACTGTGTTTATTATGAGTCATAACTAAGACATCTAGTAAACACGAGCATCTATAACTCGTACTAATGCACATTGATCTCAGGCTCAGCTCTCAACTTTATAAGCTAGAATCTAGACCAAAACAATAAGGCATACACAAACTCATGCCCTGTCATGTTTAATTATTATCAAAGTGCATTAGTACGAGTTTGGACTAGGCCAATATATTGAGTCTTTGGAAAGTATCTAAATCCATTTGTCCTATGCCTAAACATTTCCATGTTAAATTGGATTATGTATAGAAACTGCAGTGTTCATGCATCCACTTTGCTCACAGACAAAAAATCATATTAGCTGGAGAATTTTTATTTAAATAGCTTTATAAATAGTGATATTTTCAATTATGCATTCTATCTGAAATACTTTATTTTATGCTATAGCTTAGCTTAGATACCACTCTGGTGGATTTTACTTTTTATTATGAATTTATTTTAATAATTTTTTGGACAATCTCCCAACATTTAATAAAACAATGTTACAAATTATTAATTATTTTTAACATACTAACTTTACAGTAACTATCTGTATGTTTGAAAGAAAAGTAGGGATTAGATATTCCATACATTATATATTATATATACCATAGAATCTGATGATGAAACTGAAAGGTGAGAGAATCCAGGAATGCCTACTAGTAAACCTTTTAGGAGTTTGGACTCATTAGATAAGTCTTAGCAATTCCTATATATTAAGTATCTATGTTGTATGTTACTTTTTGTTTATATTAACTTAATATATTTATTATCATAAAACAATGTTTACTTGTATTCAGCTGTATATTTAAACATCATATAATTTTTTAAAGCTTTTGCAATTCAAATTGTTGTTTCTAAGTGAAATTAAGGTATCTTTTAAATTTAGACATGTAATATTTGGTAGTTTACCTCTTATTGACTATTTTCAATAAACATTAATTTCTTGAAATTATAAGTGATTAATTTGAATAATTAGTCACGCTGCTAGCCAACTATGTATTATGAATGACCTTCACTAATTAGGAATGTTCATTCATTTAAATTAGCACATTCATAGTAAAACATTTTAATAATATTTAGATTAAAAGATTTATGAATAATTTGAATGTAATTTTAGAAGAGAGTTTATTTATGAATTAGTAACTATGTGATGGTTTCTCATATTAGTTGCTGTATAAGATAATTACCACATGTTAGTTTTCCTGGTCAATAAGTAGATATGATGACACCGGTGGGCGGCGTCGCCTTCTAGCTATATGGACCTTGGCTTGATACTTAAGACACTATTTATAAATATGACTCTTTTGACTGTTATATACAAAACAAGTTATAATTATATTTCAGTTAGAGAGTAGATGTGGCTAAAAATAGAGTAATATACGTCTCGTAGGCGTATCAATAGCCAAATACGGCAAAAATACCTGTATAAATTGAATTGTAATGGCACTCTTTCCAACACCTCCGCCGCCGACAACAACAAGCTTGTACGTTTGAGCTTGACTTGGTCTATCTCCGGGTCTCGACATTTCGAATAACAACAATTATAACTACTAAATTGAAAATAAAACACTTTATCTACTACAGTATTTTCTAATTTCAGTGACGGTCACGGATGATTCAATTGTTACGATTTGTTACACGCAGCATTTTACAATATCACAGACTATAAAAAACAGTTAAGCTAAAAATACCATGAGAAAAAAACTACTGAATACAAGACTGAGTAAATTGAAACGTTAATATCAGCTGAACATCAATGTTGCTACTTAAAAATTAAAACATTACTCGAAATAATGGCCTATAACCAGTCATTATCGAAACTTAGAACACAATCACAGACTTATTTATATTAAACTTTAATAACTATATAATTGTAATAAAAATATCTATATCCAATGATTATCATAATACATTTGTATCGCCATATGAAAAAATATTTAAATTATCATAACCGATTACTGTATAAGTACATGTCAGATTTTCGATTTGAAGTTTTGACACTAGACAGACCGTTTTATTTTGCTATTGCTTACAAAACACAAGACTGAAATTGGGTGATTTTGATTAGACGATTGTTGATGAATATTGGTTAAAATGTTCTCTACTAGCTCTCAACGAAAGTTTTGGACCTTCAGTGACGAAAGCGAGATAGCTCGTCACCGGGAGAAACACAACTTGGAATACATATCTAAACACGGTCAACATATTGATGAATATCAAAGATACAACTTCTTTCTTTCGCCAGAAGAAGAGAGGCTGCTTTTAAAACAGTACGAGCTTCACTTGAAAGAATTCTGCAAAAGATTTATGCCTCCAATGCCGAAAGGAGTAGTTGGCACGGCATTTCATTATTTTAAAAGGTTTTATTTATACAATTCATCAATGGATTATCACCCTAAGGAGATTCTAGCTACCTGCGTGTATTTAGCTTGTAAAGTTGAAGAGTTTAATGTTTCAATCGGTCAATTTGTTGCCAACATCAAGGGTGACAGGGAAAAGGCATCAGACATCATATTAAATAATGAATTGCTTTTAATGCAACAATTAAACTATCACTTAACGATTCATAATCCATTCCGCCCTGTTGAAGGGTTTTTAATAGATATCAAGACGAGATGCACACTCGCAAACCCTGAGCGCTTAAGGAGTGGCATTGATGAGTTTCTTGAAAAAGTATTTTTGACTGAGGCATGTTTACTTTATGCACCTTCTCAGATTGCTTTAGCTGCGGTTCTTCATGCAGCTAGCAAGGAACAAGAGAACTTGGACAGTTATGTCACGGATATGTTATTCCGTGATGCAGGACAGGATAAATTAGCCATACTCATCGAAGCAGTACGCAAGATACGATCAATGGTTAAAATGGTAGAAAGTCCAGCACGCGAGCGTGTAAAAATAATTGAAAAGAAGTTAGACAGATGCCGTAATCAAGAGAATAATCCAGATAGTGAGATCTATAAGAGGCGTATGAGAGAAGCACTTGATGAAGATGACTTACCGCATACTGGATCAAGTAGAATGTCACTCGATACGAGCGGCATTTCACAAGTTCTGTCTCCATCTGCTTCATAGATAATAATTAATATAACAAATTTTGACATAAATATTTAAAATAAAAATATGACTTATTAAAATTGTCTTTTATTTTATATTAAACCATTAATTTATAAAATCCAATTATACAAATGCATTTTTTTTTTATTTTATTTATACAAACTCGCAACAAAATACTTACGAAATACATTTAATTGTTACTTCCATTTTTGTTAGTGAATTAAAACATAAGTCATATTTTCTAAATATAACAATAAATATATATGACAACTTACAGATTAGACTGACAATGAATTATGTTTATTTATTTTTTAATTTATTACCTGTCCCAACTGCACACGTCAGTAGGGCTAAATACAACTTTTCAATCAAGAACAAACAAAAATAAAATTTATTTATTTCTTTTTTCAGGCTCAATGTTGATATCTCTACTGAAATATACATTTATCAGACATAAATAAACCTTCCTCTTTATTGATATAGATATTTATATTGGATATAGATATTTTTATTATTCTGTTAATTTATGATAAAACGCATTAAAATCCGTTGCGTAGTTTAAAAGATCTAAAAGTACCGACGGCGGATAGCAAATTTATTTAATGCTATGTAGATATTGTTAATAGAAATGTAAATATCTGTTTGGTTTTTTTTAATTTTTTTAAATTAAACAAAAAGGGCAATAGTTAAATTTCCTTGGCAATTTTGATATAGCGATCAAATTTGGTGTTTGGTGAAAAACCCGTAGTAGATTTTTGAAATTTAACAAGATTATTCTATAAATCTTTAGTAGATTTATTATGAAGGTAGTTAGTGTATTATCACTGTTATAAGTTATATCTCCTAATTAACCACTAATTTCTACTATAATATATATGTAATAATTATAACAGAGTTCTCCAGCATAAGCCATACTCATTCATAGCCCTATGGCGTAATATAATAAACTAAAGGCCATGACAATTGAGATGAAGATATTGATAATTTGCAACTTTTTAATAATCTATAGTAGGTAATATTCGAAAGAAACACTGTCAGTCTGTCTGTCTGTTATGCTTTTACGGCTGAACCACTGAATTGAATCAAATGAAACTTGGTATGAAGCGGGGATTGCAGCATTTGCTTGATCTGTGTTGAGAAGTGTTTTTTTTTTTTATGTCATTGGTTGGCGTACGAGCACATGGGCCACCTGATGGTAAGTGGTCACCACCGCCCATAGACAAAGGCGCTGTAAGAAATATTAACCATTCCTTACATCACCTATGCGCCACCAACCTCGGGAACTAAGATGTTATGTCCCTTGTGCCTGTGATTACACTGTCTTCATTGCAAGTTTGTGTGTCCACAAACTTGCAATGAAGCGTCATTGTGAGCTCAGCTATGGCATTTTTACAGGTTAAGACTATACACACGAAAACATCTATTTATTTGGGTTAATTTAAAAGTGGAAAATAAACGTAGACCATACTTATGATTAAATTGTTGTAGCTGAAATATAAGCTTGCACATCATGTGGCCCCGAGTTCTTATCTCAGGACGAACTGATTTCAAGTATTTTTTTAATGACATAGGGAGACAAATAAAAAAAAAAAACAATCCTTACATCGCTAATACGCCACCGACCTTGTGAACTTGTATGTGTGTTGTGTGCTTGTAGTTACACTGGCTCACTCATCCTTCATATCGGAACTAAACCATACAAAATGTTGCTGCTTGGTTATAGAGTACTTGGTGATTATGAGTATATGGTACCCAGACGGGCTTGCACAAAGCCCTACCTCCAAGTAAAGTTTTCCACGGAAACTATTTTCCGTAACAACCTTTAGAAATTGGCATTGCAAATATAAATGTACTTTAAAGTATTGAAACAAACATAAATAAATACAGCAATAGCATAAACGTAGCGAATAGCAATTCATTTGTGTCTCACAATTGACTAAACAAATTAAAATTCGAAGGGCTTCGCTCTCGTATCTGAAGTATAAAAGGACATTCTTCGGACACTAGAGCATCACAAGCAGCTGAGCTTGCAACGACTACATTTGCAACACAGTTTCAAAACACACACAAAATGCACAAGGTTTTGTTTTACGTCTTCCTTGTCGCGTGCTTCTGTGTTGCGATCCAGGCGCAGTTAACTTTCACGTCCAGTTGGGGGGGCAAGAGATCCACGGGGCCTATGATGTGCAGGAGCGATGAGGCAGTCGCTGCCATATTCAGAATGATCCAGGTTTATTTTTTTTATTGTAATATCGCGCTGTCCACAATTAAAACTAAATATATTTTTCTTTTATTTTTCTAAGAATATTTTAATAAAACATAAACCGATTTAAAAATGGTTTTTAATAATTTAATGAATATTGCAATATATTTAATATGAAACACATTAAAATATATTCAACGGCATTATATTTTATTAGAGATTGATAAGAAGAATTAAAAACGATATTTCTTTTTCAGAACGAAGCCGAGAGATTGATCCTCTGCCAAAAACCTTGAAGTATTAAAACTGTATAAGATTTATATAAAACTACGGCACTCATTATTGTTTTTATACGGAAAAATATTATTTCATGTAACGCATTTATCAAATTGTATTTATAGTTGTTGGTTCCATGAAAATCTATTATATAAATAAATATTTTTAAGGAAAAATTTTCGTGTTATATTTAACCCTAATAAAAATATGAAATACGTATCTTAGTATAGCATTTTTTAAAGTTATCTGATTATATTCAAATATAAAGAGAAACTAGTAATGGTAAGAAATACCAATACTATAAAATTAGTGTTGAATAACAGAGTTTGTCTACAAATGGTTTTGTAGTAAATACAAAAAAAAAGACAATGATGACGTTTCAACTTTTATATTTTATTTTTTGAAGAGATTTTCAAATCAATTTTAATATTATACTTATTTTTTATAAACTATTAACTATATATTGTTTTTCTTGCATACTTATAAATTTTTTTTTCTTGGGTTTTTCTTGGGTTGTACCGCTGAAATCATAAATATCTTATCTTTCTGTATAAAAATATGAAAAATGAGGTGCTATTAATACAGTTAGATATGCACTACTGGTAGTTCTTCAAACCCCAACAATTACAGGCCAATATAAATACTACTTACCCTCAGTAAAAGATTAAAATAATATATTTTAAATCAATCAATTATTAGCACACATTATCATAGCAGACATAATCTGCTTCATAGAAAATAATTTGAATTTACGAGGGTCGCTCGACTAACGACGTTGGTATCGAGCTTATATGGAATATCTAAAAAGCCTGGAAGGAGTCACAGGATGCCTTACGGATTTTCTGTGACTTATCCAAAGCTTTTGATTGAGTTCAACATGAAACTCTGGGCAGAAAACTCTATCACTTATCTTAACAATAGATTTCCAAGGGTTGACGTTAAAGGAAAAAGGTCTCCTGGTGTCTCAGTTGGTATGGGGGCCCTCAAAGAAAAATCTTGGACCTTTTCTATTCCTCATATACATAAATGATTTGCTCTTTCTTAATGGGATCAAAGATGATATAGTATTATTTGCTGATGATACCACCTTAGTTTTTGAGATTAATTCAAAGCAGGTACAGTATGATGATGTAAACAATGCTATCTCAGATATAGTACACTGGTTTAGCGTAAATAATCTTAGGCTGAATAATAAAAAAAAAATAAAAACTGTAAAATTTAGTACACCAAATGTGCAAAATGTACAAGCCGTTGTACTTATCAATATCAATGTGAAAGCGATAGATCCAGCTGAGTCAGCTGAATTTCTTGGCCTTACCGATGATGCCAAGTTGCGATGGGTCACCCATGAGTTCTGCGGCATTTGCGGTCAACAAAATGAGATTATTTACCGACGTTGATACGGCTCGCTTAGTATATTTAAATTACTTTCTCCGTATAATGTCTAACGGTATTATGCTCTGGGGTAACGCAACCGTTATCCATACTATATTTGTCCTACAAATGTGTTTTTGTTGTTGTTCCTACAAATTCGTGCAATCTATAACCTAGAAGCAAAGAATCATTGAGGTATACATTTAAAGAAACCAAGATATTGACTGTTGCTTCTCAATATATATTTTGTAATACACGGAAAAATTTTAATGATTTTATGAGAAGATGTGATTCTCATAACATTGGTACTAAGAAAAACCACAAACTACTTCTGTTACTCGACTGCATAGAGTCAGTAGCTCTTTCATGGGGCTATGTTATGTATGTTAAAGAGCGTTTGTGTGCTAAAGGATATTACAACACTAATGACTTTTTAGTTGACTGCACACCTTGGGAATGAAATGATCGCCTCCAGGCTGTTTCAAACAACTAAAATATACTTATCATTGTACCTACATGGAAAATGGTTAAAAAAAATAAAAAAAATATATCCCGCTGAGTTTCTTTCGCCGGTTCTTCTCAGGTCCGAGGTGCTAAATTCCGAACCGGTGGTAGATTTTTGACAATCAATAAGCAAGTGCAAACACTTCTATATTGAATAAAGATTTTTGACTTTTGACTTTGACTTGACTTATGTATACGTGTATGTGTGTTCTATAATAGGATCTCAGAAAGCGCTCAAATTGTATCTGTTAACAAATAAAAATTAATGTACGCTTGTGTGCGAAAAAGAATTTAGTTTCGATCAATAAGGTGCGTTTATAATTTATTCACTCGTATTATTCAATTAGTCAGTTTATGATTAAATAGACCACCTTGGGAATGAAACGATCGCCTCCTGGCTATTTCTTTTCATATTGAATATACGTAAATAATAAAACTGACTAAAAAAAAACCTTCACTGATTCTTCTCAACCAGGGTATTTTCTTTTCCGAACCGGTGGTAGCGTTTAATTTGACAATCAATAAGTAAGCGTTTACATTAGCAGCCTAGCTGGGCTAAGGCCTCCTCTGCTTTTAAGGATAAGGTTTGGAACATATTTCACCACGCTGCTCCAATGCGGGTTGCTGGAATACACATGTGGCAGAATTTCGTTGAAATTAGACTCATGCAGGTTTCCTCTCGATGTTTTCCTTCACCGCTGAGCACGAGATGAATTATAAACACGAATTAAGCACATGAAATTCAGTGGTGCTTGCCTGGATTTGAACCCGAAATTATGGTTAAGATGAACGCGTTCTAACCTCTAACCTCGTAAGTGTAATGCTTCAAAATATTAAAAAAAGGAATTTGAGCTTGAGTTGAGTTTGACATTATTCCGCCGATCCACGAGCTCAGTAAAAGCCGCGTTGGTTGTCATATAGATAATGTTTGCGTTGACGACAGGACAACGAACAGTGGCTTAAGAGAATCGCTTGGTAAAATACTGCTGTCAAGAGTATTATTATCCTCTTCGTTAATTCTACTAACAAATGATTACTTTGTCGATATCGAAACGAAACGTCATTGCTGCCGTTGAGCCGTTTTCCTATCTACTAACACAACGATCCGGTTGCGCTTCATTCGAAGTTCGATCGGAATAGAATCAGGATCGTATGCTAGGATTCATAACCGATGTAAATAAATAAAATTTGACCCTTACGTGTTTCAGGACCGGATTTAGAGGGCAGCAACACATATATCTCGTGAGATCCTCTATAATGTTCCCACGAGATATCTAGTTATATTTAAATTATAGTAATATGTATGTATATGTATATGTAGTATGGCTGTATTAAAAGTTACTGATAAAATATGTAAATAAATTATAAACAAATCTTACTGGTCGAATTTAAATTCTTAAAATCAATTTATAAAAAATAACTAGCGGCCCCCAGTTCTCTGTTGCCCCAGGGTCTCCAGACCTCCAAATCCGGTCCTGACTTATTTTTGTTAGGAATAGCTGAAGTTCGAATAGAATCGAGAACGTTTCATAATTGTTACAATATGTTAGTCGAATTGACTCGCAGAAAGTATCACATTTACGTTTGCTTAAATTTTTAATAGTCAACATTCGTTTAAATATTAACAATGTAACTTAAATCATTGATGATTGTATATATTTCTAATACAATAACTAATATATAATATATAGCACTTCAAGATGCTTGCTTTAAGCAACCTTTAGCGATTCTCTGATATTCGATACACATTAATTAACACAACAACCTTTGTTGAGATTTAAAGTGTATAATAGATTAGTATATTTTTTTTTCTATGGCATTGGTTGGCGGACGAGCATATGGGCCACCTGATGGTAAGTGGTCACCACCGCCCATAGACAAAGGCGCTGTAAGAAATATTAACCATTCCTTACATCACCTATGCGCCACCAACCTTGGGAACTAAGATGTTATGTCCCTTGTGCCTGTTATTACACTGGCTCACTCACCCTTCTAACCGGAACACAACAATACAGTGTACTGTTATTTGGCCGTAGAATATCTGATGAGTAGGTGGTACCTACCCAGACGGGCTTGCACAAAGCCCTACCACCAAATAATAACTCGGTTAAGTTCATATTATTATGTCTTAAGGCATTATACTACTGTTTTCACTCTGCAAAAGAGACTATCCGATCAATTCATAATCATTAGACATGAGACTCCCTTTAGGATGTTTTTGATTAAGTGGGTATACTTACTGTTGCGCCATGATAGGGTACTGCAAGGAATATAGCCATTAGAAGTAGAAAGATTCTCTATGTTCAAATTCTCGTTGTCTTTGACAAGTTGCCTAGTTACACTGGCTCACTCATATTTAACCTAGTAACTCCTTGGTGATAGAATATATGAGGAGTGGATGGCACAAAGCCGTACCAACCAAGTAAAACTGTAAATTATCAAGTACAAGTTTTTGAAATAGACAACTGTACTACTTTTTACTAATTATTGTGATATTCCTAACAATTTATCTTAACACCATACAATTGAAAATTCAACGACTACAAACTCTACGCTTTTTTATCATATACGTAGCTTTAACCGATTAATAAAACTTATTTCACAATGTTCTTTTAAAAGTAAAAACAATTGAACAGCATTTGAAAGTCCCACTTTGGATAAGGCCTTTGGAGTTATTCCACCACGCTGCTCCGCTGATGCACATGTGACTTGTGTTTCCTCAAAGGTTATTTCCCGAAGCAACCATCACGAATAGGCCGTTCAAATATGTCCTTCTAGAAGTATCAAAAGTAACATATATACAGCAATAACATATACGAAGCAAATAGCAATTTATTTTCTTCTCATAATTGACTGAACCAATTGAAATTCGAAGGGCTTCGCTCACGTCTCTGAAGTATAAAAGGACATTCTTCGAACACTAGAGCATCACAAGCAGCTGAGCTTTCAACGACTACATTTGAAACACAGTTTCAAAACACACACAAACAAAATGCACAAGGTTTTGTTTTACGTTTTCCTTGTCGCGTGCTTCTGTGTTGCGACCCAGGCGCAGTTAACTTTCACATCCAGTTGGGGGGGCAAGAGATCCACGGGACCCATGATGTGCAGGAGCGATGAGGCAGTCGCTGCCATATTCAGAATGATCCAGGTATTTTGTTTATGTCGGTCTGTCCACAATTAAATCTAACAATGTTTTATAAAGATATCAATAGATTTAAATATAATTTAATAATTAATTTACATAACATTTTAATTTTCTTAGAGATTGAAGAATTAAAAACTATATTCCTTTTTCAGAACGAAGCCGAAAGATTGATCCTCTGCCAAAAACCTTGAAGTGTTAAAAATGTATAACATTCATATAAGACTACGGCATTCAATATTGTTTTTATACGGACAAATATTATTTTATGTAATGCATTTATTCAAATTGTAATTATACCTAGTTATGAAAATTTATCGCATTAAATAAATAGTTTTAAGAAAAACTATCTTTTATAATGATCCTTCTTAATACTTCGACTTTAAATAAATTTACTAAATATTTTTTTTAGCACTAGCCTATAAATTTCCCACTGCTGGGCTTAAGGCCTCCTCTTCCTTTGAAGAGAAGGTATGGAACATATTCCACCACGCTGCTCCAATGCGGGTTGGTGTACTACGTAAATCTATCACATCAAAATAAAATGTTCTTCATTCAAGTAGGCTCATAATAGCACCTTAAAATCGACACGCTACAGTATAAAGTACTTTCCATGAATTAAATGTAAAGCTAACACCGGTAAGCCAAGTAGATTCTCATTAGAAGAACCGGCAAGGAACTCAGTAGTTTCTCTTTTCCACTATTTTAATCACAGAGTAGGTCAGTAAAGAATCAATTGTTACATTGAAAAGACTCGTTAAAGGGCGTTTGTGTGCTTATTATGACTTCTTAGTTGATTGTACACCTTGGGAATGAAATGATCACCTCTCTAAAGAATCCCGTTGCCTTTCTTTCGCCGGTTCTTTTCAGGCCCGAAGTATTAATTTCCGAACTGGTGGTAGATCTTTGACTATCAATAAGCAAGTGTAACACTCTTATATCGAATAAAGATTGTTTAATTTTGTCTCAGTACAATAACATTTATGTATGTCTTGTCTACAAATCAACAAGCACTAAGTCCATGCTTTTTTATCTTTAATATAATCTTGTGTTAAGTAATATACCTTATTTATCAATATTTTTTTGACAATTTTTTAAATGGCCAAGGTAAAAATAACTTTGAATACTTATTATAGAACCAAATACCGTCCCCCAGGAAGGATGTATTAGCTTTGCGAAGTCGGAAACTACATATGTGTTATTAGTATACCTTTTCTCCTCGTGTCTGTACATTGATTGTCACCGTTTCTTTCAAAAAGGTCGATATTATTGTGAAAATACAAAACAAAATGTTAACCTTATCCTAGTTTTACAAAATATTCAAATTATATTAATAATTTTTCATTATTTTCTAAAAAAATAGAATAACATCTTCAAAGGTTCGTGGGATTTTTACGCATGTCTACGGATGGAAAACGACTAAAGATTTGTATGATTCCGAGAGTAAAGTCGCGACTGCTATGTTACAATTCTTAATGTATTTTATATGTTCCATTTAAATAAAGATCTGATCTGATAATATTTTATTTATTTATATAGTACTTTGTATACGTCCCGGCTTCGCACGGGTCGAATAAGCATCTACATAAAACTTTAAACTGAAGAACAAACATAGAACGACCGAGAAATAGATGCATAAATACACAGATAATATATATCAAATATAAATCTGATACTAATGTATATATTATTGTAGATCTGTGTACACTACAATGATGTATTTCTTATACCGTATCTTGTTCGATATATATAAAAAACAATTTCAAAATTCTTGTCTTGAGTGACCTTTAGAGAATGCAATACACATTAATTGACCTAACAACCTAGTGTAATCGATTTTGTTTACTACTAGTGGGCCACGGAGTTCACTATTTGTGAGTGAAGGTAAACTTAATACATCAAACTTTAACGAGTATTAACTTCTATAGGTTAAAACCATCTTCCTGTGATGATGTACGTTTCTATAAGATTCCGCAGATATGTTTAATCTTTTTTTTCTCTGTAAATACGCTCTAAGGAGTTTCCTCCGCGTGAAGTTTTATGTGCTACTCACCGATGCACTCAGCACACCCGACACTTAATAAAATAAATACCGGCACCTACTTGAATAAGGAATATTTAGATGTAGTGTAAAACCATATATAATGTTATCTATCGACATATCCTGAGACATGAAGCTAAAGTATTAATTGTTAGTTTAAAATTATAGCAAAATCTTTTAATATAAAAAAAAAACTTATACTCCTATATATTTGTATTATGACGTAATTTAGCAATCATATATTTAATAGATTCTGTAAATTTTGATAGCCTTAAAAATGTTAAACATAATATTATTACCTAATAAATGTAATTGAAAAAAAAAATCTCTCAAGTAATTGCAGGATATCTTTAAATGAAACCACCAGAAAATAGAAAAGAAAATTCAGAAATTGAAAAATAGCTTAATTGTTTTTCATTGGTTATAAGGCACATTATGTGTTTTTTCTCTGTGCGTCAATCACGTAAAATCTATTGGTGTATCGGTACGAGACTTTGATCAATCAACGCGGAATCGTCCGTTCATAACTTCATAGTTACAGGCTATTACTTTTTTGAATTCCATTTATTATTTACCCCCTTTTTAACGGTAAGTTAAGTAAACACAGTTACTACAAAACATGCAAATAGTTGCATGTTTTGAGCCGAGATGGCCCAAGGGTTAGAAAGCGTGCATCTTAACCGATGATTTCGGGTTCAAACCCAGGGAAGCACCACTGAATTTTCATTTGCATAATTTGTGTTTATAATTCATCTTAAGGAATATATTATTTATAATTCATCGTGAGGAAACCCGCATGTGTCTAATTTCAACGAAATTCTGCCACATGTGTATTCCACCAACCCGCATTGGAGCAGCGTGGTGGAAGATGCTTCAAACCTTCCTCTCAAAGGCAGAGGAGTCCTTAGCCCAGCAGTGGGAAATTTACAGGCTGTTAATAAAGGAATGAATGAATGCAAATAGTTTAACATTTTAATAATTTATAAAATTAGGCATAGTATTTTATTACAATTAACATTTTTTTTTATCAACCATGTAAAAAAAAAAGTAGATACCTCGTATTTTATTGTTTATATCATATTTTATTTTTGACTTATTATATAATTAGGGATAAATATTAAACGATAATGTTTCTTAAAAATATTTATTTGTATAATATATTTTATTTGATCGAATAACAATTAAAATCTGATAAATGCGTTACATTAAATAATATTTGTCCGTATAAAAACAATAATGAATGCCGTAGTCTTAAATAAATGTTGTACATTTTCAATACTTCAAGGTTTTTGGCAGAGGATCAATCTTTCGGCTTCGTTCTGAAAATGAAATATCGCTCTTAATTATTTCTTATCTTTAAGAAAATATAATATCTCTAAATAAATTGTAGTTTGATTTAAAAAAATATAAATGTTTCATATTGAATATATTGTAATATTTATTAAATTATTATAATTAATATTTAAATCTGTTTCTGTTTTAATAAAACGTTTATAGTTTTAATTATGGACCGAGAGATAGCCCATGTCACATTAAAAAAATATACCTGGATCATTCTGTATATGGCAGCGACTGCCTCATCGCTCCTGCACATCATGGGTCCTGTGGATCTCTTGCCCCCCCAACTGGACGTGAAAGTTAACTGCGCCTGGGTCGCAACACAGAAGCAAGCGACAAGGAAGACGTAAAACAAAACCTTGTTCATTCTGTTTGTGTGTGTTTTGAAAATGTGTTGCAAATATAGTCGTTGGAAGCTCAGCTGCTTGTGATGCTCCAGTGTCCGAAGAATGTCCTTTTATACTCGAGATACCAGAGCGAAGCCCTTCGAACTTTAATTTGTTCAGTCAATTATGAGAAGAAAATGAATTGTTATGTGTATGGCCTCTTTGGTTTTTAATAAACAAATGACAGAACGGGGATATATTACGCGTTAAAATAATATTTAGATTTTTTTTCTTGCTTGTGTCTACGACCTACTGTATACCTACATCTATACATTAAACAAGTCTTTACATTAGGAACTTTTAGGCTAAATCCGTTCGGTTTTGTTATTTAATGGTTATATATATTTCGTTATCTTAAAAGCTTTGATTACTTTCCATTACTGTTATGTACATTTGAGGAAATGTCACATTTCAATTACGTCGTTACTGTACGTACGACGTCTAATGATAACTGTTTTGGTTAAACCGAGATTAACACACATTACTTAAATATTCTTAAATATTAAAATTTCAGAATTTTTTTCGGGATCGATTGTTAAGATATCTCTTGAAGCCCTAAGCTTTCTTACGTTCTAAAATTGCCAGACTATGTAATCCGTTATCCTGTTCAGCAGTTTCCATCGCAGCTTTCCACCCAGACTTTACCTGATTACAAAAACGTAAAAGTAATTATGAATACATATAAAAATGAGTATTGAAAAAAACTGCATCAACGAGTAACTAAATTTCACGTTAACTCTAGTGTTGTACACAGTCTATAAACGATATATAAATTATTTTCTTTTTCTTTTCTAGATCTTTATTTGCGTAGGGCATTGATTCTCCTCTGTGGAGTCGTAGTCAGAGTCAAAAGTCAAAGTCAAAAATCTTTATTCAATATAGAAGTGTTTGCACTTGCTTATTGATTGTCAAAAATCTACCACCGGTTCGGAATTAAGCACCTCGGACCTGAGAAGAACCGGCGAAAGAAACTCAGCGGGATATATTTTTTTTATTTTTTTTAACCATTTTCCATGTAGTTACAATGATAAGTATATTTTAGTTGTTTGAAACAGCTTACCTTTCAACAACCTGGTCATATCCAAGTATGGATAAGAAGGGACAAACTGTGAAAACAAAGTACTTAGTAGGACAATAGCGAAATAAATATTTTGAATACTTTTGAAAACTCTCGTTTTTGTTGGTACAAGTAAGATAACCAATTGGCTCCACTTGTAATAAATATTGGACAACATCACATACATTACTCTGATCCCAATGTCAGTAGTTTATGTTATGGAAAATCAGAAGTAACGACGGTAACACATACACCCAGACCCAAGACAACATAGAAAACTAATGAACTTTTTCTACATCGACTCGGCCGGGAATCGAACTCGGGAACTCGAACTGGCGTATCCATGAAATCCGGTGTACACAATACTCGATTATGGAGGTCGTCGAATTATAACCCTTTAATAATTAGTTTGTAGATGTATTTTTTTTTTTAGCATTAGCAGCCCGTAAATGTCCCACTGCTGGGATAAAGGCCTCCTCTCCCTTTGAGGAGAAGGTTTGGAGCATATTCCACCACGCTGCTCCAATGCGGGTTGGCGGAATACACATGTGGCAGAATTTCTTTGAAATTAGACACATGCAGGTTTCCTCACGATGTTTTCCTTCACCGCCGAGCACGAGATGAATTATAAACACAAATTAAGCACATGAAATTTCAGTGGTGCCTGCCTGGTTTGAACCCGAAATCATCGGTTAAGATGCACGCGTTCTAACCACTGGGCCATCTCGGCTTGTAGATGTATGCCACTTGTTAAATTATATAGACAGAGAGATAGTGTCGGAAAACACAAAATCATTTGTTACAATTAATCCTTCGTAGATCTAATTCAGTGATCAATGAGCCAAAGGTAATGATCGTAACGCTGGTCGGGGACTCGAGGTCCAGATGAATCTGTAAACAAACAAGAAGCGATCCCACTAATGATTGCATGAAACGAACAGAAAGAAAGTAAAGACAATTAATTTTCTCCAACAAGTACGACTTCACTTGACTCTTGTGCTGAAATTAAAAACAGACAATCTAAGATATTCCCGCGATAAGGCACACTGACTCTTATTGCAATGCCATATAGGGCAATATAGCTTGTGTCCAAATTTTTAAAAAGAAATAGTCACGGATATAAAAGAAGGGTATTTTTTCTTAATAGATCATTCTGAGCTCATCAGTTAGAAGCAATGGTTGACTTACGGCGTTTTATCAAACGTGCAGCGCTGTGCCTGCTCCTCGTTGCTGCTAATCTGTTCGCGGTTACAGAAGGGCAGCTGACGTTTTCATCTGGATGGGGCAAGAGGTCCAGAGACGATGAGATCACTATCAACCTCGACGATCAATTGCAGTGAATACTTGAAACGATTTGACTTTCGGTAAGTCCGCTTTTACGAAATTGTCAGATTTAGTTTTATTTTTCGTATCGACATCTAATAACTTTAATTAACTTCATATCTTAAAGTTCCACGCTGTCCTTATAGCTAGCTTATCCATTCCGAAGTACTAGGTTCAAATCAGATTTTTTGTCAAGAAACAGCCCGGGGTTAAAAAGTTCCTTCGCTTGATTTTTCTCATGTCGGATTGCGCCACGGACTATCATAATAAGGATAAAAAGAATGCACCTGTGTTTGGCCACACATCCTCGCACTATTCAGCATAATTGACTTGTACCTATCCGATACGAAATACAATATTTTCAAGGCATAATCATTTTGATCTTCTGTCATTTATTTGGGGTGCAGTCTGTAAGCAAGAACAAATGAATTTAGCGAACTAACAACCAGTTACCTGCTTGATAACAACTTTGGTTTGTTATCATGACACCATACGGGTTTTAGTGGCGTTGATATAAACACTGCAACATACAAACTCACAGTTTTAGATTGGTGGTTATTGTATTCTGCCGAAATTCTACGCAAGTGGTTCTTGAACTTTTTAATTTTGGAGAACATTCAACTTTCATATTTTGTTGCCGTATACACTTATGGTAGTTTGTTAGCTAAATAATGATATCAAACCTTTTATTGGTAGACACAGATAATAATAAATAATAATAAATAAATATCGGACAACATCACATACATAACTCTGATCCAAATGTAAGTAGCTAAAGCATTTGTGTTATGGAAAATCAGAAATAGCGACGGCACCACATACACCCAGACCCAAGACAACATGGAAAACTAATGAACTTTTTCTACATCGACTCGGCTGGGAATCGAACCCGGGACCTCGGAGTGGCGTACCCATGAAAAATCGCTGTACACACTCCTCTACTACAGAGGTCGTCAAAGATAAAGATAATAAATTTATTTAAGTTAGCGTAAGTCTGAAAATTAAATCTTCTACATCGACCGGCGTTGATTTTCTCAGCGTAAATACGGGATATTTTAATTCATTTATATTGATTATAAACTTTAAAACAGTATATTTTATATCTTAAGATTATTTTAGACATATTACATAATTTATTGAAACATAAATCAAAACTTACTTACACATGTAATTATTCATTTTATACATACGCTTAGACCTTTTAAACTACAGAACGGATTTCATCAAGTGTCCAACTGATTCTAGAGAAATGTTTATATGTATAATACATATATAGTATCCCTACTATTTTCGAGAATTTCAACTTTCCTAGCCTGAAAAACATAAGATTTTTTCTTATATATATACTCTTATTATATATATGATGTCTGGACGGGCAGATTATTCATAAGAAGGAGGTTTGCACAGCTTTGGCTCTAACACTTTTCGTTTACGTAAACGTCATTGTTTGCGTTAAACTTAAATCATACTTAACTCACTCTTAACACTTGTGCATTTAATATAGATCAATACCGCCATTTTCAGCATGAAATTACAAGTGATTTTTATAAAGATATTATAGATTTGAAATGCAGGGAAAAAGCTGTGAACGTTGTATATGAAGACGTTATGTAGTATATTTAGTATCAGCATTGCATCCATGTGAAGCCGGGGTAGGTCGCTAGTATTATACAAAATCAAAGGTTGAAATAAAACGCGTTCAAAGATGGGTATAATTATAATAAAGTCCTTTCCGCATCGTTCTTATTACAACAATCCTTTAAAATTAATAAAATGAAACCAGTGATTTACATTATTAAAGTCCGGTAGAAAGTTACAACGGCAACATTACATAAAAATATTATGTAATTTCATTCCCTATGAATAAAATAAAATATTACATAGATGTTTATCGTAATTTCTAGATTATTTCGATCGTAAAATGCCATTAGTGGTGACAGTTTTATCGATATTAAATATAATGAATTTATCGATATGTTGACGATGTTTTTACAAATGATTTAATTGACCTAATTGTTGTTTTTTTTTTTGTTTCAGATTAATGTTACCAGACGATGTATCCGGAAGCTTAGATTATTTTGTTGCCAGTGTCATTAATATGCTTTTGAAAAATAAAATGTTGATTTTTTTTAACTATTCATCACAGCCCAAGAATATCAAACACGAACATATCTAAATAAATATATGTGGCACATTTAACTACAGGATTTGTCTAAAATGGGCTACTTCTTAACTCCGCCGTTTCAACGTTAATATTGCACTCAAAATTAACTATAATATCTATTACATTTGATGTTACATTTAATTAATAACATTTAGACACCGATTTTAATATGTGTATAATTTTATAATATTACATTTATATATATATATATTACGTCTATATTCGAAATAGTTTCGACCTTTTTGTTCGACATCATCTATATCTCAACGATGAAATTATAATTATATAACAAAGGAGTTTTTAGTGTTACACATTTGCCCCTTAACAGACAACCTAACTCATAATGCAGAAATAAAGGGACGGAAAGAGTGAAATGAGCAAATACGTAAAAAAACAAAAACAAAATGGCTTCCGAAATTTATAACCGTGTCTTACATTTTAATTATTATTATAACGGAACACAGCAATAGTGATATAATACATTGATTTCGTACTTAAATATATTATTCATCACAGCATGATCGTTTTATTTCAATAAATGCATTTATAATTTATTTTGGGTGTGTACAGTACGTATGCTTGTAACAGTAACACACACCAGTGTACAAGTTACACACATGTGTAGTTTTCATCAGCAGCTACCAATCACGGTTTAATACTGAATATGTTAATAAGAAATTGTAAATAATAATGACATTATCATATTTATGTGTCAAGTAAGAGGCCGCCGGCATGTAATACACAACTGCACATTATTCGGCTCTTCGGCTCACGATATTCACACATATTTTGGTAGGAATCGTGTAGTTTTCATGGTTTACATTTTATACAGATTATATTAAATATTTTCCAATATTTTTTACACTTTTCTATTGAAAATTTTATTAATAATGTTACCTTAGAGGTATTATATACATCCAATAAAAATTTATATGAAATATTTTATTGGAGTGCTGCGTGTCAGGCGTACGCTAACACCCGTTAAAAATTGCCCATGTCAAGACCGAAAGCGATTCAGTTAAACATTATCACTGCTATGAATCTCAATATCAAATTAAAACGTACGAGAAATTATACATAATAACTGTCCAAATATAAACTGAAAAAAAATATACAAATAATTTCTAAAAGTATCATTCAGCTGGTCCTCAGGTGTGGTTACGACTTAAGCGCAAGAAACTGTCGCACACAAAATCGTAACAAATTAAAAAAAAACTAAAGAGGTCCTTAACTATTTACAAAGAATCTTTTGGGAACCAGCTGATAATAAATTTAGAGAACTTAAATTAATGTCAAATATACTAAAGATGTTTAAAATGAATTTTGCCTATAGATATACTGCGACACGCGGACCTAACATACTCGGACCTGTCAGACTCCTCGTCGCTTCAGCCACTTTGCGGGAATTCCGATTACTAGGTTTAAACGAGTAAAAAGACCATAGTACTAATTAAAAAATTAAAATCAATCAATGTACGAACGGAATAAACAAATATAAAAGGTGATTATGTTACAATATACCTCTAGAAATATAATTAAGTTTGTGCGTTCCCACTGTTACATACTAGATATTTAATAATATAAGATTCATAGACGTGATTCCGTAGATTTTTTCGGCGTAAAATCTATTTTAACTGAGCAACTTCCTTTGTCAACATGAATAAATTTTAACAATTGGTAATTTCAAGGTTCGACCTAATTTAATCTCTTTGTAAGAAAATTTATATTTACAATTATACTAACTTACACTAAAACTTACAACTAATTTGTCATTCTCAACGTAGTTATTCGCTTTCCATTATCGATTGACAAGTTATTCGAATACTCCAAGAAGATTTTCAAATTAGTCATAATAAAAATAAATCAATTAAAGAGCTTTAAAACGAAAACGTAATGGTGATGATATGAATATGGTGAAGATGAAGAAGTAAAATGAAATAAAAAGAAGACGAAGAAGAAGAATAAGAAGAAAAAGAAAAAAGAAAAGAAAAAGAAAAAGAAAAAGAAAAAGAAAAAGAAAAAGAAAAAGAAAAAGAAAAAGAAAAAGAAAAAGAAAAAGAAAAAGAAAAAGAAAAAGAAAAAGAAAAAGAAAAAGAAAAAGAAAAAGAAAAAGAAAAAGAAAAAGAAAAAGAAAAAGAAAAAGAATGAACATAAGATGACGTCAAAGAAAGATACAAAAGATTAAAATCTTAAAAAAGTAAGCGAAACACTTGTCAGTCAATACAGCCCGCGTATTAAAATCACACCATGTGCTGGCACTCCTGATTTCAGTCGAATTTTAGCTCAAGTCAGCTGAGTCTATCGTTTAAGAGTCCACGACAGACGCAGCCAAT
Organism: Vanessa atalanta; assembly: GCF_905147765.1. Lineage (NCBI taxonomy): Eukaryota > Metazoa > Arthropoda > Insecta > Lepidoptera > Nymphalidae > Vanessa > Vanessa atalanta. The sequence goes on along the minus strand of NC_061889.1, from coordinate 10,031,066 downwards.
TTGAGCAAAATTCGAACAGACTTCAACAGGAGGGTGGTATTTCGCCAGGCAGGCCCCTCGGCCCTACCACCTGTCGGGTTCTGTCGCCTCTTACGACACCCTGGTATCCCGACGTGGGATTGGGGAATGTATTCTACTCCGCCCCAATACGGAGCGAATTAATGTTATAGAAAACTAAGAAATTCCGAATTGATTAGTTTGAAAATTTCAAAAGTGGGTCATAAACCCATTTAAATGTTTTGATGTTTTTTTATCACCTATAAAGAGCCCATACTCCTCGTAGTTGTCAGTAGTCAGTTGTTAGGCTAGGTGGACATTTATTTCAAATTTATTGCACCTCAGTTACGAAAACAATTATAAAAAAATATTTATTACGGGTACATCATTAGAAGCATTGACCGTTTTCTGAAATATATTTTCCTCGTTTCAAGATATATTTTAGTGCATTTATCCGATTTTCTAACAACACTGCGTAGAAATAGATTACAGACGTTTCATAAGGTCGTCTGCCGCATTTATAAGGGATGTTTTTTATTTTGGAGAGTCGCTGGGAATAGCAGCACTAATGACCCAACGCAAAGAAATACAAAAAAATAGAAAAAAAAAATCATAATTCTAATAATATAAAATCGGTAATCAGTGATTCTTGAGTTGAGTTTTGTACACATTTGATAAATAAAGTGATCATAAAATACATAATATTATATAAAACCTTCATGCTGTGATGTTCTTTAAATACATTTAATATTTACAGTGTGGCATATAGTGAGTACAGTGGTGAACATAGATACATAGATAGTTCTTAGAAATATTATACTAAAGTATAGTTTACTGTACAGTGAGCGACACAGGTGTGGAGTAGGCTGTATATACATTTTCATCACCTACTTTCACAGTACACGAACGGTAACTTTTTCAGCACAATAATCCTAACAATCGACTATTAATTTAAAAAAAAGCAAACAATAAACTCTTCGATACGGATTATCAATTCAAAATCGCTATGATTCATAATTACCCTGTAGATGTTCGGTGGTTTTAATGTTATTTCGAAGCTGGAACATTTTGTCGGTAAATTATGTGCTGAAAAAGATACGATTTTACGCATTCATTTATACTTACCTACAACTAGTCTACGTTACATGATCATTTTTAGGTTATGCATTTCTCTTAAAACATGCCGTAAGACATAATGACACCTATATAACTATGATCTACAATAATTGTGAACATTATGGACTAAGGACACTAAATATGCTAAGAGAATATGAACTCTATTCCATAAGATAAAAGTCGAGTTCACATAATTCCTACTGTAGTATATTTAACTATTTAAAACTAAGTCATTCAAACCTACATTTATTCGTAACTACTGACCAAATCGATTCTGTCACGTGTCAAGTGATCCTTATTGTATAAGGCTTATCTTTCATTTTAGCACAATTCAATTTAATACTATAATGAGATCTGAATAATCTCAAACTTCTATACTATGGACCGCGGGTTTGCAGTCTTCTATATCTAGACCGTATTTATTGGGTGGCATTGCTGTAGCCACAGTGACAATTATTGCGAATAAGTATAATTATTCTTTTAATAAAAATATTTTTTGTCTATACGTAACTGGCAGAATATTTTGCGCGCAATTAGAGAATATACAAGAGAGAAAAAAAAAACAAATATTCAACTTAAGAAAGATTATTTGATTAATAAGATTATAAAGTGAGACCAATTATAAACATTTTTTATTTTATTTTAAGAAAAAACCAATATTTATATTATTTATTATAAGAATAAGTAGACTTATCCGCAACTAGTCGAATTCTCCTTAATTTATATGTAAAATTCACACGTTAACCGTTCAGACATATATTTTAAATGTGCGTAGTTCATTAATATCAGTGACAATAAAACAGTTACTTGCTTGTACTTTTCTATCAGTAAGTAGCCCATACATATATATATGACACCGCAGTAGAATTCATCGAATAAAATTATCCAAAATTTTTATTGAAAATAATGTTTATTTTACAATGGTTTTTAATAAATTATATCATGATTTCGTGCTTCCTTAAACTAAATGATGAAATTAATCTACGCGCTTGAACGCTGCCTTGTGTAAATAGATTGCTCGTCATCGATTTTGAGTTCGTCCATTCTTGGTCTTTTTTTGGCTAAAATATCATGTAAATATAAATGTATCGAATGTTTAGATCGAAGAAGTCTGGAAGCAAATTGTTTGTGATTTAGTTATTAAATGAATATTGACATAAGATTCCTAAAGGCAGATAGATGTGTGACATTGGCAAATTATTATATTGGCACAATTGAAAACTGTCAAATAGAATGAAATTGAATGGAAGATAGTGATGAAATGAATGAATATGTAATAGAAGATTGATTCGAACAATTAATACGTATACAACTAAAATGCCAAAATTCAGAACCATGCTAGATCTGATGCGTTAAGTTTCAGCGATGTACTCTAAAAATCTGCAGAGTCAGGTTTAGTTCTAGATGTTGTCCTAAATTGTATTTCTTCCAGTAATTTATACGATTCCAAATGTTTGTAAATTTGATAGGTCATTTGGCAAGTCGTGTGTGCACTACCAATGCGTCGATGAAATGATGTATTTTACGTGTATATGCCTTTCAGAACCTTCAATTCAAGGTCGAAGTGTGTAAGTAGACTGTGTGATGATGATGTCGATGATCACTCTGTTTGTTTCCATTATCAATACCGGTGAAAGCCTTCATGACCTAGAAGGAAGTGCGGAGCCAAAGGAAGCGGACTGCGCGAGCGCACCGGCAAATCTGGCGCCACCGCTCGACGGCCCCGAGACCACAGACTTCAGACTCTACGTCCGTTGCATTAAACGGTCTCATATCGCAAATGATCCTTTCGTTTTTTGGAATTTATACGAATCTCAAAAATTCAGTTTTAAATCGCGTCAATTCATCGACTAACGAGATGAATATCGAAACGACGACGAAAGAGATCATCTACGAGACGAGACCCGTACACGGGAGCCAGCGGAGTCAGAGGTGGCGCGTGCGGGGCGTGCGGGACGTGCGGGGAGCGCGGGGCGGGCGCGGACGCAGACACAGCAAGTACACGAGCGCGAACAGCGCGTAGGGCGCGAGCACGGCGGCGGCGAGGCGCGCCCCCTCCACGCCGCCCGACGTAGACACGGAGAATCACTTCTCCTCGTCCTCGTCGCGGAACAGGTACGTCGACCTGCACGGACGCCGCCTTTATCCTCTCGTACGCCGCAGAGAGCGATGGGATTCTAGTATTTACGGGGGGATGCCTCTGGTTCCGGGTGAAACAGACGGTCCCGATCGAATAACTATTTAAACATTTTAGATATCCTGTCGCTCTCTGCTGGTGCTATAGTATAACTATTTAGGTTTTCTCCTTTTCCTTCTGAATTGTACGTTAAAAATTCATTCATTAAGTTAGATAAGTTTTATAAAAAAAACGACTTAAAGTCAAAATGTAAACACTCTCATTAAATGAATATACTAAAAATAATTAATGACAACAATTCGATGCGTTACCAGTAAGCAAGGTTGAAGAGCGCGAAGACAAGCGGGAAGGTGATCCTGGAGATGACATCTATCCGCTTGGAACGCGTCGGGAACTTGGACATCCAGAGTCGGCAGCAGTTCTTCCGTGGGGGCGTCATGTGGATCTCGCACTGCCGCATCTTGGAGTCCACCACACCACCGCGCATCAGCGGTTTCTGTTAGTTGCAGACCAGTCAGGGAGGACGGACAAATTGCATTTTGGAAGACTTTTTGGGACTGCTAGCCACGAGATCGGTTTCATTGACTTTTGATGTTAGTTTGTAAGTAAAGTTTTTTTGCAAAAATTTTCACTTTTATAACCAAATATAACAAGACATCTTCACTTTTCGATTCTTAGGAATAATACATTTTGTAAATTTATCTTCAAAATTACTAAAACAATCTAGCTATGTCTAACTGAATTATACTTTCTTAGTTATTATCAAAAAATCCATTATTAATGAGGCATGACAATTATTGAGACGATAACGTAAAATTTTAAAAACGCTTAAACAGATTTTTTGGTATACTGTTTATTTGTTCATACAATACTAAAATCTACTAAAACAAGCGAAATAAGAAAATAATCTTCTAATCATGCCAAAATTGCCAAAACAATCCCATCAAAACTGAGAGAGACAGATAATATTTAATACAATAATGACTTATGAAAATCAAATATAAATTTAAAAATATCATATCAAAATAGTCTCCTAGAACGTACCTACATCAAATTATCAAATCAAATCGATCTACTCAAGACCCATAATATCTTAATCAAATGCGATCTCACCATCGCAAACGTTGTATTGCTGTCCGTGTCCAGCAGGTCCGACGCCGCATCCATGCTGGCGGCAGCTTCCATCTCCCGTCTCGTTTTCTTCATATTCTCTCTGTGCATGTCGGAGCGAGACGCATAGTTCACTAGAGCGAACTCTAGTAACGCTCCGAACACGAAGGTTAGACAGACCCCCGTCCATACGTCGATGGCTTTGGTGTATGAGACGGGGGGCAGGGAAGCGTTGATGCCCGACGATTGCGTCGCCATCGTAAGCAGTGTAGTTACTCCTATCGTATACATTTTAATATTAATACACGGACTAATCTGATGCTAACAATAATAAGATCGATAACTATTACAAAATTAAATTGTCTTGACGGTGAACTAAGCTCACTTCAAGTGAACTAACTAACTTTACTTAAAGTGTGTGCTCAACTTAACACGCATGCGTCAAACGTTCTTAGTTAATTATTCAAAATATCGATAGAGCACTTGCATTGCAAATTCCACGATCGTTTAGCCTTCTATTAAATTGGTCTGCCTCGTTAGTCTGGTGGCTAACGAGGCCGACTTATAAAGCTTCACATCTCGAGGTAAAGTGGATTAATTCTCTGGACCGGACCAATTAAAAAATAGTGGGTAATACCGAACAGTGTTTACTACCCCGTGCTTCTAAAAACACGTAAGGCCGTTGTACTCTTTCCGATCGTATCAGATGCTCTGATCTGGATCTTGGAAGTCTCGAGCAAATGCCCAAAATCCGATTAGATTATATATAATTTGAACGAAAATCACCTAGAGACACTCGCGCTGGTACAGCTCCCTGGTCCAGCCAGAATGATACCCAGGACACTATGACTAACATACAGCAGGGTATATAGATCTGAATGAGGTAGTAACTGAACTCTCTCTTGAATAACAGATCTACTTTGAGGCAACTGTATTCACCTGAAATAAAAAAAAAAAAACATTATTCTGATTTCAAATTACGTTCATCGCACATGGAATACTTGGACCTTATCAATCCAAAAGTCTATTTTTTGTCTCTGATTTTTGATAAGACTGATTTATTTAACACAAAATCTAAATTAACAAGAAAATGTTGCTTGAATTCTTAGTATTATGGAACCGAAAGAGTTAATACAAACCATAGGACTATGAAAAAGTTTAAACTGTAATTTGTCAGCATTTATTTAACAATGGTGAATTACGATTCCAAAACATATAAAACTATAGCAATGAAGCTCATTACACTCCCCCCCTTTTGTAATAAACACAAGCAATATAAAGCGTGACTAAACAAAGCGGCTGACGCGTTTGTCTGTTGTATTAATTCGTCAACTGCCTTCAGATTAAAATTACAAAAGATTTATGTATGTACAGGGTGATAATTAAAAAGGTAAAATAATAATCAACTTCCTCTTTCTAATTTTAATTCTAATAATAAATAAGCACGGATTTTTTTTTATTTAGGTTTTGAATACATGTCATTGGGAAACCTAATGGTATAAACCTTCGCCTATACGCATTGTCACTGTAAGAATTGTAATCTACTTCATAAAGGACTTAATCATGGAAACTTAGATGTTACGTCCCTTTAACCATTTAAACGTATGCTTTTGCTGCTTTGCGTTAACATTTGAATGGATATTTCCTTCTACACATGTTTATAGAGAGCCATTAGTAAAAAAAGTCGATGTTAGTGAATACCTAGCAGCTTATTAAGCGATCTTGTTTTTTTTTTTTTTACCAACTTTCCTTTACATTTGTCGTCCTATCTGTCACAATCTTTTTTTACAACATAAAAATAAAATATATATCTCAAACGAATAACGTCTATATATTATTATAATATATATGTATTGCCTATTCCAATGGAGGTAGGAAAAATATAAACAAACCTTAGATTTACGTGATAGATTTCATGCGATTTGCTAATAACTCAGCTATATGTTGTCAGCTATATTGCACGAATAAGGGTTTATGATTAATATATATTTATTTATAATACAACACTATTGCGTTTACTATTTATTTCCACTTTAATTTTACTTTTCGATAACAGTTTCGTCGACGTTCAAAACGCCATTTTTTCGCAAATCCATAGTGAATATCATAGATTAATCAAGCTCTCGACCTATCGCGTCAATTTGCTGTCAAATATTGTTTTTTGGCTTTTTTTTAATAGGATGTTATGGTTGGAATAGAGTATATACTGACTTCATAAAGAGGTAAAATTTGTTTGTTTGTGTGATAATCTCCAGAAATAATCATATAATTCTAAAAAAAATCACTGGTAGACATTGTTTCTGAGTGTTCAAGGGTAAATATATACCATATCATTTTCTTTATTAATAAATGACACCCAAGAGACAGTGGGCCGTTAATTTAATTAAAAAAGGACACTTTACCATATTTTATCTTTACTTTTCTCTGAATATATGTTACGTGGATGCGACTGTACAAGACAAGGCCGGCTTTGCAAGCTTTGTACTTTACCTTTTTCTTATAATATACATGTTTGTATACAATGTGCAATAAATAATAATGATTTTCTTCTTTATTTCTACTAGAAAAAAGACGAACATGTCAAAAAGACGTCAAATGGTAAAAAATCATCTCTGCGTAAGCCTGATAAATAGTGTTAAAGTCATTATAACATTTGTGTATTCGTGACTTGTGTATCGTGCTTATCAAACTAATCACTATATAGCATCAAGTAACTACCGAATGATTTTAATAATAATAAAACGAATTTAATTTTTTACCAGTATTAGTCTTGCTGTTGCAATAATCAGTGAGGAACTTCTCGAGCGTAAAGCGAGGCAGGTGTAGGTTCTTCACAACCTGGACTGGATCTCCCTCCTTCCACAGGAACACTAGGTCATCAGTCGTCCAGCCATCTGTTAGAATAGTTTCACGATTGCTCTTTTAGAATTAAAATTAATGATTCATGATACATCAGTGGAAAGGAGGAATTGTATAAGCAACAAAAGTCTACATTTGGAAGAATTTAAAGTTTTTACTTTCTTTAATATATATATAATAAATATAATTACATATAATTTTTTAACTAAGATTATTGATAAGCTAACAATTTAACATGTGGTTCTCCAATAAGATTTTCTAAACAATTGCCATTTTTAATTATTATATTGTTTGAATTGTCATTACATTTCAAAATTTTTTGTGAATCAACAAATTTTGGATATCTAAAAGCTGTAAAGACGTTGTCCTTTTTAACAATTCTAATATTAAAACGTTGAAATGTATTATTAATTCAGTTTAAAAATAAAGATTACCTTTTACTAAAATTTAATCATATAAATAATTACAATTAATAATGCCGTCCGTGATAATTTTCTGCTAATACTGACACACATTGCTTCAGTATAATCTGAATTTATTTCAAGGCGACCTGTGTTTATATTAACGTGGTTTGAAATGGAACTTTTTCGTAACTGAACGTAAACATTCACGTGCGAGTTATAGAAATAGTCGAACACACCAACGATTTTATCGAACAACTACTACCTGATATCATGTAAAATCCAACCACCGACATATACTCTTTTAAAAAACTATCTGTGGACAGGTAAATGGTCGCCACTGCGTCACAGACATTGGTGCCATAAAACTATAACCAATATTTACATTGCAAATGCATCACCCACCTTGGTGAGATTTTATGTGTCTTGTGCCTTCAGTTACACTGGCTCACCCATACTCCAAGCCAGAATAATACAAAGTATTGCTGCTTGGTGGCAAGGTAGGTAATTTATAAAAAAAATGTTATCATTGTAAGAGATGATTATTATGATAATTTAATACTCACAACTGGCCATTCGCAAGGAGCACGTCTGCTTATCCAACGGGTAGAGCTTGAGGTTCATGGGGCAGGAGAGAGTAAGGGAAATTCGGATGCTGTACAGCACGTTTCCGTTGGGGAAGATACGAATGTAAACATTCGGCATGATTATGTTGTGGAAGTGACCTTCCTTCTCATTGGAGAAGAAAAGATCCGGCATCCATACTCTGTTCGCTTCCGTCAGGGTTAAGTACTTGAGACGACCTGGACGAGAAAGTATTTAAATATTTATTCAAACTAAAATTACAAAAATAGTTTACTATTTAAACATAAATATTATTTTTGAATGTTCCAGCTTCAAAAATATGTTATTTATTGAGGAATACTCGTAATTATGTTTCGGGAAGTCTACGTACCCATCATCACGGAGTGGTCATAATGACGTCACCGAAGCATGACGAAGATTCCTTCGACAAATAACTTTAGTGAAATCGGAACATTATTTTGACAAGATTAAGTTCCTTTAAAATTTTATTCCATATTTAGTTCCTTGACGATGTTTAATGAAATTGAATATGATAATTATTATAAGAATAAAAGATAACTTGGAGCCTATATGTAAACCTCAACCCAAAATGTATTTCTATTCAAGAAATCTCATTGATGCGTTACTGCGTGACAGAAGAACGAACAAATAAACCAGCTACCACACTTCCCCATTCATAATAAAAGTATTTTTAATTCAATCTTAATCAGACCAAGATAACATTGGAATATTAGTTTAGTTTTTCCTAAATATCCTAAAATTAATTGAACACTGATCTATCTCTTTCTCTCATTACTGATTTGACATTAGAAAGAAGAAGATAGCATTGTTTAACTAGTCACTCCCTGAACAAGATGAATAAAGCCGTTAGTATTTAATTTCACTTACCCCCCAAGTTATTAAACTTGAGTCTCTCATCTAACCATTGCTCCCTGAACGTCAATTGAACGGAGTATTCCTGAAAACATATTCATTTATTTGAAAACTGTTCCATGAGGCTGAATTATCCTTTGGGATATAATCAAAGATGATTTCCAAAAACATTTATTTGTTGAGTGTAGGCGAATGAAAAAAAAAAAAATATTGATTAATCCCAAAAGGATTTAATCTAAAAAAAAAACTATATTTAATTGGTTCAAATCTCGTAATTCTATAGGCATCGTTATCGTCTGAATTATACTAAAAAGCTGTTTGGGACTGCAGGTATTAAATGATTTTGTCGCCGAAGAACGAAAAAAATTGACACAGCTTTTTTTACAGAGAGAACACTAGTGAGAAAATGAATTGAATTTAAATTGCTAAGATTCTGTCGCTTTATAAAGTTCTTGGCAACAATGCCAATAGTGTTTGATTCAGCCAATGGGTGCAGTTTTGTCGGCGACAATATCAATTCCTTGATAGATTGAGGCTGATGTCATTGTGTCTTACGGGGCAGCACAAGTCTACGAACTTGCTCGTTTATTGTACGGTATAATAATTTGTGCCAGCGAATTTAGGTGCATAGTTTATTAATTAGCCAATATGATCAATACAATGTATTCAACGAATAATCAATTAAAAATATTTAGAAAAAAAAATGTTGGTGTCGAAGGGTCTTTTCATTTAAAATTATTATAACATCAAAATATAAAAAAAATCAGATCCATCGACATCAAAAGAGCAAGTCAAATGAATTATCGTAACATAGAAAGCTTGCTACATAATATTATGTACATAAATAGAACATGCTATAAAAGTTAGCTTTTGTATTTAATTACAGATTAAAAAATCTTCTATAAATAATCGAATTATAAAAGTATATACAACCTCTTCAACCACAAAATGAGAAACCGAACAACTTTGAAATTGTGTTGACGAGACATTGACATTGACATTAGTCGAGATCTTGTATAATCTATGGTAATCATAATATCACAATTGGGCGTTATGTATATCGTATCTTACTTTAGAAGTAAATTAAAGTTATAAGTCAAGTGGAATATATATGTATGTATCATAAATAAAAATATATTCATCGAGAACGGTTTGTAGTGCACAATTTAGCATTTTAGCATTTTTTTGCTAAAATGCACAATATAGGAGAACTATTAGCAATTTACATGGATTATATCAATCAATACAAGCCGAGATGGCCCAGTGGTTAGAACGCGTGCAACTTAACCGATAATTTCGGGTTTAAACCCAGGCAAGCACCACTGAATTTCATGTGCTTAATTTGTGTTTATAATTCATCTCGTGCTCGGCGGTGAAGTCATCGTGAGGAAACCTGCATTTGTCTAATTACAATGAAATCCCGCCACATGTGTATTCCACCAACCCGCATTGGAGCAGCGTGATGGAATATCCTCCAAACCTTCTCCTCAAAGGGAGAGGAGGCCTTAGCCCAGCAGTAATGTAATGTAATGTCAATCTAAGGTTTACTAAATCTTTAATTCTTTTTCGATTGATTCGATCGAGGATAGGGTATATTAAAGTATACGTTAAACCCTAATAAGTTAGTAATGATAATAATTGTATAGATAGAATATCCGGAGAGGAAGACAGTGATGGATGCCCAAAAAATTGATCACAATGGATTACTTAAAATATTGGCTACGTGCCAGACGGGAGTCGTAACGTACCCACCATTTATCGAATGTTTTATAGTTTTTATACGATACCAAAAGGGAAGCCGAAGGTATACACAATATGCTTCCCGTTATATGTCAAAGCTGTCAATAAAATCTCATTGGAATTCTTCAAATTGGAATTCCAAGAAAATACGATGAATGTTTTTCAAAAGCTAACTTCTATAAAATATATCGATATAAACAGAATTCAGTTGATTTTACGGAGTTTTATTAATTTTTCACCTGTAAGAATCGTCATGCAACTGTTATCCCAAAATATAACTACGGAAACGATCAAATTTATGTGAATCGAGACTATAGACCGTTGAGTGATAGTGATGTGCTTATAAGATTTTATATCGATATAAATGTTTCAAAGGAATCATGCGTCCATTCCTTTAAATTCAAGCACAATTTATAAACCAACTCACCGTTTCGCATTCGTCGATGGAATGCTTGGTTATACCTTCATGCAGACTCAAGGATCAGTTAACTAGAGCTACGGTACGGTATTACTAGCTTCAGGGCGAGGGTCACATATTGCGGTCTGGTGGTCAGCCACCGAACAGAAGCACCGAACCGAGTGCGGACGCGACGTTTGATCTCGATATAATAATAACTTTACACAACACAAATTCACATGAACAAGACAATATCAATTATTTCACAGTCAATGTACACGACCAAAATAGTTTTTATGTGTAATCATTTTCCAAAGTATAATTGCATGACAAGAACGTAAATTGAAGCATGGAAAAAATGAAACGAAACAAAAGTATGAGATGAATGTTTGAGGGTGCGGGCCGCGTTGTCTCGTGTCCTAATCGAATATACAAAGCGAGTCGTTAATCGAGTTAATCTAATATCTTACAATCAAATCGATTTTTAATTTAATAAAACGTGCTGATTACCGAAGCGGTTGATATTTGTGCTGACTACTTGTATGCCAATATCCATCAGGTGTTTATACAAAGAGTACCGGAACGTGCCCTCTAATAACAAGGTTGTACAAAATAATAATAAATAAAAATAAAAAAACAAAATAAAATAAACAAAAACGAAAATATAAAACAAAAATAACAGGACTCTCATCGGTTACTTTCATTTCGAAAGAAAACGTTTTCGTTTTGTTAAAAATTTACAGTTTCCGCAGCACCGCACCGTGATTAATAATATCTTCGACTTTTACGTGTGTATAAACACTTTTATCGGACTAATGAACATTCAGGGAATAAAAAAAGTGCAAAATATACATAAATGTATATGTATATATATAAAACTAAATAAAAGGAAAAAGGAACAAAAAAATATAATTATAAATGAATATAATAAATAAACACAAACATACCCAAATTATGTACGAACACGATAGCTTGAGAACGTTTAGCGCAGTGCATCAATGCCAGATATTCATCTGTTTATCGCTAATTTTATTATAAACAAAGCTTCGAAACGTCATATATATTTACAGGACTCGACACACGTGTGGGACGGAAACTTTGTTTTATAATAAAAGCGACAGTGACTGTTTGGTTAATTGGTCACGTGAAACCACTCACCATTTTGTAATCATCTATTTTGCTGATGGATCGGAGATACAGGTTGACGCGAACTAACGTTGGCGCTTCGCCTTTGTGAGAAAAAAGACAGGTATTTAAAAAAAAAATTTAACCGCTTTCGCTTATGAAACATTTTAACCTTTCAAATGTTAAACCAAACGATAATTTAGAGACGAAAGTTAATGGAGTAATGTTAAATATTGAAACAGTCAATGAGATGGAGCCGATACATTCAGGCGTCGGTCCATTCCATTATGATAAGCCGATGAAATATCAGCTCGTTAAATTATAAAAATAATCGTTTATTCTAAAATTAACAAAAAAAAAAACCAATTGCAATATCGATTTAAAATCTAATAAAAATAAATCGCTGGAAAGTATCGAGTGAAATGAAAACCGACCTTCCAATAATTTATTAGATCCGAGATCGCAGGAACTCTTAAAGCAGCTATAATGGGATAAAATAAAACGCGCGCTAAAAACGATTTTGGTCGTCAACACCAAAGAGAGGAAGAGAAAAAAAATAATATTATATAAAACTGAACTTTACATTAAATCGGGTAAATCTCTCCACAAAACAGAAGGAGCGAATTGCCCATTCATTTGACTTGTTAGAGAAAATGAAAAACCGATTCAAAGGAATAAAAACAATCTCATACATTATCTTATTCTATATGCATGGCCCGATCGGTCGTTGACTTACCATTGTGACGTCATCGATTTTTGATATACTTCGGACAAATATATTGACGCTCACAACCGCTGGCCCATCTAAGTACCAAGCAAAATATACGGTTGATATTATATTACAAAATAACTAAGCCCTATAGGAGCAATCATTTCGTGTCACGCGGTGCCGACTCTGAAAACCACACACTTTTTGCTTTGCTATTTTACTCACCTTGTTCCCTGTAAATTTATATGTTCAAGTCCTATACGGTACCTATAATGTCAATGATACAAAAGTCGATGAAATAATCATTAAAAAAGGAATGACGATGAAAATAAAACAAAGTATAAAACAAAAAAATTAAAATATTTACTTACAAAGACAAGTTGGCTTGTTTATAGGAATTTGTGTTAGTGTTCAGGCCAGGAATTCAAAAAGTATAAATCATTAAAAATCTTTATCATTCACGTAAACAGTTATTTGTAAAGAATGTTAAATATTATTAAATTTTACTGATTAAAATTATATGTAATAAAATTGTGTTAATCTCGTCAAATGTGCAACACATGTGTTGGTAATGACTAGACTCAAAACTGATAGGATGAAAATAAATGTAACTTCAATAGTACACGCTCCCACTCAGACTGTAAAAGAAAAGCCACGCGGAGCGTGCGGAACATTATAGTGAAGCAAGAAAAGCGAATACAAATTCAAAAGCGATCGCAAGTTCCCGGTAGTAGTGTGGTAACTAAAGATATGTTAATACGTCAATAATTAATTATTAAAGTGACACTTGAGACTACTAACATAAAGATGAAGACATACTACCGGAAATTTGTATTCGCTTTTTATTTTGTATTTGCTTTTGCTGCTTCACAATAATGTTCCGCACGCTCCGCGTGGCTTTTATTTCATAATATGAGCGTTCCTACGTCTAAAATAGATAAAGAATAAACAAAAAAACAGACCAAAACAATTAACAGAATAACTTAATCTATATACGAGCAATTGATGAGCCAAATCTGATTTAAATTTTACCATTCGTAACGTAGTTATTAAGTTTTTATAATACAGTCGTTTTAAGAAGGTTATTGACCAACATGTATTTATATTTAATTTTCATGATTTATATCTTAAAATCAGAAAAACATGCATATTATAATTTTGAATTAACAATATGGATGGATTCTTCAAACGAGTGTTAATCTCGTTTCAAATTATTTATATTTCAATTATTCAATTATAAATCTATAATTATACTTATTGATATCGTTATATATTTAAATTAAACAGTTGACAAATTATTATTTAGTTTGTTTAAAATGAACATAGATTTTATTTAATACAACAGATAATAATAAAAAAAAAAAGTTTTTATTTAAAACAATCGAAGCACGCCCGCACTCGTGCGGCGTTTAACTAACTGATAAAAGTCCACCGGGCCGTAACATGAGTTTAGTTAAAATACTCACAATAAACGACTTTCTAGACATAACTTATTTAGTAACCATCGACACTGCTAAGATATATATAAAAAAATGGTTCTACGTTCGCGTATTTATGTCTCGGAAGTCGTCGAATAAGACACTCAGAATCACTTTCAGGCATTGGATTGGAATAATTAAAAAAAAAGACATAGGATTCGACAGGATTCCTACAGGTACTCCCTTACCATAGAGTTACGAATATTAGTAATTAATCAAAAATATATACAAAAAGTTTTATTACTGGATTTCGGTGAACAGATTTGATTTACTGTAATATCAAAAATTATTCGCTTTATTTTTTAATAATAATGGTGGGTTACGGCAAAATGGCTCTTAAATTGATTACTTTATTATATCATTTGTAAATCATTTATCTTTCTTTCTCGATACGACGTAATTACAGCTGTTTCGTTTCAAATATATCAAATCACCAGTATTAATAACAATTCCATGGTAAGAGATTAAGCGGTTTCATTGTCCGATATCTCAATCTAGAATACGTATACAAAAAATTGTCTATGACAATAATTCGAAAAAAGAACACGGTGTTGCCACAGTAAAAAAAAAATTACATCAATAAATATGAATAAATACATATGAAATATGCAGTATGAGATATCGTACAAACGTTTAATTCAAAGCGAACGACCGTTGAAGACTATTTTTTATTTCTTGAAATTTACTAACCATCTTAATGTCACTTATTGTGGTAATACTTCGGACGAACAGGTTTATATTAACTATTGCTGGTCCATCTGTTAAACATGTTATAGCGTCTTACGTCCTGAGTGTTAGATATGATTTATGAATATGGAAACATTGGAAGAAAGAAGGATTTCGAATAATGACAATTCAAATTTAACGATAATCTTGTGTGGCCTTACAAGGAGCCGGCTAGCTCAACACAGTTGTCGAAACACAGCATTATGTCTGGTCCGAGGTAAACGGATATAACGCAAAACTTGATTACATTGTTTTTTAAGACTTTTTAATTATTTTGCTTTATATCATCTTATTATTAATAGAGATCGACAAATAGATTGGTCAGATAACATTCAGAATGATTCCTATTGTTGTTAAATCGGTTATTTACCATAACTATAAATACAGTTTTTTTATTTTTTAAAACTGATAAGATTTCAATATCAATACTTATACGACATGAGTCGAGATGACCCAGTGGTTAGAGTACGTGAATCTTGATCGAAGAATAGAATTTTCATTATCGTCATCTCTTGCTCGGTGACAAAGAAAACATTGTGAGAAAATCTATGATGTTAGATGAAAATCTTTCACACGTGTATCCATCAAGCCGCAATGAGACAGCCTTGTGGAGTAAGTTCCAACCCGTCCCCTTAAAATGGAGAGCCTTAGCCGAGCTGTGGTATATTAAAATGTTACTTAATTTTTACTAAAACAATTTCTTATCTGATCTTCTTAATCCTATAAAAGATACATAAAAATTCGAAACAGTTACAGAGTTATTATTAAACACAAGTTAACGACTTAATTTATTGTAATATTTTGGTACTTATATATAAATAAAATTAAAGATTTTTTCGAAAAAGTTTTCGAAAAGAACAAACCACCTGCCAATTATATAACTCACCAGAGAAAATTACAGCTAATATATATTTTGAATAAATATAATCATTAAAACAAATAAAATGTAATATTAAATTGTGTGTTTAGCATTCATAAATAATTACTTACGATTTAAACAAATATTAATAACGATAATGCCTGTTTTGTCTGAATTAATTATATTCTCATTTTCCTTTCTAATTGCTTATAGCTTTTATATTTGGTGGGACTAGTCAAACTAATGACTGTAACATCGCTAGACCCATAAACTATTGCTTTAATTATATTTAAATATTGTAATACAAAGTTCTTTATGTTCTTAAACAGTTGAACACATTGATTCTGATTAAAATTACAAAATTACATGGTGGCATAAGCTCCAAAATATTCTCCTAAAAATAGGGGACGCCTTAGCCCAACTGATGTTCATTTAAAGATGTTACTTTTTACTTTTACTATTATTTAAAATATCATAATTACGAACTACACAAATAAATCGGGTAAAGCAATTTCCTTTAAGTTCAAAATGATCTATTTATATGACGCTTTGTAATGTAATTCCAATAAAATTCCACTAATTTATAGTATCGAGGTCATCTGATGGTAGCAACGAAGAGTTGAATAGAGGGTCTTTTCAATGGCCTCAATAAACAACTCAAGTTTAGGATCATTTGGTTAATTTAGATTAGTTCCATACAACATGATATACATCATGTTGTACACAATTGAATCTTAGTGAATCTTGCAATTACATATTAACTTTTGAACTATTGTTCTCTTATTGAATAATAAATAAAATTAGAGGTATTCTATAAGAAGAAACTCAACACTCGCCGCAGAAAACGAGCGTGTAAAGCCAGAGTGATATGCGATATTCACTATAATAATTATAAAATTTGTAGGGTACACGTGTACAAATGGCGTATCACCGTAAGTCGGTTACAACATTTCACATTTTTCTAAGTTAATTCTTACACAATCGTCTTGAAGATGATGAAATTATTAGAAGAAAACACTTCGCTTTTACGAAATTAAAACTTTTTTAGTTTTTGTAAGCCATTAAAATTAAAGGTGTATTTAAGGGCTTACCATAAACAAAGAAATTTTTAACTGCGAATTTTGTTTTTTGTCAATATGTGATTGCTTACATACATTCGATATAAAAAAGAAATAGTCAAGAGGTATCTCAGATCAGAAGTTTTTATTCAATTTGTGGTAAGTAATTGATAATTAATAAGAACATCTTTGAATAAAATTAAATTATTAAATAAATTTTGCTTATTATTATGGATAACCTATTAATAGTACCAACATAATAAAAGCATTTCATTTATTCGCCAGAGTATTGTCAGTTTATCCAATATACAAATACGAACGACTTAAGTGGGCAGATGGTTCTTCAGTCAGTTTTCTTCTTACAGATATCCTCAATTGACGCTTACATTATCTATTCAAATATTTTACTGTGTGGGTGTTTACGATTACTAAATAACACTTCCACTATTCAATGAACAATTTTTCACTTAACTATAATGGTAACCATTTTAGGAGGATCCTCTCTGTTTAAAATATTTACAATAACGCTTGTGATTTGTTTCGGTATCCTTCTAATAAATGTTGCAACATAAAATAAAAAAGAAATATCAATTTGAAAATCTCGAATAAATTATATTGAAAAAAAAAAATAGCTGAATAGTAAAGCCGGTGTTCCACAAGGACCTATTTTATATTACACTTTATTTTTTGTCTCTGTTTTTGATACCATGATTATATTCAAAATATAAAATATTGTAAATTATATGACGAATTACATAAAAAGTATTTACGTAATTTTGTCACTGCAATTGCTACAAATAATGATATTTTTCAATTAGATAATGATAAAGTGCGAAGCAGCGTTGTGCCTCTTATCATAACATCACTTAAAGTTTACAGTTTGGATTTTATATGGAGCATATTCATAAATAATTTAGATGTATTTTTTAATAATTATGAAGATGAGTTACTTACCAGTTCCATTGATTCCGGAGGGTCTGATGCGGGCGTCGTAACGTCCTGGACCAAGGATCTGGTCCAGGATCTGTTTCTCTTTCTCCCTGAAGTTTATCTTCGCATTCATACATCTGAACATGAGCAATACAATTTATTTGTTGTCCACTTTAAAAAAATATATGAATCAATTGATTATATTGACAATCTTATCATTGACATTACATATACAGCTAATGCCAATAAAACGAGACGAGAGAAGGTGAATTACATCATAGGTTCCATGATTGGTCTGATGTTGTAAAAAATAAGGAATGGAGAATCTACCATCACCTAGATAATTTAACCTTCCATTATTTAATAGAGACAAAATATTTTTCTACATTTTAAAAGTAAACATTTCTGAATCCTATAAAAACACAATTCTTTCTAATTTCTTAATACGTAATTGGGAACAATGTCAACATTTCAACCGTCTGACAGCTTCGGTTTCAGTTGTCTTACCCGTCATTTATTTTTAACATTCTATTAGAACATTTGTTAGCTAACATTTTATTTAGAACTTTCGACATTACATTTTTTATTTCAAATTCAGCGACATTTTCTTCATTTCTTTTATGAATTTTGTTAGTCTGTTTGCGATATAAGTGTAGATTCAATTTAAAACCAATTCAATTTTTTCACATACTTTCAGTGGTGGCAATACAATTTGGTGTAACTTTATTTATTTTAGTCATTGAATAAAATGTAGCTAGTTGTTGAGCGTTGAGCTTACCTGGGTGGTACCACCCACTCATCACAAATCCTACAGCCAAACATAAATATTTTTTATTGTCGTGTTCTAGTTCGAGGGGTGAGACCACGTTTGTGTTACTACAGGCACAAGATAAAAAAAAAGATACATCTTAGCTCCCAAGGAAGGTGGCGCAGTGATGATGTAAGGGATGGTTGATATTAATTACGATACCAATGTCTATTGGGCGGTGGGTGTTGAACGATTGTGTGCCATCAGGTGACCTCTTTGCACATTATATAAAAAAACTCGCCTCATCTTGATAACTTATTCATAAACTAATTATTAACTATTGACGACAAAAGAGCCGAGATGGCCCAGTGGTTAGAACGTGTGCATCTTAAACGATGATTTCGGGTTCAAACCGAGAAAAGCACCACTGAAATTTCATGTGCTTAATTTGTGTTTATAATTCATCTTGTGCTCAGTGGTGAAGGAAAACATCGTGAGGAAACCGGCATGTGTTTAATTTCAGCGAAAGTCTGCCACACGTGAATTCCACATACCCGCATTGAAGCAGCGTGGTGGAATATACTCCAAACCTTCTCCTCAAAGGGAGAGGAGGCCTTAGTCCAGCAGTGGGAAATTTACAGGCTGTTAATGTTGACGACAAAAATTCAATTGTTGCACGGTCCATAAATACAATCCACATGAAAGACCACACATGAAGCCGTGTTTAAAGTTTGCCAATAATAATTCTTCATTAAAAAATATACTTTTCAATTGAATTCTTTAAATACCAGCATAGTTGGAACGAGTACGTATTAACCTTGGGATTCGTAAATAGTTCAAATTCCTGTTGCTATACTATCGTCTCTATTTAAATGTAGCAATTGCTTGACTCGAGATAAAGCGACACGTCTGCGAAATAATGCACTTAATTACTGTCAAATTTATTCCTCGACGTTATATTTGAACACTGGCGCCCGCCCGATGACGACGATGAAGACAATGATATTATTTAAATATAATTTAAACCCTATTGCACTCACGAATTGTGAAATTTCTATCTGTGATTTAAGAAATTGATCGTTAATTTCGGAGATAATATTAGTACAAATAGACAAACAGTATCATTGACAATCATATAATAAATAACATTAAAACTGTATGTTTTTTTTATGATATTGGTAGGCGGACGAGCAAATGGGCCACCTGATGGTAAGTGATCACCACCGCCCATGGCGTTGTAAGACATATTAGCCATTCCTTACATCACCAATGCGCCACCAACCTTGGGAACAAAGATTTTACGTCCCTTGCGCCTGTAGTTACACTTGCTCACTCACCCTTCAAACCGGAACACAACAATACTAAGTACTGCTGTTTAGCGGTAGAATATCTGATGAGTGGGTGGTACCTACTCACACGGGCTTGCACAAAGCCCTACCACCAAGTAACGTAAAGTAACTAACGCCGATTATTTTTTTAAATTACGTATTTTCATCAATATTTATTGAATCTCACAGACGTTCCGTACCCTTGTTGAAATGCGATGGCATTTCAATCTATCAATCTATCAATCAGTGAACTGTAGTCTACCGCTTTAGGATATACACAAGGCAGAGACGTTTTCCGCATCCAGTCGGATCAGATACCTTTCCAGATCATTGTTAAACCAGATTTCTAACAATGTATACTTTTTTGGATTGATCGCAAAAAGGATTTCAATTTTTCATAACTAATCATCATCGACCATAACCGCAGATTATTGAATATCAGTTTTAGGTGGTAGACATCTGACTGACAGACTTACCTATTGCCATTGTCACAAGGGTTTAATATAAAATTCTTATGTTGTATTTTCAATTTAATTAATTATTTTTGTTTTTTAAATAAATACATATTTGCATAGGTGGACGAGCAAATGGGCCACCAGATAGTAAGTCCCACAGCCCATAGAAATTGGTAATTTTAACCATTCCATACATTGTCAATGCATCACCGACCTTGACAACTGAGATGTTATGCACCATGCCTGTATTTACACTGCCTAACTCACCCTTCCAAAAGATCACAATAATACTAAATATCGCTGAAAGCCCTACTACATATTACGAATCACAACTTCTTCTAGCCGGAACACAACAATACTGAGTATTGTAACTTGGCGATAGAATATATGATGAGTGGACGGTAAGATCCCAGACGGGCTTACTCAAAGCCCGACCACCAATATCCTGCTACTTTTTCTCTAATTTGTCTGTTACAAATAAACTTTTCTCTCCCTCTAGAATAATTTTACGAAATATTAAACACCACAGCTAGCAAATATTATGTTTTATTTCTAAAATCATTTATGAAACTACTATCATACATCACAGTGTTGAATTCGCAGACTCCAGATTAATTTCCGTCACATAGTTTTGCGACACACTTGAATTATCGTTTCACAAATTAAATGTTTATTTTAACGAATTCCAGACGAAAATCTAGTATTTATTGAATATTATATTTAGATTTTTTTTATTTTATATATGCAACTAGTTGTCGCTCGCAGTTTCGCTCACGATTTAGGTTTTGATTGTCAGGTGTTAATCATAAAAAGTAAACTATGTCCTTTCTTGTAGTTCAAGCATGATTGTGACAGTGGTTTGGTCATGAAAGAGCAACAAACGGATAGATTTACTTGCGACTTTATAATATTAGTGCAGATGTTGCAACAATGTTAGTCTCCGTGTTGCATAGGCGAAAATTCGTTTCATTGTCCTACTTCACACACTACTGTATCTTATCTATACTATTCATCAAGTTTGTTTGTGAACTTGCTAATTTCAGACTTCATTAGTCTGACTCGGAAAAACTTTTCTCTTTAAATAGCCCAATCATTGAGAAAACTTATAGTCTACTAGTCATGAAGCGCGAAGCGGTAACGTTTAACGATGTTGTAACATTATACTAATTATATATTTATAGTTTTTTTATATATTTTGACTGATCGTATATTGAAGACACGTATTAGTACGTACATAGTGCACGTATTATTTTTATGCACTTACTATTATTTATTTATCTCTCTCTCACACACAGACTTTCAATTAATATAATATATAAACATAAAAAGTGTTTACTTACGTTGCGAGGTTTAAAATGTATAGCACTAGTAGAACAAGGAGGGCGCATGATGGCCGAGTGACGTCCATCCTCCGTCTGCAAAAAAACACAAAAAAAAACTTCAGAAAAAACACCCTCTTACTTTGAACTTTATGTTTATTTATAGGTCACCACTACATAGATGATGGTAAAAATAGTAACTATCCCACATCGCCAATGCGCCACAAACCTTAGTAACTACGATGTTATATCCCATGTGCTTGTAGTCACACTGGCTCACTTACCCTTCCAAAAGATCACAATAATACTAAATATCGCTGAAAACCCTACCGCATATTACGAATCACAACTACACTCTCTACAAACACTATTACTATTTATAACATAGTTATATTAGCACTGGAATTTAATAATATAAAATCTATATTTAAACGTGTGGCATAACAATTAATCTGTTTAAATTTATTGTACTTTTTTTTTCAATAGCGACATAGATTTAAACTTCATCATGATATGCGATTAGTATTCTGTATATCTTAATATATAAAGTTAAAGAACTTGTTGTCTCAAGATCTTGGGATAACTAGCCAGATTTCAACAATAGCCCATTTATTGAGAGAGGTTTATTAAAGAATATATCCCACTAGGGAATTTCAATACGTCTTCCCAACACATGTGACAGAATTACATTGAAACTATAAACATTCAAGTTGAATGAATAGATGAATTATTAACACAAATTAAGCACATGAATATTCAGTGGGTGTAGCCTGGGTTTGTCGCAGTCATCGGTTAAGATGCTCGCGTTGTAACCCAGGTGTCGGGGGTAGACTATGTGACTGCCCGCTGCATGCCACGCTCGCAGTAACGTTCACGATTTTTCACAATAAAATAAACAGTGGATGTTTGTCGTGGTCGCGTGCGTATAAAATTGTAAATTTCTGTCATACGAGTACAATAAGCCAACATGCAACTATATGTGCACAGATATAATTAAAACGTTATCGTTCATTATTAAATAGCGATAAAATTTATAGCTTTTTTAAGCTTGTTAATGTTACCGCTTTCGTTTGCATACATTTTAAATTAACACAGATTTTCATTTTCGTATTCAATCGTACCATATTACATGGTACACTATGGTGTAGCGCATCATTTTCTCATTTCATTGTATTTACACATACCAACTGATATAAATGCGAAATTTAATTTAACCTTTCTATTTCGTGAGGAAAATGTCATATGATTAAATTCAAAATTTCAAAAAGTAGTAAAATTTTTGACAAGTCTTAGTCTCATTGTGATTGTGATACTTTCAGATCAAAATCAGTAAATATCTATTATGACAGTACCCCAGAAGGCTATGTGTGTAGGTACATGCCGGAGAACGCTATAATAATAATAATAATAACGTATCTAGTGAATTAATATTTAAACAAGACTTATGAATAAAACGAATGATAATAATACAAAAATTACCCATTTCAGAAAAACGTTATAAAATATGAAACAAAAAAGAACGATACGAAATTCCTATACAAATTCACGATACTGCTAATAACAAAACTTATTATGAATAAATTGTTAAATTTAATTGCACGACTTCAATCATAGTTCCGCCTAGCTTTATCAAATACTCGACACTATAACATTCCCTCCTATAATTACACCGAGAACTATTCCAACTGACTCCACAAAGGATTGTTAAAAGCACTGCTACGAAGGTATTATTACGCCATAATTCAACTCATACTACGTGTGAAACGTAAGTTTATAACGCCATGCATTTTTTTTATTAAAGTCTATATTTTGCACAAACTATTCTGCCAGTGTCATGGATAATAAAGAATATGAAGGAAAGTTTTTTTTTATTTAGAATCAGTAGAACAGTCGAATTAATTTTTATTTAGTTGCTGATAGTCCTACCGATGATTGAAATGTAAATAGAAAAGTAGAGCCAAGCTAAATTTCTAAGGTCAATTATAATTATATTTAAAGGTTATATTTTCTTTTAAGTTTAAGAAGGTTTTTTTTGTAATTTACATTTCTTATTGATTCCGATATTATTATTAGTTTTATAAATACAAAAAAGTGCGTAAATATACGGAATAGGCTTAAGAATAAAAAAATTACATAGCTCACATACAATTAAGTTTTTTTTTTATAATATAGGCATGCAAACGAGCAGATAGGCTGTTTATCGGTAAAATATCTGATTAGTGGTACTGGGAACCTACCTAGGCAGGATTGCACCTAAGTCCTCGCACCAAGTAAAGTAATTAGTACAACCAACAAAAACGTTTTTAAAAGTCAACTAAAATCGCAGACAAAATCAATTTTACCTTAACTAACCCTAGTAACTTCCGCACCTAAAACATATTTACATTCGACGCTCCCTCTCTAAATAAGTTACTAACGAAAATTGTATCAGCTCCCGACCGCCATTTTGAAAAGGGCGGATGTAAATAAATTAGTTTGAGGGAAATGGCGTATGACACTAACGAAGTTGCGTCGCTATCGGCAATCGATAAATAATGCAACCTACGTTACATTATATTATTTTGTCTAAACTAATTTCAAAATTTAGTACACCCCTCCCACCAAATTTCCTATACCCCATACTGGCCCACTATTGGGTAAAGAAAATAATCTCTATTACTTAGAGCATTAAAGCACTCCGAAATCTGTATCTATCAATGTGTTTATCTGCTACACGAAATAACAATGTATCTATATACTTTAGAGTTAAATAAAAGTCGTGAGATCAAATCTGGGCGAAATTATCTATTTAAATTGGCAGTCAAGTTGATCAAATTAAATCTGAATATTATTCGAATAGACTTTATAGCATACCGTTTGTTGCTCAATGTGATTATTATTATATACTAATTAGTCTTGTTACTCCTATATTATTTTGTAATGGCAACATTGAATTAGGAAATTTGTGGCTACAATTCAACAGAATATTTAGATAAGTTTTATACAATACTGAAGCGATAATAAAACGCCGATGCTACCAGCTTCTAAGAAAAAGATATCACTAAGACAGAATCATTAGTTTATAACATTTCATTATAAATTATTTAATAAAACTTCGTCTTTGATTTAAATATAACGTCTACAATGATGACAAGTTAACATCTAGAATAACAATAAATGTGTGTTAAGTATTTGTTTGAATTTAATTTTACATCCGAATTTTTTTAAGCTATGTTCAAATTCTTAATAAAAAATGATTAATAAGCGAGAAAGATAAATGTCAGTCGACATTTATATTATGACAATAAAATAAATGTTGATTTAAGTTCGCTAAAATATACCACAGATTAATAAAATCCCTGTCATAAATTCAGTTGCTTATATATCATGTCAGACGTGAAAAATTTTACACTTGTATTTAAAATAAGTCTCCAAAAGAATTCAACACAGATTTAAAAAAAAAAAAATCTTTCATCATCTGTCAAATTTTCCCACGTAAAAAAGTGACAGCAAAACTAACATCAAATATATTGGAAAATTGCCAAGTATTCAGAAAAGTTACCGGAATACGCAAATAAAGGTAAGCTGTAAAAATAACTCTAATTAGGTACTACTTACAATCACCCTAATACATAATATCACTTTACTTATCATGTATTTTTTAAGTTGTGAAATGCACATTGCACCTTAGCCACATGACACTTATATTTTTAAAAAAAGTATTTAAATAACAAAAAAATTATCTCACATAATACGTAATAATTTAAAAAATAACCTTATTAAATTCAAACCAATAAGGATATTTATTTTTAATTATTTATCATACCTTTATTTAAATCTCTAACCAAGAATGCGCGCGCGTATTCTCAAAACACAAAGTATGTGCCTTTATAAATAACCACAGCGCACGTTTGCCAATTGCACTTCTAAATGTCACACTATTCAAATTAAATACTAAATAAACTGTCTAATAATTTACATGTTAATATCCCACTAATTTCCTTAATATTGTTCACGTCCGTCCATGAAGACAGCTCGTTACTAACTGTCGTTGTAACCGTAATCTGTCAAGTATAATCAGCTAGTAGAGACGTCTACCTAGATGCAGTGCATCTGCGCAGAAGCCATGGCCCCGTGGCTGTATATCTACAACCTTTGAACTACAACAAAATATGTAAATGTCACCATGACAGGTCTATTTGCGACTTTAACGGTTCCTTTATATTCAATTTAACTTGTTTATCGAACGTCGTACTTCGTCGCTACTTGATATTATATGACATGATATTATTATGACATATTAATAATTAAGTTTTTAATAATATGATATAATTTCACTATTGGCTTAATTATATAGGCTCTATTAAATAAAAAAATCAATATAAAAATATACTTCGCAATAATTTATTATATTTTCTCGTATAGGCTCTAAAAAGATATTCGAATTTTTCACAATTTGATGAAAAAAAATAAAAATCGAAAAGTAAATACTACCGAGAAGAAACGTCAAGAAATTCTATAGTTAATTCTTTTCGTCATTAAATTATCATTTAATTAAATATATATTTACGAGTTATATTTATATTTAGGTACATAGAAGTATTTCAAATAACAGCAATAAAAATCGTATCAGATATTATGACTCCCTCGTTCATCCCCTGCTAGTAAAGCTGTTGATCCATTATCATGAGCTATGACCACGATATATATCTGTCAAGAAAAACCTATCGGGTTTTTCTATCAAGTAATAATTTCATTAGCAGCTTGGAGCGCATCCCATTAGATAAGGAGTGAAGAAATAGAGTACATCTGTTGCGCACACTTGTTAATGTACTCAGCCATCTACTGCGCAGTTGGTGCATCAAAGAAAGAACTGCCGCGAAATCCTTTATAAAGAATATTTTTTTATGAAATAGGTGTCACCTGATGGTGAATGGTCCATAGACAAAGGCGTTATTTGATTATTCGACGTCCCTTAATAACCAATGCTTCGCCAACCTAAGCAATTAAGGTGTTCTGTCCCTCGTGTCTTCCTGGAATTTGCGTATCGCAGTAAATAAAACTAAAACTTGCCTTTTATTTTAATATATATTAGGCAGATACTTATTAACCGAATTATAATTTATATAGATTAAACAAAATCCTTTTGGCTGATAGAACCGTTACCTTCGCCAAGAGGAGACATAATAATTAATATAACAGATTTATAAGAACTGATATTCAAAACAAAATTAACTTGAAGGTTATGCTTTGTCCAAGCCCGTCTGGGTAGGCACTCATTATAGTTTATACCGCCAATCAGAAATACTTATTATTGTTGTGTTTGGGTTTAAAGCCATATAGCAATATAACTAACACACAAGAGACATCTTAGTTACGAAGGTTGAAGGCGCATCGGCGATGTAAGGAATGGTTGGAACTGCTTACGGCACCAATGTCCATGTGAAGCACCACATAACATCAGATGATCTATTGGCCTGATCACCTAAAAACTTTAAAAAAAAAAACCCTATATTTTAAGAAAACTGATTATATTATATATTTAGAATATCGATCAATTACCATGATTTTACTTGTTTTCGTTGTCGTAATTCCATAATCAAGATAAATCGTTTTTTTAAACTATTAGTTCCAAATTTAAAAAGTTCGAAAATTAAATGTCAATATTCAGTTCTTGTGACGTGTCTTCTCTATCGCACGTGACATTGGCGAAATAATCTGTGCCCTCTAAAAAATAAATAACAAACAAATAAAAGCCAAAAAAAACTAACAGTGATATTCTGTAAGATTTTTCTGCCTATTTCTCTCGTGAAATGTTTACAATCGACTTACCCATTTTGATACGTGTATCATATATATTTTTTATTTAATATAGTCAACGTCATATATAACGTTTTGATATTTCACGTCCGTTTTCTGCGGTGATATTCGAGTTTCTTGTTACAGAATAGTTCTACAGAGCTTCGTGCAAGTAGAATAAAGGGTTACAGAAAATGTATATATCATAATATACATTTATATTCATAAGCATATTTTTTCCGACAACTCCAACAGTCATCGTCATATTTCAGCCAATTTATACAAAATCCTAATTAATTCTACACTTTCCTACTGAATCATTTCGTTAGTGAAAATCGTATAGTAACCCGTTTAGTTATTCTGGAGTTTATAGAGTACGGACGCGGCGGAAGGACTTTTAAAATAGCAAACGTCAAAAGCAACCAATTCAAACAAAAATAAAGTAGAAAGAGTTACCAAATAACTTTGTACAACAATAACAGCATGTAAATTTCCCACTGCTGGGCTAAGGCCTACATTCCCTTTGAGTCTCCTCATGAGATTTGGAGCTCATTTAACCACTCTAATCCATTGTAGGTTAGTGGATACAGAAGTTCGTTTAACTTAGACACATGCAGGTTTCCTCACGATGTTTTCCTTCACCGAATTATAAACACAAATTAAGCACATGAAAATTCAGTGGTGCTTATAATTCATGAGGTTTTTGCCAGTAAATAAAAGACAGGCGTTTGCCTCGCGATGGTACAGGTACGGTTTAATTAATAAGAAATTAGCTGTTATTTTAAAATCTCGCATAATTATAAATAAAATACTTATGTAGATTTATAAACGAAATATCTAACGCAACAAATTAATACAAACTATTTTAGAAGTTTGTTAATGTGATAAAAATTTGTTGTACCATACGGTGCCACGCAACTAAAAAAATTACAATATAACTTCAAATCTGATAAACGCCACGCCACACGTAACATTAATTTTAATGCTAAATGCTATTTAGTTAATTATTGAGGTTAGATATTTAAATATCGTATTATTCCAAACGCACTTTAGTAATACTTAAAAAATAAGTATAAATATTTTTACCGATTTTCATTTATCACGTACCGATGACACTGTCGAAAAAGTATTCCATTTTTCTTAAAGATTTATAAAAGAAAGGAATTACTATTTTAAGACCATAGTACATATGTTAATTAGCCACGATATAATTACATAAATCAAATTTAGCTGTTGCTACGGACCTTCAAGGTCAGGATCGAAGGTAAAACTTTAATATCTCTAAGGAGGTCGTATATCTTTAGGCTGTTTACACTATTTTAGCGTTTTCTTCCCATGCAGGGCAGACAGCGCCCAAGGCTCACTCACGTACATCATACTTACTCAAGATATGGTTGTTTGCTGGTAGATTAACTACTAACACTTAACCCATATAGTCTTAGTTATATCAAATGAAAATCAATAGTTAACAAACCACACTTAAGTAATGCAAAAATTTTTTTTGACCTTTGGCAATAAGTTTTTAAAAATAAATCGTGATGCAGTCCATGATTATAACTTAAACGTAAAACAATGTTAGTATGAATAGGTAGAATTATAACCCATTTAAATGAACATAAACTTAATAAAGATTAAATATAATCGTTAATATATTGGAAACTTCTCGGTCGCCATTACAAATATGGCCGCTATTTGGAATCTGTCAAATATATCTGAATTAATAATGGCGTCTGAGCTCTATTTAATGGGATATAAATTGTTCCCAGATGCATTCGATTTGGTACATTAAATATAAAATACAATTCGACACTTTATTTCCATTGTAGATTCTTTCTTTATCCACAGCGCCATAATTGCATTGTATTTCAGACAAAATATGGGCGAGGTCGCCAATGTTTTCCACCAACAGATGGCGTTGAGCTTGACGTCACAATTAAAATTTTGATTAATTGAAATAAAATGGAAAAATAATACTTTGCTAATGATTAATATTTAAGTAAACGTTTTATGTAAAATATTAGCTCGAAAATATAAGAAATATCCTATGCTATTTTTATATAAAAATATATAAAAAAATCTAGACGTTATCGATAAAAGTGAGTAATCTTTCTACTGAATTACCTAATTATTATTTCAGAAAAGAGGTTGATTATCTATTTTTGTTTATGGTGAAAAAAAAATTGGTGATCAGTTTTAAAAAACAATACTTACCTTTAGCTACGTCCCATCTCCAGAAAACTCCGGAGCGCGCACTGTCGAAAAGGGACTCTAGAAAAGGGCTTTAAAAAACCACTGCTAAATGTTAAAAAATAATAAAAAAACGCTCTTAGAAAAAGGCTTGCGGCGGCGTCCGGGCGCAGACTGGCCCGGGATGGGCGGTGCAGTACATCTTTATCGATCGGGGTAGCGCGCAGCCTCCGGACCAGACGGGGGAGGTGAGCGTTGTAACGTGCAACGTGTTCATTACCTGGCTAACGAGGGTGCTGCGGACAAAATAATTATTCGCATAATTTATCCAATAACAAATACAACTTTAAAAAACAAAAAAAATTATACTACTTTAAAGCCTTCATTTATGACCTTAGACTAACTATGAATACAAATTTAAAGTTTACACGTCTACAGTAAATAATGCATTTGAATTTAACACATAATTGTTTTACAATTAGGCTTAAAGTCGCGTATGTATATTTAAGATACAAACTGGAAGATATTATATGAAAAACTTTAAAACGGTAATGTACAGGTTGTCATAAATTTCATACAATGGATGCGCGTCATACGCCAGGGGTGCTTGCATCTGGGCTCTCACCAATAAAACCATAGAACGTAAGCAACTCACACTTAACTATTCACCTTTCCAGAACCAACGTCACACCGGAACAATACATCTATCTGGAGTCTCCATAGTTACAGGAAAATCTGTCTATTTAACACGCCTAGACACCTAGAATGTAATTTATATGTATATATTTATATAGGATCATAAAAGCACTTTTGAATCGTCATGTTACACTGTTGAATTAAATGTAAAGCTACTACCGGTTCGGAAACTAGATTGTACCGGCAAGAACCGGCACGAAACTCAATAGTTACTCTTTGCCACCATTTTAATTACAGATTATATCAGTAAAGTACAAATATTTTTTATATATATATAGCCTAGAAATCAATAATTCGGTGATCCAAATGATTTCCCAAAATAAGACGATCATCTATAGCTATATGATTAAGCTCTTTACCTTCCAGGGGGTATTTCTACAAACATATAACGGTTGTGATACGTTCCTGATTCTTTTCGATTCATCTTCGACTATTCCTTACAAAAATAAACCTCA